>NW_020955033.1:9986990-10306866 GCF_900497805.2 Vombatus ursinus
AGATAGATAGATAGATAGATAGATAGATAGATAGATAGATAGATAGAGGGCACAGGGTGAGTTGAAAATGAAGGTGTCATATCTGGAGAATAAAATTAAGGGGTGAGAGAGGATTATACTAGGAGAAGGAGAAAGGGAGAGGTAGAATGGGGAAAATTATCTCACAAAAAAAAACCCCAGAAAAAAAAGGCTCTTACAGTGAACCTTTAGAGGCCCTTACAGTGGAGGGGAAGTGGGGGATGGGGAGAGGGAATGAGTGAATCTTATTCTCATAGAATTTGACTGAAGGAGGGAATAACATACACACTCAATTAGGTATGGAAATCTGTCTTACCCTACAAGAATATGGGGGGGAAGGGGACAAGAGAGTAGGGGGATGATAGAGAGGAGTGCAGATTGGGAAAGGGGGTAATCAGAAGCTAGTACCTCTGAGGAGGGTCAGGGTCAAAAGAAAAAACAGAATAAATGGGGGGGTGGGATGGGATTAAGGGAAATAGAGTTAGTTTTTCACAGCATGTCTACTATGGAAGTGTTTTGCATAACTGCACATATATAACCTATATTTAGTTGCTTGCCTTATCAATGAGGGTGGGTGGGGAGGGAGGAAGGGAGAAAATTTGGAACCCAAAGTTTTAAAAACACATGTTTAAAAAAATGTTTTCACATGCAACTGGGAAATAAGAAATACAGGAAATGGAGTACAGAAATCCATCCTGCCCTACAGGAAAATTGAAGGGGAAGGGGATAAGAGAAGGGGGGTAAGAGATAGAAGGGAAGGCAGACTAGGGGAAGGGGTATTCAGAATGCAGGCCATCTTGGGGCAGGGGGAGGGGTGAGATGGGGTGAAAATTTGGAACTCAAAATCTTGTGGAAGTAAATGTTGAAAACAAAAAAAAAATTTAAAAATAAAATTACATAAAAAAAAGACTTCCCCCTGGTGGAATGGGCAGATGAGAACAATTTATTCTAAGAGCCATGAAGGCTGCTGAAGCAGGCACTTTAGAGGGCTTAGAGTTTGGTTAGACATGCCAAGGTCATCCACCGCAGTGGTCCTGACTTTTATCCTCCCACTGGACTTTGATGACTTAGGAACAGAGAGTGAGGCTGATGACTTTGTACAACTCTGCCTCACTTAAATCCAGTTCATATGCAAGTCTAGACATCATTGGTGATGCCATTGGTCGTTTTGGAAAACAAAGGACAAAAAACAACAGATTTATATTGTTTATGTACATTATCTAAACTCTTATTAGACTTTCAAGTGTCATTGCAGAGTTGGAATAGTTTGAATAGAGGCCATCAAGTCTAACTTGTCCCTGAATAAAATCTTCTCTATAATTTCCCAACAAGTGATCAATCATCTGGACTTTGCTTGAAACCCTACTTGAATCCCCCTCAGAGAGTCCATTCCACTTTTTAGAGAGCAGTAATTGCTAGGAAGATTTTCCTACACCAAGACTAAATTGGTCAGTCTGTAACTTCCACTTCTTACTCTTAGATCTGCCCTCCGAGATGAACAGAACCAGTCTAATTATTTCTTTTTCCAGATGATAATCCTTCAGATAATTTAATTCCACTATTGAATTCCCTAAATCTTTGGTCCTCTAACCTAACGTCTCCATTTCTTTCAACTGATCCTTATACTTAATGGTCTTGATTCCCTCCGTCATCTTAATTGTTCTTTTCTGGACACTCTTAAGTCTATCAATATCCTTCTTAAAATGGAGCACACATAACTAGACTCAATTCTCCAGCTATGATCTAAAGAGGGCAGAGTTCAGCGGTACCACTTTCCCACTTTTGAACACAATATCTCACAATGTAGCCTAGGAAGGAAGGAAATAAGCATTTATTAAACTCTTACTGTGTGCCAGGCACTGTACAAACCACTTTGTAATATTATCTCACTTGATCCTCATAATAACCCTGTGGGATACGTGCTCCATTTTAAACCAAGACAAAAAAAAAAGAGATTTAGTGATTTGCCTATGTTTATGCAATTAGTTTAGTGTCTGAGGTTGGATTTTAACTTAGGCCTTTCTGACTGTAGGTACAGTGCTCTATCTACCATACCACCTACCTGCTGAAGACTGAATAAGCTTTTTTGGCTGCTATATTACATTATTGACTCAAATGGAATTTTTAGAATGCAAAAATCTTTGGATTTTTTTTTTATAAATGGTCTATTCTTCCTCACATCCCTCCATGAATATGAAGCTCATTTTAAAAATCCAAATGTAAGACTATACACTTGTCTCTATTGAATTTCATATTAGGTTTGGCCCAACCATTCTAGCCAATAGATAACTTTTATTTTTTTTCACTTAATAGTATTTTATTTTGCTTCCAATTACATGTAAACATAGTTTTCAACATTCATTTTTATAAGATTTTGAGTTCCAAATTTTTCTCCCTCCTTCCCTTCCCTCCCCCCTCCCCAAGACAGCAAGCAATCTGATATAGGTTACACATGTATGATCACATTAAATATATTTCCACATTAGTAATGTTGTGAAAGAAGAATCAGAACAAAAGGGAAAAGCCATGAGAAAGGAAAAACAAAAAGAATTGAAAATAGTATGCTTCAATCTGCATTCAGACTCCAAAGTTCTTTCTCTGGATGTGGATAGCATTTTCCATCACAAGTTTTTTGGAATTGTCTTGGATCTTTGCACTGCTGAGAAAAATTAACTCTATTATAGTTGATCATTGCACAATGTTGCTGTTACTGTGTACAATGTTCTCTTGGTTCTGCATCAGTTCATGTAAGTCTTTCCAGGTTTTTCTGAAGTCCGCCTTCTATCATTTCTTACAGCAAAATAGTATTCCATTACATTCATATACCACAACTTGTTCAGCCATTCCCCAATTGATGGACATTCCCTCAATGCCCAATTCTTTGCCACCACAAAAAGAACTGCTATAAATATTTTTATACACATGGGTCCTTTCCCCTTTCTTATGATCTCTTTGGGATACAGACCTAGTAGTTGTGTTACGGGATCAAAGGGCATGCACAATTTGATTGTCCTTTGGGCATAGTTCTAAATTGCTCTCCAGAATGGTTGGATCATTTCACAATTCCACCAACAATGCATTAGTGTTCCAATTTTCCCACATCTTCTTCAGAATTTATCATTTTCAGGTTTTGTCATGTTAGCCAATCTGAAAAGTGTGATGCGATACTCAGAGCTGTTTTGATTTGCATTTTTCTAATCAATAGTGATTCAGAACATTTTTTTCATATGACTCTAGGTAGCTTTAATTTCTTCATCTGAAGACTGCCTGTTCATATCTTTTGACCATTTCAATTGGGGAATAGTTTGTATCCTTATAAATTTGACTCAGTTCTCTATGTATTTGAGAAATGAGGCCTTTATCAGAAACACTGGCTGTAAAAATTGTTTCCCAGCTTTCTGCTTCCCTTATAATCTTGGTTGTGTTAGTTTTGTTTGTGAAAACCCTTTTTAATTTAACGTAATTAAAATTATCCATTTTGCATTAATACTGTTCTTTGTCTCTTGTTTGGTCATAAATTCTTCCCTTCTCCATAGATCTGACAGGTAAACTATTCCTTGCTCTCCTAATTTGTTTATGATATCACACTTTATGTCTAAATCATGTATCCTTTTGACCTTATCTTGGTATAGGGTATGAAATGTTGGCCTATGATTAGTTTCTGCCATACTATTTTCTAGTTTTTTCAGCAATTTTTTGTCAAATAGAGAGCTCCTATCCCAGAAGCTGGAGGCTTTGAGTTTATCAAACTGTAGATTACTATAGTCACTAACTACTGTGTCTTGTGTACCAAACCTATTCCACTGATCCACCATTAGATAACTTTTAAAAGATTAAAAAAAAAATCTTTACTTTTAGTTCCAAATTCTCCCCCTCTCTTGAGCCCCTCCCCTACCTATTGAGAAGCCAAGAAATATAACCATTATGCATTTGAAGTCATGTAAAACATATTTCTGTATTAGTCATATTCTGAAAAAAAAAAGAAAAAAATATGCTTTAATCTAGACTGATTCTCTCAGTTCTCTGTCTAGAGGTGGATAGTATTTTACACCAAGAGTCCTTCAGAGTTGAGATGGATCATTGTGTAGTTGAGAGAGTTGAGGTAATAAGTCCTTCATAGTTGATTATCTTTACAATATTTCTGTTACTGTGTATAATGTTCTGGTTGTGCTCACATTACTTTGCAACAATTCATATAAGTTTCTCAGGTTTTTCTGAAACCATATCCCTTTCATCATTTCTTATGGAACAAAAGTATTCTATCACATTAATATAACATAACTTGTTCAGCCATTCCCTTATTGATAGGCATCCATTTAGCAGCTAATAATTTGCCACCATAAAAACTGCTGCCCATGTTTTTGTACATATGGATCCCTTTTTTCCTTTGATCCCCTAAGGTTATAGTACTAGGTAATGGTATTGCTAGGTCAAATGGTATACATTGTTTTATAGCTCTCTGGGTGTAGTTCCAAATTGTTCTCCAGAATGGTTAGAAATGTTCACAACTCCACCAACAGTGCATTCATGTCCCTATTTTTCCACATCCCCTCCAGCATTTATCATTTTCCTTTTCTGTCATATTAACCAATCTGATAGGTATGAGGTGGTATCTAAAAGTTATATTAATTTGCATTTCTCTAATCAATAGTGATTTAGACCATTTAGATCATTTTTTCATATGAATATTGTTGTTAATATTCAGGTATTTCTGTCCTGTCTGACTCTTCATGACACCATTTGGGGTTTTTTTGGGGCAGAGACCCTGGAGCAGTTTGCCATTTCCTTCTCCAGTCCTTTTTACAGTTAAGGAAACTGAGGCAAAAGGGTTAAGTGACATGCTCAAGGTCATATTGTTAGTAAGTGTCTGAGCCCAGTGTTCTATCCACTGTACCACCTAGTTGCCCCTGATATGAATACAGAGAGCTTTAATTTCTTCTTCTGAAAACTGTTTGTTCATATCCCTTGACTATCAATTGGAGAATGGCTTTTATTTTTATAAATTTGGCTTAGTTCCCTATATGTTTGAGAAATAAGGTTTTTAATCAGAGAACTTTCCCAATTTCCTTCTTTTCTTCTAATTTTGGCTGCATTGGTTTTGTTTGTGCAAAATCTTTTTAATTTCAAAAAATTTCAAAAAATACGAAAATATTTTTAATTTCATGTAATAAAATTATCCATTTTACTTGTGATCCTCTCTATCTATTGCTTTGTCATAAACTATCCCCTTATCCTTAGATCTGACAGGAACATTTTTTTCATGCTCCCCTAATGTACTTATGAGATCATCTTTTATGTCTAAATCATTTATCCATTTTGACCTTAAATGGTGTGAGATGTGAGTCTGTGTCTACTTTCTACCAAACTGATTTCCACTTTTCTCAGCAATTTTTGTCAAAAGTTGAGTTTTACCCCAAATGCATAGCTCTTTGGGTTTAAACACTGGATTACTATTGTCATTTACTACTGTGTATTGTGTACCTGATCTATTCCACTAATCTATCACTTTATTTCTTAGCCAGCACCAGATTGTTTTCATGATTCCCACTTTGTAATATAGTTTAAAATCTGGTACTGCTAAGTCATATTCCTTCACTTTTTAAAAAACTGATTCCCTTGATATTCTCGATTTTTCCCCCAGATAACTTTTGTTATTATTTTTTTCTAGTTCTATAAAATAATTATTTGGTAGTTTGTTTGATATTGCAGTGAATAAGTAGATTAATTTAGGTAGAATTGTCATTTTTATTATAATGGCTCAGCCTACCCATGAGCAATTAATATTTCTCCAGTTGTTTAGATCTGACTTTATTTGTGTGAAAAGTGTTTTGTAATTGTGTTCTTATGTTTCCTGGGTTTGTCTTAGCAGGTAGACTCCCAAGTATTTTATATTGTCTGCAGTTATTTTAAATAGAATTTCTCTTTCTTTCTCTTCCTGCTGGGTTTTGTTGATAATATATAGAATGATTTATGTGGGTTTATTTTATATTTTGCAACTTTGCTAAAGTTAGTGCTTCAGTTAGTATTTTAGTGGATTCTTTAGGGTTCTCTAAGTATATGATCATATTGTCTGCAAAGAGTGATAGTTTTGTTTCCTTGTTGCCCATTCTTATTCTTTCAATTTCTTTTTCTTGTCTTACTGCTATAGCTAGCATTTCTAGTATGATATCAAATAATAGTGTGAGACTGGATATCCTTGCTTTATCCCTGATCTCACTGGGAAGGCTTCAAGTTTATTCCCACTATATAGCTCATGCTTGTTCTTGATTTTAGATAGATATTTCTTATCATTTAAAGAAAAGTTTCTTCATTCCTATGCTTCCTAGTGTTTTTTTTAAGAGGATGGGGTATTTTATTTTGTCAAAAGCTTTTTGATAGAATTATATGATTTTCATTGTTTTTGTTATTGTTATGGTCTATTTACACTTCTCATTTTTTTTTACCCTCTCCCCTCCCTGTTTTACTTCTGATCACTGCCTTCCTTTATCTGTCCTCCCTCTTATCACAACACACCACCTTCCTCTTATCACCTTCCTCTTCTACTTCCCTGTTGGGAGAGATGAATTTCTATAACCCAACTGTGTGTACGTATATGCATATGTATGTGCATATGTATATACATATGTATATATATATATATGTATGTGTACATGTATATGTACATATATGTGTATATATTTTTCTCTCTTTGAACCAGTTCAAATGAGAATCAGGCTCAAGTGTTGCCCTCTCCCTCTCAGCTAAAATTTCCCCCTGTATTTTAAAAACTTTTCCTTAAGCGATTCTTTTATGTGAGATAAGTTTTTCCATTCTTCTTCTCCCTCCTCCCTTCTCTTTCTGCATCCCTCTTTCTCATCCCTCCATTTTTCTTCTGAGATCATCCCAATATCATAAAATCATACCCATGTCCTCTATCTAAGTATACTCCACCTAATTCCCTCATTATGATGATAAAAGTTCTTAGGGGGTTACATGTATTATTTTCCCACATAGGAATATAAACAGTTTAACCTTATTAAGTCCCTTATGATTTCTCACTCATTTTTACCTTTTATGCTTCTCTTGAGTCTTGTGTTTGAATTTCAAATTTTCTATTCAACTCAGATATTTTCTGAGCATTCAAGCATTCAAGAATGCTTGAATGTTCTGTATTTCATTAAATATCCATTCTTCCCTTCTGCCCCCTGCCCTGTAGGATTATACTTAGTTTTACTAAGTAGGTTATTCTTGATTGTAATCCTAGCTCCTTTGTTAGAGTCTAGAAGTCTTAGATCATCTAACACTATCACATTCCAAGCTATACACTCCTTTAGAATGAAAACTACTAAATCTTGTGTGAGCCTGACTGGCTCAACAGTTTATGAATGGTTTCATTCTGGCTGCTTTCAGTATTTTTCCTTAACCTGGGACTTCTGGAATTTGGCAATAACATTCCTGGGACCTCTCATTTTGGGATTTCTTTTAGGAGGTGTTCAGTGGATTCTTTTATTTTCTTCTTTGCCCTCTTCTTCTAAGATATCTGGGAAGTTTTCCTTTATAATTTCTTGAAATATTGTGTCTGGATTTTATTTGTTTTAATACTTTCTTTTAAGTAGTCCAATAATTCTTAAATTATCTGTCCTTGATCCATTTTCCAGGTCGGTTGTTGTTCCTATAACATATTTCACATTTTCTTCTACTTTTTTTTTGCCTTGACTTTGTTTTAGTGTTACTTGATGTCTCATGGTTTCTATTTCCCCAATTATGATTTTTAAGGAGTCATTTCCCTCATCATTTTTGTGCCTCTTTTACCAAACTGTTAATTCTCTTTTCATAATGTTCTTACATTGCTCTCATTTCCTTTCCCACTTTCCTCTACCATTCTTATTTGATTAAAATTTTTTTCCCCAGCCTATTTCTTGATTTTAGACTATATGTTAGAATTGGGCTTTGCTATTTCTGGGGGTGGACATGGAGGGTATATGGCCTGTTTTTCTGATTTTTATGTCCTGCTGCCTTCACAGTTAGGTCTAGGTGCCTTTAAGTTTTTGGAGCTTCCAAGATGGTATGATCTAGGGAGTGATCTAGTCACTGACCTTTCGCTTTGTACTTTGATCTCTACCCAGATAGGGTGCCTGTTCCCTTGAGACCACAACCATTCCTCCGCATCCCAGAACTGCCACCTGGAACTTGGTAATGGTCAATAGAACTGCCAAACAGTACCTGATCCTGCACTGAGTGATAGAACAGGGGAACCCTGGAATCTTTTTCTAACCAGACTTTCAGTCCCCTTACCATTCCTGCATACTGAGTACTCTTGATGCTGTTGCTGCCACTGCTGCCACTATCTCCATAGCCCAGCCCCTACCCTAATGTCTTCAAATCTCTCTTTCTGTCTTCCTAAAATGCCCTGGGCTGGAAAAAAATGACTCACTGTAAGTTTTGGTTGGTTTTTCAAATTTTTCAAAATTTGGTTTAACACACTTTTAAAAATTGTCTAGAGGGTTGTATTGTGAAAGCTCCAAACAAAAATGCTTACTTCTCTTTGCCATCTTGGCTCTACCCCCTAGATAAGTTTTTAAAGACTCACTGTCATCCACTGTCTTAGCTTTGGGTTACCTGCACATTTGACAAGCATGGCTTCTATATCTCTTCATCTAAGTCACTGATAAAAATGATAAACAGCACAGGACCAAACATATTTCCCTGGAGGCATTCCACTAGAGAATGATCTCCTTCTAAATTGATATTTAAACAATAATAGCTACTCTTTGGATGAGGCCATTCAACTATATGAGTCTTACTATATGTACCACTGTGTAGCCTAAATGTTCTTATCTTGTCCTATCTTGGTAGGGGTTGGAGAGAAATAAAGCTTTGCACTAATAGAAAAATAGTTGTGTCTAATTATATATAGTTAAGCATAATCACACAATTAATGCTACTAATTGGCAAAGCATTGTTGACACATAAAAAAAAATGCAAATGCATTCACAGGCCAGGGGATATCAGCTAGGTCAAATGGATCTTAGGTACCAGCACAACTGGAATTAAATTGTACTTCTGGAAACACAGGTCTTTGAACTTTTAAAATAATTTAGATTACTGAAAAAGAACTTTTAAATTGGGATTGCCTCCAATCTTCTTAAATAAAGAAGCCAAACAAGCCAAGAAAACATTTTGTTTTTGGAGGTGACACAGTCTCCAGACAAATGATAGCAGCCATTTTTCAGTCTGACTTTTAAAATGTAGAATCTGACATAAAAGTCCATGCATAGCAAAAGAGCACTGGGCATGAAGTGGAACAAAAATCAGTACAGTATTTCATCAACTAAAACTGTTTTGATTTTTTAAAAAATCAGAAAAACGATTATGGAATCAGAAATTTCAGTGTTTTTGTTTTTTTAAATGCAAGGGATTATTCAAATAGAATACAAAGCTTCTTATTTCCTCAATTCCTATGCTGCTGAATATACCCTTTCAGGATTTGTTTGTATATTGATTGATTGAAAAGGTGGGGGAGAAGCTGAAAGAATATGCAAATTTAAAAGGTACCAGAGAAAGCACAGACACTTTTGCACAATTCTCCCTCTCCCCATGACAACTGGCATGAAAATAGCAATGCTTTTTGAGGACACAGAAGAGGACAAAGCTTTTTCCTGCCCCTTCTGAGATTCTGGGAGGCAGGGAGGCAGCTTCGGAGGGTGGGGGGTAGGGGAAAGCACTGAACTTCAAGCAAAAAGACATGACCAGATTAGGCAAGCTGGGTAACGTTGGGAAAGTCACTTAATTTCTCTAGGACAGCTTCCTCCTCTGTAAAAGGCAGGTGTTGGATCTGATTTCTAAAGCTTCTTCATTCTCTAAAATTCTAGGATTTTCCATTTTCTCTCCTGGCTAAACTTACTCTCCGGCTTCTGGCAATTTACCTAGCTGCCAGAAACAATCTTCCTCTGATGTTTCTGAAGTGCTACAAGCACATCTCTGTCGTGAATACAGTAGTGATTCACACGCTAGGAAGAGAAATGTTATTTGAACACAGCTGTTGACTTAACATTCTTAGTAAAAGGCCCCTTTTTTGGATGAGGTGACTTGTGGGCTCAATAGCTGACAATCTTGTCACTGTGCCTGAGCACTGTTGAGTGGAAGTGGGTGGTTTAAAGTATCCCTTCCTGGCTTTATCCCAGTCAATTCTCCCCAGTAGCTCAGTTGTTGTTTCATGTGTAGCCTCTTTCCAGCAGAGATTGCTAATGTTACCTCAATACTTTAAAATATTTATGATTTCATCAGTGATGGGGAATATAACCCACTAAAGCAGATCACAAAACTTCCATAAATTTCATTTATGTATTTACATTTTTTTTCCATTTAGACCTGTGATTTCATCAAAAAGGAACTTCCAGCACGGCATCTCTCTCCTATGATGCATATCAACAACAATTCTGTAACATGTTCTTTGTGGGTTGCCTGAGACAACAACAGGTTAAGCAGCTTACCCAGCCTCACACAGTGACTTTACTCCAGGTGTGTTGACTCCAGGGCTGTCCCTCTATTCACTTCTGACTCTCATATAAAGTTTTCATGAATTATTGTGGCCAACAACAATAACAAAAATTATTACCTTGGAGCCAACTATGTACTAAATTTGGAGAGGCTGATCCTCAGATGATGGAAGGGGCTGATTGGCTAGGCCCACACTCAAAGCCTTTTTGGTAGTAACTGCCAGAGCTTAACTCCTCTGACTGTATTTAAATTATGGGGTTAGGCTAAAAAACCCCAGACTGTAAAATGATGCTGCAAAATTTTATTTACATTCACTCCTTAAATTTAGTTTGCACATAAATTTGTAGACCTGAATTTGGAGAATTATTCAACAAATCTCTATTCAGTCTCACTTCTTACACTGCCAATATTTTCTCTGATGTGTGTTATTTCAGGGAGCTAGAAAAGAACTCCTTCTTCCTCAGTACTTCATAATAGCATCCAAGCATAGCACTACCCTAAATTAATCTTTTAGTTGTATATGAATAACTTTAGAAAAGTCATGCATTGGTCCATAATCTCCATATCCCCTTAAAAACAATATGCTCCACAGATCACAAACACACATATACAAACCCTAAAAACAAACAAAACCCCTAAAGCAAGGACCTTGTTTTCTCTAGAAATACTTGTGTAAGTGGAAGAATAGAGCCAATGTACAACATCGTCCTTTGTGTTAAACAGTAGGCAAATAAGATGGGAAGGAATGAAATAAGTCTGTGGGTGTCTTTGTTGAATATCAGCCTCAAAGAAACTGCAAGATAGCCAGCTGCTCTTACAAATGCTCTATGACATGGATGAGTAAAAACACATGTGAATGATGAAAGAAAGAAAGAAAAAAAAAAGACTTTCCTTTTCTCCCTTTTGAAGTTAAACCTTACTCTATGAACAACCAAAATGTCTTCTTACAAAGTGAGGTCTGTCAAAACCCATACAATTATATAATTTAAAAAAGATAAAGTCAATTAAAAAAAATGTGCACTGGTAAGCTAATTGAGAGAAGTAGTTCCAATTAATTTTTGCAAGGAAATATGTGATGTGTGTATGTGTGTGTATTTAAGGTAAAAAAAAATCATTCAGTGTTCAGTATGGTACAGAAGAAACACTACACTGAAAAGGGCATGTCAATCAACTATTCTATTATTCCTGTGATTTCTCAGACTAAAAATATCATTCTTTGCCCACCATTCCTCAATATGTGTTCTCCTTGAGTGAAGGAACCACCTTGCTTTTGAATTTGTATTCCTAGAGGTTTACAAGTGTTTTTTCACTCATTTATTCCTCCATGACAATCTTTTAATACTTCAATACAGCTATATCATGCCCCACCGAACCCCCAACTCCAGTCTTCCATTCTCTAGGCCAAACATTCCCAGTTATTTCAACTGAATTTCATGTGACATGGATTCAAGAGCTTCTGGACATTCTCCCATTTATCAATGTCTTTCTAAAATCTAGAACTCAAAACAATTCTCTAGATATAGTTTGATGAGGTTAGAGCATGGTGGGCTCAGCTAGAATAGCTTTCTCTTTCAAGCTATCAAACAGTCAAATGTCTGATTTCAAATTAGCTTTTTTTTTTAACATGCATCCCACAAGGCATAACTGAGCCACTTCCACCAATCCTAATGCACTTTGTATGTATTATCTCATGTTATCCAATTGCTGAAAGCATTACATTCCTTCCAAACTTGATTACCTGGGTTAACACAGGATTGTTGTAAGGCTGAAATGGGATAAAATATGTAAAGCTGTTTAAAGGGCTTTGTAATCCTTAAAGTCCTATATAAATGCTAGCTATTATTATAATTATTGGTTGTTCACACTTAGGTTAATGCCTTTGATTGACTGATTGATTCAATAAAGATGTCTAAGCCTTACCTATGCTTCAATTCATGCCTCTGATTGATTTAATTGCAGGGTCTCTAGGCCTTCTATTATTTTTGAGGTAGGGGGTATGGGACTCCCCTTACACCTGCAATTTACAGAAAATGACCATTTCATCTTTTAAAGTAAAAAGTAAGGGACTGAGCTTTCAAAAATAGATAGATGCATGTATCCTTTTTGTGAATAGATAAATGGCATGGTGTTCGCTCTCTCTTTCATATATATATATATATATTAATAGATTAAAACTTCTACTGACTAAAGAGAAGAGAATCAGTGAATAAGCCCATCTGCAGAGTTTAGAGCACCTGCAATTGGACATATCTCCCACTGAGCAGTCATTAAGTTTCTGCTGTTAACTTCTGGTAGGTACAGCTGGAGAGCTTTCCCATGTATGTAACTTATGCCAAAGGTCACCCACCTAACTGTACAATATATACACTTACTGAAATCTTTTGGTGTCCTTTTATGTATGAATGTCTTCAAAGATTTAAGTTAAAGTACTACAATTTGGTGATTCATTTGAAGGTCTTATTTTCTCAAAATTGACTAGCTCTTTTTTCAAGTGAATTTTTTTTAAATGAAGCAGCTATTTATGTTGAGTGACAGAGAGTGGAATATGAAACTCACATGCAGTTTAACTAGCTGACATAGGAAGAAATTAAATATATGCACACAATGTAAAAAAGATGTTGCTATAATCTTGTTTTGCCTTAGCAGCCACTAGTTGGGATTCTCTATTGTTCAGTTAAAATTACTCTCAAAAAAATAACTGAGCTTGTGCTTTTTGGTGTTCCTAAAAACACAGTGATTTTTATCAGCATTTGTGGGAATCTAAATACCTAGTTCTAGTAAAATTTGTTCATCCTTCATAGGTACTAAATTTGTACCTCCAAATTCTGAACAAAATCACATTAGATTATCAAAAAGTACATTCTCACCATCAAAATTTTTTTAGATTGTTTTGCCAAATGGTGTTTCAGGCCTTAGATTTCTTATTAGAAGGAATAAGTAATACCTTAAGAACTTTTTGTAGCCTTCGGAGAAAAGTTTTTCTAGAAACATAAAACACTGTTAATATCTACAGCCAAGGTCTCCTGTAGGTAAATTGGGTGCCTGGGGAAATACTACCAGTGCCAGATCACAGAATAAAGTGATTTTGCTAAGCATTAATAATGATAATAACAATAATGACAGATAACATCTATATAGCACTTTAAAGTTTGCAAAATGCTTTACAAATATAATCTCATTTTATCCTCAACAAACTTTTGAGGTAAGTGCTATTATTATCCCATTTTACAGATAAGGAAACTGAGATAGATCAAGATTAAGAGGTTAAGTGACTTGTCTAGGGAAACATGTCCAGGACAGTAAGGAACTGAGAAATGTTTTGAACTTTCTTCCAAACTCCTATCCAGTGCTCTATCCACTATGTTACCTAGCTATCACATTGTATTAGAAGATCAGGAAGAGTGAAGAAATTCCAAATATTGGGAAAGGATGGGGAAGGGAACAAATATTTTAAATGCCCACTATATGCCAGGCACTGTGCATTTTGCAAATACCTCATTGGATCCTCACAACAATCCTGGGAGGTGTTATTTTATCCCCAGTTTACAGTTGAGGAAACTGAGACAATCAGAGGTTAAGTGACCTGTCTAGGGTTACATTGCCAGTGTCTGAGCTCACATCTGAACTCAGATTTTCCCATTCAGGCCAGTTGTTCTATCCACTGTGCTGACTATACGGTGGAATTTCAGGCATAATTTTGTCTAAGGTCTTAGCCTTCAAATTATATCATACAGGGGTCTTCCAGAGGGAGACACGGTATAGCCTAATGGATGGAGGGCTGGCCTAGGAATCAAGAATACTGAAGTTTAAACTCTGCTTCTGTCACACACTGACAATACAAGCACGGGCAAATCACTTAACCTTTGAATGCTCTGGGCAACTCCCTAAGACTCCAAATTCTACAGGAGTTACTGATCTACATTAGTGGAGTTCTGCTAGAAGAGATTCCCTACATTTTGTTGTTAGTTGTTTGTCCCACCCTATTTGGGGTTTTCTTGGCAAAGATACTGGAGTGGTTTGCCATTTCCTTCTCCAGTTTATTTTACATATGAGGAAACTGAGGCAAACAGGGTTAAGTGACTTGCTCAGAGTCACACAGCTAATAAGTGTCTGAGGCCAGATTTGAACTCAGGAAGATAAGTCTTACTAACTTCATGCCCTGTCCACTATGGCACCACTTAGCTGCCCATCCCTACATTTAGGAAACCACATTTAGTCTGGACAGCTCTCCCCCGACTTTCCCAAAAAAGTACCCACTAGGTCTGCCTTTGCGTAAAACTAGCTCTGTCTTAATAATGCCAATTTGAAGGCTCATCCTAAGACATATTTAAGAGCCTAGCCATTTATTATTAAATAGGGTGGGACCTCTAATTATAGGAGGTGCAATAGATTGTATATAAATCATAATATAAAAAACAAAATTATTGAATGTTTTCTCTAGTGATGAGCTCGAGTATTGCAGGAATTTATTTTCACCTAGTTTTCCATTATGCCTCTGTCTCCCCTAAACCTTTCCACCATTGGTTACAGGCAAATAGTAAATATAAAAGGAATCAAATATCCATGGCTAGATCCATTTAGAAAGATCCAGTCTGGGGGCAGCTAGGTGGTGCAGTAGACAGAGCACTGGCCCTGAAGTCAGCTCAAATCTGAGTTCAAATCTGACCTCAGACCAAACACTTGACACTTATTAGCTGTCTGACCCTGGGCAAGCCACTTAACCTCAATTGCCTAATATATATATATATATATATATATTTATATCAATAGATCCAATCTGCCATTTTCTTAATGTACTTCCTAATCCTTCCTAGTGATCAGATCCAGATAAGAATTTAACCAATCCTTCATCTCTTCCATTCCCACCCTCAACTCTTCCATCTATAGCTTTCTTAGGGACTAGTCTAACCTGTTTGGCAAATGGTATAATTATCTCACTTTACATAGTTTAGAAAAAAAAAGTCTTAATTTTATTCCAATTACTTTTCAGGTATAGTAAGGCAAGTTTCCTCTTACTGATTCAATTTACACACTAAGTGCTACTCACTGAGTTTGGTAATTTTTGCTTTGATCCATCACCTGGGAAGTGGAATAAGTGTTCCTGCCTATACAATATTAAAAAAAAGTCAAACATTAGAAGATGTTTTTTGATTTAGATGATGGTTTCACTTGCATATACTAAACCATTCACTTCCATCCTTATACTGAAGGGAATGTGAAAAGAAAATGAAGGTAAGTATGATGAGATATATGGAAGGACATTCACAGCAGAGAATAAATAATGAAATTTGTAGGCAACAAGAGAAAAATAATAAAAGGAAATTCTTGCTTCATTTCTACAGTAGCAAAACAGTAAGTCATTGTAATTCTAAGACATATATATATTTAATTTTTATAATTTTATTGGCCATTTAAAATATATTACCTATTTCATAGTTACAATTTAGTTAACACATATGAATGCATGTATATGTGTATATATACATATATATATACATACATGGCATGGTTGACATAAGTTTGAGATACTTTAAACCAATTAGAATACAAGGGGAATAATGAAAAGCAGAGGTCTAGTATATTCATACCACTAATATATACATATATATGTATACATAAATATCTTAATAAAATGATACTGTTTTTCAGAGAAACATGTCCTTTAATATAATAATACCACATAAACTTTAACCACATACAGACACATAAACACACACACACACACACACAGTCACACATCCCTCTAGTAGAGTAGTAGGAACATCACTATGGTACTAGAAAACAGGAGTGCTGGGTTTATTACTATCATTGCCTCTTCCCTTTCTTATCTCCAGTATGTGCCTCAATTTTTCCCTGTTGTTAACAACTATAATCAATAGATGTTATTTAGAAAACTGAGGTGACAGAGGCTACACAATGTCAAGGGATTATTATTGTTACTGCCGTTATCAATTTGTGCTTTTCTCCTTTGCTTCCCTAAGTTTGGAAAGTCCTATGCCTATCTCCACCCTGCTTGTCGATGTCTACTTAAAGCTGAACTCAGATCTAGCATGCCCCAGCTTCCCTGATTCCTCCCCCTAGATTCAAATATAATTATGTTTGTACCATGCACTTTTATGAGAACATGATTTGTGTGCCATATCTTATTACTTACTAAACTACAATCTCCATGAGGGAAAAGGTGATGTATTATTTAAATGTAGCAATTCCCTTAGCAGTTAAAAGAGTCCATAGTGCACAGTAGGTATTTAATAAATATTTTAAAATTAAATTGAAATTGATTTGCTCCAATTTCAGTCTTCCTATGAAGTCTCCTTTTGTTTTCCTGTCTGTTTGTTCTCATTTTCTAGAACTGAGACATTTGTTATCTTCTTAAAATACTCTCAGCATGATTGAAGGTGGGATAGGAGGCAAGGCATTAAAGAAAATATTCTGAAGCATCTCTAGAATTAGTAAATTAGATAGGAGCTCATCCAAAAAGTTATAATTCAATTTTTATATTTTATATCAAAGCATCTTTTCTCATATTTGAAAACCAATAGTTAATAGGCATTTATTAAATGCCTGTTATGTACTACTCACTGTGCTAATTTCTGGGGATACAAATAGGAAAAATAAAGACAGTCCTTGCCCTCAAGGAGTTTACAATCTAATGGGGGAAGACAGATTGTTGTTGTTTGTCCTTCGTTTCTCGAAGAGGACCATGACATCAGGAAGGTGATGCCATGACTTGCAAATGAATCGGATTTAAGTGAGAGAGGGCTGTGCAAAGCCACCTGCCTTACTTTCTCCTCCAGAGCCATCTGAGTCCAGTGGCAAGACAACACAAAAAGGGAACTGCAAGAGGGTGGGGGTGGGGCAAGAAGAAGATACCTGGCTAGATAGGATGGAGGAGAAGTCAAGAAGTCCAAAATGAGTGTAGTAAGTGAGAAATAAGACGTCTGAGAAGATGTCTCAGCTTATGGCTCTACCCTCTAATTAGAGAGGCAGAGAGTACTGATGAGGAGTGAATTAACAAGGTTGATTGCATCTTGCAAGATGATGAGATTTCCCAGTGATTAGTTTACTGGGGGCACAGTGGAGAATTCAAAGATGCCCCAAATGAGCCTCAGCTGGAGAGGATAAGTCTAAGAAGGACCAGAGTTCTTTTCTTGACAATAATGGCTGTTGTTCTATGCTACTGACTCAGTGATATTTCATGAAAATGCTTATGCCCCTGACCATTTTCCTACTTAAATTAAACTCATGCTTATTTAACAGCCGGAGAGGGAATTTCTTGGAGGGAAGAAGAAAACTCTTGCTCTGCTCCATCCCTTTGACCAGAGTAAGACCTTGTAAACTTCAGAGGCTCTGGATGATTTTAGACTTCCTATTTATGTTCTAGTTGCATCTCTGAAACAGCTGACAGCAGTTTTATGAATAGGGAGGCAAGGAGACAGTCAATACATGGAGGAAATCTACAAGGAAGGGGTGCTTGGTGGTGCACTGGATAGAGCTCTGACCTTGGAGCCAGGACGACCTGAGTTCAAATCCGACCTCAGACAGTTGATACTTACTAGCTGTGTGACCCTGGGTAAGTCACTTAATCTTGATTGCCTCAACAAAATCAAAAAAAAGCCATGAGGATTTTACCATTTACCACATGTAAAGTAGCCTGGCTTTCTGTTGTTTGTTCTTCAATCTCAATGACACCAAGAGGGTGATGTCTTGACTTATGAATGAATTGGATTTCAGTGATGCAGACCAGTGCAAAGTCATCAGCCTCTCTGTCTCTCTCTCTCCTCCAGGGTCATCAGAGTCCAGTGGCAAGATGACTGGTGATGACCAAGCAAGTAGACTTACTGAGGGCTCCTTGAAGGGACAAAGAGTCCTTGTAGGAGCTGTTAAAAAATCCTTAATCACCTAGGATATTCTGAAGTATATTGGGGAGGGAGGGTACAAGAACCCTGACTAGAATCTATATTACTTTGTTATTATATAGGAAAGGAGATATAGTACCAGTTTATTCACTTGACAGTTTTCCATTTTCATAGTATGTACTTACAGAGTTTTAGAGCTAAAAGGAACATTAGAATCCAATCCTCATTTTAAAGATAAGGAAACTAAAATCCCAAGAATGTTAAATGGCTTTTATTCATGGAGCCAGGTCTGGAACTGAAGGTCTACTGATTTCTAATCAGTTCTCTTTTTCTCTGCACCATATTATTCATGACAGTTTAGTGTGAGGCTTTATGATAAAGTAAAGTGGGCTAGACTTGCCATCAAGAGAAGCTGGAATTCACATCCTGCCTCCTAAAATTACTACTTATGTGAATAACTTTGTCTTTCTGAGCCTCAGTTTCCTCATCTGAAAGATATGGATAGTACCTACCATACAGGGTTGTAATAAGGATTAAGTAAGAGAATATATGCAAAATACTACAGAAACATCAGTTATTGTTCAAGACATGTTTTAGTAGTTTTTAGTAATAATTTTATTATAATTACAATAATAAATTAATAATAGTTTTAAATAATTTGTTTTAATTATTTTCCATTAAAGTCCTACTCTAATGACTCCTAACAGTGTGGAAGTAACTGCAAGCTTTGGCAGGTAGTATTAAGGTAGAAAAGCTTCATGGACCGTACCGATAAGGACCAGACTAGGTAAGTTTTGAGAACTTCACCACTTAGATGACCACAGTGTAATGAATTTTGATGGTCACAACCATCTTCAAAGATGTTCTTCTGCTATACCATCAAAGGATTGCAATCTTCATGAGGAGTGGAAGTATCCATCCAGCTAAAGTTGCAAATATTTTAAGCATTTCCATCATTAGGAACACCTTTAAGCATTCCTATATATTAATTGGTCATAATTTCAGTGAAAATTCTAGTACTCTTTCTGTGATTGCTTCTGTCCCCATACTCTGCTTTGAATGAACCAAAGTGAATAATCAATGATTGGTAGTTTGGTGCCTGCACTAAAACAGCAGCTCCAGAATTTTTAACTGGAAGAACATCAGGCTAAGAAGTTAATACCATTCTTATGCTCAAGTAACTTTGACAATTAATTCCAATAGGTCTAGTAGAAGGTCTTTGAACTTAGTCAATAATGTAATCTCAAAGTCTTGTACAGTACATAATAGTTGTGGAGGAAATTGAGATTTCAAGGGCAAGTTTTCATAGTAACCACGTAGTAGGAACAGATGGGTTTTTAAGGCAGAAGCATGAGGACTCTGACTCATTAAAAAGGAAATAAATACAATGAATTAAATAGTAAATCAATCACGAGAGCAGGTACATTAGCATTTTTATGACTTCCCAGGAACTCCAACAGGAGGAAACAAGTAATACACTGCTAAGGTGTGGGTACAAACTACCTTGAAATGTATAATAGGAAATTATACGACTGCAAGAAGAAATTCCTTGGGAATTTTCCTTCAACTAGTGACTGGGTAGCCTTTGGTACAGACTCAGACCCAGCTCAGTGGTTTGTTTGGCCATTGTATCCGGACCCATTTATTACGGCTCAGTGGTCCAAGAAGCAACATGTTCCAATTTCAGACTGCCAATAACTTTATCCAGCCCTGGACAAATCACTCAACTCTTATAGAAATGATTTCCCAGGGTAGTTATTTAGATATTTACTATTGTTTCTAATCATAAAAATACCTCTCAAGGACCTAAAATATAACAAAATAAAACAGAACAAGCACATAAGTAACAAAGGCAAAAGAATAAATAAGGGGGGAAAATGTCTGTTGACTTTTCAAAATATTTCCAAGCTCTAAATATAAACTTATTTTGTTACTTAAATAATATCACCTTTCCTTAAGACCTCACAAGGCTATAGATGAAAAGAAAGATTTTCTAGTTTCACTGAGGTTTTCGTCAATGTCTTTATATCCACTGTTAAAATGCCATTTCTTTTTCCATTTTTTTTTACAACTACTGTTGAATTACTACAAATATCTCTTCACACACCAGAAGCCCACTTCTCTGATCATTCCGCAGGACAGAACACAAATTTATTGGTGGAATGGTCTGATGGAAAGTATAACCAGGAGTAAAGGGAAAATACAAATGACCTGTTGAAGTATTCTGTGATCTGATTTGTTATGGCAGGACTTTAAAAGAAATATACCTCCTGAATTCTAACTTATACTATTAGAGGTAGAGTAAGAGAAGAGAAGTGAGTGAGAGGAAAAGAAGGAGGCTTGAAAAAAGATTAGGATGGCTATAAATCAGAAAAGTAGAAAACCAAATAATCATAGGATCTGATGTCAGGCTCGGGTTTCCAAAATGGCCTATCCAAATATTCTACTACTAGCAGGTTTCTTTCTAAACTTGCACAGGGCTAGAACAAGCACATATCACACTCCTAACAATTGTCCTTAGGTCCCCTGGTAAAAGGAAACTAACTATACTTGCAAAATGGGATGATTTTTACCTTAAAACCAAATAGTTGGGGCCAAAAGGAGAGAAAGAATCATACCCTTTTCCTTGAATGTGCTCACCTTCACCGTCTTGGCTCAGGAGAGTTTTCAAAAGTAAAGAATATACCAAAGTATTAAAAGTAACCAGCAAAAATATAAAATCTTCCTCCTTTGATAAACATACACATGGTAATTCTGATGTAAGGAGCTTTAGGGAACTGACTGCATGTGACTTAAACCTATTTTAGTTACTTGTGTGAAAAGCAATTCTATAAATGCCCAATTCTTGTGTGTGTGTTTTTGTGTGTGTGTGTGTGTGTGTATGTGTGTTTAACACTCAGAGGTTTTCCTGGAAGAGGTAAGGATGATGTCCTTGAATGGTTAATTTCAGATCATATCCCTCACTGGTTAATTTTAAAGAGTATCTTACTTACATTGCGACTCTATTTCCTCTGGGATAAAATACAAACTGTCAAGCATGGAACAAAAAGCTCTCAAAGATCTACTTCCAGCTTGCCTTTCAAGAATTAGTTCATGTTGCTCATCATCACATGGTCTACATTCCAGCGAAAGTGACCTGCTACCTGTTACCTGAAATCAATGTTCCACCTATTTCCATGTCTTCACTCATGTTTTCTTTCTTTCCTCATTCCTAAAACGCACTCCTTCTCTCTAACCAACTCATAGAATGCTTATTTCCTACAAGGCTCAACTCATTTGTCTTTTGTGAAGTCTCTCCTGATTTTCCTGATTTCCCCAACTGTTTGACTTCTCTCTCACCCTGAATCTGACACTTACTTCCAATGTGATGTAAGCCAACTCATTTCACTTTTTAGGGCCTCAGTTTCCTCATATACAAAATGGGTGGGTCAGACTAGATTTAAGTCTTTCCAGCTCTAAATCTATGACCCTAAAAATTCTTCTATATTCACTTGTGTAATTTTGTCATTTCATATCATAAAAATCATGAGAAGCATTTGCAAAAAGACCCCCATGAAGTTAATTGCAGCTTATATGTCAACATCTGTTAAGGAAGATGAGGAGGCAGAGAAATTCTGTGAAGGACTCAATTAGACCTCTAAGTAACACCAACATTTATTTTATTATCATTAATTATACTAAAAATATGGGCATGGAGGAGGAGAGTGCAAAAATATATTTGAAAACATGGTTCAAGAGCAGGAAATGTGAGAGGTTAAAGGATTATAGACTGAAGAAACTTCATACTTATATATCATGAATACTTTCTTCAAGAAGAGTGTAAGATTGGACATAAATCACACTGAATAAAACCACATGAACACACAAAGAAAATTATTACATAATAAGAGGTTTTGAAAACAACCAGTTCTTGATAAGAGTCATTTCCAAATCAGCTGTCTGAATACAGTCACACCATTAACTTTATAAAGCAAAGGTAAAAATCAATGTTAGAAGACAAAAATTATAAGCTTTGTAGTGCAGTTGAGGCAATTCCAACCTAATTCATTTAAACAATCTATTGATTTTTTTTAAAATGGGAAATGGATAAAATAATAAGCATTCAGACAGATTATTACCATTTCCTAAAGAAGTTTAACCAAAGTAAATCAATTACCAGAACAAGGAGACAAAAAGAGTGTAGAAACTTCAGCAGCCTAAAAACACTTGATTTTCTTGCCAAGGGGAAGACACAGCAGCCAAGGGCAGCAAAAACAGAGTATAAATTCATTTCTAATGCATAAAGGAGTACATTGTGGGAGATTATGAGAAGAACCGTTTCAAAAACAGTGAGACGCAGAGAAAGTAAAAACAAGATTATAGAAAACATAGTAAGAGAAGTCACTGAGCAAGATTATCCTAAGTGCATTTAAGGATGAAACTAAAAGCACAACAAACACGTGAAAAGTGGAAAAGATCTGTTAAGATTTCTATAACAAACTCTTTTCTCCACTAATGATAAGAGAGTCACCAAAATTTAGACTCTAACATCACAGTCCTTGATGTGCTACATGAATAAGTGAAAATAGAAATAAAGATAACAATGACATGAAGAGATGGTTTAGACCAGCACATCTTATTTTTTTTCTTTATTTTTTTCTTTTTTAATTTATTTATTTTTAGTTTTCAACCTTCACTTCCACAAGATTTTGAGTTCCAAACTTTCTCCCCATCTCATCCCTCCCCCACCCCAAGATGGCCTGCATTCTGAATACCCCTTGCCCTAATCTTCCCTTCCTTCTATCTCCCCCCCGCCCCTTACCCCCTTGTCCTTCAATTTTCCTATAGGGCAGGATCGATTTCTATAGCCCATTTCCTGTATATCTTATTTCCCATTTGCATGTGAAAACAATTTTTTTTAACATTTGTTTTAAAAACTTTGGGTTCCAAATTTTCTCTCTTCCTCCCTCAACACCCACCTTTATTGAGAAGGCAAGAAACTCTATACAGGTTATACATGTGTAGTCAGGCAAAACACTTCCATAGTAGTCATGTTGTGGAAAACTAAGTATATTTCCCTTAATCCTATCCTACCCCCCATTTATTCTATTCTCTCTTTTGACCCTGTCCCTCCTCATAAATGTTTGCTTCTGAATACCCCCTTCCCCAGTCTGCCCTCCCCTCTATCATCCCCCTGCTCTCTTGTCCCCTCCCCCCACCCCCCGATTTCCTGTAGGGTAAGATAGATTTTCATACCCAATTGAGTGTGTATGTTATTCCTTCCTTAAGCTAAATCCAATGAGAATAAGATTCACTCATTCCCTCCCACCTTCCCACATTTCCCCTCCACTGTAAAAGTCTTTTCTTGTCTGTTTTATGTGAGATAATTTACCCCATTGTACCTCTCCCTTTCTCCTTCTCCCAGTATAATCTTCTCTCACCCTTTAATTTTATTCTCCAGATATCACCCCTTCATCCTCAACTCACCCTGTGCCCTCTATCTATCCATCCATCCATCCATCTATCTATCTATCTATCTATCTATCTATCTATCTATCTATCTACATATGATTTGTGCCCTCCAACTACCTTAATACTGACAAAGGTCTCATGAGCTACAAATATCATCTTTCCATGCAGGAACGTAAACAGTTCAACCTTAATAAGTCCCTTATGATTTCTCTTTCCTGTTTACCTCTTCATGCTTCTCTTAAGTCTTGCATTTGAAAGTCAAATTTTCTATTCAGCTCTGGTCTTTTCATCAAGAATAATTGAAAGTCCTCTATTTCACTGAATGACCATTTTTTCCCCTGAAGGATTATACTCAGTTTTGCTGGGTAGGTGATTCTTGGTTGTAATCCTATCTCCTTTGATCTCCAGAATATTATATTCCAAGCCCTTCAGTCCCTTAATGTAGAATCTGCTAACTCTTGTGTTATCCTGATTGTGTTTCCACAATACTTGAATTGTTTCTTTCTGGCTGCTTGCAATGTTTTCTCCTTGACCTGTGAACTCTAGAATTTGACTATAATATTCCTAGGAGTTTTTCTTTGGGGATCTCATTTAGGAGATGATAGGTGAATTCTTTCAATTTCTATTTTGCCCTCTGGTTCCAAAATATCAGGACAGTTTTCTTCAATAATTTCTTGAAAGATGATGTCTAGGCTTTTTTTTTTGATCATGGTTTTAGATAGTCCAATAATTTTTAAATGATCTCTCCTGAATCTATTTTCCAGGTCAGTTGTTTTTCTAATGAGACATTTCAAATTCTCTTCTATTTTTTCATTCTTTTGGTTTTGTTTTACAGTGTCTTGATTTCTCATAAAGTCACCAGCTTCTAATTGCTCCATTCTAATTTTTAAGTAATCATTTTCTTCAGTAAGCTTTTGGACTTCCTTTTCCATTTGTCCAATTTTGCTTTTTAAGGCATTCTTCTCCTCATTGGCTTTTTTGACCTCTTTTGCCATTTGGGTTGGGCTATTTTTTAAGGTGTTATTTTCTTCAGTATTTTTTTGGGTCTCCTTTAGCAAGCTATTGACGTGCTTTTCATGATTTTCTTGCATCACTCTCATTTCTCTTCCCAATTTTTCCTCTACTTCTCTTATTTGCTTTTCAAAATCCTTTTTGAACTCTTCCATGGCCTGGGACCAATTCATATTTTTCTTGGAGGCTGTGGATGTAGGGGCTTTGACTTTGTTGTCTTCTTCTGGTTGTATGTTTTAATCTTCTTTGTCACCAAAGAAAGATTCTGTGGTCTGACTTTTTTTGTGAGGTTTGCTCATGATCCCAGCCAATTAGTTGAGTTATAAACTCTTTGTTAAAGTAGGGATCTGCTTCCAGTGTGGAGAATGTACTGTCCCAAGCTTTGGGGGTTTTGTGCATCTGTTTTCAGAGATACTTCCAGGGACCTGTAAATTTTCAGTTCTTCCAAGGTGGTATGATAAGGGACGAGGTGTTTACTCCTTTCCTGGCCCGTCCTCTGGTCTATGAGTGACCACAAGCACTCTTTTCTACCTTGGAACTGTGAGGAGGATTTCCTTTCCACTGCCACTACAAGCTCCACCATGCCAGCACTCTTCCTTACCCCGGGACAGCCACCCAGAACTGTGACCCAGAGCCAAGCAAGGCCCAGGCAAAGACCCAGGGCAAAGCAAGAGAATCTTGCCTCAGCACCAGCAGAGAGATCCCTTTAATCCCCCTCTGATCAGCCACTCAATTCCCCCTCAGTCTGTGGGCCAAGAGTTCTGGAAGCAGCTGCTGCCCCAGGCCCATAGGGCCTGGGGCTGGGACTGAGTTTCTGTCTCACTGCAGTCACAGACTTTTCCTACTGACCTTCTAAGGTGCCTTTCGCATTCATGGGTTGAGAAGTCTCGAAACAGCCACATCTGCCTGATTCAGTCCTGTGAGGGCTGCTCCAGGTTTGCTGAGGCCTGTTTTGCCTGCGTGCCCACGCCACACTGCATTCTCCTCCCCACCCTGCACAATAGACCTTTCCAATCAACCATCCAGGTTGTCTTGGGCTGGAAATTTGTTTCACTCTGTCTTTTTGTGGGTTCTGCTGCTTTAGAATTTGTTTAGATTTTTTTATAGATATTTGGAGGGGTTTGGGGGAGAGCTCAAGCAAGTCACTGCTTTTTTTTTTTTTGACCAGCACATCTTAAACTGTGGGTCATGACCCCACATGGGGTCATGAAAAATTTGGCAATAGTAAAAGATTTCTGAATGAGCAGCAATCAAAAATTAATTAAAAATCAAACGTGTAATGAATCCGAGGTGTTTCTGGCAGCACTTGCCTATGTTGCACCACGCAACTTCACTGCAACCTTGGTTCTGAACACAAAGCATGTGCACTTTGCACTGCACATGCCCTCAGGCCATGCAACACCAACAAACACTGCCAAACCAAAAAGGGGTCTTGAGTAGAAAAAGTTTGAGAAGCTCTGGTCTAGACCAAACATATACAAAAGAGGTTCATGTAGGAGATGAAAAATATTGAGTATCAATATATCTGAAAGGATGGAAAGTAAATTTTTTTTTGAAAAATACTGAACATGTTACTATTAAAATTTTAAGACAATTGAGAAAATAGAAGTATCTATTAGTCCACATTCTTATTTCCCAAACCACACAAAATCTCTAAGAATCATCTATAATCACATTGAGGGTATCTTTGATGAAGGTAAAAGAAATGAATTGGATGGCTCTTCACAAAAAATGTTTTGCAGCAGAATGCATCTTTACTATCACAAAACCAACTGGAACTCACTGAAAATACAAGAATTGGTTGTTTTTATGGTTTATTGGCTATAAAAAAAAGTTGATTTGATAAAGCAAAATGTTGCCATAAATACCTTCTTCAACAAGGTGTCTCACGTATATGTTGAAAACATACATACAGCAACAACTAGATGTGGTGGTGTAATCTATCGGAGAGGCTGAGTCTGGCAGGTATCTTGAGCTTGGGAGTTCTGAGCTACAGTGTGCTATTCAGATTAGGTGCCTATACTAAGTTCAACATCAATATGGGGAAAGGGTATGTGTGTGTGTGTGTGTGTGTGTGTGTTGGAGTGGGGTAGGAACACTATCTTGCCCAAGGAGGGAGCAAACAGGCTCTGGCCCCAAATAAGCAGGTTAGAACTCTTATGCTAATCAATAATGGGTAGGTTTGTGACTAGCCCCTGTACTTCCAGTGTAAACAAGATGAGTAAGAGGGATTCTTAGAGACGGTGAATTTCTCAAGATGTTCCTGTATAAGGGTAACATTGTACCAAATAAATCAAGCAGAGAATTCTAAAATTGTTGATGAAATTTATAAAAAACTCCAAATTTGATCTAATACCCATGTGGGAAAACCAAGTGAATTAAGAACACTGTTTTCCAGTTTATGGTATTCCAATCTATGATACATAGTTGGATAAGCAGGCTTTGACTATGTATATTTTACAGATGGATAGTGGATTGGGCTCAGAATTTAATAAGGAGAAGAAAAAGGGAGTAGTTTAAATTTTGGATATTGTGCAGTGCTTTTATAATGACCCCAAGACTCTTCCTTAAATTAAAGCTCATCACTGATGTTATGATATTTTCTGGAGACACTGTACAACTGTGAGTCATGGAATATCAGAGGGTCCAGAATTAAATGTGTCAATTACCTAAAGGACAATGCAGAGGTACATTGTGAGCATGAGCAGCCCATAACAAATTATATTTATTCCCTGGCTATCTCTTTATTAGCTGATTTGCCACCTAGAGACCATGCTTCTGGGACCTAACCATTTTATCTTTGAAACTCCTATTCTGTAGCTCCACTGTACTGAATGGTGAGAATGCGTCACTTAGCTCACTATATCAGGCTGGGATGACTGCAATCATACATCATTTTATTCCCCAGCCAACCAATCATCATTTGCCTTACAACCTTGACCAGAGAACATATACTGGAGGCCTTAGCCCTTTCAGTTCTAGTACTCCTACCTTCTGGCTGCATTGTGCTGGTCAATGAACTTGCCTCTCATCACAGGCAGTTCTCAAAGAAAGAAATCTAAATTGTCAAGAGACATATGAAAAACTGTTTTAAATCACAAATAATTAGAGAAATTAAAATTAAAGCAAACTCTGAGATTCTACTTTACACCCTGACCACATTGTTAAAAATGGCACCCGTTGGAGGATATGCAGAAAAAGAGCCATATTAATACACTGTTAATAGAGCTGTGATTAAGCTCAGTTTTTTTCTAGAAAGCAATTTGGAACTAAACCCCAAAAATCTCTAAATTTGCATACCCTTTAACCCAGTGAACTCAATATTAGGCATTGATCCCCAAACAGATAACACATAGGCACAAACATGTTTATAGTGGCTCTTTTTGTAATGGCAAAAAAAAAAAAGAGAAACAAATGGGGTTTTCATCAATTGGGGAATGGCTGGATAAAATATGGTATATAAATGGAGGGGAATATTACTGTGGCATAAGAAATGACAGTAATATCTAACAATAATAGCCAGCACTTATATAGTGCTTTAAGATTTGTAAAGCATGTTACAAACAGTATCTCATTCTATTCTCATAACAACCTTAGATGGATTGTCTCATCCATATAACAAGTGGAGAATTTTGTAAGAAGTTGTTTAAAGGATAGCATCAGAGATATGAATAATAAGTGCAGGTGACAAGCTGGATATATAGTAAAGGCCAGGAATAACCTATGGATAGCTGGACATGCCATGCTTGAATTTACATGGTCATAGTATCGTGAAGAAGTACACAGACTGTACCCTCTGTGGAGAATTTATGGGAGCATATGGACAAGCTATAAACTGGATGAGTGGCAATCTGTGCCATTATATCTGGGGTTCTTAACCTTTTTTTGTGTTACGAACCCCACTGGCAGTGTGGTCAAGTCTATGGATTCCTCAGAATAATGTTGTAAGATGAATAAACAATTACATAAGAAACCAATCATATTGAAATTCAGTTATCAAGGTAGTTCTAAAAAACAAGTTCATGAACCCCTGCACTAGAAAGAGAGAACCCTCCTTGAAAAAGTCATTGATTGGGGCAGGTAGGTGGCGCAGTAGATAGAGCACCAGCCCTGAAGTCAGGAGGACCTGAGTTCAAATCTGGCCTCAGACCAAACACTTCACACTTACTAGCTGTGTGATCCTTGGCAAGTCACTTAACCCCAATTGCCTTAAAAAAAGAAAAGAAAAGGTCACTGATTCATTAAAGTATAGAATTATATGTGGTATATTGCCCAGTAAATTTAGCACCCTGAAGGCAGGAACTGTTTTCTTTTTTTATCTTAATATCCTTAGTACTTAACCTTAGACATTGAGAGTGCTTAATGCTTGTTGAATTGAATTGAACTAAAATTTATTATCTTTATCAAAAAAGCTTAAGGGCAGCAGAATCAAGAAAAGGATTGTCTCTTTTCAAAGTGTTTTAAATTTAAAAACCCCTTGATGAAGCATCAAGGTGCCTGAGTTATAGTCTAAGCTCTACTAGTAAGTCAGTGGGGTCATCATTTGGTTCTAAAGAACCTCAGTTTGACCATCTTTAAAATGAGAGGATTGAATTAAGATAATCTTTAAGTTCCCTCCCTCTGACAGTTCATTTATTAAAAGGTTTTCTACTTCATTTTCTCCATCTAGTCAGTTAAAATAGAGAAGTGAGAATCATTCCCTTGTGAGAAGCTCATTGTTTCTTACCAGTAAGAGACCAAAGACCTGAATGAGTAATGGATCCTGTCCCCTCAAGTGAAACACTTGCTGACCTTGAAATTTGAGCTTGATTTTAATATAGATATGTCAGCAGCTTACCCTGACCCCCATGGCATTGTTCTTTTCATTTATGTCATATGAAACTTGTTTATAATGGCATGCATTCTGATGAAGAACACGGTCCAGTGTTTAACAGGAATGTAGTGTTCCAAGCTGAACTCTGCTGTGTAGACTTCTATGACTCAGTGACATTGAATGGAAAGAGAACTAGACTGAATCTCTAGATTTTCCTCTGTGAAATGAGGATGACAAATAAAACCTAATCAGTAGAAGTGTATGAATAACAGGGAGAAAAATGTGCACAGAAATCAATGCAAAATTTTGGGGAGAAAAATACTATGTGTGTATATCTCTATCTATATTGGATACACACACATATATCCAAGTTATCTCTGCTATCATCATGATCAAATATTCTCACAGGAAATTTATCTCAAATCAAGCAGAGATCTCAACCTCTCTGATTTCCTATAGTTATAAGATTCTCTTGATGAATCAGAGCACTGTTGGTTTAATCAACAATTCAATTTAATCCAGCATGCATGCATTAAATATACTTAGTATGTGTAAGGCACTGGGGAGGATTTACATCCACTTCCACAGCTGGGTACCAGAGCTACATTATACCAAACCAGTTACTTTTGAATGGTGAGGCTGCCTACTAGAGAACAGTCTAATTGCTAAGTATACTGCCTGGTGAGGAGGCTTAACAAAAGATTGATGAAACACCACTGGTCCTATAGTTCTCTTTCATTGCTTATGAACTGAAGGTCTAGGAATTCAATCAGGTGAGTACATCACATTCAGAATAGTGTGAGGGTGGCAAATCAATGGTTGAACTCTAGTAACTGGGGGCAGGAAAGTGACAGAAGAAGCAAGAGAGGTGAAGAGGAAAGAGAGACACAGAGAGACAGAGAGAGAGACAGAGACAGAAACCCATAAAGACAGACACAGAGAGAGACAGAGAGAATGTTGTTGAATGGATGATACAGTGCTTTTGTAGGTCAGTGTCATTTTTCCATTCCTCTCTCACAGGGCATAGGAAAATGCTAATTATATCCTGAGACATCTGGAAACCTTACCTTCGGCAATGGATCATTCTCTGGGAAAAGATTCACAGAATTTTAGAACAGAAAGGAATCTCAGGGGCATGCTTAACCCATTCAGGAAAAGAATTCCATTACGACACACCCCACAAGCCTTTTTCTATTAAGGGAAAACACACTACCTACCAAGGTAGCAATTCCACTTTTAGTTCTAATTGTTATGATACCTTACTTGACATCAAACCTTATTTGTATATACCTTTCCGTGATTTCTGCTAATTATGCCCTCTAAGGCCAAGGAAAATGTGTTTAATCCCTCACCCCACTTTGCTTACCCAATCACACCTGTATGTTCTTCAAGAGCCATCCTGACTTAGTGGGGGTGGACAACAAAGGACTTCATCCTGTGGCATGTACCTCTCCCCTTATCAGGGATACCTAGTACTCTGCCAAAACATAACACTCAAATATTTTATATATGTTTATAATGTTGGAATGTTGGACCTTGTATATGAATTTTCTATTGGTCATTATGGATGCTTGTTCAATTAAAAATTGTTTATTAAGCACCTATTATGTACCTAATCTAACTATTCCAACTCTAGGTTTATAGGTTCACACTGGTATTGGGGCGACAATGGTTTAAAATACTTTGGTCTGCATCCAATTCACTTCACATTTGATTTATTATGTGTTGTTTGGAGATTGCCTAATCCTTGGCTACCTTTGGGTATCTAGCTATGTTTATTATTACTATTACTATTATTATTAATTACCACTAGTTATATAACATTTGATGATTACAAAGCACTTTAGGTATACAACCTCATTTGACATTTACCTCCACCATATAAGGTGAGTAGTACAAATATTATTTTCACTTTAGGAGATTCATTAAGATTCAGAAAAGTCAAGAAATATGCTGAAAATCACATAATTAGTAAGAGGCAAAACTTGGACTGGAACCCAACTCTTATGACTTCAAACCCAATGAGCTCAAGCACGCTAATAATTCAAGAGTTAGCACAGAATTTTCCACGAAAACCCTTTACTAAAGGGTTAACTTGTTGCAAATGTTTACAAATGTCCTGAATAATATTTTCCCCTTTGTTTTATGGAGATTTTTTTTAAAAAGCCTTTAAAGTGTCTTGACAAATTTCTTCTAAGACCTATAAGATCTTTTGACAACAGAAAAGGCACCATCTACAACTGGAGCCATCTTAACCATTGCTATTGTTCGATTCAATTTTACTAATGAACATCTTTGGAACATAGCTTATGATGTGATGTTCTGCTACCTTGGTAGACAGATTGTTTATAAATAAGAATCAGGTAAATTCCTACCCATTTCCTCTCAAGTGGATGTCAGTCAGATAGTCAGTCAATAAACATTTCTTAAGAGCTTATTGTGTGCTTACTTGGTATCTGGGGATACAAAAGAAAAATGGTAAAGGGAGCACTGGGAGAAGAACAAATCAACAAAAAAAGCTTAGTCCCTGCCTTCAAGGAGCTTATATTTTAATGGATGTAGGGTTTGAAGGTTTCTTTAAATCAAAAGATTTTTGACAGTTAATCAAAACTGGAAAATTAGCTAGCTTCATATTGAAAAGTAAAATCTGTTACATTTAAATGCAACATAAACTGTAATTACAGTATATTATTTACAGCATATCAAAAACAAGAATGCAACATTTTTCAATTGAAGAACAAGATGCGCTGACAAAAAAAATGTCTATTTTTCCTGAGGAGTTGTGCTGGTGGTAAAGTGTTTGAGAAGGTATAATGTATTCTGCACTGCACAGCAGTTTACTACAGAGTTGCACTTATTGCTGTTATTTTTGCGTAGAGGTCATCATTTGGGTTTGTAAAAAAAACCAAAAAACAAAAGCACCATATGTCTCAGACTCACAGTTCTCTGGAACAGTGACATTGTTTTAATATCACTGTGAGGAACTGGTGGAGAACACAGTGAAGAAAAAAGCCAGCAAATCATCAACTGCATTACAAGGAAATGTTAGCAGTTTGGAGTCACCACTTGAGTATAATGGCATATACGAGACCTGGAGTGAGAGTGTGAGTGTCTTACTAAACATAAACCTTGTGATAAAAATAAACAAGGGACACATAAATCACTGACATTGTACTTTTATGAGAAGCTCAGCTAAACAGAATGATAACCTATATCCCTTTGTTATTCAGTCATTTTTCACTCATATCCAACTCTTCATGACCCCATTCGGAGCTTTCTTGGCAAAGATCCTGAAGAGGTTTGCCATTTTATTCTCCACACCTTTTTACAGATGAGGAAACTGAGGCAAACTGAGTTAAGTGACTTGCCCAGGGTCACACAGCTAGTAAGTGTCTGAGGTTAGATTTGAACTCAGGAAGACTCATCTTCCTGACTTCATCCACCATGCCACCTACCCCTCCATATCCTAAAGCATTAAAATAAAATTTAAAAAGTTTCTTTTTGTCAATATAGTGAAATGATGAAGGTGACAAAGTAAAATCTCTAATTACTTGGTGAAAGTCAACAGAAAATTCCCCATAATTCATCTCCCCATATTGAATTAGCCTTGGTAGTAGAGAAGAAAAAAAGAAGCTGGAGATTTAGCACTTGGCAATTAGGTGGTACGGGGCATAGAGCATTGGACTAGAAAGGTTAGAAAGATAGGTGAGAAATAGATTAGGAAGAATCATACATTGCAAATAGGGAAGTTTGTATTTTATCCTAGAGGCAAGAGGAAGCCATGGGAACTTTTTTTTTTTCTTTTTTGGTGAGGCAATCAGGGTTAAGCAACTTGCCCAGAGTCACACAGCTAGTAAGTGTTATATATCTGAGGCTGGATTTGAATTCAGGTCCTCCTGACTCCAAGGCCAGAGCTCTATCCACTGTTCCACCTAGCTGCCCCCATGGGAACTTTTTGAATAAGAAAGTGCTATTGTCAAATATGTGCTTTAGGAATCTCATTTCAGCAGTTGGGTGAAGGTTAGATTGGAGAGAGAAAACACAATTAGGAAGTTATGGCAGTGGTCCAGGTAAGATGTGATAAAAGCCTAAACCAGGATGGTGGTCTTTTGAGTGGAGGGGCAATGGATGTGAGAAATGTTGTGGAGATAGGATTAATAAGATTTGTAAACTGATTGGAAATTTTTCAAGGATGACTGAGGCTGGGAACCTATATGACTGGAAGGATGGTATTGCTCTTAACAGAACTAGGAATTCTCTTCTCAGTCTTGAAATACTGTGCTAATTGTTGAGTGCATTAAAATGTTCTTTTATTCCATGAGCTTTATTTTTCATAGTGTGAGGGCAATGAGTTCTAACTTTATAGAGTCCTTAAAAATTCTGCAGGATAGAAATATATCTGCATCTAGCTAGATTTAAGTAGCTAGATACATGATAGGTATGTGTTCATGTATGTGTGTCTGTATACATATACACATAAGTCTACATCTTGGCTAACTTAAAAAATCAAAATGAATGGGAATAGGTTTCAATATTCCTAATAAAGAGATCTTTAAATGATAAGTTAATTCATGAAATCTATTTTATTGCATATAATAATTCTCTAAACACTCCAATTTTGTTAAAGAAGGCTTAGCATATACTATGCATGAGTGTTCAGGGGACCACTGCTTTAACACTACATGGTATTAATGTGCAAAATTTATTTCCTTTGATATTGAATAATTTGGAATTGGAGATGCTTTGTATCAAGTTATGATATTATCTATGCTAAATAAAACAAGAACACTGATTTCTTCATTTGAACATTTTAATTACAGCCTAAAAGTCTATCCTGGCTCTTAGCAAATGCAGCCTTCCAGTTAAAAATTTTATCTGTTTCAAATTAAAGATACAAATCATAAATATGTATTTGTGCATAGCTTACATGCATGCTCCACTGCCTGCCTATACTTGTGACCATCTGTTCAGATGGCATGATGCCCACTGACAAGTTGAACCATTTTATTTGAATGGTGTTGCCAAAGAGTCATGGCCTTAGAAGTAGGCATACTATGGCAAGAGCAATCCTCTCCATGGAGTTCTCCTTCCATGGAACCTGCAGATGTGTCTGCTTACATGCTATACCACTTGTTGTCACCCTTGTACCATACAACAAATGCTCAAAAGATGATGAAAAGTAGGGCAGAGCTTCATAGGCAATTCTGGCATTAATGAACACAGTATATACTGGAAAGCTTCCCTTAGGAAAATGACTCATGGGTGAAGAAATAGAGAATGATGGAGGAAGAAAAACTATGAAAAATAACCTCAAGTTGGAAGTCCCATTGACATACCAATTTTTTAAAAGGTTTTTTTTTTGTTTGTTTGTTTTTGCTTACAAACTAAATGCTCCCAAGAGCAACATATGCCATATTTTGGACAGCTCTAATTCTTAGGAAATTTGCCTTTACATTTAGCTGAAATCTGCCTCAATTTAACATCCCTGGCTAGTCCTAGTTTGGCCCTCTAGAGTAAAGTTAAGTAAGTCTAAACTTAATAACTCTTTATATTACACATGAACAAAAGTAGTATGAAGGCAGGGACCTCAAGGTAATGGGGTATTGATGGTGGTTGTGGGGGGGGCGGGATGACAATTACTAGTTACTCTAAATATTAACTACTCTGGGTATGCCTCTGTTCTTCATAAATATTAAATAGCTGCCACAAAGTAGAAATTGAATCACGAAAAAATGAATGACAGAGATCAAGACACATGCTCTTTAAATTTAAGGGGAACTTTCATACATGTCAGAGGGACAATGAGCCAAAGAATTAAGAAGGTAGTTTTCAGAGTAATAAATTCTTATTTATATAATCCATCAGTTGAAAGAATTGGGCATGTTTAGCCCAGAAAAGAGAAGACTCAAGGGGTAAGAGAATTTGACATAATATGTTTGGAGGAATTAGACTTGTCCTTTTTGGTCCCAGGGAGGCAGAATCAGGTATAATGGGTAGATGTGGCAAAGAGGCAAATTCAGGCTTAATGTTAGGAAAAAAGATTCCTAAGAATTAGAGCTGTCCAAAATGGAACAGGCTACCTTAAAAGGTCATGTGCTCACTTTCCTTGAAAGTCTTAAAGCAGAAGTTGGATGACTATTTGTTGATTATGTTATAGTGAGGATTCCTTTTGTTTATCAATTGCCTTGGTTGATTGCTGAGGTTTCCTCCAACTTCCAAATTTGATGATTCTGTGATAACAGAGTAAGCTCATAGACTTCCTGGTTCAACCCATTTCCAAACAAGGATGCCCACTTTGACATATCTGACAAGTCATCTGCTTATCATCTGAAGACCTCCAGTGAGGGGCAACCCACTACCTCCCAAAGTGTGCTATTCTACTTACTAAATAGCTCAAATTATTAGGAATTTTGTCTTCTTTTTAGCCTAAATTTGAAGCAGATAGGTGGTGGTGAGGGACATAGCAGAAGGAAGATCAAAGTTAGAATCCTGCCTCATACACCCACTAGATGTGTGATCCTGGGCAAGTTACTTTCTCTCTCTTGTCCTCAATTTCCTCATTGGTAAAATGAGGTAAAAATTGGTAAAAAGACTCTTCTAATATGTAAAATGAGGAGTTAAACAAGATAGTTTTTTAGGTCTCTCCCAGGCCTAAAATCTTTTACCTCCTTAACGATCACCTGACCTTTTCATGTCATCGTTGCAGTCCAAGAAATAAAATGTCAAAGATGAAGCATTCATGTTTCACTTAAAGAGTATATATATTCAGAAATCAGACCAGAAGCTAAATAAGACCTGTTTGGACTACCAAAGAAGTTTTAGGGTGGAATTGTGAGGGAAGGAGGGCATCTACCAAATGAAGTCCACTTAAAAGAAATACATGGGATGTGTGGATTCTTTCTAAGTAGAGAAGGCAATAAAACTGACCAAGGTAGAAGTCTTTCCTGATTGGAACCTTCCTAACAGTGAGGAATTGGATGAGGATTTAAAAATGAGTGGAAACTTCTGCAGAAGTGACCCTGGATTATAGAATTTAAAACCCTAGAGATAGGAGGGAAAGAAGTCATCAAGATAAAGAAAATGAATTTCAGGAAAGCTAGGTTTATCAAGTTGGGAAAGTAGTAGGAAGAAACGGAAGAAAGCTTAAGTGACAAAAAGGGTCGAATGGAGCAAGCTTTTTAAACTAACAGCTCTAAGGGCAAAAAGGTTAAAAAATATAAAAAAATTAGTTGCTCAGAAAAGTTCTTACAGGCTTGCTTTATGAAATTCAGTATATATACGTACATGTACATATACATATATACACACACTTATAGACAAACTTGTATGTCTGTGTATATATATGTGTGTGTATATATGTATATGTATATATACATACATAATGGATCCAAATGAATTTTGTTATTGGAGGAAAAAAACTGTAAATTTCTTCTGCCATTATAATTATAATTATAGATCATGCTTGCATAGCATTTTTTGGCTTACAACACACTGTCTTCACTATAATCCTGTGAGATAGGTAGTATAAATATTATTATACTTATTTTATAGATAGGGAAATTAAGATGTCAATGATGAGGATGGGAGCTAAATCCTAAAAAGTAAAAACCCTGGACTTTCCCACATGGCCAAATCATCTGATGTTTGCCTGAGGCTATAATCCCATTAACTGGCCCTTTCTTTGTGGCTATACCAAATCTCCCAATTCTGCTACCCTTGATCTAGCCTAGCCCTCCCTATGGACCTTGGCCATTTCCCACACTTAATCCTAGCTAGGCTCCATTGTCCAGGTCCCAGGAGTTCTGTTCACCCCAGTTTACTGACCACTCCCATTCAGATCTTCCTTAGACCCCTCCTCCAGTCACCCCAAACTACTTGGCCACTCCTAGATCCCTCCCACAGTCTTTCTGTATATAAGGTCCATCTTGTCACCATTAAGATGCTCTGATTCTTATAATCTAGCCACTGCTCAGATTTTTACAATCTAGCCAATAGCTCACAGATGATCAGATTTCTTAAGAGTCTAGCTAATATGGCGAACCTTCAATAAACCTTGTTTTTGGCTGGAAGAAGGCTTGGGTCGAATTCTTTCGGGCAGGACCCGTGTGTCATGATTTTGGGATTCTAGGACCCCTAACCTCTGGACCTCATCATCAAGTGTCACAGGATCATTGAATCTCATGATTGAAATGATTTCAGAGGCCAACTAGTCCGACGTGGACTTGCTTGAGAATTCCCTCTACATCTCTAACAAGTTATCACAGCGCCTTCCTTTGGAGATCTATAATGTAGGAGAAATAAAGGCAAAGTAGAGTATAAGAAACACTGGATTTTGAGCCAGAGGACTTGAATTTGAACCTTGACCCTGCTACACATTATCTTTGTGAGCAAGTCATTTAACATCTCTGGACCCGAGTTTCTTCATCTATAATATAATGATGTTGGGCTAGAGCCCTTGTAGCACTAAATCTCTCTGTCTAGGATCTCCTGGCACAGCTCATTTTACTTTTGTGTTGTTCTCACTGTTAAGACATTTTCTTTTACATCAGATTCACATATGCCTCTTCACAACTTCCAGTATTTCTTCCTTTTGGAGTCAAGTAAAGTAAGTCTAATGATTCTTCTATAGGACAGTCTTCAATGAAGACAACTACAATGGCTCTTCTTTCCTTCCCCAGGTCTTTTCTTTTCTAGGCTCAATATCCCCAGTTCCTTCAAACAGTCGTTACATGGCAGACTCATAATGCCCTTCACCATCCTGGTTGTTCTCTCCTGCACCCTCTTCAGCTTACCAATGCCTTTCTTACAATATAGCATCTAGACCTAAATACACCACAAATGTGGTCTGACCAGTAGCAGTGGAACTAACACCCCTTCTTCACCCATACCTGAACACTATGTTTATCTTAATGCAGCTGGTGATCAAGTGAACTTTTAAGGAATTTGCATAGCAAGTAGCAGAAAGAGGATTCAAACTTAGGTCAACTGACTCCAAATTTTCTGTTTTTGTTTTTTTGTTTCATTTGTTTATTTGTTTGTTTTAATGTTATTTTAAAAAGGGTAATACTGAATTTGACAGGTCTTCCTGACTACGGGCCCAGTGCTCTATCCATTGTGTCACCAGAAGCCTCTTAATAGAAATCTGGTTATAGGTACGTAATAAGCATTTGTTGAATTTTATAACTATTTGGATTTTAAGGTTAAGAAAATTGCCTAATCTACACACGATAACTAGTTCCTATAGTATAATAATAATACTAACTGACATTTATATGGTTTAATTATTTCACATTTATAGGCTCCTTTTCATAAATATGTTGTGAGGTAAATATAGCAGGTCTTATAATTTCATTTTCTAGAGGAAGAAAATGAGCTTTAAGACCATAGAGCTAATAAGTATCAGAACCTAGATCTCTTCTGATTACAAAGGCAGTGTCCTTTCTATTGAACAGTTGGATACCTTCATTCTCCACTGTGAGTCATCTAAATGACTGGAATGTCATCTTACATAGATTTATTATATCTCTAATGAGAGATTAGAGCTAATCATTCAATTGTCAGTTTACCATCTGGCACTTTGAACAACCATGGTAACCTTTTAGGTCTGACGTGTAAAAAATGATATTATCAACAAAGTCATTTTTAGATCTGAGATATGTGATGCTTTTCTCTTATTCAGTTGTTGAGAAAAACTTGGCATAGTTTCTGAGTAGGAGATCACTACTGTTCAGCTTTCCAATTTTTCTACATGTCAGCACTTCTGTTAGCATATGTGCTGAAATAACCCAAGAGGAGTAGTTTTCAGATGCTGTGACTGCACGAAGAGTTTACCTAGAGTCTGCTAGGATCTCTTTGTCTCCTTACTAATGAAGGGGTACAGATGCTGAGGATGCCAGAACATGGTTAGAAGAGAAGAACAATGCATGTTGGCATTTTAGCAACTTTGAGACAAAAAAAAAGATAATTGAAGGGAAATCTGATAGATGATTGTAATCCCTTAGATGAGATAAGCCTTACAGAGAAAAAATTGGGACATTCTTTTTTCATCAGTCATTAACAAGGCTGCTTTCATTTAGTTTAGGCATGTCAATCTCATGAGATAAATGAGATAATGTTTATAAAGGGTTTTAGCACAGTGCCTGGCACATAGTAGGCGTTTAATAAAGACTTGTTCCATTTCCCTTAGTTATTGGACAACTTGTATGAGTCTGATACCATTCTTCTTTAAAGAGAATTTGCCTCTTTTTGCCTCAGATTGTCTTGGTGGTCTATGGTGCCATAGTTAACTATTTTATAAGACGTGGCTTCAAGCTTGATTTTGTACCATTAAAGCAAAACTCTTCAATTATTATCCAGGCAATCTTAACTTATATATGTCCCCTGCATATAAACAGCTACAAATGGCCAACTGGTCACAGAAATTCCCTTGCTATCCTCAATGTTGCTGCTTGAGACCCTTCTCCTTTCTGTTTCTCATCTCACTCTAGGGTCTCTTATGCCATGAATAGCAGTGGTGAAAGGAAAGGATTGGGACAACAAAAGGATAAATCACTATGGCTGATATTAATCAGCATTCTTCCCCAAGCACAATGATTGGCTCCCCTATTCCTAAGTTATTGTTTGTCCTTTGTTTTTGAAAAGGATCGATGACATCATGATAGTTGGGTAAAATAGATGATGGGTGATGTCTCGACTTGTGAGTGATTTGCATTTAAGTGAAGCAGAGTTGTACAGAGTCATCAGCCTCACTCTCTCTTCCAAAGTCATTGAAATCCAGTGGCAGGACAAAAGTCAAGATGACTATTGATGACTTGGGATGCAGTGGATGACCTTGGTATCTTCAATGTCTGACCAAGCTCTAAGTCTTCCACAGCACCTGCTTCAGTTGCCTTCACGGTCATCAGAACAAATTGTTCTCATCTGTCTATTCCTATGGGGGACGTCTTTACATGCTTGGGGAAGACATCTTCTAAATTACCAATGGGTTTGAGGCCTTTGGATTATTCTAAATGTAGTTCAGCCTGCCTACCAAGATGGTTTTACTTAAGTATTTATTCCTAAATATTAGTCTTATCAATGCCCCCAGAATCTCATTTCCTCTTTTCCACCTCCTCACCCCTCTCAGAGGCACAATCCAGATCTTTGCCCAATAATCATAGGATAATGAGATTTAAAACTAGAAAAGTCTTTAGGAATCATTTAATCTAATCCCCTCATTTTACAGATGAGGATGCTGAAACCCAGAAAAAATAAATAAACAGCTTGTCCAAGACACACAGATAACAAGTGGCAAAGCAGACAGTGAGTAGAAAACAGATTTACTGAATTCCAAGTCCAGTATTTTTTCCACTAGGCTTCCCTTAGCCCCCATCCTATCTATAACTCCAGTAGAATGCCACAGAATCCCTCACTATTTGCTTGAAGCTAAGAAAGTACCGTATCTCACTGTTCAGCAGGGGCTGGAGGCAGAGTCCCTGATTCTTCTCTCCAAGAGGAAATGTGTTCTTAATATCCAACATTGGAATTTTGCATGTATTCAGCATGAACATTACTACACACAGTACACTTTAATACAATACTACCCTTCAGATATATCCTGAGTTAACCCAAAAATCTAAGCACCATGTAGAACATTGCTTCCAAGTTCCTAAATACAAACCAAGTTTTGGAACACAATTCATCTATCAAATAGGGATTCCTGAAATCTGGTAATCTTATTTTGTGTGAGGAAGACAATCTTACTTATTAGCCATTTTTTAGTTAGTTCTAAAAGGGCCTGCTCCAATTCCAAGAATCACAAGGCAGTTTGTTTGAAGTGATAAAATACTATAGCAAAGAAAGTAAAACTAAGTGAACAATATAGGACTAAAATAATGTCAATGAAAATAATGCTAAAAGGCATCTGAACCAGTATTTATCAGAAGATATATTATAAAACACACTTTTCTTCTCTTTATTATTTTTCCTTGCCAAGAGAGAGCATTCATTTGGGGGTTATATGTGTTGAGAGTTGGTGAGTGATCAGAAAGTAGTAGTTGTTAAATATAAAGGCATCAATAAACTTCCTTTTTAAGTGAGTCAATTGGGGTTAAGTGACTTGCCTGGAGTCACACAGCTAGGAGGTATCATGTGTCTGAGGCTGGATTTGAACTCAAGTCCTCCTGACTCCAGTCAGTGCCCTATCCATTGCGCCACCTAGCTGGCCCTTAGTAAACTTTTAAGATAAATAAATGGAATTATTTTGATATGATCTTTTCAATAATCTGTTTTTCCACCATCAGTGGGATATACATTTGAGTCTTTGGACTGTAATAGACAAGGAAAAAGAAAGGAACAAGCATTTATTAAGTGTCTGCTCTGTGCAGCTAGGTGGCTCAGTGGATAGAGTGTCAAGCCTGGAGTTAGGAAGAATCATCTTCTTGAGTTCAAATCTGGGCTCAGACACTTACTAGCTGTGTGACCCAGGGTAACTAACTTAACCCTGTTTGCCTCAGTTTACTCATCTGTAAAATTAGATGGAGAAGGAAATGGCAAATCACTCTAGCGTCTTTGCCAAGAAAACCTCAAATGGGGTAATAGAGTCAGACATGATTGAAAAATGACTGAACAACATGTGCAGATACTGTGCTAATATGCTTTATAAATACTAACTCATTTGATCCTCACAATAACCCTGGGAAGTAAGTGCTCTTATTATTTCCATTTTACAGTTGAGGGAACTGAGGCAGAGAGAGGATAAGTGATTTGCCCCAGCTCACACACCTACTAAGTGTCCAAGGCTGGTTGTGAACTCAGGCCTTCATGACTGTTCAGCATTCTATCCACTGCACCACCTAGCTACCTAAACCATAAGCCATTTATGTTCGGCTAAAAGTGAGGATTTCAAAGTAATTAAATGGAATTAGGTTTGTAGTTTCTGGCAGTAGGACCTCCTCTATGTACCAGCTCTAGTGAAAAATGTGTGCTGTGCTGGGCTATCTTCTGTTTGCTATATACCACTGATGAATGGAGCCCTTACATTGCTGCAGAAATTATCAAAGTCATTGTTACCAGCAATTTAATCCACTTATTATGATGCAATTTACTTTTCCTATATGGTGCATTGTAACAATAGCTAGGAATCAGTGGTCAGCTGCCAAGGATGCCCATATTAAGTATGTAAGTCAAATGGAAAAAGAAGAAAAAAAACAACTACTTGCAAATGACCTGAATGGATCCCCTGCTCCTAGAAACTTCCCATTTCCCCCCTTAATAGGGTTTAAATTCTTTTGTAACTCCGTTATCTAAACAACCCAGCTCCTCAACTGTAGGAAAACTTAGATGAACTAGGCCCTTTTATGAAAATATACAAAAAACAACACTCATTCTAATTAATCACCAGAGATTGTCTTCCATTTTCTATTTCCACAAGGGAGAGTGGGAAAATGGGCTAAATTGCTGATAGAATGATTTAAATTAGGCTAGATGTGACAGTTCTTATCTCTAGCCTCTGCTGCAGTGGAGGCTGAAGCTGGACCTCTCGCTTGAGTTTGGGAGTTCCGAGTTAAAGCAGAACTGTAGCCACTTGTGTGTCTTTATTAAATCTAGAACTAACATGGTGAGCCCCTAGGAGCAAAAGGCCATCACACTGCTGAAGAAGAGGTAAAGAAGTTGGAAAAGCAGAGCAGGTTAAAACTTCTGTGATGATTGATATTGGGATCTGGCAACTTCTGCTGCACTGGAGATACAAAGAAAAGACTAAGGCAGTCCCTGTTCTGAAGGAGCTCATAGGCTAATGGGGGAGATAACATGGAAACAATTCTGTTCAAATAAGCTATATACAGGATAAATTGGAAATAAGGTAATCAACAGAGGGAACCCCAAGGATAGCTCTCCAGATTCTGAGGCCACAGTTTGCTGGGATGGTGTTTGTGGAAAATTTTCAACAACTCTGGGATATCCACATTTTGCATAAACTTCCATGTCTCCTTCTTGGACTCAAACCCCTACCAATTCATCAAGTCATAGAAATGGCTCCTTTGCCTTAATAAGTGGAGGATATCTTGGCTACTGAATACATCCTGCTCATCAACAATTAGTGTGACAAACGAGGATTCAGAGAATAGAATTTTACAAAGAAACGTGAAGCAGTCCCTATCCCCCAAAAAGTTTATAATAGATGACATATAATAAAATAATGATACAATACTAAGTTGCATCATACATGCCAAATAAGTTGTATAGATAATAAATACTATAGGAAATTAGAAATAGCAACAAGCACCTAAAGCTGGAGGATTGGGGAATTGGACTAGCAATGGGCAACAGGGCTTTGCCCCAGAATGCCAACATCTCAGCATAAAACAGTTTCCTCTGCATGGCAACTGCTTTTCACAGCCCTCACTCCATAGTCCTTTATGTTCCTTTGCTGCCACCTACCAAAATTGCCATTCTTAGGTTCCTGTTGCCCATGGTACATATGGCATAGTCACCATCCTCCAGGTCCCTTCATATAGAACAGCTGTCACCCCCACGGACCTTCATCATGGTGGCCTTCTTGTTGATTCCCCTCTCAACTCTCTTGGGGCAGAGAGATGGTTGATCCATCTCATGGAATGATAACTCCTGTCAAAGCTCTCTCCCCAACAGTTTTTGCTCCAAGTAGGATATTTATGAGTGGGTTATATATTATACATACAACTCTAGATCTAGGGAAAGCTTTGAGTGGAAATCATTGATTGTTGGAAGTGATGTTAGAAGGCATCTAGACTACCACTTCATTTTACAGAAATCCATGGCCCAGAGAAATTAGGTGATTTTCCAAGGTCCCACAACTACCCTAGTTGGACCTCAAACTAAGGTGTCCTCCCTCTTAGTCCAGCTGCTGAGAAAGTGGATCTTAAGTTGGGTTTTGAAGGAAAGATAAGATAAATGGCAAGAAGAGGGAAAAGAAAATAGCATGAGCAAAGACCTAGACATGGGAATACATCTAGGATGTTTAAGGAACATTGAATAGACTGGTTTCTGAGCAGTATAAGGTTAAGGTGAGAGGACAGGGGAGTTAAGACTGGAATGTTTATTTACAGTCAATTTGAAAAGGACCCAGAATGCCAGTCAGTTAACCAACATTGATTAAGTTCTAACTATGTGCCAGATACTGTGCTAAGCATGTCTTAAGAAGTTTGAATTTTATTCTGTATGTAATGAAAACTATCATTTTCCTAATACCTGTCTGTCCAATTCTCTACTTCTGTTTACAATAATAGTTCCTAATATCCCTCTAGATAATGTATTCAATCTGACCCATAATCTGAATATACTATATTCACTTACCTCTAATCTACATTCCCTGTGCTCATTCACTTTTGGCTCTAGCAAGGCCTGTTTTAAGGTTGTGCCCTTTTATATGGAAGGAGGGAAAAAGGAAACAAGTGGTTGTTAAGTTCTTATTATGTGTGAGGCAGCATACTAAGTTCTGGGCATACGAATACAAGCCAAATACAACCCCATTCTCAAGAAGCATGCATTCTAATGGGGCAAAACAACACACACATACAAAAAGCTGAAGGGGCTGGGGGATGGGTGCCTGGTTTTGCATTCCAGAAAGTGCAAAGCAGGGCCAGGAGGGGAAATCAAGGCTGGCTGATCTGAGTCCCACCACCAAATGGAGGCCCCAAGAGGAACTCCCCATTGGGAGAAGGGGGCAAGGGCAACATCTCCATAATTGACTTAAAAGAACAGAGAGGATAGTGATTTAAAGAGGCAAGCTCAAGTGCATTTTTTTAATGATGAAGAGGATCACCCATTTTAAATAATAAAATAAAACATTTTTTAAACCTTGTTATGTTATATTTTAAAAGATGTTCTGGTAAAATTGTATTATAACAGAAAAGTATGGTGCTAAAGAGGGTGGAATCAGTCCAACCGTAAACACTGAAGAGGAACTAGCCATTGTTTTGGAGCAGTTCTTAATCTTTTTATATAACTTATTCCTTTGTAAAGCTTAGAGACCCTTTTTCAAAATAGTATATCTTTTAAAAAAAGTTATTAATTGAAGAAAGTGCCAAATTTCAGTTAGAAGTTAGTGAAAGTAAGGATGTATTTTTTTTTCCTGAGTCCACAGACCTACCTACAATCTGTTCATGGAGCCTAGGTTAAGAACCCCTGGTTTAATGAGTTAACAAACTCTGTATTTAATGTTCAAGCTACTGATAGAAAGGAAGGAGGAAGGTCCTTAAGTAGGGGGAAAAAAGAAGCTCTGTAAAAACTCAAACTAGCTGGAAATGAACCATGGTTTGGGTAAATAAAATTGTGGGGTTTTAACACTAGCTGACACTAAAACGCTTCCTGCTTTTCTGTCTTGCTTTCTGTTTTCTTCTGAAAGAGATACTTGAACTCCCAGTGCTCAGAAAGCTGATTGGGAATACAAGAAAGCACAGGCTCCCAGAAGGCTTGGCTCCACGAAAAACTCAGGGTGAATTAGGTCTATTGAAATCTGAAGATAGACGCAGAATTAGATTAAGCAGTGTTTGATAGCAGTTGAAGTTTTGTGAGAAAGGTACCAAGTTTATCTCCATGGGACAGCACGGTGAAGTGGAAAGAATGTTAGACTAAGGGCCAGGACACTTGAGTTTGAGTTCTTAATTTGCCACTAATGAGTCCTACGACTTTAATCAAGTCACTTACCCACTGTGAGCCTCATCTTTCTCATCTAGAAAATGGTAGTGGTGATAAAGAAGATGATGGTGATGATAAATGTCCTACCTACTTTAAAGAACATAAGAATTATTTGTAAGAATCATATGCAGATACATAAAAGAATTTTGTAAAACACAGAGTTCTATACACATAAAATATCATTATTAAATCTTATCTAACTTGAACATAGTATTAAAATAGATCATTTATTATAATGCTATTCCATGTTATTACTTAGCTCTTTTGATTCAATAGGAGGGAAAAACAAAATCAAAGGCAAGACATGTTAATAAATATTTCTAAGACACTTAGAAGGTCTTATATTCAACATAAGAAAAAATTTATAACTCTTAGAACTGCCTCAGAAGTAGATGGTCCTTCTAGCAGAGGATGAGTGCACACTGTAGAGGAGATTCCTGTTCAGATATGATTTTGACTGGATGGCCTCTGAGGTCCCTTCCAATCATAATTTAATTATAATTAATAATTATATTGCATAATATAATATATTATTTTATATATTAGATTACAATATACTATATGTTAATATAGTGTATATAATATATCAAAATATAATTATATATAATATAATAATTATAATTCAATTATGATTAGAAGGGACCTTAGAGGCCATCTGATCAAAATCATACTTGATATTTTAAAAATGTTATTATCATCTGGTAGAAATCTGGCCTATATACAAGTATAAGGGATAAGAGCTTTATTGGCAGTGGTTGATAGCTACATTCCTTCCTTCCAGTTCCCTTTTATATGTGCTCTCTTCCCTCATAAGAATATAAGCTACTTGAAGGCAGGAACTTTCTGTTTTTATTTGTATTCTCAGCGCTTGTTGAGTGAATGGGTGACTGACTTCAGAGTTTCTAGTGCTTTCTGGAGGCTTATCAGAGCTTCAGGACCAATTGTATGGTCAGGCTAGGTGGGGTGTAGCAGTGTTAGTGGGTAATTACACTTCTGAGCTTTACAACCTTAGGTAGGTCTCAACCTCTCCATACTTAAATTTCCTCATCTAAAACACAAGGTAGTTGGACTTGATGGCTTCTAAGGGCCCTTCTGGCTCTGAGTCTCTCTTCCTTTGAACCTGATGATCTCCAATCATCGAACGTTATTCCTCTGCTCACTCTGGGCATTGGTCATGATGAAGAGTAAGTTTGTTCTTTCCTCTAAGCAAGAAAGATGAGTTTAGCTGAGAGCAGGGCCTGCCTTTCAGCCTTCTAGTTCTGTGGGCTGAAGAATGCTTTTACTTCCCAGCTCCGTGAAGGAAGCACTTTAATTTTATTTTTACCTGCCAAAGCTCTGCTTATTCAACTATAAACTGTTCTGCTCCAGAGACAAGGAAGCATACATTGTGGAATCTTTTTTTTTTCCTCTAGATGGTATGTGTTCGGCAAATAAAGGTTTATATTGTGGTTATTTTTCTTAGTCTCCAGATAATCTTCCATACAGCTGAACAAAAAATCCTCATGCTTGGGTCTGACCACATCATTCTCTGCTCATAAACCTTCAGTGGCTCCCTATTGCCCCAGGATAAAATATAAAGTCTTTTGCTCCCCACTTAAGGCTTTCACAACCTGACTTCAAACTGCCTCCCCACACTTAGCTCATTCTATTTCTTTTTGTGTACCCTCAATTCCAACCAAACTTATCTTTACCTGATGCCCTCCTCTTCATCTTCACTTTCTCATTACCATGCACTCACACAGGCTTTACCTCAGATTTGAAATGTACGGCATCATCAACCTGACCTGCTGAAATCTTCCTTCAAGGCCCAGCCTTTCAGTTAAAAGTGATCTCTCTCTCTCTCTCTCTCTGTCTCTCTCTGTCTCTCTCTCTCTCTCTCTGTCTCTCTCTGTCTCTCTCTGTCTCTCTCTCTCTGTCTCTCTGTCTCTGTCTGTCTCTGTCTCTCTCTCTTTCTCTCTCTTTCTGTCTCTATCTCTCTGTCTCTGTCTCTCTCTGTCTCTCTCTTCTCCTGTTCTGTCTCTGTCTGTCTGTTTCCGCCTCTCTGTCTGTCTCTCTCCTCAATTCTCCTAGACCACTTTGTACGTGTCTCTTATTTGTGCCTACCGTATTCTACCTTGTTTTATATGAATCATATCTTTCTAGTGAGCAGCTGGAGGGCAGGAACAGAATCAATTTTCTACATTGTATCCCTAGACTGTCAAAGTATCTATCACTCAGAGAGTACAGTCTCATGCATAGTACAGTAAATGTTTTATAAACATGTGTTAAGTTTAATCAATCAACCAATCAGCAAATTGAATCAAGTCATAGAATTCAGAGACAGGAGGGCTCATAGAGACCATGTAGTGCAACCACTTAATAATAACATTAATTTTAATGGCATGATGCTTAAAGGTTTGCAAAGCACTTAAAAAATATTATCTCACTTTATCCTCACAATTACCCTGTGAGTAGATGCTATGATTGTTTCCATTTTATAGATGAGAAAACTGAGGCAGACAGTGGTTAAATGATTTGCCTCAGGTCTCATAGCTAGTGCTGATATCAAATTTGAACTTGGGTCTTCTTGACTCCACATATTGAGTTCTATGCTCAGCATCACCTACGAAAAAACGAAAAAACAAACAAACAAACAAACAGACAAACTAAGGCTTGGAGATTGTGACTTGTCCAGGTTAGTAAGTAAAAGAATCATAAGTTTTTTGGGCAGCATAGAACAGTGAAAAAAGTGCTGGATTCGGAGTCAAAGAACTTGGGTTGGAATCCTAGTTACGTTATTTATTAACTGTAGCTGTGGACAACTCATGTAAGAAGTTTGGGTTTGTCAGTCAATAAACATTTATTAAGTACTTACTATGTTCAGGCACTGTGTTAAGCACAAAAAGAAGCAAAAGGAAGCCAGGAGGTGAGTTGAGGAGAGAGAGCATTCCAAGCATGGGGGTCTACCAGAGGAAATGCCCAGAGCTAAGAGATGGAGTGTCTTGTTTGTGGAACAGCAAAGAGTTCAGTGTCACTGGATCAAAGATTATGTGGTGGGGACTGAGGTGTTAGAAGACTGGAAACATAAGAGGGGGCTAGGTTATAAAGGGCTTTGAACATCAAATAGAAAATATTTTATTTGGTTCTGGAGGTGATATGGAGCCACTGGAGTATATTGAGTATGTGCTAGGTCAGGGAGCTAGGGTGACATAGTCCAACCTGTGTTTCAGGAAAGTCACTTTGGTGACTCAGTGGAGGTGATGAGAGCCTGAAGGAGAGGAGGGGCCATATTGAGATATGTTGCAAAGGTGAAATTGATGGGTCTTGGCAATAGATTGGACATGGAGGGTGAGAAAGAGTAAGGAATGGAGGGTGACACCTAGATTGTGAGCCTAGGAGACTAGGAGAATTGTGTTGTCCTTGACAGTAATAGGGAAGGTAGGAGGGACCCTCAGTGTTCTCATCTGTAAAATGAGGGAGTTGTATTCGGCCTCTAAGTAACACCCTTTCCCCCAGTTCTAAATCCATGGAACTCTGCCCTTAAATCCAATGCTCTTTATGCTATGTCCTTCCATTTAACTACCTTCTTCCTTCTTTTTCATCTTCTAACTCTTAGTTGGTTCAGAAAAATGGACTTTTCTGCTGTCACACACACATATACATACATGTATACATACACAAATACATATATATCAGTATTTAGGGACAGTAGAGACAAAGTTTGAAGTGAAATTAAATATAACAAGGAACAAGGCAACTTAATTTCCAATGAATGATCTCCATGAAAATTCTCATCTACCTTCTTATACTTTTCTAAATAAGGAAGAAAACATGATACAGTGCCAAGTGTGATGGGCTTGGAGTTAGGTGAGCTGTGGGTTCAGATACTGCCTCTGACACTGTTTGTATGACTTTGAACAAGCCACTTAACCTCCTTTTCCTATTCCTGGTTTCTAGACTTCAAAATTATGCCTCCGCTACTTTCTCTTCCTGGAATATCCCTCAGCAACCTGCAGCATCTAACCAATCCTATGGCTTTCTTAACCTGGAATGTCTCTCTACAAATTCTGCTCCTTTATTCCACGGATGAGTTTCTCCCCAGGCTTCCATTTTACAGAGGAGCTGAAGACAGGTATTCCTCCTTCACTTTGTCCCTTTCTTGACAGACTTCAAAACCATACCCCCACTCTTGGTATCTTTTTCTCCCTCTCCCTTTCTTCCTTTTTCAGTTTCCTTTTTTGTTGGTCTTCCCTCATTAGAATGTAAGTATCCTGAGGGCAGGGACCATCATTTTGTGTTTGTATCCCCAGCACTCACACAGCGCATAGCACTTAGTTCTTGATAAATTCTTCCTTCCTTCCTTCCTTCCTTCCTCCCTTCCTTTTCCCTTCCTTCCCTCTTTTCCTCTCTCTCTCCCTCCTTCTTTCTTTCCTTCCCATTTCTTAACTATTCTTGTTTAATTGTAAGGATTACAACAGTATTATTTTCTATTAGTTTTCTTCACAAATACATAGCATTTAAATTAAATTATAGGGTAAATAGTCCTTAAAATAGTCTATTCTGTAAATATACCCATTACTTATAACTTTGTTTTTACCTACACGAAATTCCAACTCTAATGCCTCATTGCTGTATACAAGTAACCTGGTTTCTCGAAGACTGTCAGTAGACCACAGGCTGTAGTAAACAGCCATACCAAAAAGACTTTGAATACAGTACAGTCATGACAATCAGCTGTATGTATGTATGTATTTCCCAGATTAGCTTGGCTAAATCTAGAAAGGGTTTACAATTAAGTCTTAAAGTTTTAAGCAACAACATCTCATGAAAACTATTAAGGCATAGAGGGGCTGTGATCTGTGTCAAAGGAAAAGGTACAATGATGTCATCAAAGACCCTGGAAGTCTTGAATTCAAAACCTTGACTGATAAATGAACTTTAGGAACATAGCTCACTTGGTAATTGGGAGTTTCTATACTCAAAATATGTTAGCTTCTTTACCACAACTCTGGATTATCTGATATCTTGAGTCTTCTTGTAAACCCAAACCTACAAAGCAATATCTAATGCCATTCCCACAAATGCTACAATAAGTCATAGAAACATGCAGGAGGGAAGGCAAATGTAGACTTGCCAAAGGCTAGGTAGCATTAAGTGAGTGCTGGGTCTTAGAATAAGGGAAATGAAATAATATAGCCCTTTCATGGGTTCAAAAATTTAGGCACAGTCCCATTCAGTAAAATTTAAAGTGGGGAAAAGAGAATGTAATAATTCTACCTTCATCATCCTGACAAGGTCCTTCAATCTTAATTATGGCCCCCTTCCAAGACATCATTTTAGGTTGGTAGGGGAAGGAAAGTAAAGAAGAAGTGAAAAAAAATTAAAGAAATGGGTAGGAAAAATCAGTAACTATGACAAGGCAAATGGAGTATTGTCCCAGAGTGCTAAAATTTAGAGGTTACTAGTAGCACTTATACTCCTTAAGAAGATATTAACAAATGTACTTAGTATTTAGTCAACAAAAATAATTAAAATAGGGAGTCATTTCCTAGTCACTAATCCCTAAGAGAGTCCCTCCCTCTCTATCTCATCCTTTATCCTCCACCCCTGACATTCCCTCAGACAGTGACAACCTTTCTAGACGTGACCATATGATAAGTATTGGTTAAATGACTATTATGTGCTAGACCAGGCCTGCACAACCTGAGAAAAATACTGTGGATGTTCTCCTCTGCATTTTTTGTGGGTCGCCTGAAATCCTTTATCATGGGGCAAGCAGCCTGTGTACCCTAAGCGGCCCGTGGGTGGCAGATTGTACAGGTCTGTGCTTGACACTCTGCTAGGCAAGACTGTATTACTTAGTATCAATCTTCAGTCTCAGCAGTCAAGCTCCACGGTCAAGTCTAAACATAAATACAAAAGAGACTAGCATCTTCCCTCACATCCTATCAGAGGGAAGAATAAAAGACATGTTCACAGATAAATAAATGCAGAATGTACACAATACAAAGTAATTGGGGAGCAAGAACAACGGAAAGAATTAGCAAAGGACTCTTAAAGGAGCAAACACTTGATTTGAGCCATAAACAGAGTTACAAAGGCCCAAGACAAGTGATCAGGGGAGCATTCCAGACATGGGACAGCCAGTGCAATGGCATGGACATGTCCATGGAATGTCGTCTATAGGCAACAGCAAAAGGACCAGCTTGGCTAGCACGTAGAGAGTTTGAGGAAAAGTAATGTGTAATTAGCTTTAAAAGATGGCGGCAGGAAATGATGAAGAACTTTATGTGACAGAAGAGTTTGTATTTTATCCTACAGGTGAAAGGAAGCTACTGAAGTTTCCTAATTAAAGGATTGATGCAATCAGACCTGTGCTTTCAGAAAGTCAATTTGGCATCTGTGTGGAAGATAGACTTGGAATGGGGAGAGACAGGAGACTAATTATATTAGCTCCACCAAAAGGTGATCAGGGCCTGAACTAGGGTGATTGTGGCATAATGTGCAGAGAAGGAGATGTATGTGAGAGATGCTAGGATGTTCATTGGCTGCAGTCCAAAGGAGGTCTTCCACATCCTGCAGTCCAAAGGAGTTCCTCCACATCCTGTCTCTTACTTGTTCCCTCCAGTAGTGGCCTCATGGTGTCCTGGTATCTCTTTCCCCATGAGTTTTATGTCTTTAAATCCAAGGTCTTAAGGTCTCTCCTTAACACTTCACCAATTGTCCCCTCTTAAATGAATTCATCCTCATTCCACCACCACCCACAACTAAAAAAAAAAAAAAAAAAAAAAAAAAAGGTTGATTTGTTCTTCTTTCCCCAGGCACCCAAATTCTGAGTTATGAATCTGAAAAAGGAGTTGACACCCATATAGTTGAGGTGAAAATTTAAAACTGAAGAAAGAAGAAGATGATTTCCAACTCACCCCAAAGATTCTGCTGCTAAGTCATAGTTACTCATTCAATCATCAACCATGCATTATATTTATGGCACTACTATATAACAGGAAGTATGCTAGGGACTGATGATTAAAGACAAAAATGAAGCAAACTGTCCTGAAGAAGCTTGGGAAGGAGGCAACCTGTAGATAAATGAATGTATGAAAAACACATAGGAAATAAATGTAAAATAATTTGAGGGGAGAAAACATCAGCTGGGGATCAGAAGAGATCCCATTTAGGAGGTGATACTTGAACTTAGTTTTGAAGGAAACTGGGAGTGTTAAGAGGCGGTGAGAAGAGAATGCATTCTATGCATAGGGAACAGCCTGTCCAAAACAGACTTCTTATATGGTACTATGGCCCTATGAGGTCTTACACTGAAGTAAAGGTTATGTCTGAAGTTAAAGCCCATTACATTATGGAGAGCAGGCAGAATTTTGCTTGAGCTGTAAGTCACATGCCAAAATAACACCCTAAAACAAAAGAACCATAAAAAGAGCGATTAGTCACTACATTAAAGAAAAGGGGGAAAAAATAACACCCACACATTTTGAAGATCTCTCTTATCCTGAAGAACAATTCCCATTTTGAAGCAAATTTTCAAATTTAACAGTATTCTATCACTTTCTAGAGAATGTTTAGCAGTGTGAGCAAAAATTCTTCCATCATGCACGTTCTAATGATAAACACTGCTTTTGCAGTTTTTAGGTTAAAAGAAAGAAGCACAATTTACCCAAATATGAAAAACACGCCACATTTTGTGCTCATAAATAGAAACCAATTCTGGGTTGGGAGGGAGAACCTGGAATATTGCCCAAAGAACATGTAATGTTCACTTCTTACCTTTCTGAAAATTCTTTTCTTCCTGACTTCTCATCATTTCCTAAGAACAATTTTTGTTCATGTTGAAGCTATTCAATGGCAGGCTTAATCTTTGCATATATAATTCATTTCAAAGAATTTGAAAGGCATCCAGAGACTTTTCATATTTAGGACAATTTTTAAAATGTCAACTAAGTAATTATTTTCCAGAAGAAAATGTACTAGTAACATTACTAGGACTGAGGACTTTTATTTTGTAAAGAATGACCATATTTGTTGAGATGAGACATCTCCTAAACATTGAAAAAATTTTGTTGATGTAGAGGATCAGAGATGCAGAGCTAGAAGGGATATTAGGGATCATCTAGTTCAATTTCTTTCATTTTTACAGATGAGGAAACTGAGGACCAGAGAACTTAAATGGCATGCCCAAGGTCACAGAGTCAGTAAATGGCAAACAACATTTGAACCCAGCTCCTCTGATTCCAAAGCCAGCATTCTTCCCATTCCATTGTACAGCCTTAAAGATTCACCAACTGGGAATACTAAGTAAGCTCTATGTGTTGAAGGTTTGGGTGAGGTCTCGTCCTGAAATCTTTGTTATCACAGACACATCATGTAAAAGGAGTACATTTGAAATGGGAAATAAAAACAGGCTGGCTGCAAAAGAGACAGAAGGAAAGGACAAACATAAGACAACTGGTGGCGTGGAATATTGAAAGAATAAGCCACAGTGAGAGAATAATATTTTCCCCAAACTATGTGTGTGTGTATCATCTAAAATCAGAATTAGATAAACTAATCATGGATCATTTTCCTGGCTAATTCAACATAAGAGGTAGATTTAAAAATATTTATATCATCCTAAGATATATGAAGTCAAAACCTATAGTTTATAAAAAAACTGTAAGATTAAAAAAAAAAAAACAAGCAATAGTAGAAAATCATGTCCAACCAAACAGCTGATGAGTTGATCCTCAAAAGCAAGAAGAACTCAATGGCCTCTTAGGTCTCTTACTCACTCCAATTTTTATGATTAATTAATTGACAAAATAGGGTCATTTATTTAAAGCAATATTCTTGTAGGCACATGGTACAATCTTCTGAAAGAAACTGTATCTAGGATTAGGGTGTAATATACAGGTATGAAAAACTACTCCAAGCCACTTTCTTCTTCTATGACAATTCCACTTATTTTTTTCTTTCTCATTGTCAACCCCATCTTTCTCTCTTCTTTGGTTTCTCTCTACAACTGTAGATTCTTGTTTAGAAATAGCGCTTCTTTTCCCTCAGGACAGTCATGCAACCAAGATAACATCTTATCTCACATGACCTAGGGCACATCCAAGTAGATACTGAATCCTTTGCCACGGAAAAGATGCAGTGGTGATAATTATGAGCCTGGATTTCTGTGTAAGTTTCTCTCCTGAGTAGAAGAATCACATATCCCAATGTCCTCAAAGAGGGATGATTAAAAAGCTAGAGGGGTAGCTACCACCCAACTCTCTCAATAGCTCATGTTGCCAATACTGGCACCAATGCTAGAAAAGTATACAAAAACAGATAAAGAACCAGGTAATGTTTAATCTAGCAGGTAAAGAAAGAAGGGAGTAGGGGGATGCTATGCATAAGTCCTGCACCATGTAGGTCAAGTATGAATTTGTCAAACCACAAATTCAGACACAAAGTAGACAATGTGGTTACTTGAGTCATGCATTGATTTTCTCCTTTAAGGTATGGACTAAGCAAAATAGCTCATACAACCTGAATCTGTTAAATCAGGTTAAAGGGTTGGGGCAGAATATGAAATTGCTTTTAAAATGATAATCAAAGTACCCCCGGGGCAGCTAGGTGGTGCAGTGGATAGTGCACCAGACCTGGATTCAGAATGACCTGAGCTCAAATCTGGCCTCAGACACATAACACTTACTAGCTGTGTGACCCTGGGCAAGTCACTTAACCCCACTGCCTAGACAAAAAAAAAAGAAAAGAAAAAGAATCATTTGGGGGCAGCTAGGTGGCGCAGTGGATAGAGCACCGGCCCTGAAGCCAGGAGGTCCTGAGTTCAAATCTGACCTCAGACCAAACACTTGACACTCACTAGCTGTGTGACTCTGGGCAAGTTACTTAACCCCAATTGCCTAAAAAGAAAAAAAAAGAAAAAAAAAACAAAGTACCCCAAACATCTGTTAATCCTGCTAACCCCTCAAGCTACTATTAACTTTATCTCCTTCCCTATCCCTCTAAATTTCTTAAAAGAATTGTCTATTCCTGCTGCCTCCACTTCCTCCCCACTACTTTCACCCTTAGCACTCTACAGAAACCATTTTCCAGAAGGTCACCAGTGTCTTCCTAATCAATAAATCCACAGGCCTTTGCTAGTTTCCCATCCTTCTTGATTTCTCCCACAGTATCTGATATTGTTAACTTCCCTTCCTTAAATTCTCTCCTTCAGTCTCCAGGATGCTCCACTCTATCTTCCTCAGGAATCAACTTTTTTTGTTGTTGGCACCATATCGTCCCCTTGCCCCTAATGTGTGAAATAGGCGGTTCCCTACAGTTCTGTACAGTTCTGGCCTCGTTCCTCTTCAAGCCTCTCATCTTTTTTCTTTATGCTCTCTCCCTTAACATTTTCACACATGTATTATACTCATTTTCACCTATTTCTATTCCAAAACCTTGGAATCTTTACCTCCAGTGCCAACACCTCTCCCAAATTCTAGGCCCACATTTGTAACTTCTTGGTGCGCATCTCTACCTGGATGTACTGCTGGCAGTTGAAACTCAATATGTCAAAAACCAAACTCATTATCTTCCCCACTTTACCACTCCCAAACAAACCCTCTCCCACTGTTTTTTAAGGTTCTTTCTCTTGACCACCCTTTTACTGTTGGTCTTCCTTAATTCTCCTAGTTATCCAATTTGAAACCTCAGCGACATGTTTAATTCATAACTTAGTTCTTAATAGATAACATTTGTATAACTCTTTAAGGCTTGCAAAGCATTGAACACACATGATCTCATTGAACCCTCACAACAACTCTGTGAGACTGGTGCTATTATTATCCTCATTTTATAAATGAGAAAACTAAGGCTTAGAAGTTAAGTGACTTGCCCCAGAGGGAAGGGCCACACAGCTTGTGACTGAGGCATCATTTGAACTTGGGTCTCATTCTTTATACCTGATAAATCACCACGTCCTGCTGATTGTCCTGTGCAATGTATTTTTCTCCTTTTCATTCTTACTGTACTCAGAACCTTAATGCTTTTTACCTGGAATCTTGCTTCCAGGTTCTCTCTCTTCCAATCTACCTTATGTATCACTTCCAGAATCAGATTTTTCCATCAATCTCTATGATCATGTTACTCTTCTAGTCAAAAAGTTTCATTATTATCCTTATTATCTACTGAATCAAGTCTGAAATCTGAGGCCTTACATTCAAGGCCCTTTCATACTATAGCCTCAATTTACCTTTCTAACCTTATCCTCCAATATTCCTACATACCTATACTAGGTTCTAGACAAACTGGACCACATGTTAAACTATATACCTGTGTACCTTTTCTCCTCCAAGCCTCTGCTTGTCCTTTTCTCTCTACATGAAATATCTTCATTCCCCGTTTCCTGCTATTAAAATCCTATGTATAATTCAGGTCCTAGATCAAATACTATTTCCTTCAGGAATGAATGAAGGATTCTCTCAGCCACTTGTGAACTCTACTCTTCTCTGTACACTCCCCCTCCCCCCAGCACTTTCTTTAAATTTCTCTTAAGAGTAGTTGCCATGTTCTCAGAGTTTAAGATTTCTGCTTAGGTCCCTTCTCTTCCACATTAGTATTTATACTTTGTTTTTCTTAATGTTAGGTTATACTTCATTAAACAGTATTGCTTTTCCTATCATTATATAGTTGTTGTTCAGTCCTTCAGTCAGACCTGCCTTTTTGTGACCCAAAGAACTTGTCCATGGGGTTTTCTTGGCAAAGAAACTGTAGGGATTTGCATTTCCTTCTCCAGTGTGTCCCCATTTTTACAGATGAGGAACTCAGGCAAATAGGGATTAAGTGACTTGCCCAGGGTCACACAACTAGTAAATTTCTGAGGCCAGATTTGGATTCAGATCTTCCTGACTCCAGGCCTGGTGCTTTATCCACTGCCTGCAACTTTATCCAGTTGCATATATATATATTACATATTATATATTATATATATACACACACATATATGTAATTATATATGGACCAATGCATGACTTATATTATTTTACATACCATGTCATCATCATAATACCTTTCTGGAATTATGGCACGTTTGCTGTTTTCATGATGTATCATTATTCATGGATCTGGCTGCTCATTAAATGAGCAGCCTAACTCATTCAAAATAAACTACATCAAGTTATCTTGTAGCCCAAGAGTCAGCAAAATAAGGCCCATGGGCCAAATCTAGCCTGACACCTGTTTTTCTATGTCCTGGGAAGTAAAAATGGTTTTTGCATTTGTAAATAAGTTTGTATTTGTTAAAATAATTATTACCCTGTGAGCTGTGCAAAACCGGGCTGTACTTTGCTGACCCCTGTTATAGTCTACTTCTCTCAGTCTTCCGTGACTATGTTGCCTCCTCATGAGCTATGCTTCTGGATGTCCTTATGGAATTTGTACCAATTTCCATGATATGTTTTCCCTCTTTCAGCTTGCCAGAAACACAGTGCTTTGGTATCATGACCTCATTCAACCTTCACAGAAATCCTTTTTTTCCCTCTATAGTAGAAGTTTGCTAAATAAAGGTTTATAATGTTATTGTTCCTCTTAATGATGTATTTAGCCCTTTTTAAGCATTGATTATTTGTGTTCTAAAATACAGTTGTTGGAGATTCATTCTTGACATTTTAGCCACTCAGCTAACTTTTCTTATAAGAAATCTACTCTGATCTCCCCATCTGAGTCCAAAGTTAGTTATTCATATTCAGATTTCTCATAACATTGTTTATCCTTCATATGTAATTATAATATTCAAATTTGTATTGTAGCAGCAATAACAGCTAATATTTATGTAGTGGTTTAAGGTCTGAAAAGCACTTATGTACCTCTTTTCATTTCTACCTCTAGATTGTAAACTCCTAGAGAACAGGGTTTGTAATGCTATTCATCTTTACATTTCCTAGCTTAATTAGTATTTATATTTAATTGAATTTGAAAACGGTATTTTTTCAAGTGATAAAGAATAAAACACTAAGACAATTATTAAATCTAAGAGTAGATGGGCAAAAATATTCATTGCCAAGAGAATGTTGAGGTCACTCCGGACACCAAAGGATCATAGATTTAGAACCAGAAGGGACCTTAAAGGCTCTGTAGTTTGATCCTTTCATTTTGTAGATGGGAGGCACTGAAGCCAGGAGACATTAAGTGACTTGCCCAGTCACACAAGTGGTAAGTGAGTAACAGAGGCAGGTCCTTCGACTCCACAGCCTGCAATCTTTCTGTGGTCCCACAAAGCCTCTCTCAAATTCTACAATCCAAGTAAGTGATCTATTTGTTAGACCAACAAAGAAGACAAATCAAGACATCTTGAACATCATTTGACGTGGTAGTAGATATGTGACACACTGCTAATGTCATTTCAAACTCCAAAACAAGTTTAAAGTTTACAGAGAAACAAACAAGTGTCTGACTCTCTATAGGGAGGTATAATCTGTATAATAGAAGTAGCCTTTTCAATAGCTCCATTAGCCTAAGTGATGAAGCTTAACATTTGTTGAAAGTTATGGGTAAGATCTGAGCCATGGTTAAAATGCAGATACAAATCAGGTTGGTTTCATCTTGTCCTCAGTGTTCTAGAAATCACTGTTTATATGTCGGGCCAGCTAATGTTGGTTTTAGAGAGATAGTCAGAGAAGTTATCTGAGAAGTCAGTCATTTATTTATTGTTCATAATATCTAATAATATTTGGCAGGTATCTTTTCCCCATGTAGTTTCACTGTACAACTTTAGTTGATATCAAATTTCAACAGCAAATATTAAGTAGAATCATCATACAACATCATAGAATCATAGATGCTGTGAGGGAAGGTACTTTAGAGAGTCAATCTAGTACAATTCATTCATTTTGCTGGGAAGAAAACTGAGTCTCAGAGAGATCGTATGCATGCTCAAGGTCTTTTTTAATCTAGGCCTCTGGTTAAAGCCCAGTTTTGTTGAGACTAGGCTGTTTCTTATTTTATCTGAAACCACATTAGATATACAAAATTACAATTCTGTATGAAATTGTTGTTTGCTTAGTCTTGTCAAAAGACGTCAATATTGTCTTGTCAAAAGACTTAAATATATACATCAGGTCATGATTAAGATGTTTATTAGAGATAGTCTATATCAGTCTTGTTCATTCTGAGTAATTACTGTAAAAATACATGTCTGTTTTTATGAAATGTTGCTTTTGTCTCGTAAAGACAACATTAACTCTAATTTTCTTTAAATGTAAGTATATTCAATGGATAAGAATTTCCTTATAATTAAGCAGTCTCAAGACTTTAGTCTACAGATAGCTTTCACATTATGGAATAGAGATATTGTTATTTTTAAGTCAAATTTCTGTAAAGGAAATCCTACTTTCTCATGATCTATTTGCCAACACAATGGTACACCAGGAATTTAGCACACCATGATGCTTGCAGTGAATTACACTCTTCGCTTAACAGTACAGATTTCCATTCAAATAATATAAGCACTTTGTGGTACTATCTTGACTCTGGGTCCTTTTTTTCACAATTGGGCACTTTATTAAGTCCACTGTCTATGTGATAAAAACCAGTTAAAATTCTGTTCTAAAGGGAAAAAATACACCTTTGATCTTGTAGATCAGATAGAGAGAGATACTGAGTTAGATAATAATAGACTTAGGTGAAGTCAAAGAATAGACATGTCAACTTAGAAGGGGGTGAGGAGGGAAATGGTGGTTCTAGTGTTGTTCTCCAGTTATCTGTACTTGGCTTTGAGTTGTTTAATGTTTTTATCAATGACTTGGATGAAAGCACAGACAGCATGCTCATCAAATCAGAGCTGACACAAAGCAGGGAGGAATAACCACCACATTTGCTGACAAAGTCAGGATTCAAAAAAACTGTGACAGCTAGAACTTTAAGCCAAATCTAATGATATAAAATTTAATAGGCACAAATGTAAAATCTTTCATAAGGGATTAAAAAAATCAACCTCCCAAATACCAGAAAGGAAAGTTAACAGATCCTCTGCAAAAGTTCCTAAGATCACAGCTTTAGAGCCAGAATGATACTTAGAGTTCATCCAGTCCAATATCCCATTTCACTGAAAAGGAAACTGACATCCAGAGAGTTTAACTAATTATGAAGTTTACACAGACGGTAAGTGGCAAAGCCTGAATTTGAATGTAGAACCTCTAACTCCAAATACAGTGTCCTTTCCTATAGAATGTGCTGCATCCCCTAAAAATCTGAGAATCTTAGTGGATTGAAAGCTCAGTATGAGTTAATGGTGTGCTATGTAGTCAAACAAGGTAATTGAAGCCAAGTTTATTTTAAGAGACAAATAGAATCCAGCGTTAGGGAGGTGACAGTCCTGTTATTCTTTGTCCTGGTCAGACTACCCTGGAATATTGTGCTCAGTTCTGGGGACCACATTTTAAGGTGGACATGGATGAGCTAAAGGGGGTCTAGAGGAAGAATCATAAAAGCAGATCTAGAGGTCATCTAGTATCTAGTATAGCCCTCTCATATTACAGATGAGGAAACTGAAACAAAGGGAGGTGAAGTCACCTGCCCAAGGTCACACTCGTCAAACTAACCACAGGAAGGTTTTGAAACAAGGCTCCTCAATTTTTCCCCCCACTATATTATGCTCTAACCAGTTTAGCAAAGGACAGCAAGATCTTGCCATATGAGGACTGACTGGAAGAATTTTAATTGTTCAGCATGGAGAAGCAAAACATTAGGGAGTGATAGGATGACTGTCTTCAAATATCTGAAAGGCTCTCATACAGAAAAATAATTAGGTTGATCTGTATGGCCCCAGAAGGCAGAACTAGGAAGATATGGATGGAAGTCACAGAGAGGAAAATTTAGGCTTGAAGCATGGAAAAACTTCCTAAAAATAAGAGCTAGCAAAAAGTGGAATGACCCACCTAGGAGTAGTGGGCTCCTTGTCATTAGATATCTTCAGGTATAGGCAAGATGACTATATATGTTTTAGAGACAATTTTTGTTTATATATGGGCCAGGCTACATAGCCTCTGAAATCCTTTCCAACTCTGGGACTCTCTGATTCTAAAAATTGATGCTAGGAGTTACTAACTGAAGCAGGGACAGAGTTAGGTATGGTATTTATTATTTCATTGGTATAGGAAACTTCCAGGTAAGTCAATCTCCTCTCCTTTCTTGGTAACTTTGGAGAGCTGCCTATCGAAATGAGAGGTCAAATAACTTGCTCAAGGTCACAGAACCTTCCTTGTTCATGGGCAGCTATTTACTCACTACAGCATTAGCCTCTCTGAATTGAAGCAACTGTCTAAAAGTAGGGCCATGGATTATATTGATAAGGGGCAAATTTGGAGTGACTTTTTCATTTGTATTTCCAAGATACTGAATGACGCTAAAGAAAGTCATACTATTGTATTAAATGAATCCACTTCAAATTCACATTTCCTAATCTCAACGGGGCTTTTTATGTTTGGATCCGACCATGTTCCTTCCCTGTTGAATAAACTCCAATGGTTCTTTATTACCTCTCAGATAAAATATGAACTCTTTTGTTTGCCCTTTAAAACCTTTTATAACCTAGCCTCAAGTTATCTTTCCAACCTCATTATATGCACTACTCTACTTAAACTTGCAGTCCAGTCAAATTGCTTTCCTTCTGTTCCTCACACACCCCTCTGAGTCTTTGCTATTTACTAGGCATCTCCTATCCAGGTCTAGAATGCATTCCTTCCTCACCCCACCTCCAAATATCTCTCATTGCCTTCAAGATACATTTCAAGTACTCCCTCCTACATGTAGGTTTTCTGGATCTGCCAACTCTTAGTCCACCCCACCCCCCAAACAATTTGTATTTAACTACTTTTTATTAATTTTGTACTTTTTATTCTATATATGTATCTCTGTATACATGCTGTTTCTTCTAATACGAGCTCTCTTAGATCAAGGATTGTTTCACTTTTTTTTGGTCCAGGGTATGCACTTTATGAAGTGCTTTTTGATTGATTTATACTCTCTTACCAGTTTTTTTTCTGCTGTTTGCCAAGCTTAGTTCATCCTCCTACCTTTATAATTAAGAGAATCCCTTCTCTTCCCACTCCAGCATCCCATATTCATTCCCGGTCTCTGAAGTATTCCAACAATGTGCCTTGTAGTTTATATTTATTGACCTGAACGTACAGCCAGAGAAAGGCAAAGAGGAGCTTTTTAACTGAGAGAAAAAAGTTTTGTTTTGTTTTAAAGTCCAACAGGGAAGAAATAAAAGAGAGATCTTATTAACAGGCAGGGTAGAAATAAACCATATCTAATACTGAATGACAAGTTGCCATTGAGGGCAGGTTAATGTCAAAATTAAATAAGTTGATTCAAGGAATACAGGAACTCCCTGAAGTTAGGGATCTTAGCATTACATATTCATAGACTCTTAAAGCTTCATGAAACCTTAGAGATTGTCTGCTTTATCACATACCTGAACCAGAAGTCCTTGTAAAACATTCCCAACAAATTACCATCCAGCCCATTTGAAGGCCCCCGGTGATGAGGAACTCATTTCCTCCCAAGACAGCAAATTTCACTTTTAGGTAGCTCTTATCATTAGAATGTTCCAGTCACCCCTGCCTACCCCTTTTAATGACCTAAAATTATACCCTCGGCAATATTTACCTCTTGCTCCTACTTCTGGTTTCTGGGATAAAACAGATCAAGCCTAAATCCTCTTCAACAAGATAACCTGTCAATTGTGTGAAGCTAATTATCGTGTCCTTTCTGAGTCTTCTTCTCTAGGTATGGTTCCAAATCCCATTAGCACTTTGATCACCTTCCTCTGAACTTACTTCCTATTGCCAATGTCTTGTCCAGAACAATAATCAGATATGGTCTTGCCAGGACAGAATATAACAGAACTATTATCAACCCATACTTTTTCATAATACAATCTTTTTAGTATTGGTTGCTTATTTTTTTAAATAACCATACCTCATTGTTGACACAAAATGAGCTTCCCATCCACTAAAACAATAATAGCTTACAAATAAATATATAGTCTTAAGGTTTGCAAAGTGATTTAACCACATTAGCTAATTTAAGCTTTTCAGTCAAAGTCCTACCCTGTTATTGTCTTATCCAGGTATGGAGGTAACCCTGGGTTCTCAAGCCCTCTTATAGAAAAATTCAATCTCTACTTAAATTCTACTAAGTTGAAGAGGCTTTTTGTATGGGTCTGGTGATGGTGATGTTGACTTCCCAAGGACCAAACTAGCTAAGTTCAGAGGATCTTATCACCAAGTTGGCTACCAGGTGATAATTTTTTTCAGTCGCCACAACTTTCAAAGACATTTATTAAGCCATAGAGGGGTTGCCCATATGTATTGATGGGAGGAATACTTGCACCAATAAAATTAAAGAACTTTGGAGTATAGATATTAGCAACAACACTCTAAGGTAGGTAATACAAGCAGTATTGTCTCCATTTTGTAAATAAGGAAACTGAAACTCAAAGAGGTTAAAAGACTTTCATTAGGTAACAGCTAGAAACAGAGCCAAGACTCTAACCCAATATAGTGTTTTTGGCAGCTCTTTGTAGTAGCAAAGGACTGGAAACCAAGTGGGAGCCTATTGATCAGGGAATGACTGAACAAATTATGTATATAATTGTCATGGAATACCAGAGTGCCATTATCAGCGATGAAATTCATGGTTTAGAAAACCTGGGAAGACCTCTATGAACTAATACAGAATGAAGTAAGAAGAACCAGAAGAATAATAATAGAAGTGTTTTAAGGAAAAAAACTTGAAAGATCTAAGATCTGTGATCAATGCACTGACTATGATTCCAGAGGATTAATGATGATCTATGCTAAGGCATCTCTTGACAGAGAGGTGATAGATTCAAGATGTTGAAGGACACATGCGTTTCTGGACATGGACAGTATGGAAATGCATTTTGTTTGAATATGAATATTTGTTACAAGAGTTTTTTTTCTTTTAAATCTGTGAAAGTGAGAGGGATGGAAAATACATGTTAATTGAAAAAAATAAGATAAATGTAAGGTAGTGTGTATGAATTTTGTGCCCTTGGTCACATACATATATACATATAGACATACTTAAAACTTTGCTGTTATAATAAAGGTGTTATTATTTATTATAAAAGTCTTGAATATTTATTCATTTCTGAATATCAAAAGTACATGTAGGTAATGACATATTCAATATGACTATTGTGGGAACAGATGGAATTTGCAAGAATCACCAAACTTTGAAAAAATTAATTCTTAAAGTATTTAAACTATAAAGCAAATGCCATCAACTGATAGATTTGTGACAAATTGCAATAATTTTTTTTACTGTTTGTATATTTTTCTCAGAAGTGTGAGTACAGGTTTTTCCCTTTTTTTGTTGATGATTATAATAACAGAATTTATAGAATGATCTAAGTTTTGCAAAATGCTTTCCCATATATTATCTCCCTTGATCCTCACAACAACTCTGTCAGATAAGTACTATTATTATGCCCATTTTACAGATGAGGAAACTGGGACTTAGAGAAGTTAGAATTGCTAAGAGTAGTACAGTTAGTGTCTGAGGCAGGATTCCACCTCATATCTTCTTGATTGTAAAACCAGTGATAATGATGAATAACTTTAATATAACTTTAAGCAAATATACCCACATTTTACATAGGATGTCCTCCTAAGGATTTTAACATGCTTTAAGTCCAAAGTTTTATGGGATTTAGAACTAGAAGAGGTTATAAAAGGCATCTAATGAACCACTCTCAATATAGAAATAAAGGAAATGAGACCCAGAGAATTGATGTGACTTGTCCAAAGTCACACTGATAGTAAGCATCAGAATATGGTTTCAAACCCAGGACCCTTGATTATAGACCCAGTGTTAATTCTATTACATTTTAAAAAGGAAAAAAAATGCCCTTTATAGAACTCAAATTTATCACCCTGGTATTATTAACACTAAACTAACCAATTGAACTAATCTATCCAGCTAACCCATCCAGGTTACAAAAATTATAATTATGTGGCATAAGTTTGGATACAACTATATCAAGTTCATTTATCTAAAGTAAGGAAATCACATCAAAATTGTGAGTTTTTAAATAGTTTCAAACAGTTGGAGGAAAGGCAGACTTGTTTTTATTTGAAAGAATCCCTTGCAAATGAATAAGGTTAAAGGAGACATTTAATCAATTAAACAGATAATACCACGATTCTATGGTATGCTTAGCTGAATAGTAATTAGTCATATAAAAATATCTTGTTAAATACTTTATATTATGGCACATTTAAAACTATCAAGGCTTTTTAGGTATTTTTACAACTGAAAACTGTGGAATACTTTATTCCTCATAACTAAATTGCTTTGAATACATCTACACAATGCAGTATAAGACATATACACATGTACAAAAATACATAGCCAAGTTTTTAATCATAAAAGAGAATGATTTTTAAAAAATCTAACCAGTCCCTTGTCACTGTGATTGGATTAAATATAATTAAAACAGCTTCAAAACACAGCCAAATCCAAAGATATGTAAGGCTTCATTGTGAAGAAAATGACTGCCAAACTGTAAGCCAAGAACAGATTGGTGACTTGAGAACTTTAAAATTAGTTCTAAAGTGTTGGTTCAGTAGTTTGCCTCATAATAACCTGTTGTTTCAACACCTTCCCCTAAATACTACAGCACAGCTAAAAATTGCACAAAACTCTGTTAAAATGTGAAAGCATAGACCCTGTGGCAGTTTTATGAACAACTTGACTAAAACTAATGATACTGTCTTCAAGAGAAACTATATGATGCAACTAAATTATTCAGTACTAAGAACACATGCACAGAACTCTGTATTGAGGGAAAGTATGTTTCATTAGCCCGATAAGAAAGTCCAGATGTATACGACACCTGCATTTATTTTGTCCAGTTCTATAAATGAAATGGCAAGCAAGTGTAATGAGAGGCAGCAGGCATATGTACTTATAAAAACCTATTCAAGGGTTACAGCTTTACTTCTACAAAGTCCAACAGCAAGTGCACAAACCAATGAAAGAAACCTCGGATTCCAACGGACCAAGTCTTGACTGTTAAGTGAAGACCTACAACCTCTCCTTGGAGTTCTACTGTGACGTCTCCAGCAAAGCTTTGCTGAAAGGAGAGGTGCTTTACTACTTTGTCCCAGGCAAGTAGCACTTAAGCAGAAACGAAGATGTCAGTGAGGAAGCCCCTCCTCCTCCTGGCCAGTCATTTCCCTCTGCTTTGGGTCTTTTGAAAGACATCTCTCTACCTTCCACTCGGAAAATAAGAACGAACCAATATAAATATTGCTTTCCCTCCTTTTTCTTTTTCCTCCCTCCCTCCCTTCAACAGAAAACTCTGAAGTGGGCAACAGGATTTAGAAACGGAAAATCCCGGCGACCCCCAACCCCCACCTTTGCCCTTTTAGCCATTTGCCTTGACACCGCGGTGCACTGAAACATTGGGAGTCACTGCTTCCAGGGAAATAAACCCATCCAGTATTTCGTGGTAAATACTCCTCAGTCAGTTTCCCCAAGTGAGAAGCATCCCTCCGTGGGGGCTTGGGGACCCCGACTCCCAAGCAGCTCTCCCTCCCGCCTAGCCGAGACGAAGGAGAGACGCCAGAGCAGTAATAACAAGGATGAGGAAAGGAATCGCTCGCTACCTCCAGAGCTGCTCCCTTGGCTGCCTCCCTTGGCGGTGGCCGATGCCACTGCCGCCGCTGCCTCCGCCGCCGCCGCCGCCGCCGCTGCTGCTGGGAGGGCTGTCTGGGTGCTCGCTGCTGCCACTGGGCGCTGATCAGCTGATATTTACCTGTGAGGTAATGCACACTCTGTAAGGTCATCATCATGCAGCAGCCCCTACCGAAGCCAACCTAGTGCGGAGTCCGGGAGCTCCCGGAAGAGCCCGGCTCGCGCTGCCGCCCGCTACCGGCCCGGGGAGCAGGGGTGGGGGACGCCGCACCGCAGAGGCTGCGGCTCCTGGCACATGTTTGGGACTCGCTCCGGCTAAAAGCCAGCGGCACAGGTGGGGAAGCCCTGCTAAGTGGGTGTTTGGGCATGGGGGGGTTGTAAGCCTCCCCTTCTCCTCCCCCACGTCCCCCCTCCCTATCCCGTCAGCTCTTTTCACTATTTACTTTGCCTCCTTTTGTACTGCCCTTCCTCCTGCCTCAGTGCCCGCTCTCCACCACCTCCACCACCACCTCCTCCTCTTCTCCCGGAGGTGGTGTCAGCGGCTGCTGCGGCTGCGGCTGCTGCTGCTGCTGCTGCGGCTGCTGCTGCGGTCCTTGCGCAGCTGTGTAATGCACGTCATGAGCACCTCCCGATTCACAGAGCCTCTCTACGGCGAGCCGGGGGCAGCGTGCACCGGCTCAACTAGGGCTTTACGCCCACTCCGCTACACACTCACATACACACACACATACCCCTCCCCTCCCACCCCACCCCCACCCCCACCCCCTGGTCCTCACCCTTTGGCTCCCCTCACCACCGCGCTGCCTCCAGAGCTGTCATCCGAGGGGGGAAGAAAAAAAGCTTTTCCACACACCTTCCGAGGAACCGGCTTGCTGAGCTCAGTCAGTCCTCGAGACTCTCCAAACTCTTAGAAGGTGTCCACTTGTGAGTGTGTGTGTGTGTGTGTGTATGTATAAGTGTGTGTATGTATACGTGTGTGTGTATGTGTGTGAGTGTGCATGAGTGTGAGGTTGGGGAAGGATCCTCTTTCTTATTATTTAATAATGTCAGAAGTGCCGGGGCTGCTCCCGGAGTTGTGGGTCATGTGGGCACAGCAGAGGCTGGCTGCTGCCAGTACCAGGGTTTCCTGAGGATCCTGAAACTATGATCTCATCCTCCTCATCCCCCCTCCTCCCTGCCCGCGCACACATACACATACATACCCTGCATGCACTATCTTCTCTCTTGCACCTAAATATCTCTCTAGGGAAATGCAGTGTTCACTCTCTTCACCGGGAAAAGCCTTCAGGATGGAGATTTTTCTCTTTCAAGGGGTGATTTATTGGCTTTGTTTATTTTCTTTATAGTTTAACCACACACGTGCAGAGCCGAGCAGCGCCCATCTACAAAATTTAAAAATAAAAATATTCAGACCTGCATCATGACCCAAATTTTCAGCAGAGAACCTAGGACTCCAACAAACAGCTCCATCTCAAACTAAAGCCGGAACAAACAAAACCCTATAGGCTAAATAGCTCACCATAATAATGCCTAGAATTTCTGTAGTGGGGCTCTTTAACAAGCTGAAAGCATGTCACAAACATTACCTCATTTATTTGCAGAGAATCTTTGCAGGCGAGAGGGATTGGTAAGGCAAGTAGTACTGTCTGCATCGTATAGATGAGGAAAGTGAGGTATGAAGAAGTTAATTGATACATCCTAGGTCACATAGTGTGTCAATATCTCAATAAATAAATAAATAATAGGTGTTGAGCACTCACCCACAGGGTGCCTCATCATCATCAATTACACTGACTGTGAGTTGGTTACAGAACACAGAGAAGACACTATTTCTGTCCTTGAGATGTTTATTAGCTCACTGAAATAGGACAGAGAAATTAATAGCCATTATATACATTTCCCCAAAGCTGTTTCAATTGTCTTATTCAACCATTTTTATGTCATCTACCATTAACTGAATGTGTGCCCTAGGAAAAGTCACTTAACCTCTTTGGGTCTCAGTTTCTTCATGAAGGTTTAGGCTTAGATGATCTCTTGGGTAGGGTACCTTCAGATTTTAAAAATTTATGAACCTAGGATTTCTTTAGATGGGCAGATGCTAGACATGTCCTTCAAAAAAGTATTTATTTAATCCATCAATCAACATCTTTTAATAGGTGTTAGTTATATTTGAAGCACCATGCTGAGCAATCTAGAAGATACTAGGAAATTCAAGGTAGTACCTTCCAGAAGTTTAAAATCCATTTGGTAAAGAAAAGACATATATACCACACAGGAAACAGAGATGTCTCATGTCAGTCTCAGTAAACCATTGAAAATACTCAATTCAGCAAACATTTATGCAGTGCCTACTATGTGCCAGGTATCATACTAGGCACCAGATATTGTGGGAGCCATTGGACTGCATATAGATGTTAAGAAATCATTCCCTTCATATACTCTTCCAAGTTATACTCTAGCCAACTTAAGCACTTATTAAGCATCTACTGTGTGCCAGGCTCTGTGCTAGGGATTGAAAACAAAAGTGAAAATAATCCCTGCTTTCAAGGAGCTCACAATTCAATGGAGGAGATGTGCAAATAACTATATTAAAAAAGAAGAAAAAGGAAAAAAGATTTATACAGTATAAATTGGAGGTAATCTCAGAGTGAAGTCACTAGCATTGATTGGGGACAGCTTCTTGCAGAAGGCAAGATTTTAGTTGAGACTTGAAGCCAGGAGATAGAAATAAGGAGGAAGAGAATTTCAGGCATGGGGACAGTCAGTGAAAATGTGCAGAGACTGGAGGTTAGTGTCTTGTTTAAGAAACAGCTTGAAGGTGATTGTCACTGGATCATAGAGTTCATGGAAGAGAGTAAAGTTTAAGAAGACTGGAAAGATAGAAATGGGGCAGGTTATGTAGGGCTTTAAAAGCCAAACAGAGGGTCTGATATTTTATCCTCTAGGTAATAGTGAGCCAGGGTTATTTATTGAGTGAGAAGGATTGATCAGAGCTGTGCTTTAGGAAGATTATGTTGGTAGTTGAGTGGAGAGTGGAATATGGTGGAACTTAAGAAAGTGAGACTAACCAGGAGGTATCATTTTAGTCCAGACATGAGGTGATGAGGACCTGTACCAAGGTGGTGGCATTGCTAGAAGACAGAAAGTATGAAGATAGAATTGACAGGCCTTGGCAACTGACTGGGGATGATAAGAGGGTGGTGAGGGAGAGTGAGGAATCTAGGATAACATTTCTGTTTCAAGGATACTGGGTTACTGAAAGGATAGTGATACCTTCTACAATAATAAGGATGTTAGGAAATGGAGAGAATTTGGGGGAGGAAATGAGATCAGTTTTTAGCATTTGAGTCTAAGAATAAGAAAGGGCTAGGAATAGCTTTAAAATCAGAAGATTTTATATTTAATATGGGAGGTAATAGGAAGCCACTATCATTTGTTGAGTTGGAGGAAGAGGAGAGTGGTCAGATCATAGTTTAAGATACCTATGGAAAATCCAGTTCAAGATGTCAAAAAAGCATTTGGAGAAGGTAATCTAGAGGTCAGTAGACAGGTCAGGGCTGGATAAATAGTTATGAGATTGATCTGTATAGGGATGATAATTGAATTCATGGGAGCTGTTGGGATCACCAAATGAAATAGCATAGAAGGAAAAGAGAAGAGGGTATAGGACAGAAGCTTTGGAGACACCCACAGTTAGCAGGTTCAACATAAATCAAGAGCCAACAATGGAGACTGAGAAGGATTGGTCTGACAGGTAAGAGGAGAACCAAAAGAGAGTAATGTCATTAAAATATAGAGAAAAGTAGAAGGGGTGACCAATAGTCAAAGGTTACAGAGACATCATGAAGGATGAGGATTGAAAATGAAGGAGAACTTAAGAAGAAAAGGAAATGAGTATTTATATAGTACCTACTATATACAAGGCACTGTGCTAAGCACTTCACAACCCTGTGAGTAGGTGCTGTTATTATCCCCATTTTAGTTTGGAAAATTGAGGTAAACAAAGGTTAAGTGACTCTCCCAGGGTCACACATCTAGTAAATGTTCCAGACTGGATTTGAACTCAGATCTTTTCAAGTCCAAGTCCAGTGCTCTATCCACTGTACCACCATCTTACAACTTGGATTATTAGATTTAGAAATTAAGAGATTACTGGTACCTTGGGAGGGTGTGGTTTCAGTGAGGTTGGAAGTCAGACTGCAGATAACTCTACACTAATATGGTGAAGTATTGAACTTCGTGACACCTGGGTTCACATACCAAATCTCAGATTAATGACTAGGGAAGTCATATCATGACTCAAACCTTAGTTTCCTCATCTATAAAAATGGGACAAACAATGTTTAGTGTACCTACTTTACAGCATGGTTGTGCATTTTTTAGCGCAAAAAAATGAGATTTGCTGCTATTTATTTTTAAAAGCACAGATTTTTTAAAAAAAATCACTGAAAAGCTTTACAAGGAGTCATCAGGGATTATTGCAACTTTCTGAGGGTCTCTTGACAAGTGGTACCATTGGCCCAAGGGATCATAGGTACATTCCAGGAAACAATTACCACATAAACAGCTGGTCCTATACCCCTAAGGCAGAAAAGGGAAGTCATTGACAAGGCTGGAAACAAGAAACAAGAAAACTGCTCTGAGTTGGTCCCTCTCCTCCTGCAGTCTCAAGGGCCTTTCCCCCTTGCCCTGGAGCCAACACCTTGCTGATAGGCAGATAGACAACTGAGAGTGCTTCTAAGTCTGAGAGGTGAATAGAGTGGATAGAGTGTTGCATTTCGAGCTAGAAAGACCTGAGTCTATATCTTGCTTCAGACAAGCTATGTGACACTAATCAATTTCTTAAACCTCTCTTTGCCTCAATCAGAATAGTACCTACCTCATAGGATTGTTGTAAGGATCAAATAAGATAATACATGTAAAATACTTTGTAAATGTCATAAATTCATGTAGATGTTAGATGATGATGATGTTGCTAGCAGTTCCTAACATTCCATTTACCTCTGGAGGGCCTTGACTATTCACAGAAGTGGCATTGTCATATATCCAACGATGCTTAAATATGCATAAAATTACTTAACCTTTTGGTTTTATGAAATTTAATTTCATTAATCTTGAATGTCTGCATTTTCTAAAAACCCATCATATTCAGAGGATAAAGAGTATTTGGTGCTTTATAATATCTCAAAGGAAATAGAAGATCCAAGTCTTTCTCTAAAGAGTTGAATTTGTGCTCTTGTATAATACTAATTCTTCTGTTGCCATATGCTAAGTATCTCCTATGCCATTGTTTGCCCCAAACCCTAGTCAACAAGTAGGAGGTTTTTTTTTCTTTTTTCCCTATTTAAGTTGTTTTTTACTATACCTTTCTTCTTACACTTTACTCCACTTCAGTGACAATAACCTCGTGCTATTCCTGAATCTTGTCTCTATGCATTTTCCCTGGCTTTCTCCTATGCCTGGAATTCTCTCCCTCCTCATCTCTGCTTCCTGGTGTATTTCAAGAATCAGCAAAAATCCCACATCTACAAGAAGTCTTTCATGCCCCCCTTTAATGTTAGTGCCTTGCCTTTGAGACTATCTCCAATTTATCATATATATGCTGTGACGCTATCCTCCATGTGTAATGGGGAGGGGGGATGGTTTTATGTGTGACTCACAGGGAAACAATAATTGACATCTCTAGTCTCTTCTCCCTCCACCATTCTCCAAGAGATATTTTAATTCCTGCCAGTATGGGAAACAGGAGTTGAGGCCAGAAACTTGGCCACTCTCCTCAGAGAGAAAAGAGTACCAGACTGGAACTGTATGTATCTGGTCCCTTAAATACTTTTAGTTTTAAGGATGTGGTTTTTCAGGTTCAAGCTAAACTTCTGATCACTGTCTCATTGGGGAAAGGAAGACCCAAGTTTTATAACCAGGGTTAAATTGACCCCTTTCCCACCAAATACCAGTTTCATGATGTATACACATAGCTAATAGCAAAGAAACCCATTTATCCAAGTCAACAGCAAAACAGAAATCAGAGAAAGTATATATATGAGAATATACATACCAGAGAATAAAGAGTGAAGAAGCTCTACCATTGGTATCAAGGTAGAAAATTCCCTGAAGTATCCAGTACAGTAAGCTGGGATAGTGACATGATGAAGACTGTCAGCTCCTCCCATGTCACCTTCTTCCCAGAGTCTCATTCTACCTTTAGCAACCTGAAGTGGAGTTGGTATCATCCATCTTTTCTCTTGAAATTGGAAGCCGGAAGTGCCCAAATCAACTGCAGAGTCCCATGAGACTCCTTAGACTCAACATTCAAGGAAACTAGAGAACTTGAAGTTCTCTTCTCTTCCTTTCTCTCCAACTATACCCTCCCCTTATGCAGGCACAGGGCATTTATCCCCGTCTGTGAAGAAAGAATTCCATACCAATGGGCTTTGGGACCTGGGTTATATATAATATATATGTATACACACTAACATATATGAGCATATGTGTATGTATATATGCACATAAACATATGTGCAGATATCTATCTATATATATATAGATAGATATAGATAGATATATATGTGTGTGTATGTATAAACATTTGTCTGCACTTAGTTGTTTGCCTGTTATCTTCCCCATTAGACTGTAAGCTCCTTGAGATCCGGGACCATTTTTCTTTTAGTTGTTTTTTTGCCTTTCTTTATATCTGCAGTGCTTAGCATAGTGCCTGATGCATAGTAAGCACTTAATACATGCTTATTGTTGTTGATCTGACAATAAGCCATAATTATGTTGGTGTTTAACATGTGCTTTTTTTGGAGTCAGTCAATAAACATTTATTAAGTGACTACTCTGTGGTAAAGATTGTGCTAACTATTGGGGATGCAAAGAAATCAAAGAGCTTACAATCTAAGGGAGTATACAACACATTGAAAGAAGCTGAAAATTGAGGGTGGGGTGGAGAAGAGTACACAGCTCAGGGCATGATGAAGTCCTGCAGCCAGGTGGAAAATGATGAAGTGACTCCCCTAGGTGATCCATTTAAATAGAGGATCTGGAAGTAACTCACCAATGTCCATTCACCTTTCACCCTGTACCCTCTTCAGTCAGAAGGAGGAACCTCAGGGGCAGAGTAACATGCTTTTTGCTACTGCTGATACCCACTCTTACAGATAAGAGAATTACTTTTAAGACTTAGATTTATAATATTATTGGTATGGACACTCTCTTTAAGGATAGAGATAACCATCTGTCTAGGATTTGATAGGTGGTCTTTGATGATTTCTGTGGCCAAAAACCAAACCAAACCAAAGAAAACAACATCCTATGAATAACCTTCACCAAATGATCTAATCCACTTATTAGACAACAGAAACACAGGTAGTCACCAGACCTTACTCAAAATCTTCTCAGCTTAGTAGGACCTGCCAGAACTTGTGCCCTGCTAGAACAGCCTTTGAGAACCCAGAGCCACCTTTGTACCAAGAGAAGGCTTTGAATTATGACAGAGCAATAGTTTGGCTGTTTTACAAGTATAGATCAGAAAATGGTCCAGATCTCCAGTCATTCAATAATTCAGGGAAATGAGGAAAGAAGGAAGAAACAAAAGGAGAAAAGGAAACACAAGAAAGAGGAAAATAGAGGGGTTGAGAAGAAAGGAAATGAAAGGAAAAGTAAAAAAAAAAAAAAGAAGTAAGAAAATTGAAGAGGAAAAAAAAATACATTAAAATCTGCTACTTAAAAAAAAAATCTAAGAAAGCCATGGACTAACATTGCCCAAACTGTTCTAAACGTTTGTTAAATGAATCAATCAACGAACCCTTGTATTCTGTGTGATATGAATCTATTTTTAGGAAATAATTTTGACCCTACAAAATTTAAATATAAATTATGTATATTTCAAAATGATTGTAATATGCAGCATTAAGAAATAAAATAAATCTAATTTCCTCTATTTTGCTCTCCTACCCTCTCATAAACATCCTTTATCTGAAGTTTTCTATACCAATGTTAACAGTATGCCCTGGATTTTCCAAAATTATTGCACCTAAGGAAAAGAAACTGTACTTTTCATAAGTTTTTCCAAAGGACTATTGTTTGTTGGTCTTGAAAAATGTGGTCATTACATTTCCACTCCCAAGTACTCCAAGCAGAATTTATGGTTTCCATGAGTCTCTGTCAAATCCATCATTTTCCTCTAGTTAGAATTAATCACAACCACAAACTTTCTCATCAAAAAATATTTATTAAACCCATTCTGTATTCATGGCATTATTCTAAATACTTACAAGAAGAGGTTAAGTAGTGAGAACAAAGCATATTCTTACCCCAGAGAATCTTTTGGGAATAATCTCTATTCCATTAACCTTCTAGTCAATGTGCAGAAGTATCTACCATGATTTCATTCTTCACAATGATACAGTGAGAATAAAGGCAAATGATCTGAGGTAGTAGTGGCTGGGGTTATATACACCTTCAAAGATTAATAACAATTTGTTGAATAGCAGTAATAGGTATGAAAAAAACCAAGGTAGACTATGTAGTAGGAACAACAGTGTGATTTCACTGCTGTAGGGACTTGCTTCATGATGAAACCCCCTCTTTCAATATAGGTCAGTCCATCCATTGCCACTATGGGTCTTAGAGTTGCCTGGAGCACGAAGAAGTTAACTCACAACAATACACAGTTAGAATGTGTCAAAGACTGGACATGAACATGGGTCTTCCTGGTTCTCTCATTGCCTCCCATTGCCTTTCATTGTAGGCTGAATAGTAAGAGAATAAGTGTCCTATAATAGTTATATAATGTTTAGTACTGTAACCCATGATAACCCCTGTGATCTTTGTTTAATGTCTCGCAATTTTCAAAGTTATGATAGATAGAAGTTGGAGTAAAAAAAAAAGATGTAGATGCAAATCCTAGCAGTTAATAGCTGTGTGACCTTGGGTAAGTCACAAAAACTCTGTATATCTCAAACAACTTCCTAGGACTTATTTAGTGAATCATAGACAAGTTGGTATCTATGTTGGTAGAGGGAGTTCCCGTAATTGTATTTCCTCACAATGACAAAATCAAAGATTCTTCATGTTTTCTTGTATTTTTCAAAGTGTTCTCAAACATATTGTCTCATTTGAACCTAATGGATCAGAGAGGCAGACAGTCTCATATGGACGTAATTTTAAGGCTTTTAAAACAATAATTCTTCCTTGTTATCTAGATGTTGAGCAGGGAAACGTTCACATTTTTACCTATTGTTTTCAAAAGTCTCATAGATATTTTCCTGACTAGTCAGCACTGAGGATATTGTTCAGAATACTGTACTCCAACATTTCTGGTAAACAATATGACTAGATAGATTCCTGTGTGTAGAGTACAAGAGTGATGTATAATCCAGGATTTTACACGGGCTATTGGAGTTAAACTAGAGGCTTTAGCATGTAGCAGGCTCTAATGGTTTTGCAGCATCTGTGGGAGATTTCTGAAGAAGAGATGGAAGTCTAAATTGAATAGCTATATATCAAAAGCACTTTTCTAGCTATCCAGATGCTCATGAATGGAGGTTTTTTAAAATTAAAAATGTATTTAGGTCTAATGGCTACACTTATGTACTTAAGAAATAGACAATACCTTTGGTAGCACACTGGGATTTTCCAATATGTTGAGTACTATTTTAAAAAGCTAATATATTTTCGTGTTAGCTTATAAATAGCTCTACTTGGAGGAAAATCAGCTTAAATCCTCACTAAGTCAATATGTACATATTTGAGTTGCACAAAAGCTCACTATAACTTAATCTATAAAAAAATAGGTGTTTGGATACCATTTCTCCTTTAACATGCCTAATTTTTATTCAGAAATTATGCATTTATTTGGCATAATGAGAAGAATCACCTTAATTGATGAAACATTAATTCTTTTAAATTTCTGGATAGGGGTAAGAAAATAGGAGTTTTTTAAATTTAGGAAGATGATAAAATTGTTAAGTATTTATGATTATTATCATTTACTATAGAAATAGGGTTTGCATATGTCTCCTGGTGCTTTGATATTCCCATAAATGTATTACACTATCTTAGTGTCATAATGAAGTTAACATTTTATTAGACATATGTTTGATATTCATGTAATACTTTCCTGGTTCTTCTCCTATCTTTTTTTTTTTTTTAATTAGGACCTATGATTTCATTGGTGTAGGGAACTTCTGCTAAGAAAACTCTATCGATGTAAATTGGTACTTATTCCGAAACTTAGAGTCTAAAGTCCGTAGAGGACACAGGGAGGGATAGTGAGTCACCCAGGGTTCCAGGTCAGAGATTACTCTTGAACCCAGGTCCTCTTGACCCCTAAGTCCAACTTACTACCCACTATGCAACACTACCTCTCTTTCTCTTACATTTCTAGCTAGCCCTTCTATCTCTCTTTTTAACTTGGCTCCTTATCTTTTCTTATCATCTCAATATAAGTGTCCCCAAGGGTCTGTCCTTGGCACTTTGATCTCTTTACTCTCTCCCTTCGCTATCTCATTCCCGTAACTTTAACTATCAGTTTTATATAGATGCCTACCGAATCTGTATTTCCTTCCCCAGCTACTATTCTGAGCTCCAGAACCTCATCTCTTACTTATTTATGGGACATCTCCACTTGAATGTCCAACCAACACCTCAAACAATACATCCAAACCTGAGTTTATCATCTTTTCCTCAAACTCATTCCTCCTTTTGACTTCCCAGTTTGTTTCAGTGGCACCAGCATTCACCCACTTGCATATGTTTGAAACCTTGGTGTTACTTTTGATTCTGTCCTTCACCTCACTTCTTATAGACAATCAAGTACCATATCCTCCTGATTCTATCCTCAGGTGATTTCTCACATCCATGCTCTCTTCTCTCTTTTGCCAACACTCTGGTCACAGGCCCTCATTATCACTCCCCTGGATATTTATGGTATCCTCCTAATAGGTCCTCCACATTGTCTCCTTTCCAAATACATCCTTTGTAGTACTTAGTAGATTAATCTTCCTCATTCAGGGTTATGAGGAAAGTATTCTGCACATCTTGAAATGCTATATAAATGTGAGTTATTCTTGTGCAGAGGTGAGTTACCCTTCTGCTCAAAACTCCAAGTTAAGTTCAAACCTCTCTGCAACCTGATGCCATCCTACCTTCCTAGCCTTATTTCATAATATTTCCATCTATGTATTCTATATTGGAGCCAAACACTTTCTTACCTTCCTCACTTTGCTCACATTATCGCTTATACCTAGAATGTCTTCACTCCCTTTCTTTGTCTATTCAATTCTTAAGCATCCAACTCAAATTAAGCCTCTTCTAGGATGCTTCCTCTGATTCCTTCCCCCTGACTCCTCATATAGAGCCTCTTATATATTTCAAATTTAATATTGCGTATTATAGTTATCTTTGTTCATGCCTTACCACCTCCTAGATTGTGTGTTCCATGAGGGCAGTGAGCATGTCTTTTCTAAACTTTGGACTTCCTCAAATGCCTACCATAGTACTCTGCAATTTGTTGAACTGAATTAAATAACTATATTAATTGAATGATTAGTTTCTTTATAGTTGTATTTGATGTGAAAAAGTGTGTCTTAGTTTTATAAGGGCACACAAGACAAATGTTAGAACAAATAGTCTATTTTTTATGTTTATTTAGCAGGTGTGAGGCTTGGTACATTGTGTCTAGTATAAATTCTCACCTTATTCTATTTACTCATTTTTTTCCCTTTTTACTGAGCTGATGACTCTTTGAGTAGACATTTGAAGTAAGGAAAGATGATGGCACTTGGGAGATGGAAAATGGATAGAATAATTCTAGGTAAAGGTAACGTCATAGCCAGCGTCTTAATTCAGGGAAGGAATAGATAATGTAGCTACTATAACTAAATGAGACCGTAGGAATAGGGAGAGTAGTTGATGAGTAGTAGTAGATGAGAAGAGCTGGAGAAGATAATAATGATAAAAAACTTAGAGGTCCAGAATGAGTAGATTGGATGCAACAGAGGTCTCATCCATCTTCTCATGGATGACCACGGGAAGATTTTGAAGTGTGAAATTAAAACAATATAAAAAATGTTTTTGATGGGATAGTTCTGGATATGTAATTACTGCTGTACTTTAATGAATCTTTGACCTTATGGATGTAGTCATTCCCTGTGGTGATACAAATTACAACCCATCCATGCCTGCCTATTCCCATTCATGTCATCGCATAAGCCTGACAATTTTCATTGTTATGCCTTATTTTTTCTCCATTACATATTTCTCCAGTGGTGATCACTGCTTTATTTTTGTGAACCTGGGCAAGTCACACAGTCTCTTCATCTGTAAAACAGTGATTTTTAGACTCAAGGAACTTTAAGATCCCTTCTGGCTCTAAATCTAGGACCTTTTGATCCCATTACCTCTTGGGCATTTAATACTCCACTGAGGAAGCCCAGGAGATTATAGAATAAAGCTTTCACATAGCACTTGTCCCAAAGAAAGTGATGATTTTGTAGTAATGAGGAGGGGATATAAGACAGACCAATATGTGTGCATCATAATAACTTAAGATTGACAGAGTGGAAAGAATGCTGAAATAGAATTCAGAAGAGCTGTACTATAGTTCTGATTACTTACTCATTAATTCACTCTCTTTGTCAACTTGGGTGATCAGGATGGTTTCCTGGAAGTGATGGCACTGGAGTTAGGTTTTCCATGATGGGAAGAGATTTAATAGGTAGAGCTGAAGAAGAAAGCATTCTAGGTATTTGGAATGATGTGAGCAAAGACACAGAGGAAGGAAACCATGGATTAGGAAAGTAGAAGACATTTGTGGGATAGTAAACACATCACTTTGATTTGTACAATGGATTAATATTGAAAAGTGATAGTAGATACATCTGTAAAGGTAGGTAAGGACTAGATTGTGGTAAACTTCTAATTATAAGCTAAGAAATTTGGACTTGAAATGGTAAGCAATGAAGAGTTATTGAAAACTTTTAAGGAGGGAAATGACATGATTTAAGTGAAGTTTTTAAAAGACTGGTATGGCAGTTGTCTGTAAGATAGATTAAGATGCAAAAAAAAAAAGGTGGAGGATAGGAAGTAAACCAGTTAAGTGGTGACTGAGATAGTTTAGGAATGAGTTAAAGAAATGAAAGGACAACAGAAGAAAATGACAGAAAACACAGAGTGAAGGCAGAATCCACTGGATGTGGTGGCAAATGGGAAATTCAAGAGAGGAAGTATAGAATGAGAAGAATAGAAAGAAGTGGAAAGGATGCATAAAAGCAGGGGAAAATATACTGTGAAATCATATATAAAGCTTTTTTGAATTCTGAAATAGAAGAGATTTCCTAGAAGTTGTGTCTTGACTGCCTCCATCCAAGAAAATTCTTCTGAATTGACTGCTATGGGAACAATGAAAATATTACCTCTTCTCCATCCAGTGAGAGACAGAGGAAGGGAGGAAAGGAGGAAGAGAGAGAGACACACACACAGACAGACAAAGAGATAGACAGACAGACAGACACACACACACAGAGAGAGAGAGAGAGAGAGCATCCCTAACTTTAGCCTATCTGACTCTTTGTGACCCCATTTAGTGTTTTCTTGGTAAAGATACTGAAGTGGTTTGCCATTTCCTTCTCCAGCTCATTTTACAGATGACAAAATTGAGGAAAAGAAGGTTAAGTGACTTAAGGGTCATACAGCTAGTAAAGGTCTGAGGCCAGATTTGAATTCAAGAAGATGAATCTTCCTGACTTTAGGACCAGTGTTCTATCCACTCAGCTGCCTCATGCCGTCCTTACCAGCATTAATTTCTGAAATTCTTTTCAAAAGGAGATAAAAGCTTTCTTTTCACAATTCAAGATGACTTTTAAATGCTAATATTCCTATGAGATAGTAACCATAAGTAAAAAAAATGATAAAATAAAAAAGTATTTATTAAGTGTTAATTAAGTATTTATTTCTATGTTAGTCGTGTTAATTGCTGGGGATACAAATACAAAGCAATTAAAAAGTCCCTTCACTCAAGCAGCTCTTATTTTAATGGGAGAAGGCAACACAGAATGCTAAGGAGAAGGAAAGAAAGGGAATATGTGCAACTGCATGGTTCAGCTATATACAGGAAACAATGAGGAGGCCTGATCTCAGGCAAGTTTAAGCAAAAGTTTACCTGTTAGAGCCCAGGTTCCCAGGGGCATGGTCTGAGTTTCAGTGGGGAGGAGAATGAGGAGGATGTCCAAAATGCACTTGGTACGGTTTAGGAATGGCCAGGAAGATGTAAATGATTAGTCTCAAATCTTTCTGCGAGAACAGGTTGTGATAGCAGGAGTGGGAGAGGAGAGAAAACAGAGACATTGGACAATTATGAAATGGAACACTTAACAATTTTCTTTAGGACTGGCCCTGACTTCATCTATCTCATTATTTCTATAACCATAAGTCCTGAATCATATATGTGGCCCAGGATATTAATGTACCTAGGGACATTTATATAGACTTAACACTTTCAGACATACATAATATCCCAGAAGCCATGTATTTGGAGCATGATAGTCACTCTCTGATGAACAATTTTTCCTTCTATTCTGCACCTTGTATAAGAACTCTAACTGGCATGAGGTGAATGGAGCTTTGCCCCCATGCACTGATATCTGGGCAGGGTTGGGGACTTTGCAATAGTGGTCCTGCTCTTCATCACACAGTCACCCTCAGATCACCACTGTCAAGAACCTGTCACCGTGCCACTTATTTCCTAGGACTTGTTTTTCCCTCCAAGCCTAGCCTCCCTAGGGCTAGGTTCTCTGGGCAATGGGTCTCCTTTGTTCCTAGCACAGCTACATCTTACTCACCGTCCCCTCCCAAGGCTGTCCCCTGCATTGCCAACCCTCCTTCTCCCTGTAAAATGAGAAACTTGAACTAAATGACCTTGGATATCTCTTCTAGCTCAAAACCTATGATTTTGTGCTCCACATTGTTTTTGTCCAGAACAAAAGAATTCACATTTACAGATAGACCTAGAGTATGTGTATACCTTGAGTTTTTTTTTCTTCTTTATGATTCCATTGACTCTATAATCTCTTTGGTGATGGGGCAATGTCTTCTAATTCTTGGGTGTACTCTGCAGTTGCTATTGTCACAGTTGCACGTTCAATAAATCTTATTGCCTGACAGTTATGCAGAAAGCATATTGCTAATATCCTAACCTGGAAGAGAAGAATGGTGCCCAATGAATTGGCATGAACTCATTGCTGGAATAACACATATTAAAGTTTTCACATCATATTTATATACCTTGTGTAGAAGGAGCCAGTTGTTTCAGTTAGGTTTGAATTCTATTTACAGTTTCCACAGGTGTGGTTTCCATCTTGTAATGCTCATTCATTAAATACTTATTAGCAATGTTCAAATATCTCAGCAGCAACACCACAGCAGTGAAGCCTCTTTTCTTGGGAAAACTGATTTTCTCAGCAGCCCATAAACAAAACACAGATATTTTAGGGGGAAATAGATGTATCTATGTGATAAAGGCTAAAGGAAAGGGTGCACTAGGGATGGAGTAGTCCATGTTAAAAGCTACCTACAAGCCGCACATTTTATAGTGTGTTCAGCCAAACTATTTCCTTTTCGAAGAACTATTTCATTTCATTTTTCTCTGGTGTATTTAGTCCTTTGAGGAACACATAGCACTTCCCTCATGAGGGGAGAATGATTTATGGATAACATACAGCAATTTTGAATAAATTGGAGGTGTCAGTGAAGGCATATTTGATCAAGATAGGTAACCAATACAGATAATTTAGGCCAAAAAAATCTATCATGGAACTTGAATTATCTAAATTTCCTGCCTCAATTGATCCAATTAACCAGATAATTATTAAATGCAACACATTAGGCTATGAATATATGATGTCAAGACAATGAGTTAAAATAGTGAAAATATTATTAGCAATAATAATATCTAGCATTTATACAGTGTGTTAAGATTTGCAAAATATTTTATAAATATTTTCTCAATGAATCAGTTTTTAAAAAATAGATGATTTTCCTCCATTCCCTCCTCTCTCTATTCACTAACTTAAATAATACATTGCTTTGATATGGTGTAGATAAAAGCTCTACACTGATCTAGGCCTTAGAGGATAATGTGAATGACCATACATTTTTAAAAGTGGTTTTCTATTGATAACTTAGTTTAACACTGGGGCAGCTAGGTGACACAGTAAATAGAGTGCCAGGCCTAGAGTCAGAAAGAACTGAGTTCCAATCTGGCCTCAGACACTTACTAACTGTGTGATCCTGGGCAAGTCACTTAATCCTGTTTGCCTCCATTTCCTCATCTGTAGAAGGATCTTTGCCAAGAAAACCCCAAATAGGCTCACCAAGAATCAGACACAACTAAAACAACTGAACAGCAATGGCAAATGAACAGAAGTCAGATTCTGTACCTCAAAACAGAACAGAATTCCTATGGGGTTTGTCTTCTGTACCACTCAATTGACACATATCTATAAAGCCTTGTATTGGTAGTTCTTTTTTCACGTGTATATATCATGTCTTTTCACCTAGATTTTAAGCTCGGTGGTGGGTAATGACCTTTTCTTGTACTTTTTTGTGTTCTCTCAGAGATAAGCAAATAAATCTGCACATAGTGAGATCTCATATATTTATTAATAATGATGATAATAAAGAAGATAAATTCCAAAATTCTAAAGAGAGTTTTTTTTTAAAGCTGGAGGTCTCTTTAAGCAGAGATCATATTTTTTTCCAATTTGCTAGTGAGTAGCATTACTGAACGCACTCAATAAATGTTAGCTAATAGTTATGACGGTAATAACAACCCCTTACTTTGTGAGCTGAGCTGGTTTCCCTAGGTGGGTTATTTCATGATTGTGGTCTGCACACCTACCCTTTTTGTACAGTGAAGGAAATAAATAAAAATCCCTTTGATGGCAGAATTATGCCTATGTAGGTGTATTCAGTTGAAACATGGGAACAGTTATTTCTGTGTAATTTATTTCTCTGTCTTTGCAATGACATTTGTTTAATTTAACAAAGAAAATAATTATAGCAGCACTGTTGTCTCTATTTTGGAGCCTTGAATACTCAGAGGAAATGATCTTCAGCACCTCTTGAGTAAGCATTCTATATCGAAATTTACTTAGAGAAAATAAGTGGGTATTTTAAGAACATTTGTTTATCATTTTAAAGGAAAATAGGAAACAATTTCATTGAATCTATTCTAGGAATGACAAACAATTTGACAATAGTATTCTATAGAATATGTGTTTTTTCTTTTCCTCTGACTAAATCCTCCTCATCCTTGGTGGCCTGGCTCAAAGATTGTGTCTTCCAAGACACCTTCCCAAGCTACTCTAGGCCATAGGCATCTCTCATTTGTCTGAACTCCTATAGGACTTACAGATGTATCTCTCATCATGATTCTACCTTATTCATCCTCCAATATTGTTGCCTAATTGTTTCAGAGTTTGCTGACTAAAGGTCTTTGAGAGCAGAAACCCTATCTCATTCTTCTTTTGGATCAGTTTCTCAATAAGTGCTTCATTGATTAACTGACAATGTGGGTCCTTCAGAATGAAGTATACTGCTAGGTAGCTGTTTTGAGATGCTATTGACAAAAATATGACATAGTAATATGTTTTCCTTTATATTTTAATCTTATTGGGCAGAGACTTTAATTAGAGATTTTCATTACCTCTAACTCATTCTCATTTCCTTACTGATATTTAACAATTTAAATATGTGAATTATACAATTCTTACATTTATTAATTATGTGAAACTGATTGAGCCTTTGACAAAAGTCAAATTACAGAATAACAGAATCTCAGAGCTAGAAAGAACTTCAATGATCATCTATTTGAATGATAATCCTCTATAAAATCCCCAGTGAATGGTATTCCAGGGAGTCCTTGAAGATTACAGAGGAAGCAACTTCCTGAGGAACCCAATTCATTTTGGAAAGCTCTAGTTTTTGGGGTGGCTAGGTGACCCAGTGGATAGAGTGCCAGGCCTGAAGTCTGGAAGACTCATCTTACTGAGCGCAAATCTGGCCTCAGACACTAGCTGTGTGACCCTGGACAAGTCACTTCACCTTGTTTACCTTAGCTTCTTCATCTGTAAAATGAGCTGGAGAAGGAAAGGGCAAACCAGTCCAGTTTCTTTGCCAAGAAAACCTCAAATGGGGTCACAAAGAGTCAGCTGTGAACAAAATGACTGAACAACAAAAATTATTAAGTTTTCCTTACACGATTTTCCTTACAATATGCCTGTCTTCAACTTTTACTCCTTGTTCCTGCTTGTCCTTTGTTTTTGAGAGGACCAATGACATCATGGAATGACTTGTGAGTGAATTGGATTTGAGGCAGAGTTGCAGTCTCTTCCAGAGTCATCGAAGTCCAGTTCAAAGACAAAAGTGGATGACCTTGGCATCTTCAATGCCTGACCAAGCTCTAAGCACTCCACAACGTCTGTTTCAACTGCCTTCATGGCCATTGGAATAAATTGTTCTCATCTGCCCATTCCTCTGGGACAAGTCTTCACATGCTTAGGGTAGACACCGCCCTTTGCCCCAACTCACCTACAGGTTTGAGGCTTGTCAGTTACCCCTAACCTGGTTTAGCCCATCTGCTGGGAAGGTTTTACTGGGGTGTGGCCACTGCACATGCTACAACTTCTTGGTACCACAGGTGAGAGTTGGGTGAATCAGGTCAGCAACAAAGGTAGATGAGCAGCCTTGAAAAGGGCTCGGCAAACTCTCAAACCAAGGGTGCTAGTCCCCCCTGAACACCTCATCCAGCTCTTTCTTCTAGTTCTGCTCTCAAGGTGTAGCATTAGAAGTCTAATCCTTTTCCCACTTGGCAGCCCTTCAAGTACTTAAAGAAACTATCATGTCAGTCTCCCTAAGTCTTCTTTTCTCCAGGTTAAACATCCTGCCTTCCTTCAAATAATCTTCACCTCTGATGTTCATACTTTTGTGACCTTGGGCATCTTACTTAATCTCCTTGGGTCTCATTTTGCTCACCTGTAATATGAGAAGTTTGGATTAGATGAACTCTCTGGTTCCTTTGCATTTTATAGTAAGGATCCTAGGATGTTGAGGCCCTCAATCATTATCGCTATCTGCCTCTTTCCATTGCATCAATATCAATCATTCATGAACGAGGGAATGTGGGGGACCTCACTGCTCTAAGCAAGGGAGCGCTGTTAACTCATATTGAGCTTACAGTCTATTAAAATCCCCAGATCACCTTTATGTCAACTATTGTCCAGTCACTCTACTCCATCTTGTACTTGTAAAGTTGATTCTTTGAAGCCAAATTCAGGACTTTACATCTATACCTATTAAAATCTGTATGATTTGACCTAATTTACTAGTGAGGATTTTCTTTCTTTTAGATCCCATTATTGAACATACTGGAGTAGCTTATCCTTTCCATCTTTGTATTAACTATTCATTTGACAAACATGATGCCTTCATTAAATTATAGTTATCCCTTCCACATCATGGGGTTAGGGACATGGTGCCCCCATGAACTGGAAAATCCACATAAAATTTTTTGGCCCTTCCTTCATATCAGAGAAGAAATCTGAATTATTTTGGTATTAAAAGATAAAATGTGTTAATATTATACAATATCATGCACATATTAAACTCCCAACAAATTCCCATTTAATTTCTTATGCCGACCTGAGATATATCAAAACCATAATGGGTAAAGTCATTATATGGAAGGGATAACCATACTGATAAAAATTATTAAACAGCCTAGGACCATACGCAGTTTCCTGAGACAAGAGATCTCCTGTCATGCTAGCACTGAACTATGAATGATCATTCTTGGGATCTGTCTATTCAACCAGTTCTAAATCTTCCTAGCTATACTACCATCTAGTCCAAATCTCTCCATCATAGCTTAAGAGGTTGTTGATCACTTGTACAAATCTAGGTAAATTCTATCTATACCATTTGCTTGATTTACCTGTCTGGTAACCTTGAAGATAGCTAGGTGGTTTGGCAAATTAGCCTGGAGTCAGGAAAACCTGTGTTCAAATCTGGCTTCAGATACTAACTGTGTGACCCTGGGCAAGTCACTTAACTTCTGTCTAACCCAATTTACACACCTGTAAAATGGAGCCTCCATTTTAATAGCATCTAGCTCCCTACATTGTTGTGAAAATCAAATGAGATAGTATTTGTATTAAAAAGAAAAAGCTTATAGCTGTGTGTGACCCTGGGTAAGTCACTTAACCCCATTGCCTCAACAAAAAGCAAAAAAAGAAAAAGGCTTAGCATAGTGCCTTGCACATAGTAGGTGCTTAATAAATGCTTGCTCCCTCCCATAGTAAAAAAAAAAATGAAATGAGGTTAGTCTAGTATGATCTCTTCTTAATAAAACAGTACTGGATTTTAGTGATTGTCATTTTTAGGTGTTTTATGTTCATTCTTTTCCTAATTCTAGAATTTCATGAGGAATCAAAGTCAAGCTCATTAGGTTCTAGTTTTTAGGTGCCACTGTCTTCTTTCCCTTCTTCCTCGCCTCACCCCCAATGCCACCTTAATCTGGGCAGCTGTTATTCTCCAGTCCTATATTCAAGTTTCCATGATGTTTTAGAGATCACTGACAGTTACTCAGTAAACACAAACAGAAGTTTTTTCATTGTCCTCGTATGTTCATTTTGGCCTAGAAACATGAACTGAAGAAGGGAAGCTAGATGCTCTCTGCAACCTCTTTTAAAATTTTGAGTATCGGATCACTATTATATATTAATATTGTAGCCTTTAAATTTTAAATATTATTCTCCTTGGCAGAGAAACAGAAACAAAGTAGCAGTTAGGCAGTTCTATTTTCTCACTGTTACACATTATTGTTGGCAAGGGCAACAAAAAAGAAGGAAAATTTTGGAAGGACTGGGGGAAAACAAGCATATTGATAGACCATGGGTGGAGCTTTGAATGGATACAACCATTTTGGAAAGCAATTTGGAATTATTCACAAAAAGTTACTAAACAGCTCATACCCTTTAACTCAGCTATATCACTGCTAAGCTTATACTCAAAAGAGATTTTAAAAAAGTGAAGGTGCTACATCTAGAAAAATATTTGTAGCAGCTCTTTTTGTGGTAGCAAAAGCTGGACATTAGGAGGATGCCCATCAATTGGAGAGAGGCTGTACAAATTGTAGTATATGAATTTGACAGAATATTATTGTGCTATAAGAAATAAGGAAATAGATGATTTCAAAGGGAAACGGAAAGACTTTTGAGCTGATGAAGAGTAAAGAAGAACAATTTATACTATAGAACTAACAGTATAATTTATTTTTTAAATCTTGGATAAAATGATGAAGAAGCAAATGAGCAGAACCAGGAGAAAAATTTACATAATATCAACATCACTGTAAAGATGAATGATTTCAAAAGCTGTAAGAACTGATCAATGCATTGATCATACATGATTCCGGAGGGCTGATAATGGAACATCCTGTTCACCTCCTGACAGAAAGGTTATAGTTTCAGGGTGTAGAATGAAACTTTTTTTTTTTAACATAGCCTATGAGGGATTTTTTTTGCTTGACTATGGATTAGAATTTTGTTTTCTTTTTTCCTTCCAGTGGTGTGGGAGGTAAGAGAGAGAAAACTAGACTTCTGTTAAGTAAAAAATAAAATAAAATTTAATTTAAAAGAAGAGAAGGCCCAGGAAAGAGCCTTGACTTATTTCCACAGTTAGTGGTCATGACATGGATGATGAATCAGCAAATATGACAGCAAATAGGAATTACTGAACAGCGAAGAAAAACTAAGAGAGGGCAGTGTCCAGAAAACACAGAGGGGAAAAAAGTATGTAAGAAGAGATGGTAGTCAATGCTGTCAAATGCGAAAGAGAAGTCAAGGAAGATGAGAACTGAAAAAAGGTCATGCTTCAAAAGAACAAAACAAAACAACCATCATTCCTTTTGTTGTCCTTAACATTCTTCTCCAGTTCATTCAGAGCTAGAAGACTCCCACACATGTGAGAGTCATCCTTTACCTGTCCTTGCTTTCAATGTACATCTCTTTAAAGAAATCTAAGTGGGTTGGTGAGTTCTCTGGGTATCCACATAAAACTCTTTAGATTCCACGTTTCTTCTTTTCTTTCTCATCAAAACTTTTTCTCCTTAAGTTTTCAGAATTTAATTTGTGAGAGGGTCCCATCCCTCCTATATAGATTTCCCCTTTTAGAATTTTAGGCCATGAAATGAATCCTACCACACCCTTTTCTGAATCCTTGAAAACTGGCCCTTCAGATATTGAGTTAAAGTCAGTTGATGGCCTAATTTCTTCTACTCTATCATTGGGTAATCTATTGTCTAGCAGAGGACAGAGTGCAGGACTTGGAGTCAGGAGGTTCTGAGTTCAAATTCTGCCTCAGTGCTTGCTAGTTGTGTGAGCCTAGGCAAGTCATTTAGCCCCTTTCAGCCTCAATTCTGTCTCTTACTATACCTTGTTTCCTTCAGAATCTGTGGCAGCTCCACTTTTCATGTAAAGCTTTTCCTGATCCCCTCCAGCTGCTAATGCCCTCCCTCACACCCAAATTTTCCTTTTATTTTATTTATTTATTTAGTTAGTTTTATATGTTATCATATATTACATATATTATAGAATAATAAATATATTTATAAATAACAAAACACATATTTATATATTATATTATACATTTTTGTATTTACTATATACTTATTTTGTGTATATTTATTCATGTATATATTACCCATCAATAAAACACAATTTATTTTAGGGCAAGGCCTCTTTAGTTATTTTCTTTATATCCTCAGTGCCTAGCACCATGCCTGGAACGTGGTAGGCATTTCACAGGTGTTTGATGATTGAGGGATGAATGATCAGAGCTACCCAAACGTAGAATGGGCTATCACAGGAGAGAGTGGGATCCTTTTTACTGTAGGTCTTCAAACAGAGACTGGATGACCACCTGCCGGCTGTGTTATACTGTGGATTCTTGTCTTGGTGTGGATTAGTCTAGATGGCAGATGAAATTCTTTTCACATCTAAAATTCTGTGACTCTGTGGTTCTGGGGTGTGCCTGAACTTATTAGCGGGTCATTGCATGGTCCAGTAAGGAAACTCCCATTGGACTAAAATGTCATGACTAAGGTATAGTTATTTTTGCCATCTTAGTGACCACATTAGGTCACCAAAAAGCCTATCCAACAAGTCACTTCATAGGTGATCTTGAAGATGGCTGAAAAATTTGGTACATGGTAGCTTATTCAGTTATCACCCAGCCCCTGCTGAGTGTCAGTATGGCCCACTTAAGGATTTTGAGAGCATCTGTTTTCATTTAGTTGTTGCACTGAAATTAGGAAATTTAAAAAAAAACCTTTTCATTTGTGAAAGTAAATTTTAATTTTCTGTCATTCAGGTATTGTTCCTGCCCTGCCTCCTTCTGACTTAAGATGTAAAGGTCTAAATTGAGCCTGTGGTTCATTGCCCATCCTACTATTCTTTACTCTATCTGCAGAATTCTAATGGACTGAACTGAGCAGCTATTGATTTGAACAGGGCAAGCCCTGAAGATATATTGCTTAGAACTCTTAGATCTGCCTCTTCTTAATTGTGACACTCACTCCTATTGAAACCTACCAGGGATTTGGAACCTGAAGGCTGCAGGGCTGATCTACCAATATTTAAAACCTCCTTTCTATCATGACTGAGTCTTTGCTTTGATTTTACCCTACAATTTGTTCTGTACTTTTTTAAAAAAACAAACCTAGTAAGGAAATAGGACTTACTTGAAACCTTATAGGGCAGGCTCTCTAAGGAGAATACAAGAAGAATGTTTCAGGGCCTGTATTTCCTTTAATTAAACAAAGGCTTTAAAATATTGGCTTAATAGATTAGAATGTCTCATATCTTTCTCAATATTTTGGCAAGAACAAGATAAAGTGTTGTTAAATGTACTTTTAATACAGCACTCATTAGATGGTGTCAGCATTCATGCATGCAGCAATTCTAGTTTTATTATTGTTGAGTCTACACCCAGGAACAGACATACTGGAGCAGATTCAGAAGGAAATGTGACAATTACACACATATAGATGTGCCATATACCCAGAGTTAGAATTCTGGGAGGGCAAGGTAGGCGACTGTTTAAGGAAAATGTATATGTGTGTGTGTGTGTGTGTGTGTGTGTGTGTGTGTGTGTGAATGTATATGTAAGGATAATGAGAATATGCTCTGAGAAAACTTTTTTATATGATGTATTACGAACCTTTCAAATGTTAGGATACTCTACCGTCCATGGCATAGGGATATTTTATTTTATGAAAAGTCAAGTCACATATCTATCATGTGGGACAAATATTATTATCATTTTTTATTAATTTATTTTTAGTTTTCAACATTCACTTCCATAAGCTTTTGAGTTTTAAATCCCCACCCTCCCTAAAACGGTGCACAATCTGATATAGGCTTTATGTGTACATTGCTATTAAACATATTTTCACATTAGTCATGTTGTAAAGAAGAATTAGAACCAATAGGAGGGACCACAAGAAAGAGGAAACAAAACAAAACAGAAGAAAAAATAACAAATAGTATGCTTCTATCTGCATTCAAACTCCATGGTTCTTTCTTTGGATGTGAATAGCATTTTCCACCATGAGACCTTTGGAGATGTTTTAGATCCCTGCATTGCTGAAAAGGGCTAAGTCTATCAAAGTTAGTCATTGCACAACATGGCTATTGTGTATAATGTTCTCCTGGTTCTGCTCACTTCACTCAGCATCAGTCCATACAAGTCTTTCCAGGTATTTCTGAAGTCTGCTTGCTCATCATTCCTTATAGAACTATAGATTCCATTACATTCATATACCACAACTTGTTCAGCTACTCCCCAATTGATGGGCATCCCTTCAATTTCTAATTCTTTGCCACCACATATAGAGCTGCTATAAATATTTTTGTACATGTGGGTCGTTTTCCCATTTTTATGATCTCTTTGTAATACAGCCCTAGAAGTGCTATTGCTAGGTCAAAGGGTATGCACATTTTTATAGCCTTTTGGGTATAGTTCCAAATTGCTCTCCAAAATGGTTGGATCAATTCACAACTCCACCAACAATGGATTAATGTTCCAATTTTCCCACATCTTCTCCAACATTTATCATTTTCCTGTTTTGTCATGTTAGCCAGCCTGATAGGTATGATGTGGTACTTCAAAGTTGTTTTGATTTGCATTTCTCTAATCAATAGTGATTTAGACATTTTTTCACATGACTACAGATAACTTTAATTTCTTCATCTGAGAACTGCCTGTTCATATCCTTTGACCATTTCTCAATTGGGGAATGACTTGTATTCTTATAAATTTGACTTAGTTCTCTATACAGACAAAGAATATTTTTAAGAAAGGAATAAATGGTTTAATTAAATTTGTTTTTCAATTTTAAAGTGCCCTTTCCCTCTTCCTTTCAATCTCCCTCCCCCAACTAGGAAAGAAATAAGAAAAAGAAAATTCTTCTAATAATAAAAGAATAAATAACAAGACAAAGCAAATTCTCATATTTACACGTCCAAAAATTGTGTGGCTCATTCTACATCTCTACTCCTTTCTGTTAGGAGGTGGGTAACAGGCATTGGTCCTCTGGAAGCATGACCGAGCATTATTTTGATCAGTTCTTAAGACTTTCAGAATTTTTTGTTCTTACAATGTTATAGCATAAGTAATAGTGTAAATTCTTCACATTACAGGCTGATGAGCTGGACTTCAATTCCCTGGGAGAAAAAATCCAGAACACATTATCAAAGGGGTGCTTTGTCAACACACAGAACATCAAACTGTGACTTCTGAGAGCTAGAATTAATTAATGAAAAATGAGTCATGACACTCCAACCATATGCATATATATATAATATATATATATATATATATATAATATACACACTCACTAAACACACTGTAACATAGCATTATTTGGAATTTAGCAAGACCATCTGACAATGATGTGGCTCATATACAATCATTGTGGAGAAGATGGAAAGATTTCAATTGAATCATCATACTATTAGGTGAGTTTGAATTGGCTGAATGACCAGACAAAAAGAACAGGTATTAATGAATCATTTTCAATTGGAAGGGAAGTCTGTAGTGTGGAGGAATTCTTTCTTTGCCATGTTGTATTTAACAAGTTTGTCAATGACTTGAATCAAAGTATAGGTTGCATGCTTATCAGATTTTCAGATAATATAATCTTGGAGTGAAAATGAATATATTGTATGATAGAGTGAATATACAAACATTTAGGCTTATTCTGCTTGGCTTCAGAGGACAGAACTAGGAACAATAAGTGGAAGTTTCAGAGAGATAGTTTCATGTTTTGTAGAATGAAGAATTTAGTAGCAGTTAGAATTGTCAAAAAGTGGAATGAATTGCCTGAGAAATAGCGAGTTTCCCATCTCTGAATGTGTCCAGACATAGACTGCATATTCATTTCTCAGAGATGCTGTAGAGGTATCTTTACTGAGATGTGACTTGGACTATATGACTTCTGAGGTCATTTCCAATTCTGACATATTAGTGTTCTATAGTAATTATATTCAACCTCAAAGCCAAAGCTGAACAGTAAAATCCAGGCATGATAGTGTTCAAACTTTTCATACATAATACATGGTCCAGAACCTTAGTTGTGGACTCGCTTGGAGTGTAGTCAATTTTTTAAAAGCTATTAATGCCTTTTTTTTTCCTGCATCACACTAATTTCCCAAAATAACCCTTCTTCTAACGTCCACCTAATGAGCCTTCCATTGAAGTAACAATAAAAAGTTAAGCAAAACAAACTGACATACTGTCTAACAATGTATGCAACATTTGACACTCATGGTCCCTATGGATGCAATGAAAAGAGGGAGGTACATATCTTCCTCTTTTCTGTAGGACCAAATTTCATCATTAAGATTATATGATGTCCAGTTTTGTTTCATTGTTTTTTCCTTCCACATCATTGTAGTCATTGTATTTATTATTTTTCTGGTTTGAGCGTGTTCAGTCTTGAAGATTGCTTGAGTATAATTTAACGATAGCCGATTTCCTCCTGATGCTGTCACTGCAGATATTAAAATTTATCTCCTCTCTTATCCTAAAAGCTCCTCCCCCCCATTTCCATGCATGCACTAGGGCTAATACAAGATTGAATAGAAGGTAGATTTTATTTCATCTGATAGACATTTCAAAGTTTGTAATACTTGAGCCCCTAAACAGTCCAGGCAGTTCTCCTTCCCTTTCTAGAGGGCATTAAGCAATCCTCTTCTCTATTAGGTCATATTTTTCTTTAAGACTGTTCGTGAATGCAGTGGGTTCCTTGCTGTACAGATCGTAATCCTCCCCAGTAGAAAGGACTGAGGGATTCTCTCTAGATCTCAGTGAGACTGGATGTTTCTCTATCCTCTTCCCCTTTCCCTCATTGAAGCTCAGTTTCTCCATCTCTCAATCTGCTGACTGATCTTTCTCTCACCTGGTGCTGCGTGAATGTCCAGCCCTTTCCCTCTTAGTCTGTGTCTTCATGTCAGTCTTCATCCTTGATCTAACTCCCCATAAGTTTGTGCTCCATCCAGCATTGGCTATAAATGCTTGTTGACTGACTGACTTTTCTCGAGGGGCTTGTTTGCATGCATAGGCTTCTCTGCAGGTACATATCTGCAGTTTTCTATGCACCTCTTTAGCTTATTTTAGAGGCCAAACCTAATGGCCAGCTCAGGTGTGTGAACTAAGCTACAGAAATAGGACTTGTCATTAGGTCGATGAGGATTATGGGCAAGGACAATTCACAACTTGTCTAAGAGACAGAAGAGGAGCTCATCCAGCCCCTCTTGGCACATGACTACTGTACAGAGACTGGACAATGCTTTATCTTTGTATAGTTTATTTCCTTTCTAGCACCTAGAACAGTGTTCTTCAATCAATTACTCAAATAACAATTATTTAAGAGCTTATTATGTGGCAGTCACTGTGCTAAATGCTGGGACTGCAAAAACTGAAACACTCCCTCCCCTCAGGGAGTTTACATCCTAGTGTAGGGGACAATATGTATGCATGTAAGGGAAAAGAGACAGTTCTCAGCAAATGGACAGGGTTTTTTTTTGTTTTTTTGTTTTTTTTTTGTTTTGGTAAGGTATGAGGCAAGGACCTTAATGGAGAGGTTTGAGAGAAATTATTATTTTTCTATTAAATTAATAATCAATTATTAAATTAGGATTAAGGTTTTTTTCTTTCTATTTCCTCTAGCAGAGACCAGCCCTTGTAGGTCATTCAGCCAGTCTGTGAAAGACATTGCTGACATCCGAGATTGCCCAAATCTTCTGGGTACCTGCTCTGTGATCTTGAGTGGGACCTCACCCAACCAAAAGACCTTACAAACAGAAACTAATCTAAGTGAATCCTTGCCCTTAGGAAATGAGCCCCTGCCCTTGGAATCCTCCATTAGAAATCAGCTTACGAGGGAGAAAACCAATCAGAGTGGTCTGGGTAGAGGTGGATTCCTTTGTCCAGATTATTGGAGGTGGCTGAGTATCAGGACCAAGTCACATCCTCAGCAGAAGGAGCTGAAGACTTTTAGCTCACCTCTTTGTTAATATGTCCACTCCCTTATTATTTGTTCACCAATCAGGATTGATGTTTACCTTTCAGGGGCACCTCCTTTTCTCACGGTATTTAAGCATTCAGGGATTTCCATGGTTTTGTTTTTGGTTACAGTGAGAGAAACCACTGACCATTAATTTATTGATTATTTGCTAGCCTAATTAATAAATTTATTATTAATTACCCAGAAACTCTGTCTCTCAGGCTTTTCATTTGTCACAGGCTGTGTGGAAGAAGTGCTGTAGAAGACTTGAGGAGAGAAGATTTTGAATGGTTATCATAAATAGAATAGAGAGAAATAAAAGGATTGTCCTATAGTGAGAGCCCAGTTGAGATTAGTTATCATAAAGGATAACATAGGAATGGGAGGAATAAGAAAAAGTGGAACATTGCTAAACATAACAGAATGAGTCCAGGAAGAATATCAGTGGATAGGAGAAGTTTTGTGGATGAAGACAACTTAGTAGAATGTTCCCCATCTGGTCTTGCCTTACAGCCTTGTCCCATGGTATTAATTCCTGTTTAACTACCCCTAGCAAGGGATTGACTGTCCATAAAAACCCCTGGAATTTTTAGTTCTTCCCATTGTGGGAAAAGAGAAAACTAATGTGATATCAGCCCTCAGACAGGGAAAAGAAGGTTTTTTTCGTACATGGCCAGCATGAGAGTTTTGGGATTCTCAAGAAGAACAAGAAGAGAAGAAAAGAGAGGTGACAGCCATGCCGTGGCAGCAACATGATCTGAGCAGCAGCTAGTGTCTGCTGAATGTGCGTGCAGCTGCCTTCTCTAAGACCTTAAGAGATGGTGTCTATTTAAATGGACCAACTGGGAGGTGCATGGAACTCTGTGCATTTCATTTTGGTGTATGACCCCCAGTAACTGAAGTTAGAAGAGGAACAAGTCTACTGAGAGAAATAGGTAGGTGCTATTCTCCCTCTCTGTACTTCCATTTATGATTTTCTTAAATTTATTCTGTTAAAGAATACATGCATTGGATTTAACATTATTTCTCATTAGCACATGAAGTTGACTATATCTTCATGTTGCTTGGGGTCCCTTTGTTTGTATCGTGGAGGTGCAAAGAGAGCTATGAAGGAGAGAGGGATCTTTCCTAATGCAGGGTTGGAAGCTCATGCCCTAATGTCCCAATCCATTGTTAGAGTTGTGCTTGCTAACTGGGGGCATAAACATGAGTCATTTTATAACAAACCAATAAAGTAAAGAATTGCTATGTATGAGGACCATGTTTTATAAATCTGCCTCACAGACTCAAGCCAAGTTACACCTGCAATAGCACACCATGTGTGTATGCATGCCTGCACCTTCACAATGCCTGCTGTGGCAGTGGCAACAACATGTCGGACTGGGTTGTACCCTTGAGATGACAGACATGTCATTCAAAAAGTAAGAACTTAATATTTTTGAAGTAGAAGCTGAAATCTGCTCCCACATTTTAATAAGGGCTGTTAGCAGTAGAAAAAGTTGCATTACTGCCTGTTCAATAAAAATACACACAAATGTCACACATTTTATATTTATACATGTATATATCAGCAACAGAAGAAAGTTGTATTACTGACTGTTTAATACATATATATACAGAAATGTATGTATATATAGTATTAAAGTATATATAGCATTAAAGTTGTATTAAGTGAATATTCAATACACATGCATATATATGTACAGATGTATTGAACAGTACATATATGTATATATACACATATATACATATATGTATAGCAAATATGTAATTGAAGGTATTTTTCATTTCCCTGGGTGAATGTGATAAGGGTGTCTGAGAACTGGAAATGGGACCATGATTCTTTCCCTCCATGTTATAGAACCCTTGAGATTTCTTAACAATGAGGATGAAATTGGGCACTGGCAGATGACTGAGTGGCTACTCCACTAAGTTTTGCTCTAAAAGTTTTCTGTGGCTCTGCTTCCCAACTCAGATGGCAGCAAAAGTTCGGTTGGTTTGCCCCATGTTAGGTACATGTCCTGAGAGGCTGTGTATGGAGGTGTCTCAATTTTGTAAAGAAATTTTCATAACTGAGAGAACTGCAAAGACAGGGGCAGGGGGAGACAGAGACAGAGACAGAGAGAGAGAGAGAGAGAGACAGACAGACAGACAGACAGACAGACAGAGACAGGAAGACAAAGAGACAGAGACAGAGAGAGGTGTGTTATTGGCTTAAGGGTTATTAAGTAGGAAGAGGGAGGAAGACTAGGAGAAAGAGTGGGTTGCCTAAGAAATAAAATCCTATTTGAAAATAGGATATGATCCTGAATGGAAATTGAAAGTTTTTTCATGTGAGTGTATTATTTGAGCCCCTGTTGGTGGCTGGAAGGTCCTAGAGAGGTTTGTCCTATTTGACAATCCCACAAACTATGCCTTTAGGATGAATCACTAACAAGAGTTGAAGACCCTTAAAAAGGTAAAAAAAAAAAAAAAGTCCTGCATTTCAAATATGGGAATGATGTAATGTTTAACAGAAAGGATGGTTTGAGGGCAATAATTAAACAACCAGAAGTAAATGTCCTAACCCCCTAAAATGGTGCTTGCTCATTTCCATCAAATAATCTGCATCTCTCTTACCAACATTCTCTCTTTTTTCAGTTAAAAATGAGTAATTAACTACTTTGAAATTGCGTGCATGTGTGAGTTGGTGGCACAATGTTATTCAGCAAATTACACAAATGTTAAAGTTCAGTCAAATTTCTATTTTAAATACCTTTCATCTCAAACAAAATCAGTTATTTGCAGAATATGGTGATTGATTCTTACAAAAGTTCTCTGATTTCATTATTCAAAGGTTCTAAGTAGTATTACTTTATTTTTCCACAAAAGAATAAATTTGTTCTATTTTTTAAACTAAAAATGATTTCACTAAAAAAACAAAAACAAAAACAAAAAAGAAACTTCTACCAGTCACGGGCTCCCCAGGTTAGAAATTTTGTGGTCATCTTGGGCTCTTTTTTCTCTTATAGCTAATCTCTCACTGAGTTCTGTGATTTTTTTGGAAGAAAAAAATTGATAGAATTATAGCACTAGAAGTGCCTTCAGAGGCCATCTAATCAGATGTATGCTAGTAAATGTTTAACAACTGGTTCTCATTACACACTTTTAAGTTTAAACTACATTATTAATATTTTCTCCATCACTCTTAAGTTTAGTCAATCAATGGAACAGTAAATCAAGCTTTGATTTGGAAAGTCCGCAGATTTCTGAGGTGTAAATACTTACACTAAAATTTTAGCAATTCGAACTGGCTCCAGCACACTTTTGCATCTAATCCAATCTGAAAAAGAATTCCCTTTATAAGGTTATCCAGCCTTTGCTTGGAAAGCAACCCACTTGTATGGAAAGAGCATGGGCTCTGGAGTCAGAAGTCCTGGGTTTACATCCCATCTCTGATGTTTATTGACTGTGGACTTCTTGTCATTTCCACATCAAGTCACCTTCACTCCCATCATCATTCTCATCTCCTCCCATACAACCTTGCACCTCCTCCCTGGGGTGCCCTAGTTCAGAGAGGTGAGCTTTTGCCTTGTCTTGCCTGGAAAGAAGCTCTAGCCCACTTCCCTGCCATCTTTATACCATGTTACCTATTCTCATCTTTCACTCCACTTTGCACTCTCCCTTTATATAAAATCTTTTCCAATTAAATTTTTTTACATTCTTTAAAAATTTTTTATTTATTTTATTTTTAATTTATGGAATAAAACAAGCATTTCCATAACATAGTATAATTTTAAAAAATGACTGCACATGAAACTGCAAGCCTGTTTTGTAAACTTGCTATTCCTTTTAAATATATAATAAAGTTATTATATATTTTTTTCTTTTTTCTTCACTCTTTCCTACCCTAGAAATGATTACCATTAGACACAGATATGCATATATATGTAAAATCATTCTATACATACTTCTAATTATCAGTTCTTTCTCTGGATGCAGATAGCATCTTCCTTCATGTGTCTTTTATAGCTAATTGGGGTATTTATAGACTTGCACAAAATAATGAAGAGTGAAACGATCAGAACCAAGATAACACTGTGTACATTAACAGCAATATTATTTTAAAAATGACTTTGAGTAAGTAAGTCATTTTGACTATTATAAATACTCAAATTAACTACAAAGGACATATGAAGGAAGATTAATATAAATTTCCATTAGAATTTAAGCTCCTTGAGGTCAGAGACTGTCTTGTTTGCTTGTGCTTATATCCCCAGTGTTTAACACAGTGACCCAGATGTCATAATATCTTTCTGTGTGACTTTGGGCAAGTCACTTAACATCCCTGGGTCTCAGTTTCTTTATCTATAAAATGAAGGAGACTGAGATGACTTCTGAGATTGCCCCTTCCTGCTCAAGGTCTATGACCCTAGGATCTCAAATGAGGGGTACCCCACTCTTCTTGAGACAACCTATTTTGCTCTGGAAGTTGTGATTATTAGGAAGATTTTACTTTATATAAAGCCTTTTTGCAACTTTTAGTTGCAATTTTCCCTTTTTGCAACTTTTAGTCATTCTTCCTGGTTCTGTCCTTTGGAGCCAAGTAGAACAAATTTAGTTGCTCTTCCATTTGATAGGTCTGTCTTCTTTGAATCTTTAATGCTCCAGGTCAAACAGCCCTAATTCCTTTAATCATACTTCATATGATATGAACTAAAGACCTATCATCAGTCTTCCCTTCTCTGCACACCCTCTGGTTTATCAAAATCCTTCCCAAATTGTGGTTTCCTGGAACTGGTTTCTTAGACTCATACCTTCTTCTCCAAACCTGATGCTGTCACTCTAGTTCAAGCCCTTACATTTTTTTGACAAGGCAATAAGGGTTAAGTGACTTGCCCCAGGTCACACGCCTAGCGAGTGTCAAGTGTTTGAGGCTGGATTTGAATTCCAATCCTCCTGACTCCAGGACTAGTGCTCTATCTATTGTACCACCTAGCTGCTCCCTCCCCCTTATATCTTTATACCTAAAATATTGCATGAGAATCCCAGAAAATCTATCCCATACCATTCTACTCACACACACCAGAATTAGCCTGTATCTTCTCTGGTGATTATTCAAATCCTATATACCTGCTTATGAATCCTACATATTCAGAGTGACTAGATTGACAAGAATAGAATGTAGGAATAGCATATCTATGTTTCAGCAAAGAGATGGGGAAGTCACTTAACATCCCTGGGTCTCAGTTTCTTCATCTATAAAATGAGGGAGACTGGAATAACTTCTGAGATTGCCCCTTCCTGATCCTCCCTCCCAGGGTTAGACCTTAAGAGCATCCAGAATCTCCACCAATGGCTCCAATCCCAACGGATGTTGTTTCTGCAATTGTAGAGTTGGGTCCCCTGCATCCCCATTCCTCTTACGCCCTAACAGTCAGATAAGCTTTTACAGAGGAATATTTACTTGAAAAGGCATAATAACAAATGTACAAGCTTATTCCCCTAACCTATGGAATGCATAATCCTATTTCTCCCTTGCACTAGTCTTTGGAAATGGGAAGGGGATTAGGTTTATAACTTAGTGATGTTCCAATAGAACACTGTTCCAGTTCCAATTCCGAAATCCCACTTCAGTTCGAGTCTGAGGCATCCTGACTTTTCTGGCTTTTGGGCTGACTGGCTGAGACATCCTTCCTGGAATCTTGATTCAAAGGTTGCCATAGCTCAAACTTTATTGGTGGGGAACACTGTTGGCACCTAAAACAAAGGACAAATGACACAAAACAGAAACAAACACCCCCTTATGCCCATGCTTATTTCGCAGAACTGAAGTAAAAGAGGGAGCAAAGGAAAGAAATCCTTCCCTTTCCTTCTTGCCAGTTCAGTTCATGATGCCTGCTATGGGTAAAGAGTGATCATCTTCACCTTCTCGAAGCAACAAGAAAGAGCACAGGGTGGAAAGAAATCAGCTGGAGAGCCACTGTCTCAGTCTCAGTTTTAAAGACACCATCTTTTACATAGTCAGTCAAGGGAGGCTTCATGGGGTGGGTTCTCATGTCATAGGACACAAAGAGTGCTTCCATTTTCGGAGATGTGGGCATGCCCAGGTAAGCTCCCTTAGGGGTGCCTCTATGTTATGCAGATCTGGATATGATTCAAAGGCCCATTACAAGTACTTGAAGGACTGTCTCATGGAGGAGGAGTTAAATTCATCCTATTTTACCATAAAGGGCAGTGGAGAGAAAAGTAAAATCTTCAGAGAGGCAGATTTCAACTCAGTGTAAGAAAAGTATATCAGGGGCCACCTCATACAGGAAGGATCTTGGTCTTCTTAATTGATAGTACTCTGCCCCTCCTCAAATTATTTGGTTTTTACTTATTTGTGTAAATATCTCCTGGGAGAATCTAAACTCCTTGAGGACAGGAATTATTTTGATTTTATTTTTTGTATCCCCAGTGCCTTGCACATAGTGGGTACTTTACATATGCTTATTGGATTAAATTGAACTAATTCTCTGAAAGTAAAATGGAGTTGCAGTGTGTTCATCTTCAGGAGAAATCTTCATGCAGAAGATTCTCAGGCGTGGGTTGCATTAGCTGGAACTCAAGCCACACCCTTTTCAAAGAAGCCTTGTAAACTCTTTGGAATCAGTATTATAGAGTTGTGAACTTAATTTTTCTATAATTGGTTTTAGGGGGAAGGTTAGGATTTTATTTAAGATGATAGTAACAATAATTTATAATAATAATAATATAATATATAATAATAATATAACAATAACAACAACAATAATATATGTATATATTTATATATAATTTTAAGAAATTGAAGTACCATACAGGTATTATCTCATTTGATCCCCTTAATAACCCTGCAAAGTAGGTGCTATTACATCCTGCACTTTATATCTAGGAAAACTGAGACTGAAAGAGGTCATCACTTGCTCAGGCTTACATAGCAATAAAGTGTCAGAAACAAGATTTGAGCTCAGATCTTCCTGACTCCAAGTCAGACCAACTGCCGCTGCCAGGGCAGCCTAGCTAAAGCAGCAAGGCACCTTGAGGTAGAGACAAGAGGCAGCATATGCCAGGCAAATCAAGTCACCACCACCAATTTGACCACCATCTTCATTCAAACCCAATGGAGACAGCTCAGGACATTGAACCCTAAAAGTCTTTGGAATAGCAATGCTTCTAGCCCAGTGCCTGAAGCCATTATTCTGTGAAACAATCCCATATGTGGTCTGGTGAGTGCTCCTTCAGGCATCATAGCCATAACTACTGAAGACCTGTAAGACAAAGTTCTTGTCATGAAAGTTCTTGGCACTGTCAAATGGTTCAGCATCAGAAATTGATGTTGATTTTAATAGTGGAAATGACATCAAAACAGAGATATTGCCATTGGCTTTGTTCTGGTGCCCTAATGACCATGGGACTTCTTTCTATCTGACTTGCAGTCAAAACCTTGCATATGTGTTGTCACTGCCATTAGAATGTGAGCTCCTTGAGGGCAAGGACCAGCTTACTTTTCTACCTGTATTCCCAATCCCTAGCGCAATGCTTTGCCTATTGTTAAATGCTTTATTCATCTATTCATTCATTCATTCAACTCCAGCCTCTTAGTTTCTACCACCTCTTTGTTTTGCATTTTTATGTTTTGGTATTGTTTATTTGTACAACTAGATTACAGATCTAGATAGCAGACACTGTCCAATGTTTCTTTCGAATCCTCTAAGGTTCAGGTACCCAATGATAATTTTATGGATGTATATCTTATATATACAAATCCATGTATCTCACTGAGCATTCTGAAGGCACTTTGGAACCACTCTGAAGGGGGAAAATTAAATATTGAAATGTCTAAGTAAATCTCAGTTAAAAATCTTAGTATTATATAATTCTTCCTATTCAATTATTCCTACTAGAATTGGTTTGGGTGTTTTTCTCTTCCGTATATTTTTCTAATTCTGGCCTTGTGCATTAAGCAATGACTTTGTTAATAGAACAAGGTGGGGAAGTCATTGTAGCCTTCATAGAAATCACATGTTCATGTTATTTAAGTAATTTTATAGACCTTGAATCTCTAGGAGTGATTTGTTCTTTGTTCTGTTTTTTTTTTTTTCTTCTCAACCAGGGAACTTTCAGTACGTACAGCATTCATAACAGCTTTGAATAGATTGTAGACACTTGTTTTCAATGTTAAGATGTATCTTGGCATGTTCTGGCTAAGTCCAAATTTATCTAGCTCAATCCTGTAACAATGAACTCTTAGCGACCTAGTAAAGGAATTACCTGACCACAATTGAGAGATTTGGCTTGTTTTTACCTTGCTCAATGGAATAAATAAAACAAAGAAATAGGGGTACAAGACATGACTAAGATGAAATGAAAATTTATAAAAATGAAAAGAAATTCATGTTTATGCTTTGCTGACAAAATACCCTATTCTATAAATGGAAAAGGGGATGTTAACAAGCATGTACTGTAATAAGAAAGCATGATTTACCATTAGGAAACCTGAAAGCTTGTAGGAAGCTGTGAATCAATTTCTGGTTTGTCCCATTTCTATCTTTTTTACTTTCTACTCACATTGATGTTTAAATTGTTGTGTCAGGGTAACACTTTGAGAGGCTATTTTTAGAATCTCACTATCACGTGCTCAATTTCCTGGAAGGCACATAGATTTGAAATTTATAAATTCACCCAATCCTTTTGCATCATGAAAACCAACACCTATTATGAATATCACTCTGACCAAGGAAATTTGTGACTGCCTGAGAATATTTGACTAAACTGCTTTTCTGCTGAGATGGGCAAATCAAGAAAAATATTGAATATCATAAGGAAAATACCTTGGACTAAGATAGCCCCTAAAAAAGAAAGTGACCCCAAAAGTCCAAGTAAAGTCTCAAAAATATTTTGACCACAAACACTAGAAGAGTATCTTGAAGAAATTAAATAAGAGATACAAAATACAAAGCTAGGGAGGAAAGAACAGCAAGGCAAATTGAATCCTTAGAATAGATGGTAGAAATATCACTCAAGAATTGATTGTTCTGAAAATTATAATGGGCCCAACTTATAAAAAATAACTCAATGAGACAACAAGAAATAATAAAACAAAATAAAAAATTGGGAAAAAGAAGAAAATGTAAGAAATAAAGTATCAAAGCCAAATAATCTGGAAAACAAATCATGAAAAGATAATCAAAAAATTATTGAACTATCTGCAAATCTTAACTAATGAAAGGTTTGAATAACAAATCTCAAGAAATTACAAATGAAAACTGCTAAAAAACATAGGGTAAAGAGATAATAGAAGAGATCCATCCACTAGTTGCCTCATGAAAGAAACCCTCAAACGAAAACTCTGAGGAACATAGTAGCAAAAATCCAGACCTTCCAGGTCAAAGAAACAATACTATAAGCAGCCAAATAGAAAGTTCAAATTCCAAGGAGCCAAAGTAATGATCACAGAAGACTTGGCACCTTAAAAGAGGAGAGCTTAGAATATAATATTTAAAAAAAACTCAATGATAAAAGAATATAACAAGGGTAACCTATCTGAAAAAACTAGGTACACTTATCCCTTCCACACTGTTGGGGTTAGGGGCATGGTGCTCCATTCACAAAAGTTTGAATTGTTATGGCATTAAAAGGTAAAATATATTGATATTATGCAATATTATATATATACATATATTTTATGTATTTCTGAGTTTCTAAACTTTCTCTGTGTTGTCTGCTGGCTTTTGTGTGTCATCTATAGCTTCTGCAAAACCCCAAAATTCCCATTTAATTTTTTATGCCAACCTATGTTGTATTGAAACCTTATTGGAAAAAGTCATGATGTGGACGGGATAAATGTATAATCCTAAGGGGAGAAAATATGGATCTTTAATAAAATAGTGGATTTCTAAGCATTCCTGAAGAAAAGGAGAACTTAATACATATTTTGAAATGGAAATAAATGCAGGAGCCAAGAGAAATATAGAAAGATACACACATTTGTTCAAGTGGAAAGGAATATATGGAGGTAAGTTGTTTACATGCTAATAGGGTAATAAGAAACAAGTATCTTCTAAGAACTCTATTAACTTTAAGGGTCATAGAGAAAGGTAAATATAACCTGTGGGTCATAGAAAGACTGTGGGTGTTTTGATCTGTTTTGCCAGTTTCTGAAAATGAGAGGGACAAGAACTATACTGGGGAAGTAAGGAAGAGGAAAATTAGGAAAATATTGTCATATGATAGAGGTGTATATGATCAGGGGTATTTAATCAGAAGAGGTGAGAGGAATGGGCATTCCGAGAACCTCAATTTCATATGAACTGGATTAAGGAATACTGAATATAATAATACACAATATATTTTGTTATAGAAATTCATAGGGAAATAAAAGGGGACAAGGACAAAGGAGAGGTAGAAAGAGGTCTAAACGAGGGGGCATGACAGGTAAGAGAACAGTTATAAACAAAACAAACTCAAATGTTAGAGAGAGGAATGTGAAGGGGGGAAGTTAAAAGGAAAGGAAGAAAGAGAAACAAAAGCTCTGGGATCATGGGTAATGCAAAGGGAAAAGAAGAGCTGAAACAGAGAGAAAATAGGTTGTTATATTTATAGATCCCATACCAGGAAAACTGTCTCTTTTACCACTTTCTTCTTATTTGTAAAAAGCTGGGGTGAGAGTCAAGAAAGGAAAAAAGTACAAAAGGAGAGGGTAGAGGGAAATACAGATTTAACAATCATGACCCTGAATGTTAGTGGGATGAACTTACCCATAGATTAGAAGATGATAGAAGAATAAATTAGAAAATAGAATCCAACAATATTTTATTTACAGTTAGTATATTTGAAACACAAAGATTCACATAGAGTTAAAATGAGATGCTTGAGTAAAATCTATTATATTTCAGTTGAACTAAACAAAACAAAACAGGGGTAGCAAGGTAATAGATAAGTTTATAGCAAATACACATGATAAAAAGAAAGGAAAATTATAATATGTTTAAAGGTACCATAGGTAGTGTGTGTGTGTGTGTGTGTGTGTGTGTGTGTGTGTGTGTGTGTGTGTGTGTAGTTGTTGTTTAGTTGTTTTTCAGTCATGTCTGACTCTTCATGATCCCATTTGGGGTTTTTTTGACAGAGATACTGGAATAATTTGCCATTTCCTTTTCCAGTTCATTTTACAGATGAGGAAACTGAGGTAAATAGGGTTAAGTGACTTGCCCAAAATGTAGCTAGCAAATGTCTGAGGCTCATTTGAACTCAGGAAGATGAAATCTTCCTGAGTTCCAGGCCTGGCACTCTATCCATTATGCCACTTCTCTCTCTCTCTCTCTTTCTGTATGTGTGTGAATGTGTGTGTGTGTGTGTGTGTGTGTGTGTGTGTGTGTATGTATTACTTTAGCATATAAATACTTAGGGGAAAAGTTAATCAAATTGGAAAAATTTGGGTTGGAGAATTTGGAAAATATTGGAGAAATAGTAAAACTGTAATAGAGGGAGAAGTTAACGGACTCTTTCTATCCTTAGATAAACCTAACTAAAATATAAACAAGTAAGACCCAAATAGAACTTTAGAAAAATTAGAGATGATAGATCTCTGGAAATAGAACTAGAGGGGAATTTATATAATCCTCAGCTTATTTATGCAAAACCTTTACAAAAATTGATTACGTATTGCGGAAAAGACATCACCAATACTTTAGAAAAGCAGAAATGCCAAAGACCTCATCTTCTGATCACTATCCATTAAATATTATAGTCAATAAAACACTCTTGAAGAAATAATTTAAAAGTAATTGGAGACCAAATAACATTCTAAAGGACTAGTGGGTCAAAGATCAAATTATTAAAATAAGGAAGATTTATCCAAGAAAATGACAATAATTAAACAACACGTCAAAACTTGTAGGATGCAGCTTAAATTGCTTGTGGTGGGATATTTATATTTCTAAACACTTTCATCAACAAAAGAAAAAACAACTCAATAAATTTTGTGTGCAACTGAAAAAAAGAACAACAAATCAAAAATAGCCAACTAGACAACAATATAGAAATTCTGAAATTAAACACAAGATTAATAAAACTAAAAGCAAAAAGGATCACTGAATTGGTAAATGAAACTAGATGTATTTAAAAATGTTAAATAGACAATCAGTAATCTATTTTTTTAAAGAGGTAAACCAAATTGTGCATAAAAAATGAAAAAGGAAACTTTGTAAAGCTGAAAAACCAATAAAAGAAATTATTAGAACCTTTTTTGCCCAATTATATGCTAACAGAGAGAATGATTTAGAGGAAATGGATTAATGCTTACAAAAACATAGAATATCCAGATTAACAAAAGAAGAAATATACATTTAAATAATCCAACATAAGAAAAATAAATTGAATGAGCCATAAATGGACCCCTGTGGGGAGGGGAATTCCAGAATTAGATGGATTTTCAAGTTAATTTTATTAGACATTCCAAGAACAATTAATTCCAATAATAACAAACTGTCCTATAAACACAAACTGTTTGCATTATTAGGACAAGAGGCTTGCATCTAAGTGGTTTCTGTGAGACAAATATGATCTTCATACCTAAACCAGGGAAATACAAAGCAGAGAAATAAAATATAGACCAATGTCCAAATGAACAGATTTAAAAAATTAAAATAAAATATTTGCAAATAGGTTAAAAATACATATTAAAAAGATTATATACCAAAACTAGGTTGGATTTGTACCAAACTGCAGGGTTGATTTAACATAAGGAAGATTATAAATATATTACATCATTTTAATATATATGTATACATATATACATTATATATAGTAAAAATCACCTGATTTTATCTATAGATGTTGAAAACACCTTTCAAAAAATTGAATAACCATTTCTGTTAAAAACATTAGAAAGTACAGAGATTTTTCCAATAATATTGAGGGAATAGCGGAGATGTCTTTAATATTACTGTTTAACATGGTCCTTGAAATTCTAGCTATCACATTAAGACAAGAAAGAAAATTGAGGAAATAAGCATACGCAGCTCAGATAACATAAGAACCTAGCCAATAGCTCACAAATGTTCAGATTCTTTAAGAGTCTGCCCATTGTCTCTGACTGAAGAAGGCTTGGGTCGAATTCATTTGGGCAGGACCCACATGTCGTGATTTTGGGGTCCCAGCTCCTTAAACTTCTAAACCTCATCATATGGTTCCCTGCTAACTGGGAAGAACTGCCTAATCCCAAACTCTTCTCCAGCCAAGACCGGGAGGTTTGTCTCCTTCAAGAGTCCTAGCCATCAACTTCCTGATGATTACTCAGGCCACCAACCTCCAACTGAGTCCAAGGTTTTCTAGGCCACTGGACCTGAAGTCTGACCCCTTGAACAGGACTCAGAGAGGCAGGGACAGCTCTACACCTCTTGCCAGCAGGAAGCAATTTCAGAAGCCGAGAACTTTGCCCCTTACCCCAAAAGAATTGGGTCCCATTTGTCTAAGAGATTTTCTTTGAATTCTCCAGTTTGATCAAGGAGGTCTCTGACATTCCCCTGAGGCTATAATCCCATCAACTGGCCTTTCATTGTGGCTAAACCCAATCTCCCAGTTCTGTTCTGTTACCTCCCAATTGCCCCTGGCCACTTCCCACCCTTAATTCTACATAGACTCCATTCTCCCTAGGCCAGGTGGTCCAGGTCCCTGGCATTCTGTTTACCCCAGGTTACCAGCCACTCCCATCCAGATCCTCCTTAGGCCCCTCCTCCAGTCATCCCAAACTACTCCTAGATCCCTCCCACAGTCTATCTGTATATAAGATTCATCTGGTCTCCATTAAGGTGCTCAGATTCCTTAAGAACCTAGCCAATAGCTCACAAATGTTCAGATTCTTTAAGAATCTGCCCAAGATAACGGATGTTCTAATAAACCTCGTCTTTGGCTGAAAAAAAAATAAGCATAGGCAAAGACATAATGAAATTATCACTTTTTACAGATGATATGATTTACTTAGAAAATCTTCAGGAGTCAACCAATAAATAAGAACAAGTAATCAACTAAGTTGCAAGATATAAACTAAATCTATATATGTAATTGGAATTCCTGCATATTACCAATAAAATCCAGGAGGTAAAGACAGAGAAATTTTATATAAAATAACTATAGAAAGAAGAAAATAGTTTGGCATATATCTACCAATATACCTAGATATTATATAAATTCAAAATTAAAATAAAAATATTTTTAGAAATATAAAAGTAAATAATTAGAGAAATATTAACTGTTAATAGATCAAGGCACTATAATGATAATCATTACGTAAATTAATTTACCTATTCAGTGCCATAGTAATCAAACTACCAAAAGATTATTTTAGAGAATTAGAAAAGTAAAAATGACATTCATATGGAGGAATAAAAGTTCAAGAATCTAAAGGTAATAATGAAACAAAATGGGAAGGGAAGAAAATCAGTACCAGATTTCAAACTATACTACAAAGCAGTAATCATTAAAATGAGTTGGTACTGGTTAAAAAATAGAGATTAATAAATGGGAGAGAGTAAATGCATAGTTTATACATGGAAATAAACACAATAGCATAGTGTTTGATAAGTTCACAGACCCCATTTGTTGGAGGTAAGGACTCACACAAAAACTATTGAAAAAAATGGAAAGCAATTTGGAAGAACTTGTAGACCAATATCTCACCCTATATACCTTGATAAACTCCAAATGGCTAGATGACTTAGAAATAAAGAAGAATGTCATAAAGAAATGAATGGAACAGGAGGAAATAAGCTTTTAGATACATAGATAGGGGAAGAGTTCATGACTGAATATGCAATAGAGGAAAAATACAAAAGATAACATAGAGGGTTTTGATTCTTTAAAATTAAAGTTTCTCAAAAGTATTTGCAGAAAGAAATCTAATGCAGTTAAGATTAGAAATGAAACAGGAAACTGGAAAAATCATTGCAGCAAGTTATGCTGATAAATATCTCATATCCAAGATATATAAAAGTAACTAATTAGAACAAGAGCCATTCCCCAATTGATAAATAATCTAAGGATACCAATAGCCAATTTTCAAAGGAAGAAATCCAAATTATTAGCACCCATATGAAAAAAATGCTACAAATTTCTAATAATCAGAGAAATGCAAATTAAAGCAACTCTGAAGTTTATGTTCAGCAAGGTAGCATAATGGATAGAGAGCTGGGCCCGGAGTCTTCCTAGATTTGAGTTCAAATCCAGCTTAAGGCTAGAGAAGGAAATGGAGAACCACTGCGGTATCTTTGCCAAGAAAAACCCTAATGGAGTCACGAAGAGTTGGACACAACTGAAGTGACTGAATAACGAGTTTTTACCTCATATCCATTAGATTGGAAAAGATGACAAAAGAGAAAAATGACAAATGTTGAAGAACCTGTTGGAAAACAGGCATATTAATACATTGTTGGTTAGGTAATAAATTGACCTGGGTATTCTGGAAAGCAGTTTGAAGCTGTGTCTCCAAAGTTACTGAACTCAGAATACTTTTTGATCAAACAATATCATTACTAGATCTAGGTGGCAAAGAATTGGAAAATAAGGGGTCATCCATCAATTGAAGAATGGTTAAACAAATTGTTATGTGATTGTAATAGAATATTAGTAGTCTGTGAGAAATGACAATTGGGACAGTTTCAGAGAAAGCTAGGAAGTGTAAAGTGAAGTGAGCAGGACTGGGAAATTAATTTATACTGTAACATCACAAAAACAAATAACTCTGAAAGTCTTAAGAACTCTAATCAAAGAGATGACCAATGCCAATTCCAGAGGACCCTTGATGAGACATGCTACTCACCTCCTGACAGAGAGGTAATGAACTCAGGCTGCAAATTGAGATATAGATTGCTTTTTGTACATGGCTAATGCCATGAATTAATTTAACTTGATTATACATAATAATTACATGGGGATTTTTTTTGGTTATTTTTGTTGTTGTTTCCAATGGGACAGAGGTTGGTGGTAACAAGAAAAAGTTGTTAATGTAAAAAATAAATTAATAAAGGAGCAATGCCCCAAGTTACTAAATTGTGTATACACTTTACTCAGCTATACAACTACTGGGCCTATAACCCAAAGAGAACCAAGAAAGAGCAAAAGGACTCATATATGCAAAAATGTTTATAGCAGCCCTTTGCATAGTAGTTCCAAACTGGAAACTATGAGGGTGACCTGGTGGGGAATGACTAAACAAATTATGGTATAAGAATGTAATGGTATATTATTGTCCTATTAGAAATGATATCATGGACAGTTGCAAAGGAAACCGGGACTGATGCAATGAAGTGAGCAGAACTAGAACAATTTATACAATGATGATATTAAAGAGAAAAAAGAACTTTGAAAGACTTTACAAGTATGATCAATGCAATAATAACCCACCAGTCTAGAGAACTGAAGATGAAACATGCTACTTATCTCCTTCTAGAGAGGTGAGAGATGAGACATAAATTTTTGGACATGGACAATATGGGAATTTGTTTTGTTGGACTATGCATTACGAAGGGTTTTATTTATTATTGTTATTACTATTGTTCAATGTGAGGGAGGAAGAGATAATAAATGTTTATAAAAATAAATACACTTTAAAAAATTTAAAAGAAATAGATAAAAATAATAACTACTCAAAGAGGTAATTTCTGGCATCCCTTTTAGCTTTTAGGGTGTATGTGTGTGTGTGTGTGTGTGTATTTTGTTATTGTGGTTTTATGGGCTCTTTTCTAAGAAATATTAATGGAAATAGTCATTTCAAGCATTCAGATTAGTGCAATGGCCTTCTAGTTAGTCTCCATGCCTTAAGTCACTCCTCATTCCAATTCATTCTCCACTTAGCTGCCAAAGTGATCTTAAAATGTAGGTAGGTTTGATCAAGTTACCTACTCTCCTTCTGTTTCTACCTCCCCCAACCTTCTACTGAATAAACTCCACTATTACTTCCAGGATCAAATATAAAATCCTACATCTGTCATTGAAAGCCCTTCACAACCTGAGCCTTTCAAATACTTTATTTCCATCCGAATACATTCACATCCACATATATGCACTCCAGTTAACTGACCTTCTTGCTATGCTGCCACACACAACACAGCATCGCCTGACTCTGTGTTGCCACTGGCTGTCTCTCATCCCTGAAATGCTCACCCTCCTCACATTTGGTTGCTGGTTTCTTTGGCTTCCTTAAGGACTAAACTTAAATCCCTCCTTATGCAAGAAGCCTTTCCCAGCATGCCAGTCCCCGTACCCCCACCCAGTGCCTTTTCTCTGGGATAACCTTCCATTTACACTGTCTTTGTGTCTTGGAGGTACATAGGTATTTTCATTTTGTCTCTCCCATTAGAATGTGAGCTCCTTGAGATCAGAAAATATTTCTGCTTTTGTATCTGGAATATTTAACGCAATGCCCAGCCCATTGTTGTTGGTCAGTTTTGCCAGACTCTTCATGACCCCATGGACCATTACTGTTCATGGGATTTTCTTGGCAAAGATATTGGACTGGTTTGCCAGCTTCTTCTCTAGTGGATTAAGGCAAACAGATGTTATATGACTTGCCCAGGGTCACACAAATAGTAAGCATCTGAGGCCAAATTTGAACTCAGGGCTTCCTGACTCCAGGCTCAATGCTCTATCCACTGAGACATCTAACTGCCTTGACTAACCCATAGTAAGAGCTTAATAAATGCTCGATGACTGGCTGAAATGCAGCTGTTATTCTCCTGGCCATAGTCAACTCCTTCTCTATCATTATGTCTAGCTCTCTATCTATACCTATCTAGTCCTTAATTCTGCTTATCCTTTATAAGTTTTTGTGTGTGTTGTGTTGCAGCTTATTCAAACCCTCTTTTGCCTCTCCATCATACTCTGTAAGATCTTACAAAATGAGTTGGTGTTCTAAACTGGTGCTGCCTTTGGCTGCAATATCTTTCTCTTTGGCAAAGAAGTGAAGTGTTTGCTGACTCAGATGTTTTACGCTCTTTTGGTCTCCTTATCATGGTAATAGATTTATATCAGCTTACATTTCTATATGAAATTTTGATAATTAATGTCCTTTCCTCCAGCAGTTTCCTATTTTTTTGGCATCAATAAATTTATTTAAATAGGTCAGATTGGAATAGTTTTTAATTTCAGCCATTTTTTTTATCATTTTGTTCTTTTAGGTTTACATTAATTTTTTTCTTTGTGCTAATAAGTTAGTGCTCTGACAGTATATAGACAGTGGATTCAGGAATGCTTCCCATTTTAGTAATGAGTCATTTTCTGCCTGCTAAAATGTATTCAGTTGAATGTTTTCTTGTTGATCTCTGTTTCTTGCCAAACATAGCACATTCTAGTTCTTTTCTTGTGGTAGTGCTCTTTTATTCTGTGTAGTCTTCATTCTATATTCCTGAGTCTCATTTTTGAACATATTTTCACCATGTTTACCTATGCCCATATTTGCACTGGAGCCACTATTTATTAAGGTATTGTTGTTCAGTCGTTTTCCAGTTGTGTCCAACTCTTCGTGACCTCATCTGGGGTTTTCTTGGCAAAGATTCTGGAGTGGTCTGCCATTTCCTTCTCCAGCTCATTTTCCAGGTAAAGAAACTGAGGCAAACAGAGTTAAGTGACTTGCCCAGGATCACACAGCTAGTAAGTATCTGAGGACAGATTTCAACTCAGGAAGATGAGTCTTCCTGACTGCAGGCCCAGGACTCTATCCATTATGCCACCCAGATGCCCTTTATCAAGGTATACATAGATCAAATTTCAATTTGTAGATTCATCGACATCTTATAGTATCAATACTTGTGTTATTTTATGTTATATTTCTATGGATAGATATATTGATCATTTCAATATGTAGATTTAATATCAAGGTCTTCATAGAATTCCTCTCCCTTTTAATCTACTACATTAAATATTAATTTCTCTGAGATTCACTTTTCTAATTTGGAAAATCATGTTAGTAATACCTATCCTGTCAGTTTCAAAAGGTTGCTACTTAGATATATAGATGGTTCTGTGATCTCACTTGGGTGATTACTTCCTTCATTAGTGCAGAGTGTAACTCTTCCTCTCTTGTGTGATTTCCATCCATGTCTTCTTGTAAGTCTACTGTAAAAAGACTTCCAACATACTTGGTACCTTTTCCTTGTCCTTTTGATATGTGAAAAGCACCAGTGTAGTACAGGGGCTATCTATCTACTGTCTATCATCTCACTATGGGAATTACCCACTTCTTTGAATCACATCTGTCTAAGAGGATGTCTATTACACCTACCCTTGTGCATCATGATTGGCAACTCCCACACATCTTTATCTATAGTCCTGATTCTTCTGAGAATGTGGTATTCCATGTAGCATCACTGGAAGGACATTGATATTAAAGAGATGGACTTTTGCTTCAGCTTGGGATCATTGAAATAATAGTAATAGTATTTATGTAGAACATTACTGTTTGCAAAGGACTTTGCAAATATTATCTCATTTTATCCTCACAACAATCTTCTGAGATAGGTGCTATTATCCCCTTTTTTTTTGTATATGAGGAAACTGTGCATGTGGATATGTGTACATATGTGTGTAAATATCTTATAGAAGTATTATAGATGGACAACCATCTGGCCCTAGAATTTACAAGGTTGAATTGCATTTGAAATATGTATCATGGGTGGGTGTATGTATTTATAATTTTCCAATTTTATGCTTTGTGTAATTGAAGGATAGTCAAACAAAATCACTGCTGTCATTGCATCTTTCAAGAATCTCATATGATTTTAATATAAGCATGGAATACACATTATTGGGAAGAGTCTTTAAGGAGGCATTTTGTTGTACCAAGTCAAATGGTTTTTGATAAATAAATAAATAAACCATAACTATAGCAGACTATAAGATTATACATTTCAGTCAATTATGTGACTATAAAGATGTGCTGTATGACAGAATATCATTTCCTAAAGCCTGCCTCTTCCCTTCTCATACCTCTTTTAAGTAAGGATGTACTTGATACATGTACAGATTATTCTCAGGAAGGTTTTGTACAGTGGGCAAATAAGTCAGTCATTTATGCTTTAAGGACCAGAATGAGATTCAAGATAGGGAAAATGCCTTGATGAGTTAAAACTTCTATTCAAAGATAATTATTTTTATTACTAAATGTATCTTTATGCATATAGCACTATACTCTTGCCCCACTCTAATCTTTTACACACAACATCAAGCTTTTACTCATAAATTACCAAGAATAGTGAAGAAACACTTAGGATATAACACTAATCACTAAGTGTAGGAAAAAGAGATGAAGTATATCAGCTAATATTAGAAGTTGAGAAAGTGACTTGAAAGAAGGTAAAGTAAGAAGCAAGAGCTAACTTGAAGTTTGGGAATTATCTAAGAATTTATCGTGGGTATCATGCCCCATTTCCAGAATTCATTATAGAATTGTACCCCAAAAGTACCATTTCTACTCAATCTTCTGGATTTTTAAAATGTCAAAAATGTGACTCATTTGGAAAGTGTATTTTGGAAATATTTTCCCTGGAAAGACATTCAAGATGTTAAACATTAAAAAAAAATTTTTTTAGGCCAAAATTGTCTTAGCTTTGCCATGCAAGCCTGCATGCAAAGGTCTCTCTAGTTGAAATACAAGTGCCAGTGACAAATGTTTCTGTTTGACAGGCATGAACACTGTGATAGAGTTCTTACCTTCCAGTAATTTTCATTTTAAAAATATGAGTTGCAATTTTAAAAAATAGCCGTAGGTTTTTTATAAGCCCCACAAATCATTTTGTGGTTGCCAGTACCTTAATGTGAAAACAACTGGACAACTGGTCAAAAACTTAGTCTATCTAGTGAAAACACTTTCAAAGAAATTGTTTAGTATCTGTAGGTAAAATGATTGAATTTTCATTTTCAACCAGGTGTTTTCATATTGGTTAGACTTCCTGAATGACTTGGCATTTTCATCCTTTTCATTTGAGATATTCTTGTTTCTGTTTCTTCCTTCTACTTCTTTTTCTACCACTTTAGCCTTTCTCCCCTTCACATCTGAACTATTGCTGTATTATCTTAATGATCTTGTTTTCACCCTGTTCTAATACATATTGTATACTTTTTCTATATTTGTCATCTTATATAGTAGCATTTGAAAGATCTCAGAAGCCTCCAGGGCTCCTCATGATCAATAGGAAAAGGTTTAAACTACTTAGATGGAAATTGAATCAATCAATAAATCAATAAGCATTTATTGAATGCCTGCTGTATACAGCCACTGTGCTATTTGTTAGAGATACAAATATTAAAAACAAAAAAACCTCTCACTAGGAGCTTATATTCTACTGGGAAGACATGTAGTATATGGGGTGTTCAGGGAGGATTAGTATCTCTGGTGTGAAGGCTGCCAAACCCTTTTCAGGGCTGCTTATCAACCTTTGGTGTCCATCTGCTACCCAACTCTCACCATCTTGGCATATGGGTTAAACCAGGTTAAGGGTAATCAATGGGCCTCAAATCTGTCAGCAGGTTGGGTGGGGGTGTCTATCCCAAGCATATTCCATGGGGAAATAGGCAGATGTGAACAATTTGTTCCAAAGGCCATGAAGTTGGCTGAAATAGGCACTATGGAGCACGTAGAGCTTGGTCAGACATCAAAGATTCCAAGAGCATCCACTGTGTCTTAGGCCATTGCCAGTCATTTTGACTTTTGTCTTGCCACTGGACTTTGATGACTCTGGAAGAGAGAATGAGGCTGACAACTTCTTGCAACTCTACTTCACTTAAATCCAATTTACCAGTGAGTCAAAAAAAGAATACAAAATAAATGAGAAGTAGTCAAATATTAGGTACTTTAGGAAGGAAGGCACAAGTAATTGAGTAGATCAGGAAAGACTTTGTATAGTAGTGCTTGAACTATTTCTTAAAGGAAGAGAGGGATTTTATGGTGGGAAGGTAGAGAGGGAGGGCCAATGCAAAATTATAGAAGTGGGAGATGGGGTGCCATGTGTGAGAGACAGAGAGGGCCAATTTGCCTGGAATTTAGAGTGTGGGAATGGGAGTAGCATATAGTGAGTCTGAAAAGATAGGATGGGTCCATGTCATGAAGAGTTTTAAAAACCAAACACAGTTTATATTTTATCCTAGAGACAATAGGGAACTATAGTAGTTCATTGAGTAAAGGAGCAGCATGGTGAAATCTGTGCTTAAGGTAAATCATTTTGGCAGACACATGGAGGATGGATTGAGATAGAAAAAGACTTGAGAATGGCAACTAATTAGGGGGCCATTGTAATAGCAGAGGCAAGAGGTAATAAGAGCCTGAACTAAGATGGTGTTTGTGTTAGTAGAGAGAAAGAGATGGACACAAGAGGAGGTAAAAATGTGGAGGTTAAAAAGACAAGATTGGCAAAATCAATTAGCTATCTTGTATAAGAGAGAATGAGGAGTTAGAGATAACATAAAGTCTACAAACTTGGGAGATTTAAAGAACTATGCTACCTTTCACACAAATAGGGAAGTTTGGAGAGAAGGTGGGTTCACGGGGAAAGATAATGAGTTCTGATTTAGACATGTTGAGTTTGAGATAACTCTATGATATCCAGTTTGAAATGTCTAATAGACATTCAGAGATGAGGTACTGAAGCTTGTTAAAGGAGAAGACTGGGGTTTTATATTTAAATCTGTGAATCACCTGCATTGAGATGATAATTAAACCCATGGGTGCTGATAAGATCATTAATAGAGAGAGTTCAGAAAGAGAAGAGGGTGGAGAAGGAGTCTTCAGGAACATTCACGTTTAGGGTGCATGATATAGATGATGACCCATCAAAAGAGACTGAGATGGAGTAGTCAGAAATGTAGAAGGAGAATCAAGAGAGAGTGGTATCAAGAAAAACTGGGGGGGAGAGGGTATAAAAAGGAGAGAGTGTTCAATTGTGTCAAATGCAGTAGAGAAGTCAAGACAAGGACTGAATAAAGACTATCTGATTTGATAACTAGACCACTGGTAACTTGGAAGACAGAAGTTTCAGTTGAGTAGTGAGGTTAAAAGTCAACTTATAAAGAACTGAGGTGTTAGTAAAAAGAGAGGAAATTGAGGCAAAGAATGTAAAAATCTTTTACTTGGAATCTGGCTGAGAAAGAGTAAAGATATTGGACAATAGCTTGAGGGAATGATAAGGTCAAGTGAAATTGTTTAAGGATGGAACAGACGTAGATAAGCAACCAGTAGATAGAAAGAGATTAAAGATTAGAAAAGTAATTATTGAGAGGGGTTGGCCTTGGAAAGGAGAAGGGTCGCCTTATGATTGAAGACAGAAGGAAAGGATAAGAAAGTTGAGGATGATGTCAAGGTTTTTTTTTTTTTTTTAAAGCAATTGAGGTTAAGTGACTTGCCCAGGGTCACACAGCTAGTAAGTGTTTGGTCTGAGGCCAGATTTGAACTCAGGTCCTCCTGACTTCAGGGCCAGTGCTCTATCTACTGCACCACCTAGCTGCCCCCTAAGGGGTTTTGAGATGAAGAAAGCAGACATAAAGAGAGAGAGAGAGTTCATAGTGAATGATTTCTAAAGTAGGAGTCAAGGGTGTGAGAGACTTGAGGAGAGAAGGGAAGGTCTGAAATAATTTCTTGGGGGAGTGATACAGAAAATTCAATCAGGGAAAAATAAAAGAATTGCCCTGTTGCACTGGGCACTAGTTTAGGCTAGATAGCATTAAATATCACTCCTTAATTTAGCCTCTACTAACTATCCCATTTCCCCCACTACTATCCTACAGTTATCTTTGGCTCCAAACAAATTGCCTTGCTCATTACTCATAGAACATACCATGTGAATTTCTTCCTCTGTACCTTCGTTTCTTCCTTTAACCCAATCTGAAAAATTCCCCATCCTCTCTAAATCATATTCTCCAAGGTCCAGCTAAAGTGTCATCTTTTCTTGGAAACTTTACCCAGCCTCTCTGACCTCTGATGACTGCTCCTTTCTCTAAAACCCTATGGCTCTCAAGTTCTGTAATCATCACTTATCATTTTGTATTATCTTGAATTTTTTAAAATATTTTTGTTTGTATGCCCTGTCTCTTCTCCAGGAGTTTCAATCAGTCAAAACCATTTACTAATCACCTGCTTGGTGCCAGGCACTCTGCTAGGTACTGGAGGTACAACATAAAAATTGAACAGTTCTTACCTTGAAAAAGCTTGCATTCTATCAATAACTTATAATTAGCACCCCTAACACCTAGCTTGATACTACACTTCTAGTTTGCTCTCATTAGGCAGATAACAATGAATATAGTGTCTGTAGATGAATATGACTCCCTACCAAAATATTAGTTATGTTGGGTTACACCAATGAAAGAAACTTAATAAGAACTATTGTATTTCTTGCCCAAGATTGTGTGATAGATGCCTTTGTGAAGAGTGTGTGGGTGAGTGTGGAAATGTTTTCTCTGAGACACTATACCTATATGACATTAAAATGTGGTTCTTTCCACTTCTCCTATTGTATTCTTCTTAAAGAGTTTTACCTTCATACTTAAATCTTTTCCAATGATAATTGGAAGCCAGTGGCTCATTTCAGTTTAAGCATCCTCATGTCAGTACTGTGTAAAGTGTTCAGTAAAGCATAGAGCAGATCACATGTGGGAGAATAGATAATATCAAATTCAGTAACATAGTGGGTGGTTGGGTGGGTGCTAGGGAAGGGTAGAAGTGAATAAAATGTTGGTGTCTGCATAAAAATTTGCTCTTAGTCAGTAGCAGAACTCTTGGATTGGGTTGAGGTGATCCAAATCCAGAGATCCTTTAAATGTTAATAATAGCAGTATTATGAATTTTGCTTCAAGTACATTTTAGAAGATAATTTCTAAGCTAATGTCTGTAGCTAGTAGAATCATACTTTAGTATTTCATTATCATTTGAGAGAAGGAAAAGTAGAGGTTTCAGTGTGAGCATAAAAATCTTTCAATGCAATTCTGATGCATTCAGAAAAAAATAAAAATCTATAATTACTCCACGGTTCCCTAATGTACTGGAAAATGAAAGGAGAGTCTAATTTTAAAGTCATAAGGATGCTGAGTCCTTAAAGAAAATGCTTTTGGTCAAACAAAAACATAGGTGGGAACTTTTTTCTTTTGGTAGTATCTATTCCATTGTTTCCACCATCATAGAATCTCAGAGTTGGATCTCAGCTTTAAAGACCATTTATAACAACTCTGATGCCTCTTGTCTACTACTCCCCAGACAATGCATCTAGCGTCTGCTTCAATACCTCCCATGATTAGGAACTTGCAAGGTAAGGCATTCCATTCCTTTTGAGGACAACTCTAATTCAGAGAATCGTAGCATCCCAGTTACCTGAATGAGGATACCCTCTCTAACATTACTGACAATAGTTTTCTAGCCTTCATTTGAAGACCTCCTTAGAGAAGCAGTCAATTGCCTCCTGAGACAGCCCATTTCAGCAAGGTCCAAATGTTAGGGAGTACTTTCTTAGAATGAGCAAAAATCTAACTATTACTTCTATACATCTATCCATTGTTTCCAGTTCCATAATTTGAGACTAAACAAAACAAATTTAATTATTTTACATAATAGTCCGTAAATACTTAAAGGCAGACTGTCCTCTCTCTTCTTCTCTCCTCTCTCTTCCTCCTGCCTCTGAACCCCCCATCTCTTTTGTAGCTTAAATGACTCAAAACCCTTACCACCTCCTGGGTGCTTACTTACCACCTGGGGGCTTTCCTGTTTCTCCAAGATACTAGGGCCTTTACCTAAATACACACCACACACACACACACACACACACACACACACACACACACACACACACACAAATACATACCCCTAGTGGAAAATATCTCTAGTCCCTTCATTCTGTTCATTTTCCTCTGGAGGGTACTCCAAGGTATCAATGTCCTTCTAAAAATGTGGTGCTGGTACCCCAAACTGAATTAAGTTTTACAGATGTGATCTGACCTGGGCAGGGTGGTATAAGAATTTCACCTGCTTCATTGTGAACACTAAGAAGTACTTAATGCAGTCAAAATTCCGGTGCAATTTTGGGCTTCCAATTTGATTTGTAATCTCAACATTTAACTGAAATTGTCCTCTCCAAAATGGCCAATGATCCTTTAAGAGCATTTTCTCAATGCTCAACTTTCTTGACCTCTCTGCAGCACTTGATATGTGACCACTCCTCTCCTCCTGGCCACTCTTTCTTCTTTCAAGTTTTCATGACACTTCCCTCTCTTGCTTCTCCTTTTACCTGTTCAACTTGTTTTCTAAGGTTTTCTTGCTGGTTCATTATTCTTAACTGGTCCCCTAACTATGGGTATATACCAAAACCTGTGCTAGACCCTCTTCTCTCTCTGCATTTTCTCTCTCTTTGTAACCTTCTCAATTTCCCTAAGTTCCCGTATCAACCTTATACTGTTAATTCTATATCTATACATCTATACCTAGCCTTTCTTCTGAGTTCTAGTCCCATCTCCCCAACTGCCTAGAGGATATTTTGAACTGTACGTTTCTTAGGCACCTCAATCTCAACATGTCAACATTGAACTCATTTCCCAATTCATCCCTTTTCCATGCTTTCCTACGTCTGTCAAGGTCACAGCCAGTCAGCCAGGTCTGCAACCTTGGAATAGTCCTCAGCACGTTACTTCTCCTCATTCCACATAGCCAATCAAGTACCTCGCCTAGCTGATTCTATCTCCACAGTATCCCTTGTTTGCAGACCCTTACCTCTACTTACAAAGCTACCATCCTCATTCAGGCCCTCATCTCCTATCACCTAAACCATCATAATAGCTTCCTAATTGCTCTTCTGCCTCAAGTCTTTCTCCTCTCCAATTCATCCTCCACACAGTTGCCAGAATGATTTTCCTAAAGCACAGGTCTGACTGTGTCATTCATCTGCTCAAAAAACTTCAGCAGCTCCATATGGCCTTGAGGATCATATAAAAAACTCATTTGTGACATTTAATGCCCTTACAACATGGCTTCTACCAAGCTTTCGAGGCTTATGATTTGTTAATTACTTCCCTTCCCTCACTCTATGGTCGAGCCAAACTGGTCTTGCTGCTATTCTCTTTTCTCTATTCTTTTATTATTCTTTCTTGTATTTATTTACTTTATTTTTTTTTATGAGGCAATTGGGGTTAAGTAACTTGCCCAGAGTTACACAGCTAGTGAGTGTTATATGTCTGAGGCTGGATTTGAACTCAGGTTCTCCTGACTCCAGGGCCGGTGCTCTATCCATTGCACCACCTAGGGGCCCCTCTCTATTCTTTTGACTGAGAGTCTGAACAGATCGTCCCCCATTCCTGGAATGCGTTTTCTTCCCATCTTTGCTCTTTTTAGTCCCTCCCATCCTTCAAAGTTCAGATCAATTTCCACCTCCTATATGAAGCCTTTCCTGTTTCTCTAAACTGCTAGGGCCTTCCCCCAAATACATACGCACAAACATATATACACATGTGTGTACACATATATAAACATACATATTACTTTTGTGATTGTTCAGTCATTTCAGTCATGTTTAACACATTGTGACTTCATTTGGGATTTTGGCAAAGATAGCAGAGTGCTTTGCCATTTCCTTCTCCAGCTCATTTTACAGATGAGGAAATTGAGGCAAACAGGGTTAAGTGACTTGCCCAGGGTCACACAGCTAGTAAGTCTGAGGTAGGATTTGAACTCAGGAAGATGAGTCTTCCTGATTCTAAGCCCAGTGCTCTATCCATGGTGCCAGTTAGCTGCCCTATTGACTAATAGTAAACTTGAATCAGTTTTTAATTGATTAATAGTAAATCTAAGGACCATTTAAACCCTTAAATCTTTTTTTCACATAAAATATCATCTTCCCTCACCTCCTTTGTCTTGTGTTTTTTTCTGTGATTTGTTTTTAAACACAAATGCAGGACATTACATCCTCTCCTATTAATTTTTACTTTATTAAATTTAGCCAATTAGTGAATAGTAGCAGAGTATTGGTGAATAGTAGTAAAGTATTTATTAGGCTCAACATTCCAGCCTATTAGAATCTCTTTGGATCCTGACTCTGTGATTCACCGTGTTAGCTATCCCTTCCAACTTTGTGTCACCTGTTAATTTGATAAGTGGCCCATCTATGCCTGATCCGAGTCATTTCCTCGAAAATGAGACTAAGCCATGAGTTCATGTCATGAGGCAGAAGTAGTACTGGTTCCCAGCTCCTCAACCCTAGGTTTTGACATAGCATGCCATCTATTTTCTTCAGGAGCTTCCTTTCTAAATGAGTTTCAATTTAGTGTCTACTTGCTAAGTGACACTGACTCTGTTAGTCACTATGGTAGGTACTATGTGAGAATGAGAGTAACTCCAAGATGCTGTAGCGTGTGCAGTGGCCACACCCCAGTAAAACTGTCTTGGCAGATGGGCTAAACCAGGTTGAGGGTAACTGACAGGCCTCAAACACGCCGGTAAATTAGGGGATGTCTGCCCTAACCATGTGAAGTCTTCTCCCATCTGAATGGGTACATGAGAACAATTTGTTCCAAAGGCCATGAAGGCAGCTAAAGCAGACACTGTGGAGTACTTAGAGCTTGGTCAAACATCAAAGACACCAAGATTATCCACTGCATTCTGGGCCATTGCCAGTTGTCTTGACTTTCGTGGTGCCACTGGACTTCGATGACTGGAATAAATTGAGACTGATAACTTTGGGCAACTCTGCCTCACTTAAATCCAATTCATGAGCAAGTAAAAACAACATCTGTGATGTCATTGGTCAACAATAACAACAAGTACTAGGGTTAAAAAAGATAAAGGGACACAGAGTTCTTGCCCTCAATAAGCATAGAGTCTAATGGGAATAGATAACATGTATACAGGTAAGTGTCTCATATGACAGAATGTGATAAATACAAAGGAGAGATCTAGACAAAGTATTTCATGAAAATTTGGGCATGTAGTGATCACTTTCACTTCGGGGTGACAAAAAAGGCTTTCTTGTCTGATATAAAATATGATTGAATCAGCTGAGGCTACCCTGATATTCCAGTATGGTAATGATGTAGTCTGTACTATTCAATAACTGAGGCTATCCTCATTAGGAGATTTTGCAGTATACTGGTAATAACATTACTGTTGAAGCTGGGAAAACCCCATCTTCACAGCCTCTCTACAACACTCGTTAGCTCTGTGAACAAAAGCAAACCATTTAACCTTTCTGAGACTCACTTTTCTCATTTCTAGTACCTACCTACCTACCTACCTACCTACCTCAAATCTACTTTGAGGCACTATTGCGAGGGTAAAATTAGATCATGTAAGTGAGCATTATATGTAAAAGGCAGCTGCTATCTTAGAACAGATGAAGATATTGGATCCCCTATATTGAAGTCCTTTTATTTTTCAACTGTCTTGTGTAATTTATGGATGCTGTTGTTATTATAGTTCAGTTGTTTCAGTCGTGTCCACCTATTTGTGACTCCATTTGAGGTTTTCTTGATAAAGGTATTGGAAGAGTTTGCGATTTCCTTCTCCAGCTCATTTTACAGATGAGGAACTGAGGCAAACAGGGTAAAGTGACTTGCTCAGAGTCACACAGCTAGTAAATGTCTGAGGCCAGCTTTGAACTCAGGAAGATGAGTCTTCTTGACTCCAACCCTGGCATTCTATCCACTCTACCACCTAGCTGCCTCCTATAGTTTATGGGTATCAATGATAAATCTTTTATTACTGTTCAACTTTGTATGTATCTGGGGTTGGGGCAGGAAACATATCCTTATTGATTAATGTTAGTATTCCTTTCTCTGTTCACTTAGTTTACTCCCATGGACCAAGAAGACACTCAATAAATTTTAATTGATGGTTTCCATCATCAAAGAGCTCTCCAGAAAATCAATAGAAGCTCCATTGCTCAAAATGACTCCAGAGTTCCCAATGACAATTTATTTCCCTCAAAGTCCCTTCCAAACAAGTAGTAACTTCAAATTAAACAAGAAAATTACTGACATTAAAGAGGTAAGGAAAATATTCTTATACCTGAAAAACAAAGCAAATCTGAATTTCTTGGATAATAGTGTGAACTGCAATCTCAAATATGACACTTTCTATAGGTACTTCTGCCAATAAAAGAGACAATGTGATCCGGAACATAACCCTGGTAATTTTTTTAAAGAATTGAAATACAGGAAGAAAGGCTATGTTTGGTCAATTACAAGCATTGATCTGTGAAAACATCACTGGCAAATGGAATTACAGTATCTTAAGATTTATTATTGTAAAGGTAGCACACAAATCCCATAAAGGTAGCTAAACTCAAATTAGCAAAGTAAAACGGTCACTGTGAACTTTAAACAAATACTATCATACCATGGCATCTACAAGTGAGACTGAAAGCTTCTGCAAAAAATATGGCAGCTTACTTTAAAAAAGTCATGTCATTTTGTTGTATTAGGGAACTATGTGGACAATGAATCTAAGGCAATGTTTTCATGCTGGCAAATGAATGGTTTGCCTGAAAAAGAAATTATGTAAATGGATGTGTGTGACAATGTCCTAGCACCTAAGCTGCCTCTACATTTTTTTTTTCCATTTTTTCTCTGCCTTATATTATCTGGGGCAGAGCTAGAAGGAATATTTGAAGATATCTGCTTGTTATTTGCCTAGGTCAAGAGCTCTAGGCTCAATCTTGTTTCTAAGAAATAGAGAAATATTATAATAGCAGGACCTACCAGAGTAAGGTAGAATCCAATTATAAAACTTCTATACCACTATATATTTTGTTAGAATGCAATCTTGATACCATGAATAAATGGAGAAAAATCACATTCCCATGTCAGGGAACCTGTAAAGACGTCTACAAGTGAATTTGTATTTAAATCCAAATGGATAAATGCCTGCAGATTTGTTTTTAATTCATCTGAAAAGCACCATCACAGAAACACCCATTCTTATAGTTGAGAGAGAGAAAATCATCTGACCAACAAAATTGCATATTAGTCATTATTTCCAAACCACTTGAAAAAACACCAAACAGAACCAAAACCAATACAAATGAATTATAGCTTTGTGTAGAATAATTACTCTTAAATTCATAGGAGAAAGAAGACAGAGCCCTGACCAGGCAAAATCTTTATTAATTAACACCATGGATGATGGCTATTCTCGAAGTGCTCGCTTATCACCCCTTGGCTCCATCAGTCTTTACATGGACCTGACAGGAATGCAAGTTAACTCGCAGATTTGTTTAGAGGCTCATTTTGGAATCCCCCAATGCTATATAAATGATTTCAGAATACCCTTTGACACATACAATCTCTTTTCATCCCTCAAGGGACAGTAGATACTGTCTCTACCCTCCTACATGTAGCAGTAATGAGGGTGGGGCATGGGTGCTGAAAATATGGTGCCTATTGACTGGGACCTGGCAGTAGGTTAGGCAATCAAGGTGGTAGAAACTCTCCCCAGATCACATCTGCCTGCTCCTTATGCCACAGAAAGTGGAAGCTACTAATTCAACCCAGCTATGAGAAGTCAATAAGGAGAGCCAAGGAAGGAATTGGGGCAGTATACCATGTGGGCAGGTATGCAGGTAAATCAACTGAGAGGCTCCTAAAACGAGAAAGGGGGATGAGTGGAAAAGCCTCAAGGAGAATGCATAGCTCTTTAACAAATATGACATGATAATGGAAAGTGAACCAATTCCTTATGAAAGACAGACTAGTGGATTCTCAAAAGAGCAGGGAATAGGAAGACATTCCAGAGCAGTTCAAAAGAAAAAGAAATACATAAAAGGAGAAATTAGGTGTAGGTCAGAACTTGTAGCTTTCAGTGGAAAATTAAAAAAAAATACCTTAATTAGAAAAAAATGAACCCATGATGGAGAATCTCCCCAAACAAGTATAGATGTTAATAGATATAAAATACTAAAACAGTGGAAAATCTGGCGTGAGAAGCAAAAGACAACAATGGTTTTTTTTTCCCCCTTTTTAGGCAATTGGGGTTAAGTGACTTGCCCAGAGTCACACAGCTAGTAAGTGTCAAGTGATTGGTCTGAGGCCAGCTTTGAAGTCAGGTCCTCGTGACTTCATGGGACTTCATCCACTGTGCCACCTAGCTGCCCCTAAAAGACAGCAATGTTAAAGGAACAAATCAAGTCTCTAGAAGCCCAAACAGCTAACACTGAAGATAAGATGTATACAGACAACTTAAGAATAGTTGATCTCCCCTAAGAATATGACAAATCAAAAACCCTGAATATCATAATGCAGGAAATGGTACCAGAGAACTACTGACAGCTTCTGAATACAGATAACTAACTGTCAGTCAAGAGAATCCACAGACCACTTCCAGTAAAAACAAAACAAGAAAGCAAACAAATAGACAAACATGCTTCAAATTCCAATTCAAATTTAGCAATGGCTAAATTGAACCATTTTACTAACAACCAACAAGTTATGCAAGTGGCTTGGAGAATAATTTACTATTATAAAGAAAGGAAAATTTGAATAACACAAGATTATTCTTTAGCCTTGCAAAAATTCAGAGGGGAAAGGAAATCTATATTCTGAAAAGCAAAGGAGATCAATTTTCAACTCACAATGAAGTACCCCGCAAACCTGAGCGTAATCATCAGTGAAAATAAAATGAATTTTCAGCAAAAGAGAGACAGTTGAGGCATTCCTACAACCAAAAAAGGAGATGAGCAGAATATTCAACTTGGTGGCTCAGTGAATAGAGTACTGGCCCTGAAGTCAGGAAAACTCATCTTTGTGAATTCAAATCTGGCCTCAGATGCTTACTAGCTGTGTGAACCTGGGCAAGTCACCTAACCTTGTTTGCCCCAGTTTCCTTATTTGTAAAATGATCAGGAGGAGGAAATGGCAAACCACTTCAGTATCTTTGCCAAGAAAACTCCAAATGGAGTCAGGAAGAATTAGACAGGACTGAAAGGACTAAGCAATAACAACATCAAAACACCCCTCCCCAACCAAAGATAAATACAAGAAAGGCAAGTAAGTATAGCTCTCAAGGAGAGTAAATAATTAAATCAATTACCTCATGCTTAGAGGTTTTTTTGTAAAGTGAGAAAGACTGATTTGTGCAATTGAGAGCAAGCAAACAAAAGAACTGAGGGATAGTTAAAAGGAAAAAAAAAACTCTAGGGGATAAAGTTGCAATCAGAACTTAAAAAACAGGAGAACTGAAAGTGAAGGAATAGAACTATGACCTTATGGGCTAAACCTCCTGATCCTCTCCACAACAAGTATGGAATTGTAGATTTAGAGACTATTTAAATGGGGAGAGGAGAAGCCGGGCACAGAGGGAAATGAGTGTTGCCCCTCTACCAAGTCCATGGATAAATGGTGTATACATATTGTATACATATATTTTATATATATATATATTACAAATTATTTTATAATTTATATAGGACTGTGAGTCCTATAGGTTTTTAGATTGTAAATAATAAAATAGAGACTAGATTAGAGACTATTAGATTGTAAATAATAAAATAGAGACTATTTAAATTAGTCCTAGATAGATTGTAGATTTAGAGACTGTTTAAATGGGGAGAGGAGAAGCCGGGCACAGAGGGAAATGAGTGTTGCCCCTCTACCAAGTCCATGGATAAATGGTGTATACATATTGTATACATATATTATATATATATATATTACAAATTATTTTATAATTTATATAGGACTGTGAGTCCTATAGGTTTTTGGTAAGATTGGGGCTGAAGTATAATTGCAGAGGGAGAAGCAGAAGGAAGGGATTGAGCCTGGGGTACTTGAAGTGAGGATCTCACCTCAATTGAGGGAGGGGAAAAGGGTAATGGAGATGGGAACTCATGAATGCTTAATTTAGATCTGGAGTTCTTAATCTTTTGTGTGTATTGTGGTTCCCTTTGCCAGTCTGACAAAATTGATGTACCCCTTCTCAGAATAATGTTTGTTGCTGGCATTTGTAATAGAAGAAAATGATAAATTTTGGTTAGAAATAAGCTAAAATAAACAAATAATTTTTCCCTACCCAAGTTCATGAATACTGACCCCAGTTGAACAACTTCTGCTATAGAGGGAATTGGTGCCTTGGGAGACCCCCTTCTCCAGGTGAGTATTGTGTCTCTCCATGGAAAGTATCCTGGCTTACTAGATGGGCTATGTTAGCTCCTAGGTGCGACCGACATACATGGCATAGCCCTAGAGGTGAGATGGCACAATCTTTGTGAGGAAGACTGATCATGGTGAATGCAGGAGGTAGTACTGGGCTGCATGATCTGGGATGCAGAAATTTCTACCATGCAGTAATGTTTTTGTCCAACATTGCATCTTTCACCAGATTATACTTCTAGCAGTAAGTAATGACAGAATAAAGGGATCATGGGGAAAGACTTTTAAAAGTAATAACAGACAAAAGAAGAAGTTAGAAGAGGGAGCTCAAGCCTAGTGCTTTAGAGACTTTAATCACGTTTTGAACACTGAGAGATTAGAAGAAGTAAACAATGATATAGCCAACTAATCAGAAAATAATTTTTCAAAATAGACTGGAAAAGAATTAACAAACAATTTATAAAGAGAACAAAGAAAAGAAAAATTTATAAAAAGGTATGGCAAAATAAAACTAATAACTACAAGGAGTTGGAGTGGAGAGGGGAAAGATTTTGAATTTACCACTAGATTGAGAAAGATAAGTACACTAATACATTAATGTGGACCTTTGAATTGGTCCAACCGTTTTGGAAAGCAATTTAGAACTAATCCTGCTTTTCGTATATTGACACCAAGGAGGTCAACTATAAAAAGCATGTCCTTGTATACACTGAAATAGTTACAATGACACATTTTTGAAGCAGCAAAAACAAACAAAAACACCAAAAGAAAAACTGTGAACAAACGGTGGGAAATGGCTAAACAAATCATAATTTGTAATATATATATATATAAAATATATGTATACAATATACATATATAATATATGTATATACATATATAATATACATATATGTAATATATAATGTCATACCTGTAATATGAATATAATATTATGTTACTATGTTATAAAATGATGAATGTGACAAATATGAGGCAGCTAAGTACTGTAGTGGATAGAACGCCAGGCCTGAAGTCAGGGAGGCTTATCTTCTTGAGTTCAAATCTGGCCTCAGACACTTACTTGCTATATGACCCTGGGCAAGGCATTTAACTCTGTTTGCCTTAGTTTCCTCATCTATAAAATGAGCTGGAGACAGAAATGGCAAACCACTCCAGTATCTCTGCCAAGAAAACCCCAGATGAGGTCACAGAGTCAGGCATGACTGAAATAAGTGAACAACAACAACAAAAATGACAACTATAGAGAATTATGGAAAGATCTATATAAACTTGTACAAAGTGCAGTAAGCAGAACCAGAAAAAACAATAATCTGTCTCTGCAACTTCTGCTTTTCACTTCTAGTTTTTCTCCCTGAGAACAAGCAGAACAAGTGTAATCCCTTTTCTGCATGATGGCTACCACAACATAATGAATAATTGAAACTGAAGCTTCTGAAATTATAGTGACCAATCTTGGCCTCAAAGAAGAGATATAAAAAGACACCTCTTCCCATTCATTGCAGAAGTGGAGAATTAATGGGTGTTTATAGAGTGTAGGACTTGTAGTCAAGAAGATCTGAGTTCAAATCAGCCTCACTTACTAGCTGTGTGACCCTGGGGAAGTCACTTAACCTTCCTCAGCCTCAGTTTCATCATATATAAAATGGATATAATAATAATACTACCTGCCAGAGTAGTTATGAGGATAAATTGAAATAATATTTGTAAAGTTCTTTGCAAACCTTAAAAGTGCTAACTAAATACATGCTGCTGCTGCTGTTACTATGCCAGACTTATTTTTTTAATGTATTTGTTAGTTTTGCTGAACTGTTATTTTTCTCTCTTTTCTCTTTTTTATAAAGGAATATTTCTCTAGGAGGGAAAAGAGAGACTTACATTGGGAAGTAAAAGTTGCTGACAAACATTTAAGTCTTCTATATTCCAGGCACTCTACCAAGCTGTGGGGATACAAAGAAAGGCAAAAACCAAACCCCTTCCCCGCTCTCAAGGAGCCCAAAGTCTAATAGAGGAAGGAACATACAACAACTATATATAAACAAGATACATACAGGATAAATTGGAGGTATAGGTCATGTATAATAAAAAATACCAAAATAATTTTTTTTTTGGTGAGGCAATCTGGGTTAAGTGACTTGCCCAGGGTCACACAGCTAGTAATTATTGAATGTCTGAGGCCAGATTTGAACTCAGATCCTCCTGACTCCAAGGCCAGAGTTTTATCCACTGTACCACCTAGCTCATTTTTAATTAGACCAAAATAATTTTTAAAAATATTTTATTTTTGAAAAGTCTGTGACGGTGGTGAGAGAGGAGCTAGGTCTCAGCCGCAAGTCTGGAGTGCAGCCTGGGATCGTGGCTGTTTCCTGAGCTTCTGGCCCACAGACTGAGAGGGAATCAAGTGACTGATCAGAGGGGGATTGCAGGGATCTCTTTGCCAGTGCTGAGGCAGGAATCTCTTGCTTTGCCTGTGCTTGGACCTGGGTCACAGTTCTGAGGGTTGGTCCTGGGGCGAGGAGGAACACTGGTGTGGTGGAGTTTGTTATGGCGGCGGAGAGAAAACACCTTGCCCCTTATCATAGCACCTTGGAAGAACTGAAAATTTTCAGATCCCTAGAAGTATCTCTGAAAACAGCTGTACAAATCCTCGAAGCTTGGGACAATACATTCTCCACATTGGAAGCAGACTTTTACCTTAACAAAGAGTTTAAAACTCAAGTAATTGGCTGGGATCATGAGTAAGCAGCGCAAAAAGAGTCAGACTATATTATCTTACTTTGGTGACAAAGAAGATCAAAACATACAACCAGAAGAAGACAACAAAGCCAAAGCTCCTACATCCAAAGCCTCCAAGAAGAATATGAATCAGTCCCAGGCCTTGGAAGAGCTGAAAAAGGATTTTGAGAAGGAAGTAAGAGAAGTAGAGGAAAAACTGAAAGTGATGCAAGAAAATCATGAAAAACAAGCCAATAACTTGCTAAAGGAGACCCAAAAAAATACTGAAGAAAATAACACCTCAAAAAATAGCCTAACCCAAATGGCAAAAGAGGTCCAAAAAGCCAATGAGGAGAAGAATGCCCTAAAAAGCAAAATTGGACAAATGGAAAAAGAAGTCCAAAAGATTACTTAAGAAAATACTTCCTTAAAAATTAACATAGAGCAATTGGAAGCTAGTGACTTTATGAGAAATCAACACTGTAAAACAAATCCAAAAGAATGAAAAATTAGAAAACAATGTGAAATATCTCATTGGAAAAACAACTGACCTGGAAAATAGATCCAGAAGAGAGAATTTAAAAATTATTGGACTATCTGAAAGCCATGATCAAAAAAAGAGCCTAGACATAATTTTTCAAGAAATGTCCTGTCCTGATATTTTAGAACCAGAGGGCAAAATAGAAATTGAAAGAATCCACCAATCTCCTCCTGAAAGAGATCCCCAAAAGAAAACTCCTAGGAATATTGTAGCCAAATTCCAGAGTTCCCAGGTCAAGGAGAAAATATTACAAGCAGCCAGAAAGAAACAATTCAAGTATTGTGGAAACACAATCAAGATAACACAAGAATTAGCAGATTCTACATTAAGGGACCACAGGGCATGGAATATAATATTCCAGAGGGCAAAGGGGCTAGGATTACAACCAAGAATCACCTACCCAGCAAAACTGAGTATAATCCTGCAGGGGAAAAAATAGTCATTCAGTGAAATAGAGGACTTTCAAGCATTCTTGATGAAAAGACCAGAGCTGAATAAAAAATTTGATTTTCAAATACAAGACTCAAGTGGAACATGAAGGGGTAAACAAGAAAGAGAAAACCATAAGAGACTTATTAAGGTTGAACTGTTCACATTTCTGCATGGAAAGATAATATTTGTAACTCATGAGGCCTTTGTCAGTATTAGGGTAGTTGGAGGGGAAAATATATGTACATATATATAAATATAGATAGATAGATAGATAGATAGATAGAGGACACAGGGTGAGTTGAAAATGAAGGTGTCATATCTGGAGAATAAAATTAAGGGGTGAGAGAGAATTATACTAGGAGAAGGAGAAAGGGAGAGGTAGAACAGGGTAAATTATCTCACGAAAAAAAAACAGAAAAGAAAAGGCTCTTACAGTGGAGGGGAAACAAGGGAAGGTGAGAGGGAGTGAGAGAATCTTATTCTCATTGGATTTGAGTTAAGGAGGGAATAACATACACACTCAATTGGGTGTGGAAATCTGTCTTACCCTACAGGAAAATAGGGGGGGAAGCAAGAGAGTAGGTGGATGATAGAGAGGAGGGCAGATTGGGAAAGGGCGTAATCAGAAGCAAATACTTCTGAGGAGGGACAGGGTCAAAAGAAAGAATAGAATAAATGGGGGGGCGGGATAGGATTAAGGGAAATAGAGTTAGTTTTTCACGGCATGCTTTGCATAACTGCACATATATAACCTATATTTAGTTGCTTGCCTTATCAATGAGGGTGGGTGGGGAGGGAGGACGGGAGAAAATTTGGAACCCAAAGTTTTAGAAACACATGTTTAAAAAAAATGTTTTCACATGCAACTAGGAAATAAGAAATACAGGAAATGGGGTATAGAAATGCATCCTACCCTACAGGAAAATTGAAGGGGAAGGGGATAAGAGAAAGGGGAGGGGAGAGAGATTGAAGGGAAGGCAGACTAGGGGAAGGGGTATTCAGAATGCATGCCATCTTGGGGTGGGGGAGGGGCAAGATGGGGTGAAAATTTGAAACTCAAAATCTTGTGGAAGTAAATGTTGAAAACAAAAAAAAAATAAAATTAGCATAAAAATTTTTATTTTTTCCCAATTACATGTAAAAACAATTTTTAACATTCCTTTTTTTAAAAAAGTTTTGAGTTCTGAATTCTATCCCTTCCCCCTCTCTGAGATGGTAAACAATCTGATATAGGTGCAATCATGTAAAACATTTCCATATTAGTCATTTTGTGTGAGAAGACCAAAAAAAAAAAAAAAAAAGAAAGTGAAAAATAGTATGCTTCAGTTTGTATTCAGATAGCATCAGTTCTCTTTCTGGAGGCAGATAACATTTTTCATCATGAGTCCTTTGGGATTGTCTTGGATCATTGTATTACTGGGAAGAGCTAAGTCTATCAGAGTTCGTCATTGTACAATATTACTGTTACTGTGTACAATATTCTCTTGGTTCTGCTCACTTCATTCCACATCAGACCATGCAAGTCTTTCCGGGTTTTTCAGAAATCTACCTGTTCATCATTTCTTATAGCATAATAATATTCTATTACAATCATATATCACAACTTGTTCAGCTATTCCCCGATTGATGGTCATCCCTTCAATTTCCAATTCTTAGCCAATACAAAAAGAGCTTCTATAAATATGTTTGTACAAATAGGGTTTGTTTTTTTTTAAATCTCATTGGGATATAGACCTAGCAATGGCATTGCTGGATCAAATAGTATGCACAGTTTTATAGCCCTTTAGGCATAGTTCCAAATTGCTCACCAGAATGGTTGGATCAGTTCACAACTCCACCAAAAGTGTATTAGTGTCCCAATTTTGCCACATCTTCTCCACCATTTATCATTTTCCTTTTTTTTTTGTCATATTAGCCAATCTGATAGGTGTGAGGTGGTACCTCAGAGACCAAAACAATTTTTAAAAAAAGTATCTTAGAGTTCACTAAGTCCAACTCATACTTGAACAAGAATCCCTCCTATAACATTCACAATAAATGGCAATAAAGCTACCACTTGCAAACCTTTAGAGAGGGGGAAGCTATTAATCTCTGCTGTAGACCATTCCACTTTTGGACATTTCTAATTTTAAGAAGTTTTTCCTTATATAAAGACTAAATCTATCTCTCTGCAACTTCTACCTTTTGTTTCCAGTTCTTTTCCCTGAGGCCAAGCAGAACAGATCTACTCTTTTTTCTATATGATGGCACTTCAGATACTTAAAGACAGCTCTCATCCATCTTTCCTCTCCAGTCTTTTGCAGACTAAACATACTGATTTCTTTCAACAGATACTTGGATGGAATTTTCCCCAGTCCAATCACCATCTTAGTCAGCCTGCTCTCTGATCTGCTTATCAGTGGCCCTATCAATGTGCCCCTTAGAACTGAACACAATACTCCAGATATGTTTTGTTCATCCCGTTGCACATCACCTCTTTCATTCTGTAAACAATGAATCTCTTAATTTTCTGGAACCCAATTATCTCTCCCTGGCTACCACTATCTTCTGTGGATAGTATCCCTTATTAGACAATAAACTCCTCCAGCACAAAGACTGCCTTTGTATTTGTATTTGCATCCCTAGGATATAAAACAGTGCTTGGCTCAAAGGAAAAGCTTAATAATACCTCCCCTCCCTGTTAGCTACAGCATTAAGACAAGAAAAAAGGAATCTAAGTAATAAACATAGGCAAAAAAGTGAGAGAACTATTACTTTTTTGCAAAGATATGATGGTCTATTTTGAGAACACTACCCTAAAACTACAATTTTAATTGAAGCAAGTAATAAATTCAGAAAAGTTGCAGGATATAAAATAAAGTCACATAAATCATCAACATTTCTGGATATTATCAATAGAATTTAGTAGGGAGAGATAGAGAAATTCCATTCACAATAACTACAGAATGTATAAAATATTTGGGAATCTCTCTACTAAGGCACACACAGAAATTATAGGCATAGAGCTCCAAAACACAACACAAATAAAGTTCTGAGTAATTGGAGAAACATTAATTGCTTGGGAGTAGATAATGCCAACATAATAAAAATGACACTACTACCCAAATTAATTTACTTATTTAGTGCCATATCTATCAAACTACCAAAAGATTATTTTATAGAGCTAGAAAAAATAATGTTCATCTGGAAAAACAAAAGATCAAGAATCTCAAGGGAAATGATGCAAAGAAGTGAGAAAGAAGCATTCTAGCAGATCTCAAACTATACCACAAAGCAACCATCACCAAAGCTATTTTATACTGGTTAAAAAATAGAGAAACTGATCAGTGGAAAAGATTAGGTAAATTCCACTGCTTTCCTTCCATTAACTGCTCCCTATTTATCCTCTGTATAGCTTGCTTTGTATATATTTGATCATATGTTGTCTCCTCCAATAGAATGTAAGCTCTCCAAGGGCAGGGCCTATTTTTTTTTGCCTCTTTTTGTATACCCAATACTTAACACTCTGCCTGGTACGTAGTAGTTGCTTAATAAATACTTATTATCTTATCAATTGGAATCAGTTCCATACATATATATATAAATATATACATATTTATATATATATAGGATATGAGATCTTTGTCAAAGAAATTTGCTACAAAGATTTTTTTCTCTCCAGTTACCTGCTTCACTTCTAATTGGAACTGCATTTGGTTTTGTTTGTGCAAAATCTTTTTAGTGTTATACAATCAACATTGTATGCTTTACCTTCACCATCCTCACTATTTTGGTCATGAAGCTTCCCTTTTCCATAGATCAGAATGGTCATTTCTCCTTTGCTCCTCTAATTTATTTATGAAGTCACTCCTTATGTGTAAGTCAGCTTATCTTTATTTATAGAAAGATGTTGATCTGATATAGCGGTTAGTAAAATGGGATCCATGAACCTATTTTTAAAAAAACTTTATAATTGTTTATCAGGCCAACATTTTACTACAAGGGAGAAAAAAATCTTTGTAACAAATTTCTCTGATAAAGGTCTCATATCCAAAATATATAAGGAACAGATTCCATTTTATTTGGTGCTTGTTAAGTTCAAAATAAAAATAAATGAAAGAATAAATACTTGTTCATTCACTAGCTTTCTTAAATATGTGAGCGGCTGACTCATTTTTATCTTGTTGTTTACTAATAGCATTTTATATTTTTCACATAACTTATTTAGTCATGTCTCTCTTATTTTGTATTTGTGAAATGGATTTTATTTTATTTTTAAAAATCTATTTATTTAATATTTTTAGTTTTTGACATTCACTTTCAAAGTGAATTAAAAGATTTTTAGTTCTAAATTTCCCCTCCTTCCCCTCTCCTTGCCAAGACAGCATGCAATTTGGTATAGACTATACATGTGCAATCATATTAAACATATTTTCACATAAGTCATGTTGTGAAAGAAGAATCAGAGCAAAAGGGAAAAACCACCAGAAAGAAAAAAAAAGAGAATGCTTTGATATGTATTTAGACTCCAAAATTCTTTCTTTGTACGTGGAAAGCATTTTCCACCATGAGTCTTTTGGAATTATCCTAGAACATTGCATTGCTGAGAAGAGCTAAGTCTAACAAAGTTGATTATTGCATAATGTTGCTGTTACCATGTACAATGTTCTCTTGGTTCTGCTCACTTCATTCAGCATCAGTTCATGCAAGTCTTTCCAGGTTTTTCTGAAATCCACCTACTTACTATTTCTTAAAGAACAATAACATTCCATCATAATCATTTACCACAACTTGTTGAGCCATTCCCCAAGTGATGGACATCCTCTCAATTTCCAATTCTTTGCCACCACAAAAAGAGTTGTAATAAATATTTTTGAACATTTGTGTCCTTTTCCCTTTCTTGTGACCTCTTTGGGATACAGAGCTAGTAGTGGTATTGCTGGATCAAAGGGTATACACAGTTTTATAGCCCTTTGGGCACAATTCTAAATTGTTCTCCAGAATGGTTGGATCAATTCACAACTCTACCAACAATGCATTAGTGTTCCAATTTTTCTACATCTTCTCCAACATTGAATTGATTTTATTTTCAATCCCAGTTTAGGACTTTATACTTTTAAGTCTTTTTAATTTCATCTTATTAGGTTCAATCCCATATCAATAATTCTATCCTATCCAGAACTTCTTGGATCATGTCTGTATTCTCCAGCAGTGTGACAATCCCTACGGGCTTTGTATTATTATCTTCAATTTAAGTTAGGATGTCATTGATAAATATGACAGCCTCCTCAGGCACTTTGCTAGAGAACTGCCCTAAAGCTGAAATCAGCCTCCTAATTACCAGTATTTGGGTCCAGTCATTTAACTATATATGCATCTATCTAACCTAGTTCCTAAATGTCCATCTTGTCCATATGAAAAGAACGAGATGTGTTTTTTCCCAAAGGCTTTGTTGAAATCTATGTAAATTTGTAAGTAACTATCAAAAATCCAACCAAATCAAACCAGAAATGAGGCTAGCCCAGAATGACCTGTTCTTCCTTGATCGCGTCATGCTGGTTTTTGGTAATTACTGCTTCTTTTTCTAAATGCTCACAAGCCGTTGATTTAACAGTAAGGAAATTCTAAGATTTTCTAGGAATTGAAGTCGAGCTCTTGCCTAGTTATTTTCTTTACTTTGTGGGAAGAGAGAGGTAATATTTCTGTTTTTCAGCTCAGTAGTTCTTCCCTTTTCAACTATTTTCCAAAGACCACCGATAATACCTCATGAATTGCATCTGTCACCTTCCTCCATTTTTTTCCTAATATAGTCAACCTATCTTAATGATTAGAGAGCTGGATTCTAAGGCAGAAAAATCAGTGGTCAATTCTTACTTCTGACCTGTCTGTGACCGGGGTGGGGGGGGGCAGCAAATAAATCACTTAATATCTCAGGGCTGTAGCCAATTGGTTTGAGAAGTTTCTTGACCAGCGAGCCCCTTATAAGAATGAAATCACAGGTCCAATCACTGTCCTTGTTGATTCTCTTATTACTTTGGAACGGAGATGTCAAAAGGCGGACTTGCACTCCTGGGTGAGGCCTAAACCAGATTGAAAGATAATTGGGAAGTATTTAACAAAATAAATCAAAATACAATAAAACAGATAATATTATATTTTAAAGCTAATTCAATATGTGGCCAAAGAGATTCTCACGTGCAGATTAATGGCCCTTGTTTCTATTTAAATTTGACTTCACTGCCTTGGAATCTAGGTCCAGTGACTTGAACATATTAAATAGTTTGATGGTCTCTCACTATCTCTTCTCTTGTCTTGAGTTTCAACTCCCCAAGAGACAGCTAGTTGGTGAAATGGATAGAATGCTGAACCTGGAAGACCAGAGTTAAAATCTGATCTCAGTTACTTTATAGCTATGTGATATAACCTCAATTTGCCTCAATTTCCTCATCTGTAAAATGGAGATAGTTACAGCATTTACCTGGTTACGAGGTTGTTGTGAGGATCAAATGAGGTATTTATAAAGTTCCTGGCACATAGTTGGTACAGATAAATGTTTATTCTCTACCCCATAAATTTTTTACCTTTCATCTCTCTCAGTCTTGTTGATTGAGAAAACAGAAGTAAATTAGTTGAAGATTTTTATTTTGTTTTGTTTTCCCTTCTGTTTGTCATCTATAAGTCATGGTCCCACACACATAAGTTGTGTTCATAGCCTTTATTTGACCCCCTTTTTTTTCCCCAATATAGCTGTAAAAGTCCCTTTTGTTGTCTTTAACATTGATATCTTCAGTTCATTCTGAACTTTAACACTTCTGATGCTGTTCTCATAGGACTTTACTCCTCTTTTGTCTTTATCTCTTATTGCTTGTCCTTGTCTCCATTATCTATGCTAGATTCTTGGATTTAGAGTTAGACAGACTTGAGTTCAAATCCTTACCATCCTAGGATCCTTGATACTGCCTATGGGATCGTGGGCAAGTCACATAAACTTTCTGTGTCTCAGTTTCCTCATCTGTAAAATGTTGATAATAATAGCACCCAGCTCCCAGGATGTTGTGAAAATGAAATGAGATAACACATATAAAGTCATTTGGAAATCTTAAAGTGCCCAACAAATGCTAAATTTATTATTATTCCATGTGAATCTCTATTGATTCCTCTAGAAAACTCCCTTTGCCCCTCCCTCCCACCCCTGCTCCACAATCTCCTTTCCTTAACAGAATAGTTTCTAGTTGTGTTTTCAGCACTTCATTCTTGGTAGCTTCCCATTCCTCTGTTGGGTCTATTTCCCCTTTAGAGTTTCAGGACATGGCATCCTACCTATCCTTTCTCATCTCTCTTTGAAGTCTACTCTCTCAAAGTCTAGCATATCAGGTTATGCTTGGTTTTCACTTTCTATCACAAATTTACCTTGCCCATAGTGGGCCCTTAATCAATATTTATAGAATTGAGAGAATTCTAAGATGGAGTAATTTTCCTAATGTTCCCATCATTCCTACTTCATCAACCTCTTTGTTGGTCAAAATCAAGACCTGAATAGAAATTATATTGTTGTTGCCTCCATTTTTAATGATATCAAAACTATCATTAAAGCAAGTGAAAGATACATCAATCACTTTCTTTTTGGCAGAGAGAAAGGTCCAGTAGATATTATTGTTGAAGTCTTCCATAATTGTTACATTATGCATCTTTGACAGATGTGTTTACTGAAATTCTCATGTATTTCCTCCTTCTGTGCAGGTAGCTATAGTATATTCTCCTGGCAATGTTGTATTTGTTTCTCCTTCTATTGATTCTCATGCTTATGCTTTCTAGTTTCTGTATTTGTTTCTATGAGTATGTCTTCTTAATGCATAATCTTATTCTACCAACTATTTCTATAATCCAGTCATGAATTATTTCTGGTGACATAGGAATAGAACAGAATCTTTCTTTAGTAAAGTTTACCCCTCACTCCTAGTCCAGTATTCTGCATGTAGTAGGCACATTATAATGCTAGATCAATGAAGAAATACACAGGGAAAATTGGGTATTGTTATGCAGGGGCCACCTTTTACCCCTTTCCTTCAGTATCTTTGGTTCCCCCACACCCCCTTACATGGGACTATTGGAATGCTTGGTGTGGGAAAAGATAAAAATTTAGGGGTAATTGCTACCTAATGACAGAACAGAAGAACTATGATGAGATAAGCTATAGTTCCATTCATTCTACAAAAAAATTTAAGTGTTTATTATCTAAAAGGTAATGGATATACTGTTTGAGAAAAATAAAAAAAGATCAACCTCAAGAAAATTACTATCTGGTAGAAATGATTCTTTGATGGTTTGCTACTGTGATGAATCCATATTTTTATCTATATGGCCCACTGACTCTACCAATGAGGATCACAGTGTTTCCATTCTTTATCTTCCTGTGCCATTCTTATTAATGGCTTTCCATAAATACTCAGTTGAAGATCCACTCAGCATACTGAAGGCATTCTAGTTCTTTTAATATTGTATGTGTGTCAGGGTGTCATTAGGGCTATGTCACCATCCTTTCCTCACTCTCACTCCATGATCAATTCACCTCCTTTTTGGGTCCTATATCTACTGGACGATGTCTTTTATGCCACTTCTCATCCATGAATCATCTTAGGTAACATGCTATGGACTGCCTATTTCTTTGCTGCCCTTTGGTTTACTTTTCATTTTGATTTTTCCTGGATTGTGACATTCCATGCTTCATAGCACACTAGTATTACCAGGAGAATATTGGAACTAAAGAGATCAGCTTTTTTGACCATGAGTAGCTTAAGATCACTGAAAACCCTGCATGGTGTCTAAAATGAAATACAGTCTAGTCTTCTCCACAACTCTAGTTCTTGGCCCAGCTTATTATTCATTTGCATTACCTGTCCAAGATGTATTTAATAATGGACTAATTGAAAAGTCTCTGCATCCAGTTTCATGTCACGGTGTAGGTCAATTACTTCCTTCATCTGCTTTGTTTTTACATTTTGAATTGCTAGACCAATTACTTTGGCATTGCTATGGATTTCATTGAGGAAGCTTTGTAGTTTATCAGAGACTGCCAATAATATCAAAGTCATCTTTAAATAGTAGCATTTTTAGAATTCTTCTGTAGGAAATATTTCCATTAATCTGCAAACCTATTAAGTAAGTGTGGCATAATGAAAAAAGCCCTGCACTGGGGTGGCAAGATCTGGATTTAAACCCTGAATCTATTTCTCCTCTGTAAAATAAGCAGTCTGGTCTTGATTTTATCTGAGTTCTCTTTCACTTCTGACATTATAGTATGTCTTTCTGTTTTCATCTCATTAAATGATTGAACAAACATCAACAATCACATCTGTCTTTTGTGTGCCTGGGAGATGTCTTGTTAGAGAATGGCCTTCAATATTGTTTCTTGCTCTGTCAAATACTTTTAGAATATTAACCAATTAAAAACACGAGAAGATCTTATCTTCCCTACACTTCTGAGTTAATTGTATCATCATGAAGTCTGTTCTATTTCATAGTGTTTTCTTTGCTTCCCTTCTTTTTATATATTTTTATTGAGGATTATTGTTGTGTTCAGACTATGTTAACAAAGATTTTATAGAGATGAAAAAGCAGGATATGGGTCAGTATGAACTGACTTCTTCTTGGCTATTCTTTTTATAGTAGAAACAATAACTATGATATTTTCCATCCTTCTGGAATCTCTTCCTCTTTCAAATATCTTGAAATTGATCCCTAGTTTCCTTGTGTCTCTTTGTTTCTGGAATAAGGATGCTGGGATAACTTGGGGACCATGAACATGAGGCAGTGATTTTTCTTAATACAAGGCTAGGATGCTAATCAATCCCTGTCATTAGAGAGTCTCTCCCCCATTTCCCCGCATCCTATTCCCCTATTTCGGTCTCTTTCTGTCTGTCTCTCTCTTATTGGGGACATAATCAAGAGCCATTCAAAGTTTGAAGACTACATTTCCAAGGAGAGAATTAATACTTATTCAGACCTTTTAGTCTTTCTGATCTGAGCACAAACCCAATTTGTTATTTTGCCATGAAACTCAGGTGCCTGTCTTCCTGAGAGTAGCAGATATCTTAGGCTCCGTAAGAACAACTAGGATTACACTATAAAATCGTCTTAGGACATGAAACCAAGACTGATAATCATCAGACTGAACAATCTATCTTGTCAGTAATTTGTTGGAACCTATCACAATCATGTCTATTATATTGGGCTAAGGTGTTTGATGGATATGATTGAGTCAATACTCAGGTAGTTCCCAATAATTTTTTGAATACTTACTGTAAACAAAGCACTTATTTGGTAAGGAGCCAAGATGGTAGAGTACAGACAGCAACCCAGCTGAACTCTCCCAACATTCCCCTCCAAAAAACTTTAAAATAACTCCTCAAATCAAATTTTGGAGGGGCAGAGCCAGCAAAAGGTCAGAGTGAGACATTTTTTTCCTGCCTGAGACGATTTAGGAGGCTGGCAGGAGAGTTCTGAGACACTGTGTTGGGAGCTGGCTGGGAGTGTGGCAACAACATAAGCAGTGGCTTTGGAGGTGGCTATGACAGTGGCAGCATTGTCAGTAGCTTTGGAAGCTCTCAGCCCAGAGACAGTAAGGGAAGCAGACAACTGGTTAGAAAGAGATTACAGCACTGGGTACATCTGACACTGGGTTGTCAACTCTATTGCCCATATGCAGTTCTGGGTCACAGTTCCTAGGTGAAGAAGAGGATCAGCCCTTGTGGCTACAGGAGAACAGGAGATCTGGTTGTAACCCCAAGGACCAGAGGAGTGCTTGTGGTTGACCACAAGGAAGAAGGGGACCTGGCCACAGTTTCAAGGATAAGAAGAGCAATAGTACTTGTAGCTCCCAGGAAGCAGGGGCCCTTCTTTAGCAATGCCAGAGCACAGTCCAGGAGAGTACTAACCACACCTTTCTTCAGATCACAGCATCTGGGAAGCACTGAAAACTTTCAGACCTCCAGAACTAGATCTGAAAACCACAGCACAAAAACCCCTGAAGTTTGGGACAGTGCCTCCCCACTCCAGGTGAGCAGAGCCCAGCTCTGACATGAAGTCCAAAGTCAAGAAATAGGCTGGAAAAATGAGCGAACAAAAAAAGAAGTACTTGACCATAAAAAGCTACTGTGGTGTCAGGGAAGACCAAGACATAAACTCAGAAGAAGATAACAGTATAAAAATAACTACAACTAAAGCCTCAAAGAAAAAGGACTGGCTGGACACAAGCCCAACAAGAATCCCTGGAAGAGTTAAAGAAAGAGCTAAGACTAGTAGAGAAGAAATTGGAAAAAGAAATGAGTGCTACCAAAAAATTATGAAAAGAGAACAGTTTGGCAAAAGATGCACAAAAAATACTGAAGAAAATAACACCTTAATAAACAGACTTGGGGGCAGCTAGGTGGTGCAGTGGATAGAGCACCGGCCCTGAAGTCGGGAGGACCTAGGTCAAATCTGGCCTCAGACCAAACACTTGACACGTACTAGCTGTGTGACCTTGAACAAGTTACTTAACCCCAATTGCCTCAAAAAAAAAAACCAAAACAGACTTGACTTAATGGTAAAAGAGACATAAAAGTTCATTGAAAGAACTCCTTAAAAAGCAGAATAGGTCAAATGGAAAAGGAGGTACAAAAGCTCACTGAAGAAAATAATTCCTTAAGGATTAGAATTGGGCAAATGGAAGCTAATGACTCTATGAGACATCAAGAAACAATAAAACAAAGTCAAAAGAATGAAGAAAATAGAAGAAAATGTCAAATATCTCATAGGAAAAATAATTTCCCTGGAAATAAATTGAGAAGAGATAATTTAAGAGTTATTGAACTACCCGAAATCCATGATAAAAAAAAAAAGCCTAGACATCATATTTCAGGAAATTATAAAGGAAAACTGCCCCGATATCTTAGATCCAGAGGCTAAAATAGAAATTGAAAGAATATATCTATCACTTCCTGAAAGAGATCCCAAAATGAAAACTACCAGGAATATTGTAACCAAATTCCAGAGCTCTCAGGTCAAGGAAAAAACACTGCAAGCATTCAGAAAGAAATAATTCAAATGTCATGGAGCCACAGTTGGGTTCACACAAGATTTTGCAACTTTCATATAAAATGAGCAGAGGACATGGAATATAATATTCTGGAAAACAAAAGGAGCTAGGATTATAAACAAGGATAGCTTACCCAGCAACACTTCAGGGCAAAAAAGGGGATATTTAATGAAATAAAGGACTTCTAAGCATTCCTGATGACAAGAGCAGGGTTGAACAGACAATATGACATTCAAACACAAGAATCAAGAGTGGCATAAAAAAGTAAAAATAAAAGAGTAAACATTAGAGATTTAATAAAATTAAATTGTTTACATTCCTATACGGGAAGATCATACATGGAACTCCTAAGAACTTTATTATTATTAAGGCAGTTAGGAGTCTACATAGACAGAGAACCTAAGTGTGAGTTGATTATGTTGAGATGATCTCCAAAAATAAAAGATGAAGTGGTGAGAAAGAGGGACGTACTGGGAGAAGGGGAAGGGGAGAGGTAGAAAGGGGACAATTTTCTCACATAAAAGAAACATGCAAGGAAGAGCTTTTAAAATGGAGGGGAAAATGGGGAAGAGTGGCAGGCAATGCTTGAAGCTCCCTCTCATTAGAATTGGCTCAAAGAAGGAAGAATACACACAGATATACTCTCAGCTAGGTATAGAAACCTGTCTTTCTCAATAGGGAAATAATATGGGAAAGGGAAAAGAGATATGGAGGAGGGGGATAAAAAGAGGATGGGTTAAAGAAGGCAATGGTCAGAAGCAAAAAAGACTCTTGAGGAGGGACAGGATAGAAAGAGAAAGAGAAACAATAAACAGAAGAAAATAGGGTGGAAAGAAATAAACAGTCAATAATCCTAACTGAATGTGGATAGGATGAATTAACCTATCAAATGGAAGTGGATAGCAAAATAGATTAGAAAGCAAAATCCAGCAATATACTGTTTACAAGGGACACACTTGAAATGGAAAGACACACATAGAGTTAAAATAAAGAGCTGGAGCAGAATCTGTTATGCTTTAGCTGAAGTAAAAATGGTAAAGGTAGCAATCATGATTTCAGACAAAGCAAAAGCAAAACCAGGTCTAATTAAAAGAGATAGTGAAATTACATGTCACTAAAAGCTATCACAGGTAATGAAAAATAGCAAACATTTTTATCATAAGTTTTTCTTATAAAGGCATCATTTCTCAAATATATAGGAAGCTGAGTCAAATTTATAAAAGTAAGAGCCGTTCCATAATTGATAAATAGTCAAAGGATGTAAGAGAAGTTTTTAAAAGAAGAAATCAAAGATATCTATAGTCATATGAAAAAATGTTCAAAATCACTATTGATCAGAGAAATTACTAATACTGGAGGGTGTATTGTTGTTGTTGTTGATCTTTCTTTCTTCTTTTTTTTTTGTGAGGCAATAGGGTTAAGTGACTTGCCCAGGGTCACATAGCTAGTAAGTGTCAAGTGTCTAAGGCTGCATTTGAACTTAGGTCCTCCTGACTCCAGGGCCAGTGCTCTATCCACTGTGCCACCTAGCTACCCCGATCTTTCATTTTCAAAGAGGTCTGATGACATCATGGTTGATCTCTCATGTGTGAATTTAATTTCAGTGAGGCAGAGTTGTACAAAGTTGTTAGTCTCACTCTCTCTTCCAGAGTTATCAAAGACCAGTGTCAGTACAAAAATCAAGATGACTGGTGATGCCCCAGGATGCAGTGGATGACCTTGGCATTGTCAATGTCTGACCAAACTTTAAGCTCTCCACAGCTCCTGCTTCAGCTGCCTTCATGACTGTTGGAACCAATTTTTCTCATCTGCCCATTGCATGGGGGAAGTCTTCACATGCTTGGGTTGGACAGCCCCCAACTCACTGATGAATTTGAGGCTTATCAATTACCCTCAACCTGATTTAGCTCACCTGTTGAGAAGGTTTTACCAAGGTGTGACCACTGTGCATACTACAGCTTCTTGGAGCCATAGGTGAGAGATGGGTGACAGGTAGACATGAAAGGTGGATGAGCAGCCTAGAAATGGTCTTGGCAAGCCCTCATACCAGAGGTGCTAGTCCTTCTGGTGTACTTCATACAATCAATGTTGATTAAGAAAATATAATGTTGATTCAGAAAATATAAGTATTTAGCAATTTTGTACTTAGTGAGGCTGTGAAATGTAGTGAGAAGAATACTGGATTTGAAATCTGAGGACCTGGGTTCAAATCTTAGCTTTGTCACTACCTGCATGGCTTTGGGCACTTAGCCTTTCTGGGCCTCAGTTTCCTCAAGTATAAAATAAAGGAGTTAGCCTTGATGACTTTGAAGTTTTCTTCTCTAAATCTATGATTTAGATTACAAGAGAATGTTATTTTGCATTTTATTGACTTTTGGAGGAAGAACACAAAAGAAGGAAACATCAAGCTTTGATATAGCATATGCACTTTGTTGCAACCCACATGTACTTCATGAAAGGGTAAGGAGAAGAGAAGAGGAGTAGAAGCAAAATTACTCATTAAAAGTTATCCAAGATGCTAACTGATTTTAAGCCCCATTTCCTATCCCAAGGAATATTAGCTTTATATTTGATTACATTACCAGATCATTTTAAAAATTAACTGTTGATGGAATTATGAACTGGTCCAATCATTTTGGAAAACAATTTGGAACTAAACCCAAAGGGCTATAAAATTGTGTATACCCTTTGACCCAGCAAAACCAAAAGAGATAAAAGGAAAAGGAAAAGGAAAAGGACCTATATATACAAAAATATTTATAGCAGCTCTTTTTATGGTGGCAAAGAATTGGAAATTGAGGAGAAGTCCATAAATTGGGAAATGGATGAACAAGTTCTGGTATGTGCTTGTGATGGAGTACTATTGATGAGGGAAATTATAAGGGAGGGGGTACATGGTAAGTCCCATATGAACTTATGCAAAGTAAAATGAGAAGAACCAGGAGATCACTGTGCACAGTAAAAGCAATGTTATGATGATGATCAACTGTGAAAAACTTTGCTACTCTGATCAATGCAATGATCCCAGACAATTCCAAAGGGCTCATGATGAAAAAAATTCTATCCATCTCTAGAGAGAGAGCTAATGAACTGAGTGCATATAATTTTTTTGCTTTCCTTATTTTTATTTTTTATTGCAATATGGTTGATATGGAAATATGTTTTATGAGATTTCATATATATAATTGATATAATTTTCCTTGCCTTCTCAGTGGGTGGGGGAGAGTGGACGGGAGGGGAATAATTTGGAACTCAATTTAAAAAGAAAAGAATGCTAACATATATAAATAATAAAATTTAAAAGGCACCGTATTAGCAGACATTTATATAGCACCTTAAGGTCTGCAAAATTTAGAAGATTTTGAAAGCAAAGGTGCATAATTCATGTCTTTAAATATAACAATATTGGAAAAGATCAGAGATGTGATGAAAACAGCACAAACCCATACTTCTGGACTTATTTTATATGAGAGGAGAAGGAAAAAATATGATTTAGCTAATATATATGAAAGGTAAGATACATTAGAAAATAGACTTTTAAAATGGAGCAATTCTGCCAACAGCTGTGCCAACTGGCCATATAGAGCAATCCTTTAGAAGTTTTAAAAGAATAGGATAATATAAATGATTTAAGATCTATTATGTGATTAATAGTTTGAAGTCCTTGCAGGTTATTTAGTAGTCACATGTTAAAGATCAATGAGAAAATTGTTAGAAATTGCCATTAGGAGGAGAAGTGTAACTTTAAAAGCAGAATTTGTCATATGGGATTCATTTCAACCAAATGGACTTCTCCTTCCTTCTACTGTAAGATTTCTAGTAATGATACTACAAGTTTTGGAAAGACAATTCCAATGAATTATATTTCCCTTTATGCTGTTCTTTTCTTCTTCTAGATTTGCAACCTTGATGTTATCTTTGACTTTTCGCTATTATGACTCCTCCCTTCCCACATGTCCAATCAGTTGCTAAATCTCATCAATCTTAGCTCTATAACATCTTTTGCTCCCATCTTCTCTCCACTCACATAGCCAACACTCTAATTCATACCCTCATCCCCTCTCAGCTGGACTACTGGAATAGCTTTCGAACTGATCTCCTTATCTGTATCCTTTCCCATTTCCAAATCATCTTCAGGAAAGCTGCCAAATGATATTCCTAAAGCACAGGTCTGACAATGTCACTACCCTGCTTAAAAAAGTCCAATGCTCCTTTTGCCTTTAAATATATATATATATATATATATATATATATATATATATATATATACTCCCCTCTTTGGCATTTAAACTCCCCCCCGTCTTGCTCCAATCTGACTACACATTATTCCTGCTCACACACCGTACATTCTTAGCCAAATTTGTCTACTTATCATTTTCCATGCATGTCATGCTATCTACAGGCTGTCCCTCCCTCTTGTCCCCCATAACTACTACTGGAATGCTTTCTTTCTCTTCTTATTCTTTCTTGTTTTTATCCTTCTCTTTCTTCTTCCTGTTGTCCTTTTTGTTCTTGTTCTTCTTGTTCTTTCTTGTTGGTCTTCTTGGTTTTGTTTTTTGTTTTTGTTTTTGGTGTTGTTGTTGTTCTTCTTCTTCTTCTTCTTCATCTTCCTGGTCCAATTCAAGGTTCATCTCAAGGGCCGCTTCCTTATATGAGGCCTTTCCCAATTCCTTCAGATGTGACTGACTATCCCCATTAATTACTTTGTGTTATTTTCCTGTAGATGCAAGTGTGGGCCTCTTCAGACTTGAGCAGACTTGCAGGTGCAAGTCTGGATCTTTTAAATAGCACATGCATGTGTGTGTGTATGTAAAGAAAAGTACATTATTGTGCTTATATTATTATTGGTAATACTAACACATTACTTCTGGGAGAATTTTTTTTTTCACTTTTCACATGTCAGCATCTCCATGGTGAAAAGACTTAGAAATGAAACATATTTTTGGATTTAAGGAGCTCTTATGAATAGAACCAAGATCTTTTTTCTTTGCATTAGACATAGGACCACAGATTTAGAGTTGAAAGGATCCCTACAGGTGATCTCCAACCCCTATACCAATGCCTAGAGAAGTTAAAAGACTCCTTCAAGGTCATACAGGTAGTGCTTGATTTGAGACCTTGCACTGATTCCACATGAAGGGCTCATTTTATTTCACTTTGATGCCTTATTAAAGGTTTTGTTATACTAGGTTGGCAAAAATTAAAATTCTATAATTTATTTATTTAAAAAATATATTGATATCTTTTCTTTTTACATCACCTTCATTCCCAAATATATCTGTCTCCTCTGCCATACAAAGACATTCTTTGTAGAAAAGAACAAAAAAGAAAGAAGAAAATAAAGCAGTTTAACAAAACTTACCAATATATCAACCAAATTAGGGTGTAGATACAAAGCTCTGCAGTCATAGTTCCCCGTGTCTACAAAGAAGAGAGGGAGATGCATTTTCTTCTCTCTTTTTTGGAATCAAATTTTGTTTTTATAATTATGTGATCTAAAAAAAATAAATTATGTTCGCTTCTGTTTTTGTTGTTGTTTCCATTGGTATTCTTAAAATCACATATGTTATTTTCCTGGTTCTTTTCACTTTGCATCAGTTAATGTCTTTTAATACTTCTCTTTCTTCATATTCATCATTTTTAAAGCTAAGTAATGTTATATAATTTTCATGTGCTGTAGACATTTACTTTATTTTTGGTTTTTTTTTTTTTGGTACTATGATAGATATTTTGGTGTATATGGGACCTTACTGAGAAAGCTAATAGGATTATAGGCTTGAGCTGGAGAGACCTTAGAGGCCAATAATTCCAGGCCTCAAACTTAAGAGGTGAAGAAACTAAGGCTCAAAATAGGTAAGTGATTTTCCTGGAGTCATACATTTTGCAAACACCTAAGGCCTTCCAGCCCTAGCCACCACCTAATAATATTATATACATAGTATTATTTTGTTTTGTTTTCAATTTTATTTATTTTATTCTGAACTTAAGAAATAAAACAAACATTTCCATAACATAGTAGAATAGAAAAAAAGATGATTGGCATGAAATTGTAAACCTATTATGTACAACTTGCTATTCTATTTAAATACATAAGAAAGTTATGCATGGTATTATTATAATATGGAAGGCAGAACAGTTGAGTTGTAGGGGCAAGAGGGAAGCAAGGAGAGGCAAATAATCATGAGGAAGGCATCATTGCCTATAGCAAGCCCATAAAAGAGGTCTTCCTTTATTGTGTCTAAAGGGTGACCCAATAACATTGCTGCTATAAGCTTATGGCTGTCTGAAGAGGGAGAGAGAGTCAGGTAGGACTTCATCGCGGCAGAGCAGTGTAGCTGTTGTTGGGGAGGAGTGCTAGGGAGTACATTTCAGTCTTCTTAGATTTCTTTCCCTTTTTAACTGTGTCTTATATTTCTCCTGAGAAGCGTTGTAAGTTGCTGAGCTGCCTGAGGTGTGAGACATAGATGTAGTAGCAACTCAATGCTATCTCTGTCATTCACACTGAGCTACCAGATTAGGTTCCCAGAAGGGGGGAAACGATTTTTACTCTCAAGATTGTAGGGGGTAATATTGAGAAGCTGGGATTTCTCATGCTGTCATTCACAAACTTCCATCCAATATGCCCCCCCCCATTTCAATAAACCAATTGATGTTAATTAATTTTTACAAAGGGACATTTATTGAGAAGGCATAGGAAGGACAGAAGTTACAAAAATATCCCCCCAAACTGGGGCTCATTCTCCCCTTACAAACATAAAGTCTCTGGGAAGAGTGAGCTCAACCTTAAATTAGTTGGTATAGAACATTTCTTGACAACCCAGGGGAACATTCTTATCCCTGTACACACTGAAGGCCCCTGGAGTTAATGGGCTCAATCTGGAAGTTCAAAGGTAGTGAGGTAGACAAATAGGGTACATGTGGGGCCAAGAAGTATCTTTTAATTCTTGGCCCAAAGGGTCCTTTTCTGTTTTGAAGAATTCCCAATTTTGCTTCTAATGAATAGCATTGGCAATAGACAAGTTGCTTTCCTGGGTTGGCTCTTTGCAGGGCTTGGTATCTTGGCTGATGGGGCAATCCACCACTAGGTTGAATCCAGCATGTTGCTTGACAGCTGAGCCGGCTTCTCAGGACTTGGCTATCTCTGCTACATGCTCTGGTTGCTGGTGAGACATCTCTCATGGCTCTGATGGATCTCCCAAACTCCCAAAGTTGCCTGGACATGCCACTCTCAGTTTACTCATTCATTGGAAACCAGGAAAGAATAAACGTGAAAGAAACTGAAGTGATATGTATTTGCAGGCATACAGTGACAGGGTAGGAGATAGGCTAGCTGCCTTTCCCTTGCCACAGTTTACAGTAGTCCTCCTCGCTTGAAAGACTACAGGGAAAAAAGTGAGAGATCATCTACCCTAACCTTTTGAATGCTCACACATTTCCAGTTTAGTAACTCATGAGTTCTTAGTCTTTCTAGTTCTAAAGCGAAATAAAAGGCTTTTCATCATCAGGTAAGACTAACTTTGATTTATCAAAAAATTCTTCTCCTTTTTTTTTTTTTCTTTGGCTAGGCAATGGGGTTAAGTGACTTGCCCGGGGTCACACAGCTAGTAAGTGTTATGTGTCTGAGGTTGGATTTGAACTCAGGTCCTCCTGAATCCAGGGCCAGTGTTCTATCCACTGCACCACCGAGCTGCCCCCAAAAATTCTTGATCTCTAAAATTCTACCTATCAGATTTATATCAGGTAAGGAATGTCTGGGCATGCTCCAAGGACTGGATCCTTATTGGCCAGTGCCCTACCTTTCCTCTTCACCTTCATTTATTTGACAGAGGATAACAAAGAGTTTATAGGAACTTAGATGTCATTTATTTCAACCTTCTCCTTTTCTAGATCCAGGAAACTGAAAATTATAGGGACCTACATTCTTGATACATTCTTGGGGTAGCTAGGTAGTGCATGGTTAAAGTGTCAGGCCTAAAGCCAAGGAGACTCATATTCCTGAGTTCAAATCCAGCCTCAGATACTTACTAGCTGAGTGACTCCGAGCAAATCACTTAACCCTGTTTGCTTCAGTTTCCTCATATGTAAAATGAGCTGGAGAAGGAAATAGCAAACCACTCCAGTATCTTTGCCAAGAAAACACCAAATGGGATCATGAAAAGTTGGGCACAACAGAAACAACTGAACAACAATATTCTTTAATTTTTTTATTTTTAACTTTCAACATTCACTTTTATAAGATTTTGAGTTCTAAATTTTTCCCCTCCCTCTCTTCCATCCCCCCTCCCCAAGATGGCACGCAATCTGATAAAAGCTATACATGTACAATCATATTAAGTATATTTCCACATTAGTCATGTTAGGAAAGAAGAATCATAACAAAAGGGAAAAACCACGAGAAAGAAAAAACAAACAATAAAAGAAAATAATATGCTTTGATCTGCATTCGGATTCCTTAGTTCTTTCTCTAGATGTGAATAGCATTTTCTGTCATGAGTCTTTTGGAATTGCTGAGAAGAGCTAAGTCTATCAAAGTTGATCATCACACAATGTTGCTGTTACTGTGTACAATGTTCTCCTGGTTCTGTTCACTTCATTCAGCATCAGTTCATGTAAGTCTTTCTAGCTTTTTCTGAAATCTGCCTGCTCATCATTTCTTATGGAACAATAGTATTCCATTACATTTATATACTCCAATTAGTTCAGTCATTCTCCAATTGATGGACATCCCCCCAATTTCCAATTCTTTGGCACCACAAAAGGAGCTGCTATAACTATTTTTGTATATGTGGGTCCTTTCCCCTTTTTTATGATCTCTTTGGGATACAGACCTAGAAGTGGTACTGCTAGATCAAAGGGTATGCACAGTATGCACAGCTAGATCAAAGGGTACACATAGCCCTTTGGGCATATTTTTGCTTTCTTGCCTCAGCAGTGAAGGGACCCTAACAGCTGGCATTCTCCCTTCTCATAAGTTTACCCTAGCAGGGAAAATATGGCTGCAACAATGATTAAGGAAGAGAAACATATACTGTTAGTATGATAGGATAGTGCTAATAAAGCTATCAGATAATAAACATTTTGTAATAAGTACAATGGGGGATTTGGATTCAGAAGACCTAGGTTTAAATCCTACCTCTGCTATGGTCACCTGTGTGACCTTGGGCAGGCAACTTCACATCAGTTGTTTTTGTTTTTGTTTTTGGCTAGGCAATGGGGTTAAGTGACTTGCCCAGGGTCACACAGCTAGTAAGTGTTATGTGTCTGGGGCTGGATTTGAACTCAGGTCCTCCTCACTCCAGGGCCAGTGCTCCATACACTGTGCCACCTAGCTGCCCCTACATCAGTCTTTACATCTACAAAATAGAGGGGTTGGACTCTATCTAAGTTCTCTTCCATGTCTAAATTTAAATATATGATCAACCAGTTACACTAAAACTTAAACTTTATGGGATGACTTAGGAAACTAACTTCCATTAATAATAAAATTTTTAAAGAAAAATGAACTTTTGCCTTAGCAATTGACTTACAAACTTTTTGAGTACAAAGTACCTAATTTTTATTCTTTCTCCAAAGTATTAATAATGCAAGAGCAGAGAAATAACACATCTGTAGATAGAATCTTTAGAAACATTCCTAATAATTTACATGTCTATTTCTAAGCATCCAATAAAAACAACCTGAACAGAAGTCTCATTCACTGAGATGTAAATAATTCAAAAGAAGGAGGGGAAAGGACCACCTTTCCCTATAGCATGTAATCATTGCTCTGATTTTCTGAGAAAGAAGAGTAAACCAAAAATAATCATGGGTGATAGTGATTCATTATGGTGACTTAAGGGAGCAAAATTACCTTCCATAAATTCAAGGTAATTTGTCTCTATCAACCTGTCTAGTAATGAATTTCCATTTATTTACAGATTGGGTAGTAACATCTTTTCACAAATAGCTAATGTAACTTGTCATCTTTTATCTGTCCTCATTCATTTGATATCTTCCAAAGGTTCAGAAAGTGTTTGGGGTTTTTTGTTTTCCCCTTTTGACTCTGATGCATCTGATATTTTGCTTAAATTGAATTCTGAATTTAGTAACTTAGAAGCTGTGGTACTTCCTAATGAATGGAGTTCTGAAACAAATGTACCAACATCACTTTTGTAAAGAATACCTTAATCGTGACGGACAGCCTCTGGAAAAACACAAATTATCTGATCAGATGTGATAAAAGAAAAATATTTCATATCTTTTTATAAAGAGTGTAGAACTAGGGACTGGGCCTGTGATTTTTTCAGTGTAGAGAAGTTATGGATATGTACACTCCTTCTATTGATTTAGCATGATACCGATATCAGTAAGTAATCGCAGTTTATAGTCTTAAAAGGTTGCCTTAAGGGCACCAAGAGGTTAAGTGACTGTTCCAGAGTCACATAGCCAGTATGGTCAGAAATAGGATTTGAACATATGGATCTCTTTATACATGTGGATCTCTTTCTTTTTTTGCCAACACACATCACTGGACCATATCCTAAGTCTTTCCTGCTTGTTGGAGAAGGTTTTAAGAAAACATGCCAGAATAAGGCATTAGTATTAGGGTATTTTATGACAAGATAATGAAATGGATGAATTGCTCCAGTTTTTTTGTCTTATAACTAACATCTAGTTTGAATGTATAGAGCACAGATTCCCAAAGTAGGTGATACCACCCCATGGAGCACACTGGCCTGATCCAGGGGGGGTGGTAGTGGCTTCGAGTACAATTGGGGGGTGTTGAATAAAAATAAGGGGGCAGTGGGAGCATAAGGGAAGAAGAGAAGACAAGAAAATTTTGAAAAACCATTCATACGTATTTCATCTGTTGTGTAATAGAGTTAAAATCAAAGTGATTACATTATTTTCCAAATTAACACACAAGATGCAAGTTATAACCGATCAGTGGTCAAATCCACTGACAGGTCTTAACAAGCAAATGTTGGCAAGGGAGCCTGTCGCACATTGTCAGGAAGTCCAGCTTACATCAGCAGCAATATGTGCTTGTAATGACGTGTTTACAATAAAATACTATATGGTTACATGGTGCAAAATTTCAATGCAGAAAAAACCCCACAAATTTACAATACATCATTAAATTTAAGATGCATCATTTAAAAAAAAAAGTAGATTTCCAGGGGGGGTGCTGAGTATTTTTTTTTGAAACGGGGCAGTAGGCCAAATAAGTTTGGGAACCTCTGGTTTAGAGGAAGGGAATAAATCTTTATTAAGCACCTACTATGTGCCAGGCATTGTGTTAAGCACTTTACAAAAATTATCTCATTTGATCTTCACAATAACCCCAGATGTGTACTATTATTATCCCCATTTTACAGTTAGGGAAATTGAGACAAACAAAAGTTAAATGACATGCATCAAGTAAATATCTGAGGCTAGATTTGAATCAGATCTTCCTGACCCCAGGTCCAGTGCTCTATCTACTCCACCATTTAGTTGCCTTTGTAGCTGTTTAGATAATAGACCAAACACTGGGCCAATAATTAGTTTCTTTATCTTCTAAATCAGGATTGGTCTTATATATAGGCAGAGTAGTCTGGTCACTGCTATGATTTGAGATTTGTGACAAGTAGCCACCTATGCAAAAATACCTCATCTACTAGCTCCTCCCCAAACCTAGCTGAAACATAGAAATCTCTTAAGCAAGGGTAAAATTCTAAGATGTACTCACTTTTCCACGCTATCTCACTAGCCCTTCACATACTGGAATCTCCAAATTGTGGTTTCATCTTTAGTCCTGACAACAAAGAATGAACCACTGTGCATAAATCTTCTCTTCCTTTACTGGAGTTTAAATTTTTCTAAGGCAAAGTACCACTGAAGGAGTTTACATCTTTTACCTGGGAAGAGTGGGAAGGTCCAATGAATCTTTCCTATCTTCTTCTGATTAGCATATTAACATTAGTTAAATTAGCTAACTCTCACCTTGAAGTCACACAAGAGCGTGGACCTGGTGGGATGTTAGATGGGAACTTTCATAGGAAAAGGGGAAATAAAATAGTGAGCGAACCCAAATGGCCAAGGAATTGGTATGTGCTTAATGGTCTGGAGCAGGCCCTTGAAACACAGCACCTTGGGCATTAGAAGGAAGAAGTAAGAAAAATAAATAAGTAAATATAAAAGTAAATATAGTGACAAGGAAGTTAAGAAGAAGAAGAAGAAGCTTACTTATTTCACAAATGCAACTGGGGCTAGCTTTTTACATGTATTGTTTGCTTATGTCAACAAGGAGAAATACAAAGAATAACTCACATTTGTGTAGTATTTTTTTATGTAGAATTTTATGAAGGTTTTTATATAGTATTTTAAGATTTTCAGAGCATTAGCTCACAACTGCCATAAATCCTAGGGTAGTACAAGTATTATTTAACCCCATTTCACAGATGAGAAATGAAGCCTCCAAAAAATTAAATGATTTGCCCATAGCCACATAGCTAACCACATAACTAACTAAGAATGGGAGCATAAATTTAATTCTAGTTCTTTTGATTGTTAAACCAATGTTCTTTTTGTTATAATATGCTGAATCTGTCCAAAATCAGAACCAGATTCTGCCCCTCCACTCCTTTTTTTTAACATGCATTTAGTAGGTTTTTGTCTCTCTCTTCCTTCTATATATATCTTGCAGTATTTCAAAAAGATTATGTAAGCTTTATTTAGTGCAGGCTAGGTGGTGCAGTGGATGGAGCACTGGGCTTAGAATCAAGAAAGCTCATCTTCTTGAGTTCAAATCCAACCTCAGACACTTGCTAGCTGGGTAACCCTGGGCAAGTCACTTAACCCTGTTTGCCTCAGTTTCCTCATCTATAAAATGAGCTAGAGAAAGAAATGGCAAACCACTCCAATTTCTTTGCCAAGAAAACCCCAAATGGGGTCATGAAGAGATGAATGTGAAACAACAACAAACAACCACCACCATTTTTAAAACCATAGTATAGAGGAGAGTGTGCTGGCTCTGGAGTAGGAGGGCTTAGGCTTGAAACCCACTTCTGACATTTACTACTTGTGTAATCTTGTGGAAGTGACTTAACCTCCATGGAGTTCAGTTTCTTTAGCTGTAATATGAATGAGCTGGGGTAGACAGACTCTGAGGTCCCTCGTTATGAGACCTTTATTATTGGATCTATGTTCCTATGAATAACAACACCTTGAAATGTATTATGTGTATTATAAAATTGTATTGCTATGTCTGTTTTGTTTTTACATTACTAGCATTTACATATTACTTCCCTTCACAAGAAGTCTCATAACTAAGAAAAATAAAGTAAAACAAATACTACAGTGACTTTGTCTGAAAATGTTTCTAACATTTTATATCTGTAATACAAGCCCCCTCCTCTGTATTAAAAATTAATGTAGATCTATTTTATTTCCCTCCCATCTCCTACCTCAATGAAAAAAAGAAGAAAAAACTCACAATTTTTGTAATAAATATGAAGTTAATTTCCTGAAAGGCTGCATATATCTACCAGTGTTTAGCATAGTGCCTGACACATAATGGGTGCTTAATAAATGTTTATTGAATTATTGAATATATACATATGTGTGTGTGTATATATATATATATATATATATATATATATATACATATATATGTATCTTCTTCTACACCCTAAATCCATCACCTATCTGTAATAGATAGCATGTTCCATCATTGGTCCTCTGAAATCATGGTCACTGGATTGATCATAGTTCTTACAGCTTTGAACATTGTTTTTACAGTACTGTTATTATTCTGATTCTGCTCATTAAATTCTTGGTGATAGGCAATTAGTTAGAGGATAATTAATTTGTAGTCCATGAGAATAAAAATCAAATATTCTACTATATATCATATTTGATATTAGAAGCAGCAGAATCTGTAGTAGTTTTTCCTTTGGAATCCCCATTTTCATTTCCAATCTTCATTTGATGTTTCAGAGATGAAAATTTTGTTTTCCTCAGGGATAGTAACTTGATGGAAAAAATGTTGATAATGGTTTTGAGTTTAGCGATTTCTTTCCCTTAAAAAATATTTTGTCCAAGGATATAACAAAGCACAAAGACAAACCCATACTATATTATATGATAAGTCAAGTCAGCAAACAATAAACATTTGTTGAGGCCCTAATACAAAGAGAGTGGCACTCTCTCAGGTGCTTCCAGGGATACAAATGTGAAATAGATGGGTCTTGAATTTGAAGAGAATGCAATCTTGTAAGGAAGAGAAGCTATATGCAAATAAATATGAGACAGAAAGTAATAAGTGGTGAAGAAGATATACAAGCGAAGGGCTCTGAGAGCCTGGGGGCGGGAGAGATTATTTTTGGGCAGGGAGATCATTGAAGATATCATTTTTTCTGAAGTCTTTTTAAGTATGGATGCTATTTTAAGGAGAAAAGGTGGAGAAAAGGGTATGAAGTTATAGGCCGAGCGAAGAGTATGAGAAAAACAAGGACGCATAAAAATAATGATGAGTTTGAGTCATCAATTGTCCTAAACATAAGGTGCAAAAAAAAAAAAAAAAAAAACAACTGAAATAATTTTGAAAAAGAAGGTGGAATGTCAGGTCAACATAACCTCTTGCAAGATGCCTTTCCTTATTCTTCAGGTATTAATATCCCATCCTCCCATCAGTGATTATTTATTTTTTGCATACATCATATATTGGCTTATCTATGAATAGGTTTTTTCCCCCTCCAGTAAAATTGTGAGGTCTTCGAGGGCAAAGATTTTTTTCACTTTCGCATTTGCATTTCCAGGACCTAGCACAAGTAGAGGTTCATTGATATATTAATTAATTGATTGATCACAAAGCACCCTGAATTTCAAGTTGAGGAATTTTTATTTTAATCTGTGGACAATAGGAGTTGCTGAAAGTTTTTGAATAGAGGAGCTACCAATATTTATTACATACCTATTATGTATCTAGTGTTGTGTTAGGTACAGTAGGTTATAATACAGAACTTGCTCTTTAGATAATCTCCATCTAGTTGGAGAGACAAGAGTCACATACAAATAATCAAGGAACAATGGGAAATCATGTATAAGCAAAAGTTAGGCTTTATGGCATAGATTATGAGTTTTGGAGAGGAATTTACAAGACAGAAATATTGGTATGGCTAACAGTGGTTATAGAAGAATGTATTGATGGGTGGGGGCTGGATCTGGGTCCTGAAGGGTGGAATAAAATTTGGATTAGTGGTGAAGAAGAGGGAGAAGGATGTTCTATGTATCGGTAACATCTTGAATGAAAATATGGAGGTAGGAATGGGAATGGAGACAGTAACCTGGTCATCCTGACTGAAGTAGATGGTTCCTATTAGAGAATAGTAGAAAACAAACCAATAATGCTAAAGCTTTTCTTGATGTATAATTAGGGAAAAATAAAATACTATTTAAAAAGTTAAAAATTTTTTAAAAATTAAAAGAAGAAAATAAACTAATAATAGATACTTTTTGATGGTTTGGTAAAAGTAAATGGAAAAACTGGGATCAGTTGATAAAGAGCCTTAAAGGTTAAAATTCTTAATGTAAATTTAGACTTGGTCTATTAGACTAATAGTCTGCAAACTTTTTTTTGGTTTCCAGAATCTCATTAGTTAAAAATAAATAACTTTTAAAAAAATAAAAATTGAACATGTAAGTTTATTTATAAATAACATGCATGTACTAATATACTATTACATGTGAATAAAAACAGAATTTTAGAAGAATGAAAGGAAATAAACAATATTTTAAAGATATTTTGAATTTTTAAATTGCTAATACAAAACATTTTTATTCTTGAGAAAAGTGTGATTGAATATGCTTCATTATTTTAGAAAAAATACTTTATTTGTATCTTGGGAAATATGGTAGACTCATGAATAATTGTTAGGAATCAGTGAATTTGGTTAGTGTGGCTAATTAAACAGGTGCGTTTTTTTTAAAAGATTTTTAATTGAAAACTCTACAGTACAAAAATAAAGTAATAGATGATAGAGAGTTGTTACAACAGCTTTTGAATAGGAATTGTGCTTTTTTTATAGTGATTTATTACACACAATGCAAAAATAATCAACAAAAAGTCCATTGTCCCTGATTTCAACTCAGCAGAATTTCTAATATAGGCATACCTTGGAGATATCACAGGTTTGGTTCCAGACTACCATAATAAAATGAATATTGCAATAAAGTGAGTCACAAGAATGTTTTGCTTCCCAGTGCATATAAAAATTAGGTTTATATGCTATGTTGTAGTCTATTAAGTGTGCAATAGTATTATGTGTATAAAAACAATGTATATACCTTAACTTAAAAAATACTTTATTGCTGAAAAAAAATGCTAACCATCATATGAGCCTTCAGCAAGTCAGAATCTTTTTGCTGGTGGAGCATCTTGCATTGATGTTGATAATTGCTGAATGATCAAGATGGTGGTTGTGGCAATTTCTCATAATAAGACAACAATGAAGTTTGCAGCATCAATTGACTCTTCCTTTCACTTGATCACTTAGTGGCCATTATAGGGTTATTAAGTGACCTAATTTCAATAGTGCTGTGTCTCAAGGAATAGGGAGGGCCAAGGAGAGGGAAAAAAATAGGGAAATTGCTGATTGATGGGGCAGTCAAAACACATATAGCATTTATTGATTATTGCTGTTTTATATGGGCATTTGTGGATTCCCCAAAACAATTACAATAGTAAAATCAAAGATCACTGATCACAGATCACCACAACAGATATAATAACAATGAAAAAATTTGAAATATTGTGAGAATTACCAAAACGTAACACAAAAACATGATCTGAGCACATGTCGTTGGAAAAATAGTGCTAACAGATGTGCTTGACACAGGGTTGCCACAAACCTTCAATTTGTAAAAAATGCAATGTCTGCGAAGTGTAATGAAGTGAAGTGTAATATAATGAGATATGCCTGTATAACTCCATTCCTCTTTCTTTCCAAGGTTCTGCTTAATGGTGGCATTATTCTGAAATTTCTTATTCATCTTCGGGTGTTTTAACTGTGTTTTGTGTGTGTCTGTGTGTGAAGAACTCTAAGAAAGCTAGTTTGGTCAGAGTATAGAGTACAGAAAAAAGAATAATGTATAATGAGACTGGAAAGATAGGTTAGGGGTAGGCTGGGAAGAGTTTTAAATACCAAAAAGACTTCATATTTGATCCCTGAGGTAATAAGAAACTCCTGAAACTGATTGAATAGAGGAGAGGCATGTTCGTACCTCTGATTTAGGAAAATCATTTTGGTAGGTGTATGGAGGACATATAGGAGAAGGGAAAGACTAGAGGCAGGGAAACCAGTTAGGAGGCCACTACAATAATACAGAGAAGAGATGATGAGAACCTTAACCAGGTGATGACTGTGTAGGTGGAGAGAATTAGGAGTAGGCAAGAGATGTTGTGGAGACAGAAATTGTGAGACATGACAATTCCTTAGATGTGTGGGGAAAATGAAAGTAAGGAGATGGGGATGATGCCAAGGTTGTGACATTAGGTGACTCCAATGGTAATCTTGACAAAAATAGGTAAATTTGGAAGAAAGATGGGTTGGAGGGAGGGAATAATGTAATGAGATATACATATCACAACTCATCCTGTATAATTCATTCTATCCCATTCCACAAAGAAAAGGGAGGTGGTTCAATTCTCTTCCTCACCAGTCACTTCATGAATAGTAGAACTGGCCCTCCAAGGTGCACTTGTAGCCACGAGAAAATCTGGGGATCAGAGGATGGGTACATTGGGAGGCTGGGGATATTCCCCTGTGGTGTCTATGCAACTGTTTCTTTGGGTTCTTGATGTAGTGTTTGGGTTTCATTCATCTGTTGGGTCAATGTCAGAACCAGGAGTTAAGAGAGTTTCCCGGTTGTGTGTGGGGTAAGTTGCAGAGTGCTGGGATGTAATGGCTTGAAAAGTAGATGTGGTTATGTTGAAAACAAACCCCAAAGTAGTGTTGGTTGATTATCATGGCATCATTGGCTTCATGTCATACTCCACAAGAGAGCCAGGGTCCCAATTTTGGAGACCATTGCAATAAACAATGGAAAGCCACTGTAGCTTCTTGAGCACTGAAGTGACTTGATAAAGTGATGTTTTATGAAAACCAATATGGTTTCTGTGTATTGTTGTTTTTGTTCTTGTTGTTGTCCTTCATTTTTGAAGAGGACCAACATGACATCACTATGTTAGAGTCAAGTTTTAGTGTGTCCGACTGTGACTGATCAGACCAATACGAGCTCAGAATGTTCTACCACGGGTTGGGCACAAATAGTTCATATGAACATTTGGAGTGAATTCTCTAACTTTGCACATCTCAAATTTCTTTTGAGCTATTTCAATTCTGTTTTGCTCATAGAGCGTAGCACCTTCCCTGATGAGGGCAGGCCATGTTGGGCAGTCCTGTGCCAGTGCCCCCATGTCACACAATAAATTCTAAAGTTCTTAAGAAAGACCTTGAGAGTATCCTTGTATCACTTTTTTTTTATCACCATGTGAGCGCTTGCCCTGAGTTCTCCATAAAATAGTCTTTCTGGCAAGCACACATTTGACATTCAGACAGGCCAGCCCAATGGAGTTGCTCTCTGTGCAGTAGAGTTTGTATACTTGGCAGTTCAGCTCGAGAAAGTACCTGAGTATCTGGTATCTTATCCTGTCAGGTGATTTTCAGAATCCCCCTAAGACAATTCAAATGGAAGTGATTCAGTTTCCTGTCATGGTTCTGGTATACTGTCCAGGTTTCACAGGCATATAACAATGAGGCCAACACAACAGCTCTGTAGACCTTCAATTTTGTAGTCAGTCTAATACCTCTTCTCTCCCACACTTTCCTTCACAGCCTCCCAAACACTAAGCTAGCTCTGGCAATACATGTGTCAACCTCATTATCAATGTGTACATCCCTGGAAAGTACACTACCAAAGTAAGTGAACTTATCCACAGCATTAAAAACTTCTCCATTTGCTGTAATCAATGGTTCCATGTATGGATGGTGTGGTGGTGATTGATGGAGAACTTGTGTCTTCTTGGTGTTAATTGTTAGGCCGAAATCAGCATAAGCAGAAGAGAATTAAGCCATACTCTCTTGCATCTTAGCTTCAGAGGCTGCTTTGTGCACAATCATGGACAAACAGAAAACCATGCACCAACACTCCCTCCACTTTAGTCTTGACTTGTAGCCTTTTTTTTGTTTTTTGGTGAGGCAATTGGGGTTAAGTGACTTGCCCAGAGTCACACAGCTAGTGAGTGTTATGTATCTGAAAGCAGATTTGAACTCAGGTCTTTCTGACTCCAGGGCTGATGCTCTATCCACTGTACCACCTAGCTGTCCCTAGGATTATAGCCTTTTGATGAAAAATGTACCATCAGTGTGCCTTGATGCTGTGTTCATCCTCATTTGACAACATGGCTGAAAATATCATGCTAAAAAGTATGAGAGCAAGCACACAGCCTTGTTTCACTCCATTGTTGACTGGGAAAATGAGAGAGCATTGTCCATTATCCAGAACCTGGGCAAGCATGCTGTCATGAAATTGACATACAATGCTGATGAACTTCTCTGAGCAATGAAATTTTGACATAATTTTCTACAAGTCTTCATGACTGACAGTATCAAAGGCCAAGCTTGGTCAGATCTATAAATGTTGTGTACAGACCTTTGTTCTGCTCCTAGCATCTCTTCTGGAGTTGTTGGGCAGCAAACATATTATTGACCATTCCTTGGTCCTTTCTGATGCCACACTGGCTCTCAGGTAGATGACCATCTTTCATATGAAGGATCAGTCTATTAAGGAGGACTCTGGAAAGAATTTTGTCAGCAATGACTAAGAGAGAGACACCCCCTTGCCCCTGTGATCGGCACATAACAATCTATTTCCTTTACTTTTACAGGGATGGACAATGGAGGTGTTCTTGAACTTCTGGGAGAATAACTTCCTCTTGCCATATAATCTGGAAAATTTCAGTCACTTTTTGTATAAGCAATGGACCCCTCCACCTTGATGAAAACAAATTCTAAAAATTCCAAAAACTAATTGAAAACTAATATGATTTTTGTGTATAGAATGGATGCAAAAGGGACTTGACTGGAAGTGAAGGCATCAGTTAATATACTATTTTGAACAATCCAGGCATGAGTAGGTGAGGACCTGGACTACAGTGATGGCAATGGCAAAAGAAAGGAAGAAAGAAATTGAAGAGGCGCTGTTAAGTATTCTGATGACTTCTTCCATAGACAAAATAAAAAGAGTAGTCAAAGATAACCATATCTTTTAGCTTGAAGGACTAGGACAGGAGTATAAGAGTTTAGAATGGGAGCTGTTTTAAGAGGGTTCAGTCACAGACATTTTGATTTTAAGTATAAAATGTTTTATAGTTGGAAAGAAGTTCATTATTATGTTTTCCCAATTAGAGAAAAGTAACCTTCCACAAACCCAACTCAAACAAAACTCAATGCTTTCATTCTACAAAACTTATTAATATAACAAATATTGTTTTGACAGTTTTGTTTTGGCTCCCCAATGTTTACTTTGGCAGGGAAAATTGAAAGACATTGTCTCTTTAGAGAACATAATAAAAATTCACACTATGAAATTATAAATGCTGCTTTCAAAATACATAAATGCTGTTTTAAAATATAATTATGTCATAAATCATTTACAACATATTCTTTCTTAGGTAAATTTCACTATAATATAAAAACAAATGAAGCTAAAAACTCACTCTCATTTTTAAATACTTGTGGCTTATCATTTATTTAAATATTTAAATCAGAGATTCTAGTGTGCTTTTTCACATCTAGGACAATGTTATGGCTTTATTAATAAAATATCATTATAATCTTAATTCTTAGTTATGTTTCTTAAAGGTATCAAAAATATAGATGAAAACTGAAAATTAAAAACAATTTTCCTTGATCCAGGTGTTTCAGGCATCCCTCTATCTCACCCTAAACATAGATCATTGGAAACTTTTGCATGACTTAACATTTAAAATTTAACCTGAATATTTGAAACAATTCAGAAGATATTCAAGCAAAGGAATATCTCACAAAAACTATGTTTTTTTCTTATAATTTTCAGTAACAAAGTTTGGAAATGTACTTGGTATATCTAGTTTAATGATATGCATTTTTCTAAGACTAGATATTGCTGATGTATTTGGAAAGACTTTGTATGCTGCAAAATGCAGCTAGGTAGCTTAGTGAATAAATTACTGGGCCTGGAGTTGGGAAGACTCATCTTCATGAGTTTAAATCCAGCCTCAGACACTAGCTCTGGGACCCTGGGCAAGTCACTTAACCCTGTTTGCCTTAGTTTCTTCTTCTATAAAATGAGCTAGAGAAGGAAATGGCAAACCACTCCAGTATCTTTGTCAAGAAAACTCCAAAAGGGTCGCAGAGAGTTGGACATGGTTGAACAATTGTTTACTGAAAATCTTCAAACAAAAAAAATTCTAAGTGTAAGCTTACAAAGAAAAGCAAAAATATGGACTCTGCCCTCAATGAGGTACAGTTATGTGCAATCATATTAAGTATCTCGTTTGGAATAACCATTTTCAGAATAATAAGTTATATGTAGTCTCAACTTGCTTGAATTTCTCAGTGTCCTCCTTAGCTTTAGTGCAAAAGATGCAGATGTGCAGGCCACTGGGACATTTATGGATCTAGTAATTAGTAGTTGTCGCCATGAAGACAAATTCATGTTCAACAAACTTTAAAGTGTTCCAGTGTTACAGATGGTCTCATAGAAACTGTGCACAGTGGACTTCGCAGAACTCTTACACCATCCTGCCCCTGTAGATAAACTTGAGAAAAATGTCTTAACCTTTTCATACAGTGGTTCTTTGATGTATGGTGCCTAGAATGGAGCAGATGCTTAATAAATGTTGGTTCAATTGAACTAAATTGATTGCTTCCTTTACATTGTAGGTTTTCAGAGTCTTTTCAATTGGCCTAGATGGGCCAAAATATATTCTGACACCACCTTCTAGAGTCTTGCTGCAGGGTAAACTTTAGCTGACTCAAACCTAATTTGGTATCAAACTATAAATACTGCCAAATTACCTTTACAAGGGGAAAATATAACCTAATGAATCAAGGGTAGTTAAATTTTTTGCCTTTAATAGAAGAGGTAAAAACAAAACAAAACAAAACAAAACAAAAAAACAGAAGAGGTTAAATAAAATTAAACCTGTTATTGTTCTGCCTCATTACACTGATAGTGAGGAATGGTTCAAACAAGGGACCATCTGCTCTGTTCCCATTCGATCCCATATTCTTCAACAGATCACCCTCTTTGCAATCTGTCAGTTATTTTCAGTTTCTCCATATCTACTAGACGCTTCTCTACTGACTACAAACATGTCAGTATTACCTATCATTTCACCAAAAAAACAAACCCTCATTTGATTCATCTGTTTTTACTATCATCTCATGTCTCTCCTCCCTTTTATGGCTAAACTCCTTGAGAAGGGTGTCTACAATCGGTACTGCCACTTCCTTTCTTCTAACTCTCTTCCTAACTCTACAGTCTGGCTTCAAACTTCATCATTTAAAGAAAACTGCTTTCTTTCTAAAATTACTAGTAATCTCTTAACTGCCAAACCCAATGACCTTCTCTCAATTATCATCCTTTTTGACCTCTCTGAAACTTTTGATATTATGATCACGGTCTTCTCCTTGATACTCTCTTCCCTCTAGATTTTCATGACACTTATTTTCCTTCTACATGTGTCACTGTTCCTCAGTTTCCTTTGCTGTATCTTTATCTAAGACATGCCGGCTAATCATAGATGGTCCTACAGGGATTTGTCCTGGGTCCTTTTATCTTCTCCCTTTCTATTGTTTCACATGGTGATCTCATTGGCTTCTATTTGGACTATATGTGCTGACCAGTGGTGGCGTCTTCTGAGCTCATATTGATCTGATTAGCCACAGTCAGACAGACGCTGCACTTTCATTCCAACACAGGGATGTCATTTTGGTCCTCTTTGAGAATGAAGGACATCAACCATAACCATGAATTCATTTGTCATCTTTATATAGAGGGTTTGCAAATCTGCTTATTCAGTCCTGATCTCTCTGCTTACCTCTAGTCTTACATCACCAGCTGCCTATCAAATATCTTAAACTCAACATGTCCAAAACTGAACTCATGAACTTCCTCCTAGCCCCAAACTATCCTTTGTTCATAACTTCTCTAGTAATGTTGGGGGTACCACCATCTTCCCAATCCCTCAGACTCACAACCAAGATGTCATGCTCAATTTTTCACTCTCTCTCATGCCCTGCATCCAATGTATTGCCAAAGTTTGTCCATTTTACCTTGGTAACATCTCTTACATATGCCCCCTTCTCTCTTCTGGCACTGCTACCACTAAATCCAGGTTTGGATCTCCTCACTCTTGAACTACTGCAATGGTGGTCTGCCTGCCACAAATCTCTCTTCACTCCATTTCAGCTGCCAAAGTCATCTTTCTAAAGCACAGCTCTAACTATGTCATCCCGATATTCAATAAACTCCAGTGGCTCCCTATCACCTCCAGAATCAAATAGGACAATTTCTTCTATTCAGAGCCCTTCGTTCTTCCCCTCCCATTAACTTTCTAGTCTTCTTACCCTCTACAAATCCCCCTTACCTTTCACTCTTTGATCTAGAGACGTTGGTTTCCTTACTAGTGCTTGTGTAACCTGATTTGGGGCATTTTCACTGCTGTCCCTAATGCCTGGAATGCTCTCTCCTCTTCTTCTCTACCTCTTGACTTCACCAACATTCTTCAAATCCCAGCTAAAATCCTGCCTTCTACAGGAAACCTTTTCCGATCTCACCTTAATGCTAACACCTTCTCACTACTGATGATTTCCACTGCCTCCTTTATATAGCTTATTTACATGGTTTTTTTTTTTGCATTAAACTATGAATTTCTTAAAAGTAGAGGCTATCTTTACCTTTCTTTGTATCCCCAGGGCCTAGTACAGTGTTTGGCACATAGTAGGTGCTTAATATATGTTTGTTTACTGACTGATATAACCAGTCACATGATATGAAGTGCTGATGAATCCATTGTGTTGCGCACTCTTTTTTTTTTAACCAATTGCCGGAACTTACACCACTTAATGATACTGAATACTTCAGTAAACTCAAAAAATATAGATGCCTATATAGCTCTGATTCAAAAGACTTCTCTAATAATATGCATAATGCTAAATGGATTTTGGATCTCAATGGTATTCCTCTACACAATACTGTCCATTCAGACCTCTTTATCTGGTACTTTTGTTTTTGTTCAATTTTCCTTCTCCATTTTATAGATGAGGTACTGAGGCAAACAGGGTTAAGTGTTGCCTAGGGTTACATAATTAGTAAATGTATGAGGCCAGATTTGAACTCGGGAAGATGAGTCTTCCTGCTTCCAGGCCCAGCCCTCTATCCATTGTTCCACCTAGCTCCCCTATTTTTGTATTTTTCAGTTCAGTTGTTTTTCAGCAGTGTCTGACTCTTCATGACCACATTTGGGGTTTTCTTGGCAAGGATATTGGAGTGATTTGCCATTTCTTTGTCTAGCTCATTTTACAGATGAAGAACTGAAGCAAATAGGGTTAAGTGACTTGCCCAGGGTCGCACAGTGTCTGAGGTCAGATTTGAACTTAGGTTCTCCTAACTCCAGGCCTACACCCATTGTACCACCCAGGTTGTTTATATCCAGCAGAATATAAGATCATCCTTGGAGACAAGGATGGTTTCATTTTTATCTTTTTATACACTTAGCACAAGGTTTGGCACATAATTGGCATTTATAAAATGTTTGTTATATATAAAGGAAGCACTTTTGCCTGCACAGAATCTTCCTTAAACTGGAGAAATAAATGCCAAAAGGATTTAAAAGGGTCCGCTCTTATTCCTATCCTTAAGAACTAAGGGGGAAAAAGCTGATTGTGGTAACTATGAAAGTAGCTCTCCACTCTCTATCTCTTGCAAGATCCTGGCCAGAATCTTTTGTCTATAACCCAATAATATTGGGAAACTGACACTCCTAGAATCATGGCATTTCTTCAGACAACAGATATGATCTTTGCTGTGCATTAGATATAGGAGAAGTGTAGGAAATACAACCAGGATCTCTAAAATAATGATAATAATAATACCAATATCAATAATAACAATTACAGTTAATCTCATTGTTGAATAAGTCAGGCTATGTAATTCTCTTGGTAAAACACAGACCTTTAAACAAAATGGGAGGATGAAAGGGGCTGGAGAAGGAAAGGATGGGAATGGTCTTTAGCACTAAATCTTCTTTTCTTTCCATTAAAAGCCTCCAGCATGCTAATTGCATCATCAGCTTACTTATTGATTCTAATGTGTTGCAGTTTACCATAAATGAAAGTCTCTCTAGTTGTTGCTTTAAGGATTCTTGAAATTTAATACAAGGATGTGAGGATGGAGAGGTTCCACTGCCCAGTTTTAATTAAAAAACAATAGAATGAAAAATAAAATTTCAGGCATTGCTAAAATTACCTTTTCTAGGGGGAAAAATCCAGATAAATCACTTACTTGCATTTCCTTTAGTAATGAGGAAGTCTAGGCAAAGCAAAGTAAATCTCTTTTTGCTGAAAAGGCAATTTGTTAATGCTTGAAGTTTTATTTCTTATTGATTAAGTAATAGATATAAACTGACCCACTCCTCCTGGATGCCCTGACTTGAAAAATGTTAACACTGGACAACTTTAGAAGGAATTTTGAGGAAGTTTACGAGCACACCATTAATGGAGCTGCATTTTTTATCTATACCAAAGAGAACAACAATAACAGTTTTCTAAGGAAAAGGGCATGGGTGACAGACAAATAACAATATTTATACTTAGTAAATAAATCTAGGATGGAACTAATTCATTTACCAAGTACTATTTCTTCCACTAGCTGAATAAAAAAATACACCAGGCTTGAAGTCTGTGTGTGTTCTTGCAAATACATCCATGAAAAGACTCAAGTGTTGAAGTGTATGATATGTACTAGCATCCGTCCTGGGCAGGGTGCCATGCTTTCAGGAGTTCCTGATACTCTTCTTACCCAACCATGAAGCACATGGGTGCTTCACAGTGAATGAATGGTGGCACCTGAACTTCAAAATAGCCAATAATTTTGCCAAAAGTAGGTGTTCTTTCTCATCAGTACTTTTTTGATTGATTGATAATAGGTGCTACAATCTGTTCTTGATTATTGCTGCTTCCTCCCTATCTGATTCTGTTGCTCTATTCCTTGGCATCAATTCCTGTATCTCTCTTAATAGAAAATCTTGTCTACTTTCTCTTATTCCTTTTTTCATATTAGATGTATAGCACCTATTTCATTTTAGATAAATCTCTTAGGCTTGACTCAGTTTCCAGGCTTGTTCCACCACACTTGAACTGTCAGTGCACTTTGCCTATGGCAAATTCATCTTGTATGTCCCCACAGACTACAATTCCCATAATCCTCCACTGGATGGCTCCTGATGGAGGATATGACCCACTGAAGTTAAGAATGCCATAGTTGCAATCCCAGTTCCAGCATTTCCTAACAGAAGCTGGCAATAGGGAACAGACAGGGTCCAACGTCCCCCAAGCTACATTCCTTTTGCTGCTTGCACCATTAGGACATCTTTTTTCCATTAGTGGAACCCCAAGTTCTTTATTTTCCAGTCCCCTCCATTTAGTGGTGGGTGAGCCTTGTGTCTGCTAGCAATGATATGGAACTATAAGAGGGGGTCCCTAGGCAATCCTGAATTTCTGCCACAGCAAGGGAAAGAGTCAGTAGATTCCTCTTCCAGTACCTCTCATTTCTCGTGATTCTTGGTGGTATTGGAGAGTATGATATTTAACCTCACAGAGTCCATATATTTTCTGGAGCCCCTGGAAAGTCATCTCTAGTCAGAATTACTATACTTACCATGATACCTTCTACTCAATGACCAATCAAAACTCGTGGCTGTTAATTGAAACAATGTTCTCTGGTCACATCAAGGATTTCATTGACGTAGTTAACACTCAAGAAGCAGAAATCTTTTTCTTTCCTGGAGCCCATGACTATGTCATCAAGCTCCTACCAAAGATCCTTACCCTTGGTATGTGTCTCTTCAAGTGAGATGAAATATGTGAATTACGTTGCAAACTTTAATGTTATTTTTATTATTACTTATTTATAGGCCTAGAGACCCAGACCATTAAGGCTTTTGTAGCAAGGAAATTCTTCTTGATTCTAGACTTTTTGTCTGCAAAAGAACTACTACTACTCTTGGTGAGAAAGAAAATCTATGAGTTCAGACTGTACCATGATGATAGAAATGTAAAAGTGACAAGTATCACCTAGTATTTGTTCTAGAACTTCTGAGTCAGTTTTTTTTTTTAATTTGTTAGGAGGTGGGGGGATGTCTAATTTTCATCAAGAGGAACTAGGACCTGGGGTTTGGGTGATCCTGCATGTTAATTAGTACACCAAGGGAACAAATGAACAACCATATCTCAAATATGATTTGGACCATAATGATACCTTGTGATGCCATTTGGGCTCTGCTAAATCCCTGCTAAATTTCAACAAATCATGAATATCATCTTCCAAGGCTTGTTAGTTCAAGATCTAATCACATACTTTGAAAATGTTTTAATCTGTTCACAACCCACACACAGAATACCTCATTTATGTGAATTATGCTAGCATGGCTCCATGAGAACTGTTCATATTTGTAGCAGATGTGTCTAGCCCTGGAAAAGCCAATTTTCCCCTTGCCAACTATGTCCTGTACAAGATGTGAAGTTCCCAAGGGAAGGTCAACTCTTTGTTCAGGTGTTAATTGGCCTTGTTATGGGTTCTTATTGCCACATCAGCGATGAAATACATGCCTGGTTCATAAACCTCAGTGACACCTTTGTGTTTGGCCTTTATAAAAAAATTGTTTATTTCATTAAATTTTTTCAATTACATGTAAAATATTTTTAGCATTCATTCATAAAAATTTTGAGTTTCAAATTCTCTTCCTGCCATCCCTTCTTCTGCTTTGAGAAAACAAATAATTTGGTATTGATTATGCACGTGAAGTCATGCAAAACATATTTCCGCATTATCCATGTTGTGAAAGAAAACATGATCAAAATAAAACAAAAATAAGGAAAGTTAAAAAAAAAGTACACGTCACTCAGAATTCAGAGTTTATCAGTTCTCTCTCTGGAGGTGGATAGCATCTTTCATCATAGATACTTTGAAATTGTCTTGATCAAAGTAGCTAAGCCATTCACAGTTGATCAGATTTACAATATTGCTGTTACTGTGTATAATGTTCTCCTGATTCTGCTCACTTCGCTTTGCATGAGTTCATATGTCTTCCTAAACTTTTTTCTGAAATCATCCTGCTCCTCATTTCTTATAGCACAATAGTATTCCATTATATTCATATACCACACCTTGTTCAGCCATTCACCAATTGATGAGTAGCTCCTTGATTTCCAATTCTCTGCCACCACAAAAAGAGCTGCTACAAATATTTTTTGTACAAATAGCTCCTTTCCCCTATTCTTTGATCTCTTATGGATACAGACTTAGTAGTGGCATTGCTGGCTCAAAGAGTATGCCCAGTTTTATAGTCCTTTTGGTGTAGTTCCAAATTGTTCTCCAGAATGGGTGGACCAGTTCCCAACTCCACCAACAGTGAATTAGTGTCCCAATTTTTTTCACATCTCCTCTAGCATTTGTCATTTTCCTTTTGTGCCATGTTTGCCATTATGATAAACGTGAGATGGTATCTCAGAGTTGTTTTAATTTTCATTTCTCTAATCAGTAGTGATTTCAGGCATTTTTTTTATGTGACTATAGTTTTGATTTATGCCTTCTCACTGGAAGCCTCAATCATAGGTTGGATGATCACTTATTGGGTGTGTTGTAGAAGAGATGCTTGTTAAGGTATGGGTTGGGCCAAATGGCTTCTGAGGCTCCTTTGATTTCTGAGATTCCTTGATTTTATGACCATAGAAGTCCTTGGGGTTGGTAGGTCTGGTTTTCCAGGAGAGTGGGTTGTTTGATTCTTAAGCAATCTTCGGTCATTTCTTCTTATGGATGCCCTGCCTTGGTGATATTTAGTTTCAGAGTTATCAAGGAGGATGAAGAGACAGGAGACTGCTCTATGAGTTCCTGGAATTCTTTCTTAGCCAGTTGTGGCCACTCAGTCACATAGCTCTTTCTACTATTCACAATGTCCCTGATTGATTCTGATCAATATACTTAATTGAAAATATTGTCCTTCTGGTAGCATTTTTTTATTTAGTAACTGTATGTGAAAGCCTGCATTCTTAAGAAGATTTGATAATTTTTATAAATGTGTTGATGATTTAACCCCTCTGACCCTGTTTCAGTGAACATTTGACTGCACAAAAACTGAAGTCCTCTTAATTTTAATAAAATTTTATCTGCTAATAATAGAAGAAGGATCTAGGGATGTGAAAAAGGTAAGGTACCGATTAATAAGGGACAGAAAGCACCCATATTATAGACTCAAGGGTGAGAGAGATTTTATAAACTCTATGCCCATACTTTCCTGAGCCTGTCGTACCCCAAATCTATGGAGTCATGTACTCTTGAATCAATAGATTGCCTGGATAGCTGACACAATATAAAAACATCAAGTGTGTGGATTACACATACAAATACATAGACCACCATGGGAAATCCCCATCAGAAAAAAATGTCTACATAATGAAAATAGAATCTTTAATACAATCTTTAAAATACAATTATTTCCAAAAGGAGGATTATTTCTTCTTTCTAATATGAGAACTTTTGCTGTCCTGGACACGTGGCAAGAATCAAGGCACAGAGCCAAGAGGATGCTGATCTCTTGGTCAAAGGAGAGAAGTGAAAAGTTTAATCCTATAAAGGAGACTGAAAAAGAGTGGTCAGAGGGTAAAGAAAGAAAAAAAAAGAAAACAAAGAGGTAAAAGAAAAAAAAGAGACAGAGTAAAAGAGGGAGCAGTACCATAAAAAACCATGGAGGAAAGTGTCCAAGGAGCAGTAAGTAGTCAATATTCTCTGACTACCTTGATTCCATAGTTTCAGCAGCTTTGGTGATCTGGATAGTCTAGTCAGGGTAGACCTCTGTCGTCTCCTTTTCCTTTTGCCTCCAGTGAACTTCTCAACTTAGACTTCGAGAGACAGTGGAAGATAGAAGGATCTGTTGTGCTATGGTCTATGGGATCACAAAGAGTCAGACATGACTGAATAACAAGTCCTTTATCTCTTAGTCCTATTCCTCCATTCCTAAAGCTTCTGCTACTTTCTCAGGCCATTACCTCTACTCTGACTTCACTTTTCTCCCTTCTTGATTTCAACCCATTGGTTAACAAAGTAACATCATACTCTTCTCCTTCTATTTGTCTGGTCACTCCTCCTCTATCCCCTTTTGTATATAATCATCCATGTACATTTACTAATGGACTTTATCCTGGGCCTAATTCTCTCTCCCTACTCCACTTGATTACCTCATAAGTTTCCATGGTTTTCTTTTAATCATTTTTACATTGATGATTCCCAGATATATAGATCCAAACCCAGTTTCCTTCCTGAGCTCTAATTCTACTTGGCCAACTGTCTGCTGGGCATTTTATACTGTATATACCAGAGACATCTCAAATTCAACATGACCAATGCTTACTTCCCTCAAGACAGCTTAAGTGCCATTTTCTACACGAAGAGTTTTCTGATTCCTCTGGCTGGTGCTATCCATCCCATGATTACCTTGTATTTATTCTGTATGCACTTAGGTGTATATACATTGTCTCTGCTGATAGACTGTAGGCTCCTTGAGGGTAAAAGTTATTCTAGTTTTTGCCTTTTCACTGAGCACCTATAGTGATGCCTGACCCTTGGGAAGTACTTAGGAAATGCTTATTGATTTATTGATTAGATTCATCTTCCTAATGGAATTTTCTGTACAAGTCATTCTACAGCCTATTTATTTTTGCAACCTACCAAGACCACTCTTTCCTGAGACTTGTGTTCTGCCAGAGTAAGGACACTTTACTCTGCCCTTCGAAACTACACTGTATACATTTTTAACATGGGGTCAAATGCTAAGTTATTGACAAGGATGCTTAAGTAAGCAGGCTCCTAACAGCAAAGCAATCAAACAAACACAATCAACTATGTTTCTTCAGATCACCAACATAGAATAGAAAATACTCAAGGAGAGTAGGTGAAGGTTATCAGAACATATAAATACAGTCATGAGGAAATTTACCATCTCATGAAATACTTCTGTGAAACTTTAGAAACATATTTTTTGCAGGGAGAGATCAAGAGCACAAGATCACAGCTTTAAAGGTAGAAGCACACAGGTCCAACCCTCTTATATTATAGATGAGGAAACTGAGAGCCCAAGAAGTGAAATGACTTACAATAAAACAATTGAGCCCTGTTGCCATGTGACAATTTTGATGCCCAACAAGCTCATTAAAAATTAACAAATAAACCAACAAAAACCACAATTTTATCTGCATTCTGTAGGGTCCTGTATTTTGTTGGTATTCAAAGTAAATAATGTATTAGGGACAGGTAAGCGTACAAAGTGTTTTTTAAGGAATTTCTAGACCTTAATAAAAGGATTCTATTACTTACATGAGGTATTTATGTATAAGTTATTCATGCTTAAAATAATGAAATCCTGGGCAAGAAACTGAAGACAGACTCAGGTGGTGTTTTTATCACTTGTAGTCATTGAAAGTAAGGACTTTAAAAGAGAAAGGCAAATTCTTCCTTCTAACTGCTAGTGCCTCACTTTCACCCAAAAAGTACTTTGTTTTTCCTTTGTAATTTGTATCTACACACACACACACACACACACACACACACACACACACACAGATCTATATCTATATCTATTTATACAGTTATCCCTTCCACATCATGGGATTAGGGTAACAGTGCCCCCGCGATCTGGAAAATCCAACTACAATTTTTTGGCCCTCCCTTCATACCGGAGAAGAAGCCTGAATTTTTTCATTTACTTTTATGGGATGTTTGCAGTGCCTTATTGTAAAGTTTGCACTGAGTATTTGGGTAATAGGTCTGAGTCATCTGCTGATCTTTGCGTGTTGTCTTCAGCTTCCACAAAACTCCCAAGAAATTCCCATTCAATTTCTTATGCCAATTGGAGAGATGTAGAAACCAAGATGAGGGAAGTAGCAATGTGGAAGGGATAACTGTATATGTATATTGTTCCCACATGTCTTTGCGCATATATAGAGGTGACTAGGTGGTGCAGTGGTTAGAACACTAGGTCTAGAGTCAGGAAGACCTAAGTTAAAATTTGACCTCAGATATTTACTAGCTGTGTGACCCTGGACAAGTCACTTAACCTCTGTTTCCCTCAGTTTCCTCAACTATAAAACAGATTAAATAATAGAAACTAACTCAGAGGGTTGTTGGGAAGATCACATGAGATAATATTTATAAAGTCTGTAGTATAGTTCCTGGTAAATGCTTGTTCTTTTCCACCCTTTCCCTACTAGTAAAATACTAGGAAAAACAATTTCCCTGGAAACTTGCAGATATAATCAAAAGGGTGTTTCCATGAAAGAAAATAGAATGGGAGGGAGAAAACAGGTACTAGTGAGGAGGAGGTGAAATTTATAAAGAAGCATATTAATGGAGAGAACTAGTAATTCATAAAAGAAAATATTCAGGAAGAGATTAGCAATCAAACCATGGCTACAGACATCTATATACATATACAAGGAGTATGTGTAATAAGCAAGGTGAACCAGAGTTATTAAGTCAAGGAGATAATATGATCTTACAGTTATTCCTGAAATTTAGTGAGATGAGGCTAATGAATAATATGGCTGTGGAAAGACATACCTTCCCCCCCCCCCCAAAAAAATAAAGAGATTGAATAAAAGAGATTATGGAGCAGCACTGTATGTTAGTAATATACTTATATGAGAAAAATCACAGAATGAAGAGAGAGAGGAACATCTGGTTCTCCAGGTGAGGATCAATAAAAGGAGAAACAAAGCGACACTCTGTGAGTTTGTAATGCAGACCTCTTAGCCAGAAGGAAGACGTGGCTAATGAGTTCAGAGAAGAGATTAAAAAAAAAACCGTCATAGAAGCATGATGGGGAATTTAACAGCAAGATATCTATCAGAGATCTCTCTGTGCTGAAAAGCAGAGTATCTGATAAACTTTTGATTTGGTTTAATGATAATTACTCTTTTCAAAAGGTGAAGAAAATCATAAATAGAATTGCTATTCCAGATGTGATTTTGATCAAAAGGAGAAACTTTTTGCTAAAGTAGAAATGATTGGGCACCTGAGGGGAAAGTATCCACTCAATATTAGAGTTTATAAGAGATTGGGGGTGGAAAGTTGAGAATAGTCAAATTATACCCTAAACTATGGTAGAGATGATTTCAAAGAGTTTACGGAAAAGATGAATGAGTTCATGACCAAAAATGAAACAGAGGAATTCATGCCCATGTAGAGATTAGAAGCTGATAACACTGAAATTCTGATAGCCCAATCACAAAGTATTTAGTTTCATATTGCACCTCAGAAGTTTAGCAGTTGTGTGATCCTGGGCAAGTCACTTGATTTCTCTGGGCCTCAGTTTTCTCATTTGTAAAATGAGGTGATTAGGTTCTATTTTATCTAAGGTTCCTTTCCTTTCTAAATCTATGATCCTGTGATACTTTTCATTTCAATAGAGAAGAGGAGTCTACATAAAGGGATCAAGGTTCACATTTTACTTAGAAACATTTACCAATTTTTATTTTGACCAATTTTATTCCTAAAAGCCATAGCAGGTAATATAAGATGGATGCAGAGGAGCAGTGTGATCCTAAAAGAAAAGCCCAAACTAGAAACCACAGATTGATCTAAAGCTAAAAAATTCATTTTGTATGAATTGTACTTTCAACATATACATATTCCAAGACCACACTCTCTTTGTTAGGGTTCCAGGTTGACAAACACGTCTTTTCCTTCTCTCAGTTTTAGCTAGATATATTAACATGCCATGCTCTCCACAAGCATTATTTCCCCTAAAGCATCAAAAAGTCACCTACCAAAGTGTTTTTTTCCTAGATTTAATTAAACTCAGGAAATAATAGAACTAATTAGGCTATAGAATCAACTTGCCTTCATTCTGAGGGAATTTGAGCATAAGCATCACCCCCTTCCATTTGGAAGATATATAACACATGTACTTTTTGGTTATGCTCATACAACCATAGGCTATGCCTCAATGATGTCAGGATTTAGGAAAAATTTGACATTGTACAGATAGTAACTGAATTCATGTTGGAAGTCTGATATCAAAGCTTATTATAATTGTGTGCAAAGTAAAAGTTAATTGGCCCCAACTGAAGGTGAGTGGGGATTTTCTATAACGAACTACATGGAATTTTTGACACTTGGCTGCTGTTTACTTATTCATTTTCAGCTGTGTTCCCAGTAGAATATAAGTCCCATTGATGGCAAGGGATGCTTGATCTGGTTTTCATATCTCTAATACCTAACACAGTGCTGTATACATAGTAGATGCTTGGTACTGGTTGTGATGTTCCCTGATTTCTGCTGCAATATTGCTAAATACTATTCAAATGAGGTGTGACTGTAGTGTTTTACAAAGATGAATGATGTGATTTTCACTAGAGAATTGCCAGCTCTTCATAAGTCCTGCAAGAGACAAAATCTCTTTGCTGAGAAATTACTGGATTCTGATTTCTAAAAAGGATACCCAAATTGCATAGTTCATATCTCATGGAAAAAAAATAAAATCATTGCAGTCATAAGAGGTACTATTGAAATATGAAAATATACAATTTGCTCATCTGAATGGGGTATTGTAACACATGATCTTTGAAAGAGTTAGCAAGTGTGGTATTTTGGAAGAATATTTATGTGACACAATGTAGCCAATAAAGGTTATAATTTACCATCCAACAAGTGAGGAAAATGGTAACCATCTCTAAATAGAAAGAAGTGAAGGCAACTTCAAATTATATGGATAAAGCAGGGCAAGAGTGGATGTAAGTTGTGATTTTTTTACAGAAAGTAACAAAAAAGAAAATATTACATCTTAGTGTATCTTCCTAATTCTTGCTATATTCATACATTTAAGGAAATTATAAACAACCATTGAAGGGTGAGAATAAACATTAACAGTTATCCACTGAGGCTATGCAATGCACTAAATAAGAAGTAAAAACAGTTCAGGATGGGAACTGTTACTTTTTTGTCTTCAAGTACTTAACCCAGTGCCTGCCACATAACAGCCGCTTAGCAATTGCTTATTGAATTGAATTATCCATGAGGTGGAGGCTAGGTAATATGACCATTTAAAATATTTGAATTATCTGGATAAATAATAAATCTCCAATTTCCTTTGCATATTTGACTGAATCATAGGATATCAATAGCTGGAAGGGACTTCAGGGAGCACTTAGACCAAGTCATGCCTAATAGGAATCCTGTCTATTATATATATGAGAAATGGGTCATCCTATTGCTGCTTTAACCCCCCACCTTGATTTAAACTGAATATCTAGATTTCACCCAAACATATGGATGGGGAATCCAATCCACTTTGGCCATCTTTTTACACGGACAGAGACAGAACAAGTCTCTAAGGTGCTCTGACGGTAACTTTCAGCTCAATTACTACTGATGTTGCAGTAATTGTGCCTCTACATGGTTGGCTTGGAGTGATTGGTTGAATGGAAATATGTGGTCAAAATGGTGAATTAACTCCACTCTTGGGACCAATCTGAATTAAAGATAATTCTTTAGGCATATAGGATTTTTCCTTAAAATGAACAAAAAGATTGATCAGGTTCTTGCGCACATTTTTAGTTCCTGAGTTTGGTGGTATATTCTTTTCCAAAAGGAATGATTCTGTGTTAAATCAGCATTCATACAGGAAGTAAAAAAGAGATAAAACCCAAGTATAAAATGCACTTAAGCCAAATAAGATTTATTGAAGGACATTTTTCATAGCTCATCCTAGCCTCAGGAAAGCTGTTGACGTGGGTGTAACAAATCAAGAAGTCTGAATCCAGCTCAATTCAAAGCAGGTGAAGAGAGGAGGGGAGGTGAAGGGAGAGAATAACAGTTTACAGCGTCATCTTTCCAGCTCCTCTCTTTTAAACGGTAAAAGTTCAATTTCTGATGTGTGTCAGTTTTCCTTGATTTTCAAGGATCTTATGCCATTGATTGTTGGGGAAATAAGGTATTATATTTTACGTCTGCTCCAAGCTTTATGCTTTGGCATCTCCAAGCATTGTAATCCATTGGTGGAACTAAAGAGAGAGAAAGGGGAGGCAGGGAAAGAGTGACTCATCTTATGGCTGACTCCTGTTCTCCTAGAGATAGGAGTCAGTTCTTTCTGGCTTTGAGTGGGCTCTGAGAAACACTCCCCTGCATTGGTGGCCATGAGCTCATACAAAGAACAAAGGCGTCAAGGTTTGTTCATGACCCGAATTTCTGATTTAATTCTCTCCACTTGCCAGAAACTAAAATATGCTGTAGATATGGTGAACAACAACAGCAACCACAACAGCAAAAGCCTTCCACAACCCCCCTTAATTCTAGTATCTTCTCTCTGTTAATTATTTCTTCTTGATCCTGTATGTAGCTTGCTCCGTATATTTTTGTTTGCATGTTGTCTCCCCTATTAGAGAGTAAGCTCCTTGAGGGTTTTTATTGTCTTTTTTTATCCCCATTGCTTAGCACAGTGCCTGGAACATAGTAGGCACTTAATAAATGTTTATTGAGTTGGAGAAGATGTGGGAAAATCGGAATACCAATGCACTGTTGGTGGATTTGTGAACTGATCCAAACATTTTGGAGAGTAATTTAGAACTATGCCCAAAGGCTATAAAAATGTGCATACCCTTTAACCCAGCAATAGCACTTCTAGGGCTGTATCCCAAAGAGATCATAAAAATGAGAAAGGGACCCATATGTACAAAAATATTTACAGCAGTTCTTTCTGTGGTGGCAAAGAATTGGAAATTGAGGGGATGCCCATCCATTAGGGAATGGCTGAACAAGTTGTGGTATATGAATGTAATAGAATACTATTGTGCTATAAGAAATGATGAACAAGCAGACTTCAGAAAAACCTGGAAAGACTTATATGGACTGATGCTGAGTGAATTAAGCAGAAGCAAGAAACATTGTACTCAATAACAGCCATGTCGTGCGATGACTGACTTTGATAGACTTAGCCCTTCTCAGCAATGCAAGGATCTAAGACACCTCCAAAAGTCTCATGATGGAAAATGCTATCCACATCCACAGAAAGAACTGTGGAGTTTGAATGCAGTTGGAAGCAAACTATTTGCTCTTTTTTTCTTCTGTTTTGTTTCTTCTTTCTTGTGGTTCCTCCTATTGGTTATGATTCTTCTTTACAACATGACTAGTGTGAAAATATGTTTAATAGGAATGTATATGTATAGCCTATATCAGATTGGGCACCATCTTGGGGAGGGGAGGAAGGAGGAGAAAATTTGAAACTCAAAAGCTTGTGAAAGTGATTGTTGGAAACTAAAAATAAATCAATTAATAAAAAATAAATGTTTATTGATTGATTGATGACCTGAATTTCTGTTCTAACTCTTAACTCTCTCAGTCCAGTTGTCAAACACTAAAATATACTGTAGATCTATTGAATAGGTTAACATTCATTCAAGGCCTTTTGTTCAGTATGAATTGACATGTCTTCATCTATGAGAAGGGCCAGTAGTCAATTGCCAGGAGTAAGAGAAGCAAGGATAGAATAGGTTTGAAAACAAAAGTTTCTCAGAACTGTTCAGTACCTATAGATACCCTGCAATCAAAATTATTCCATTTGTACAAATTGAGTAGGTACAGCCACGATAAATTGTAACCTAGGTATTAGACTAAAGGTTAAGATTCTATCTCCTTAGCAGAATCACTTCTACTAATAGAATTCCCTGACAAGACTCCTTTACTCAAGAAATCACCCACTTGCTACTTAGATTCTCATTGATTTGATTTCTCCCTTTATATTAGACTTTCTGTTGCTCTTTTCTTTATATTCAGGTTTTATCTGTTTTCCCCTTCTGGTTGTGTTCACATCAAGATACCTTCTAGAATTGTAAGTTACCGGAAACTTTTCCATATAAACTATCCCCTGTATCCTTTGCTTGGGAAAAAAAAGGAAAATTAAACCCATTTTGTGACAACTTTCTGAGCAGCATCCTGCAGTACAAGCTCCATGGATCCTTCCCATGGTCAAACAATGAATGACCAACTAAAAGGCCAACCAATAGTACTATGTGTTCATGCTCATACAATTGTGCAAGGTTATTCTTTAGCCCATGAATCACAAAACAAGTTTTAGTATTATTTAGAGTTGTTCTGTCTGCTATAATAGGAATTCTTTGTCCAGGGTCTGTGAACTTATTATTTTTAATATTTTTCTAACTGAATTTAAATAAAATTGTTTTCTGTTGTAATACTATGTATTTTATTTTATTCATTTAAGAACAGGAGTCTTGTCCAACAGGCAGTAAATAGTAAAGCTTGGATCTGAACCCAGGTTCTCCGACTCCATCTATGGCCACATAGTGAGAAGACAGGACTCATTGGAAAAGACCCTGATATTGGGAAAGATGGAAGGCAAAAGGAAAAGGGGATTGGGGCAGCTAGGTGGCACATTGGTTAGAGCATTGGACCTGGAGTCAGGAGGATCTCAGTTCAAATCCGGCCTCAGACCAAACATTTGACACTTATTAGCTGTGTGACCCTGGGCAAGTCACTTAACCCCAACTGCCTAAAAATTAAAAAAAAAAAAGGATGGCAAAGGATGAGATGGATGTTAGCGTCATGGAAATAATGAACATGAACTTTGACAGACTTCGAGAGATAGCGGAGGATAGGAAGGCCTCGTGTGCTATGGCGACTCTTCGTGCTGGACGCAATTGAATGACAACAACAACCTCTGACTTTATAGCCATCACTCTTCCCACTGCACAATGCTAGTCCAACTCCCTCATTTTAACAGATGTAGAAACTGCGACACAGAGAGATTAAGTCACTTGGTTGGGTCACACAGGTAGTAAATTGCAAGGACAGAATTTGAAATCAGAGCCTCTGATTCTAAATACAATAATTTTTCTACTATGCCAATCTTTCTCCCATTAGCTCCAATGAAATCATTACATGGTTGGGGAGCCTACAGCCTCAAGTCTACATGTGGCCCTCTAGGTCCTCAAGTGTGGCACTTTGACTGAATCCAAACTTCACAGAACAAATCCCCTTAATAAAAGGATTTGTTCTGTAAAACTTGGACTCAGTCAAAAGGCTACACCCAAGGACCTAGGAGGCCACATGTGGCCTCAAGGCTGCAGGTTCCCCACCCCTGAATCTAACCAGCCACCTCATGAAAGGTGTAGCAGTATATGTTTCCAGTTCTTGGTAGCCTGTTAAGAGAAATAACCATGAGAAAAAACAAAAAAAAAAGAGGGAGTCTTCAATGTTCTAGGCCTACTTTATTTAGAATTTGATGATGAGGGAAAAATGTGGGACTGGTTCTGATGAGATAAATGGGGGAAATTCTCACTAACTGGTTTTACCCAATAGGTATTATTGGAAGCCATGGTTGAACTACCCAGCATAGAGCAATGCATTTCATAGTGAAGTACTTTAGAATACTAAATATCATCCCAGACTTTTTTAGAAATTAGGATATAATGAAAACATTTATTCATAATTAAAACTATTGAATCAAACCTCTGGGTTTCTCTAAGTTCTTCATTAGATTGTAAGCTCCTTGATGGCAGAGACTGTCTTTTGACTTTTTTTTTTTGTATTACCAGTGTATAGCACAGTGCCTGGTACCTAATAGGTGTTAAATAAATGTTTATTAATTGATTATTAATTGATAGATATTTTGTACCCACAGTGTCTAACACATATAAAGTGCTTGATACATGTTTGTTGAATTGAATTTTTATTACTTGACTTTTGGTTCAGAATAGTTTAAACATTTTAATTTGGGCATGTAATGACACTCAGGACTATTTAGAAAATACTATCTTTCTTGCAAAATTCTTAAAATGATAATTCTTCAGAGGAGGTTACAAAGAGTGACTCATAATTTCACATGAGTTGAAAACTTCAAAAACCTGTCATGCTGGGGCCTGGAATGTGGAAGTTCTGAATTTGGAAGTTCTAAAGTGTGGAATTCTGAGAGAAACCATTCTAAAATGAAAATTGGTGTCCAGGGCCAACCTGCAATTAAAGGAGTTGGACCAAAGCTGTCCTTATGATAGCCAAGGGAAAGGCAAAGGTTACGAAGAATATTAATTACTGAATTAATATGCTATTGAGAAATTAAAGTAACCCTCTAAGTTCTAAGCACTAACATATGTGAGGGACATCTTAATGAGTAAAAGAATTTTTATTTAAGTCTAGGAAAATTTTTAATTGCCTCTTTAAAGACTATAGATTCAGAAGTTAGATTAAGGAGTTCTTAAAAGAAAGTGGTCAGTGTGAAAATACAAAATCTCTCTTTATTATAAGGACTAATATTTTCTCTGTTGAGAATTGTTATGCTTCATAAAATATAGGTAGCTACTAAAACTTAGGTGAGCGATCCCAAAGAGACAAACATCTTGTTATTTCAAAGAAACTCTTTGACCTACTTAGTCTGAGAAAGCCTAGAATGGAGTGGCCTAAAGCATTTGGATTTATTCACGTGGTATTTATTCCTGCTTTTGTAGCTCTGCACCAATTGCCTTGCCTCTGGGTGTATTAACAAACAAGATTAAAAACATAAATTACCATAACTAATAAAATTACTCCACAGGCAATTTTAACAAGAAATCTTGAACCCTGTTTCTTGGGAGAGCTGATGATTGCCCAAAACAAACTTGGCTATTCCTGAAGCATACACTGCTTTACAGAGTTTTACTCAAATTACTAAAATACGGCATTATTTTTGGCAATGACATATTGCATAGTGCTGTACTCATATTCATAAATGCCTGGATTTGAAACCCGCTTCTGCTACTTATTACCTGAGTGACTGTGGGCAAGTCACTTAACCCGATTGGGCCTCAGTTTCTCCTTCTATACAATGAGAATGTTAGACTAGAACTATATGTCTTCTGCTGTCCCTTCTATCTATAGATTTATGGTCTTATGGTCAGACACTTAATGTCTTTGAGTCTTAGGCCAATCTCTAAAATTATAAATTGTGGGCAGGTTGCAGCTCTGTGGCTGGAATTAATTCCTGTGCTGTTTTCCCCATCATAATAGTTTTAATAGTAGCCAGGAGTATTAGATGCTCAGTTTGCTTATTTCAGATGTTTTAATGAGCAAATTGAATTGACCATGAGGTGAACTGTTTAATTGTGTCATAATTTGTGTTCAGGCAATGGATCCATGTAGCCATATGGACACCACCCCTAGACTTCACCATTTCTATAGCAAAAGAAAACAAATTTTCTATGCTAAGGTCATTAAGGTGCAGGAATGATCATTCCTCTCACTATTTCTATTTAAATGGGTGATATCCTCCAGTATCTAACACAATGTTTTGTGTATAATAGTAATTACATTTATCGAATTGAAAATTGAATTGTTTGGTACCAGTGAACTACTGTCCTTTTAACTGATTTCTCTGCCTCAGGAATATCCCCTACAATGTTAGCAAGACAGCTCATATTCTGCAAGGAATGTCTGCCTTCTCCACCAGAACTGTCAAGAGGGCTGCCCCCTCAAATGCTCTGGCAGTAACTCGAAAACCCAGGTATCTTTTGACAATTGGTAATAACTGCACATCTTGACAAACTGTACCCTATTACATAAAAAGCATGTCAGGATTAGAGCTAGAAAGCACTTTGGAGTTTGATTCCTTTATTTTACAGGTGAGGAGAACAGAAAGCTAAAAGTGACTTCCCCAAGATCACACAGGAAATAAATAGCAGGGTTGAGATTTGAACTCAGATTCTCTAAATCCAGTGCTCTTTTTGCACTGAAAACAGATGTATGTGCATGTGTATATGTGTGTGATACAGGTATGTATACATATGTGTATGTGTATATATATATACACACATATATCTCAAGCATATATGTGTACATGTTATATGTGCAACTACATATAAAGTATATATATGACATACTTTATATGCACATATATAGTCTATTATATATATTTGTGTATATATGTATACATACAGATATATACAGTGAATACACACACACACACACACACACACACACACACACGAGACTAAAATATACTGTGAGGATGCTGATGTCTTTCCCGGGTGCTATAGAGATAATGCAGAGATTGCAGGAAACTAACCATCATGTCTAGGTTCAAGCTTTATTGAAGACAATTAATTTCCTTCCTCACTGGACCGCAAGAGCCCATTTCCCCAGTATCCTCTGACTTCCCAACTAGTAGACTTGGATCATGTTGGATTTGAAGTCAGAAAGACTCAAGTCCTGCTTCAGTGACTCATTCAGTGACTAACCTTGGGCAAAGCCTTTGACCTCTTCCAACCTTAGTTAACTTATTTATAAAATAGGGTCTTGCTAATAGCTCCTACCTTACAAAGTTCTCAGAGTTAAATAACATAAGTGCTATACAAATGCTGGGTATTACACTATTTTATTACCCTTGGGAAGATAAAAACAAAACGAGTGCTTACCAGTGAGGATGATCTGGGACCGCACAGAGAGAAAATTTGGATGACAGAAGGATATCCAACTTTCAGGGGTCCATAGCTCCCTGGAGGGAAGTCATAGAATCACAGATTTTTAGAGCTGAAAGGGACCTCAGGGGGCATGTAGTCCAATAAATAACCCCCAAAGGAATCCAGTATAATATGCCCGATGTGGTCATCCAATTTAAGCTTGAAGATGTCTTATAAAGGAGGAACTACTCTACTACTTATAAAGGAGGAACTACTCTACTCATGGATATCTCTAATTATTAGCAAGTTTTTCCTGACATTAAGTCTAAAGTTGCTGGGTTTTGTCTTCTTTTGATCACTTCTGGTTCTTTCTTTCTAGAACCAAAGAGAACGTGCCTGATCTTTACTCCACATGACATCCATACAAATACTTAGAGACAGTTATCATATGCTTCAAGTCTTCTTTTCTCCAGGCATACTCAGATCCTTCAACCCATTTTTGCAAGTAAGTGAATAAATAAGCATTTATTGTACACCTACTATGTGCTATGTGCTGTGCTAAGTGCTAGGGATACAAAGAAAAGAAAAGTACAAACCCTGCTCTTAAGGAGCTCACAATCTAACAGGAGAGACAACATGTAAACAACTATGTACAAGAAGATATATTGGAATAGGATAAATTGGATAAATAGGATGTTGTTATTTAGTTGTTTTCAGTCACGTATGTGTCTTCATGACTCAATTTGGGGTTTTCTTGGCAAAGCTACTGGAGTGGCTTGCCATTTCCCTCTTTAGCTCATTTTTGCAGATGAGGAAACCGAAGCAAACATGGTTAAGTGATTTGCCCAGGGTCACATAGCTAGTCTGAGGTCGGATTTGAACTCAGGAAGATGAATTTTTCTGACTCCAGGCCCAGAACTCTAGCCACTGTGCCATCTAGCTGTCCCATAAATAAGATAAAGTGGATAAAAGGATAAATTGGAAATAATCAATAGGGAAGGCACTACAATGAAAGGGGATTGGAAAAGTATTCTTGTAGAAGGTGAGATTTTAGCTGAGTCTTAAAGTAAGCCAGGAAAGCTAGGAGGCAGAGAAGAGGAGGAACGGTATTCTAGGCATGGGGGACACACAGTGAAAATGCCTAGAGTCAGAAGATGGATGAAATGTCTCATGTGAGGGACAGTAAGGAGGTCAACATCACTGGATTGCAGAGTACTTGTGGGGCATAAGGCTTAAGAAGACTAGAAAGGTGAGGGGGGAGGCAGGTTATGAAGGGCTCTGTACATCAATCAAAGGATATTATATTTGATTCTGGAGGTGACAGAGAGCTACTGGATTTTATTGAGTGGGGAAAAGAGAATGGGGAGAGGCAATCGAAACTTTATTTTCTTTTCTCGTGGCTTGTTATCTCTTTCTCCTCCTCCGCCTTGGAAACCACTCTGACCTCCAAAGTTTCCTCAGCCTTTGCCACCAAAACCCCTGCAGCCTCCTTATGACCACTGCTGCCATGACCACCATTGCAGCCTTCAAAGCCACTGGGAATGACCCAGTCCAAAGTTACTTTATTTCCATCAACGTCCCTGTCTTCCATGGACTCTTTTGTAGCTTTAGCAACTTTTGAGTTGAAATTCACAAAACCAAGCCCTTTAAATGACCCTGATTCCCTGTCTATGACTATCCTGGAACCAAGAGAGCCATGAAATGAGTCTTTCAATATTTCTTCCATTGTTTCTTCAGATAGACCTTTGATGAACAAAGTTTTGTGTGGCTCCTTGGTGCTGCATGTGTTATCTTCTGACCCTTTAGCTCCAAGCCTGACTGCTCTGCCTTTGATTTCTGTATTGTTACAAGAATTCAAAGCTTCTTTTGCATCTTTTACAAAGGCAAATTTAATAAACACACATCCTTTATGCCAGTCTTGGTTGTTCTGGGGCAAGTTGATCGCCTTCTCAAGCACTTCCTGCAGACGTTTTCCAGGGGCACTGTGAGTGAGGTTATTCACCACCAATGTCTCTGAGTCCACTGACTTGCTGTTTTTCCTGCTCTAGGAATTATTCTCGTGTTCTTGATTTTTCTCCTCTATGTAGTCCAGAATGAGTGCCCAACCATGAATCTCTGCTCACTGTTTCTCTTCCAAGTCCTTGTTCAAATCTGTTTCTGTCTTAAACTCAATGTAAGTAATTCCTTTGGGTATTGGACCCTTGGTGCAGACAAGTCTAACCTCAATTGCATCTTCAAAGACTTCCTTGAGCTCTTCCTGAATTATTTTATAAGGCAGATTCTTGATCTGTTATGTTTTCTTTTTGCCTTTCCTCATTTCATTTCAGAGTCAAGAACTTTGGAGCTACTGAGTTTCAGAACTTTTTACATGTCTTCAGCTGATTCAAATTCCTCGTAGTCAAACTTCCTGATGGTGCCAATGAAGACATCCGAATTGGATGTCTTTTTGCAAAGAAGTCCATGATGCCAGTTTTTAGCCCAGAAATAGTTTTGTTGAAGTTCAGATTACCAGTGAAGAGATTGGAAATTTGTAGATATTTTAGCTCTTGGGTGAAATTTTTGATTAATTTTGACTGAAACCAGGCCTCTGGGTCACTGTCACTTCCTGTAGTCTCCTCACCATATTTCCACAAGGGTCTTTTCCCCACTTTCCAATACATTTTTATGTATTGTCTCTCCTTCTTAAAACATAAGCTCCTTGAGGGCAAGAATATCTTGTTTACTTTGATGTCTGTAGTGTTTGGCACATAGTAAGCATTTAAATGCTCTATCATTATCTATCTATCTCATTATCATCAATATTTCCTCTTTCCATCACTATAACTAAAGACAAAACAAAACAAAACAACTAAAAAACCACTTTGGTTGGCTTTGACTTTCCTTGGTAGCCTTAGATAATTCTGAGTTAAATCTCTCTTGGAACTTTTTATAGGACCATGCCACATTCTTGTTTTCTTCATCTGTGGCCTGCCCTTGCTTCTATCTTCTTTACATATCTTCTAAAAATCAAATTTGATTGGTTATTTCCCTATGTATCCATAATAGTGTCTTCAGATAACTTCTATTTTTCCTCCTCAACATAAGTGGTTTCCATGGTATCTTCAGAATTTTATTTTTCTGAGTTTCCCGTCTTTCCTGGACTGACTTCCCAAGTAGAAATTTAGTTTGTGGAATCCTACCTAACCTTCCTCTGTACCCTTTGAAATCAGGTCCTCCAAAGTCCATGGTACATGACAGATTATGACTGTCATGCCTCTTCTCTACAAGGATATTTTTATTAGAACCCGTGATTGGATTTGGGAATTAGGAAGATTATTTTGACAGCAGTGTGAGGAACATATTTTGTTGACTTTATACCCAAAATATCTCTCACATTTGTCTCCTTTCCACTCACACAGCCACAACCTTAGTTCAAGTCCTCATCACCTCTTGCCTAGGCTATTGCAGTACTTTCTTACTTGATCTCTTTGCTTTCAGTGGGTGTTTCTTCATCCCATTCTCCATACAGTTGCCAAAAAGATATTCCCAAAGCATAAGACTGTTGATATAGTCACTTAATGTATTATTCTTTTGGGTCTGTTTATTTTGTCATTCCTCAGCACACACAATCTGCCCATGTTTCCCAGTATCTGGCACAATATCTGGCACATAGTAGGCATTTTTTTCTTTTAGTGACTTACAAGATTTATATTTATGTCATCCCAAATCATAAACTGGGACCATTACATTAACAAATACATGGAAACCAAACAAAGAAAAATAGAAAGCAGCTCTGTTAGCGTAACTGGATTTACCACCAGTAAAAAAGAAAATATGGATCTGCCCAGTTTCATTATCCTGGCCTCCTTCCAACATGAGTCTCCTACAGAATGCATGGCTATTTAATTTTTATTATCATTGTTTTATTTCATGCAATAGTTTTTTATTTTCCTGGTGGTACATTTTAATGCATACCATTATTTTAAAGAGGCAGCTAGGTGGCGCAGTGGATAGGGTGTCGGGCTTAGAATTAGGAAGATTCACCTTCCTCAGTTCAAATCTGGCCTCAGATACTTACTATCTGTGTGACCCTGAGCAAGTCACTTAGTTGTGTTTGCCTCAGTTTCCTCATCTGTAAAATAAGCTAGAGAAGGAAATGGCAAACCTAGTATATTTGCCAAGAAACCCCAAATGGGGTCACAAAGAATTAGACATGATTGGACAACAATTATTAAAAATATACACTTTTTTGTATCACCTTTATTTTCAAATATATCCATCCTCCATCTACTACCTAGAAGTCATTCCTTGTAAACAAATTTAAAAAGAAAGAGGGAAATACTCAACAAACTGGCACATCAACTGGCTGATACTATATGCAATGTTCTACACCCATAGTGCCCCACTTCCGAAAAGCAGGGAGGAAAGTGCATCTTCTCTCTTCAACAGGGTCATTTATTTATTTATTTATTTATTATTGTATAGCATTCAGTTGTGTTTTGTTTCAATTTTGTTCTTTCTATTTCCATTGTTGTGCATTATGTTCTTGGTTATATTTATTTCATTTTACATTGGTTCATATATGTCTTTTCAAGTTTTTCTGTTTCACACATTTATCATTTCTTATAGCACAGTAACATTCCATTTTATTAGGAAATGTAGATATTCCTCAATTGATAGACATTTATTTGGTTTCTAGTTCTTTGCTATTTCAAAATGTGCTGCTATACATATTTTGGTGTACATGGGACTTTTCTTTCTATCTTTGACTTTCTTGGGTATATGGCCTATCAGATGGATCTCTAGGCCAAATGTTATGGGCAATTTAGTCACTTCCTTAACATAACTCCACATTGCTTTCCAGATTGGTTGGATCAATTCACTGTTTATTCAACAGGGTGTTAGTGTATCCACCATTCTATAATCCATCGAACATGGACGGTTTCATTTTTTTGGTCATCTCTGCCAGTTTGCTAGGTATGAGATGAAATATAGTAGGTGTTTTATTAATGTTTGTGAAATTGAATTTATTTAGTTTCTCCCTTATCTTTCTAGTACTGAATGGAGAAGGAAGCCCTATTTTAAGTGGGGCCTGTCACTACTAGAGATTGTTAGCAATCTTGCATTGACTAATTTCACCCAGCTGTTGAAGAGATTGGGAAACTATAGATCTGAATGAGGAAAAGAAAAGCACAGGTGTGCCCCCTTGTGGAAGATTTCCTTTCTCTGATGTTGTGGGGCAACTGAAAATGGAAGCAAATGCCCAAAGTAGATTTAGGGGTTGGGATAGAGGCTTTAAACTTCAAGTCAGTCTATTGACATTTCTGGTAGACAGGAAAGTGATAGGAGGGATCCATAAATCTGTGGTTGGATTGAGCACATGTGAATGCATGAATAAATGAACGTTTATAAAGTTTTTAGTATGTGCCCTGCACTGTGCCAAGTTCCAGGGAAACACATACATATGATCAAGACGGTCCCTGCCCTAAAGGTGCTTACATTATAACGGGGGAAGATAATCGCATTGGTTTGGAGGCAAGATGAAAACTCACCAATCAGACTAGGGTCCCAGGGACTAGAGTCAGAGTTCCAGTGGGAGGACGAGGAATAAGAAGAGGAGAAGGAAGAGGCCAAAGTGCAGGTAGAATATGGCATGAAGAAGACCAGAAAGAGGTGTGGCAGGAGTATAGAGCTTTGGAAAGGCCTTGGCAGTGTATTTGAGATTAGAACTAAGAGCTGAAGCAGTAACTCATGACCATGGTGGGAATTTTAGCAGTAATTTCATGCAAGTGTCTCAAGCTTCTACCCTTGGTCAGTTGGGAGAGATAGGGCAGAGCGGAGGGAAGCAACTCCAGAAGCTCAAGGCCAACCTTTCAGCACAGTAAAACCTCTTCAGATAAGTAACCCTGCCCACTCGTCGCCCTGCTTCCAGCTGCCACTAACTACTATTTCACATGCAGACTATTTTTCCAGGGAAACAAGTTCTTTTTTGGCTAATACCATCTGGTATTTAGCACATACTTCAGTATACGGCAGTATACGGCAAAAGAGCAGCCTCAGCCTTCATAGATATAAAGGAGAGGCTTAAATGTAAGTGGGCAGCAAGGCTCTAGTTAGAGTTGGATGACCAGAGCTTTGTCCCAGGTGAATCTTTGACTCATTTTTTATTAAGCCTTAATCACTGAATGGGCTCTGCCTCAGTCAATCCCAGAGATGAGACTTGAACCAGGATCTTCTTGATGGTGAATCCATCCTTCTATTACTATTCTTTTTAAAAATCTTCTTAATTGAGAACTCTCAATTTGGTAATTGCTCAGAAAATTGAGAAGTGTTTGGCAGAAATGAGCTTCAGACCAACAGCTGTACCATATTCCATGATAAACTCAAAATAGGTATACGGACTGAATATTAAGTCACATGATAAACAACTAAGCATCTGAGTGGGCTACAAAAGAATGAGATTAAAATGTCTATACTCTTTGATCGTGCTTCTGCTAGGCATATACCCAAAGAAGATCAATAAGAAAGGCTCTATTTATACCAAAACATTTGTACCCGTTTGTAGCCTCACTTTTTGTAGTAGATAGGAACTGGAAACAAAATAGATGTTCATAGATTGGGGAATGACTAGACAGATTTTGGTACATGAATGATGTACTATAAGAAATGATGAATATGGTGAATGCAGAGAAGTATAAGAAGACTTATGTAGACTGTTAAGAATTGAAGTGGGGACCAATAAGACAATATGAACAAGAACTACTATGGTGTAAATAGAAAAAAAATTGTAGAAAGAACTACTATGGCATAAATAGAAAGAACAAAATTATATGAACTTAATTCTGTGAGGCTAAAACTAATCTTAATCCCAAAGAAAAGATATGTAACTGCACCTCCCTTCATCGCAGAGGAGGGAGACTATGGCTGCAGAATATGGCATGTAATGTTAGAAGTGCTCAGTATGTTGAATTTGGCAGGACTGTTGTAATTTTTTGCTGTTGTTTGTTATGAAAGATAGCTTTTTGTGAGAGGAAGTAATATTGAAAAATAGAGGTGATATAAAACATTAATACAATTTAAATGAAAAAATAAAATATTCCAAATGGTGTATTTACAAAGGGAATTGGTGTTAGTGTACTGGGTAGTATCAGGTACTGATTTCCTCTGATTTCTGTGTGAGGGATATGATGCAAAGAATTGAAAAATCCTCCAAATTACATTCCTGCTCCCTCCATATTGACAGAATTTTCCTAAGGTATAGGTCATGTCCCAGCTGAAAAATCTGTGGTGCTTCCCAATTGCTTATGGGACAAAATATAAACTTCTTAGCCCGTCTCTTAAGACCCTCCAAAGTTTGTTCCTATTTATTTTTTTCAGTCTTATTTCACATTGTCCTCCTTCATGATTTCTAACTTCCAGTCAAACTGGAGAACTAACCATTGCCCAACTCATACTCACTCTACCACCCCTGGGCATTTGGATAAGTAATTCCTCATACCCAGAAATACTCCCTCCTTATCTTTGTTGTTCAGCCATTTTAGTTGTGTCTAAATTCTCCTGACCCCATTTTATTGGCGAAGATACTGGAGTGGTTTGCCATTTCCTCCTCTAGCTTGTTTTACAGATAAGGAAACTGAGGCTAACAGGGTTAGGTGACTTGCCCAGGGTCACATAACTAGTAAATGTTGGAGGCTAGATTTGCACTCACAAAGATGAGTCTTCCTGACTCCAGGCCCAGCACTCTATCCATTGTGCCCCTAGATGTCCCTTATCTCTACATTCTCAGAATTCTTATCTTCCTTCAAGACTCAACTCAAGTACCAGTTTATCCATGAACGCTTCCTTAAAGCCCCAAGCATCATTGCTCCCTAGCTTCTTTTTTTTTTCACCTTTTCAATCATGGTGATAGCTTTTGTTTTTGTATTATCTTCATTTACAAGCATATCCAGTCTCCCCATCCCCTATCCAGTGAGCTATCACTTGTGAATATTAAAAAAAGAAACAATAAGGAAAAGAAATTCAGCAAAATTCATTAACACATCAATCACGTCTGACAATAAATGCAATATTCCACCCAGATAGCCCCCCACTTATGCTAAGATTTTGCCTCGATTTTTCTTGTACTGTAGCTGTGTATGTGTGTGTAGAATATAAGTTCTTTCAGGGCAGGGACTGTTCCAATTTTATTTTTGTGTTCTCAGATTTTTAGCACACTTCCATGATTGTAATAAGTACTTAATGCATGTTTGTTGAATTGTTTGCAGAGGGAAATACATGTCAAGATAAAGAGTAAAGATCCTATAGGCGATAGAGACCCCTTGAAAGTTTTTGAGAAGGGAATGACATGGTAAAAAACTATATGAAAGATGGTTTGAAAAGGGAAAAAGACTGATTGAAAGATTTTCTGCAATCATTTAGGCAAGAGATGAGAGCTGACCCAGGATGACAGCAGTGTGAGTAGAGAGATGTGACAGATGCTAGAACTGTTTTTAAGGTAGAATCAACCAAAATTGGTCGTAGATTGGAGAGTGAAGGAAAAAATGGACCCTTCCCATATTCTCTAGCTTTATACACCCTTCATTTCTGCTATTAACTTCTGACTTGGTAACCTAAAGTGGCCTTATAAAGCCTACCTTTGATTCACCGAAGGTCATAACATCTTTCATTTGTTCCATCCATTCTATCCAACTGTCACCACAGTTGAGAGGAATGGAACAGAAGAAAAGATGGTGGGAAAGTACCCCTTGGTACTTTACCTTCTTCTCTACCACATGCTGCTATTAATTTCCCACATTCTCTTTGAAATAGTGGGGTAAGACTGAACTTTTGCTTCTCTTGTCCTCATATTCATGGTCTTATGGGATAATTGGCCTTAAGCTGATAGGGACCTTAGGGGCTGTGTAGTCCATCCTCCTCATTTTGCAAGTTGGGGAGGGAGAAACTGAGGCCAACAGAGGTGAAGGACGTGTCCAAATCCCACACGTAGCAAGTTGTAGGGCTAAGATTTGAACCCAAGCACTCTGACTCCAAACCCAGGCCTCTGCCTACTATACCTCACACCAATCTGTCTCATCATGATTTGGGGATGTACTGCCTGTCTTAGAAACAAGTCTAACTGAGACAAAAAAAATCCTGTGCTAATATTCACAAAAAACCTGTTTCTTCAGTCCAAACACATAACCTTCTGAGACCTTAAATCTTACTAAGTCTGTCCCCATGGGCATCCAACTAAGCAACTGGAATGGAGCTATAAATTAACTAGTTCATTCACAGCTGCAACAGCTATTTAGCAAGCAGAATGTCAACACTAGCTATTTACAGAGATTCCACCTCAAATGTTCCCTAGCTGGTATCCAATTTAAAATATTATATATGCAGAATACTGCATGGCCCATTCCCAGAGATCAGAAGGGGAAGACACTACAGTCTTTAAAGATCTCACCTTTTATGGGTGACACCAATTAATTTGTATAAATTAGACATGGGTCCTGACTTCTTCCTGCAATTTCAAATTGAAATCAGTAAATTAGCTTCTCCTTTTAAATGAAACTGGTTATCTATATCAGGAAACTTTAAGAAAAAGGAAGCAGAATTTTTGCTTCTGAGTATTGCTATAAATGTTCTCAATTATAATAGATTGTCTATAATAATTCATTTTTTTATTTTGCTACTAATTTGCTTTGTAAGTTATTGAATGTCTTTTGCCTCAGTTCCTTTATCTATAAATGGAAACAGCATCTCCTTTTTTTCCTCCAAGTTTTAACCTGTTTTACATATAAGAAATAACTTTTTTTGGAGTAAGGGGGGTTGTGAGGAAACCTCTTCTATCAATGCAGATGGGCAATTACTCTACTCCTTAAGTAGGGTTCTGAAAGGGGGTACTGACTTGCCTAAAGTCACATAGCTATAGTGTGTCAAAGGCAGGAACTGAACACGTTTTCTTGTCTGCAAGGCCAGCTCTATTATAGCACACTGCCTATATAGAGAAACACAGAATTTGAAATATGAAATGACTTACCTAAAATCACACTGTGAAGTTAAATAAATCAGATTTCTCTGTCTCTGTATTATATGATTTTGTGGGATTTCTAGGATCTCCTGAATGTGTTCTATTAATAATCCAGGTACGGAATTTTTTTGTGGGGGGCAAGGTCAGGCAATGGGGTTACGTGACTTGCCCAGGGTCACACAACTGGTAAGTGTTATGCGTCTGAGGCCAGATTTGAACTCAGGTCCTCCTGAATCCAGAGCCAGTGCTCTATCCACTGTACCACCTAGCCACCCCAGGCACAGATTTTTTTAAGGTTATATCATGTTTTATTCTATACTTCTAAATTCTAGAGTCATGTTGAAGTAGATCTAAGGGGACCCAGCTGTTACTTTGGACTTGGGCTTGTTCTGGAAGGTTCATCAGTTGGTTCTTGGGCAATTTTATAAGAACTACTATAAATATCCTGAGAGAATGTTTATGGAACCTGAATTTTACCAGAATGCCCAGACCTCATAAAGTTGCTTTGATTTTCTGGGGGAAGGTCCTGGAAACAAAAGATTTCCTACCCAGGATTCCTTTCATGGAAGCTTCCTCTGTTTTGAAAAGGATCTTTCTTTCATATTTGATCTTCCCAAGCTCCTGGGGTGATGAAAAGTCTTATTAGTGAAGTGTTTCCTCTTCAGGGAGCTAGGAAAGTGATGATACCAGGAAGTTTAGCATGGAGACCTGGGTCCTCAGAAACTGAACTGATAGTACCAATTTAGTAATTGTATCCCAGGATGTTAAGGGATGAGATATATGCACAAAATATTACACACAGAGGGATAAACACTGAACTGTGTGTCAGCCCTGGGGTCCAAGACCCTGGTCCACGTGATGTTCAGGTTAGTAATTGAGTCAGAATAGCAGAAAAGCAGCAGTAGGCCTTTGTCTGTAAAACCAGGCATTCTCGTTCCATGGGTAATAATTTGAGGTGGTGTGGGCAGCATTAGACCTTTGCCTGAGGTTAGTCTTAATCTGGTTCCAACCTACTTTTCCAGTCTTATTTTGCATTACTTATTTTCATGCACTGTGCATTCCAGGAAGACTGAACCAATAGCTGAATTCAGCATCTACCTTCTTCCTCCATGTATTTTTATAAGCCATTCCCCATGCATGGAATACATTCCTTCCTCATCTCTAACTTTTAGAATATTTCTTTTCCTTTAGGGTTCAGACTAGGTACTACCTCCTCCATAAAGCTTTCCCTGATTTCCCCAGTTGAAATTATTATCTACTTCCTTTAATTTTCCTAGAACAGTCAATCTGGATCCTCTTTTGCCCCCCCATTATTGCCATCCCATTGCTTATAGCATATGTGTATCATATGTACTCCGTAAATGTAAACTTCTTGTGCTCAAGGGTTATATAATTTTCTATTTTTGTATCACCTGGCATATAGGATCACAGATTAAGACCCAGAAGGTAGCTGAGCCAGAATTGGGTTATATGGTGCTACGTGGGATCCAGAAGTATAACTGTTTCCCTTTCTTTGCATATCAGCCCTTAGATGTCAGGCAGTTTTATAAGTATTTTAAGCGTCTACTGTGTGACACCCACTATGCTAAGTGTTGGGTATACAAAGAAAGGCAAAAGCAATCCTGCCCTCAAGGAGCTCACAGTCTAATGGGAGAGAAAATATTCAAACAACTACGTACAAACAAGCTACACACAAGAGAAATGGGAAATAATCAACAAGAAGAAAGGCACTAGAAGGAAGAGCCATTGGGAATGGCTTCCCATAGAAGGTGGGATTTTAGTTGGGACTTGAAGGAAGCCAGGGAAGACATAAGGTGAAAATGAAGAGGGAAAAGCATTCTAGGTTTTGGAGACAGTCAGTGAAAATGTCTGAAGCAGGGAGATTAGTGTCTTGTTCAAGGAGCAGCAAGGAAGTGTCATTGGATCAAAGAGTATGTAGTGGTGGAGGGGGAGGGGTAAGGTGTAAGAAGACCAAAAAGGTAGTGGTGGGAATGTTGTAAAGGTCTTTGAACACCAGAGTGATGTGTATTCAATCCTTGATGTGACAGAGGGACACTGGAGTTTATTGAGTAGGGGCAGATCATGGCTTGGTCAGACGGGCACTTTAGGAAAATCACTTTGGCAGCTGAATGGAGAACTGGGATGAAGTAGGGAAAGTTTTGTGGCAGGCAATCCACCAGAACGCTATTGCAATAGTCCAGGAGTGAGGCAATGGGAGCCTGCACCAGGGTGGTGGCAGAGTCAGGGGAGAGAAGGACGTGAGAGATGTTAACAAAGGCAATAGATTGGATGTGAGAGTGGTGAGAGATAATGAGGAGCTGGAGGATGACACTTAGGTTATGAGCCTGGAGGACTGGGAAGATGGTGGTAGCCTTTAAAGTAATAGGGAAGTTCAGCACATAGTAAGCACTTAATAAATTCTTGTTGACTGATTGACATTGTCACCAGGAGGGATCAGGAAAGCTTAGCTCTGTGCATGCCTGATAGGGTATGCTCTAGCCCAAAGGTGGGGAACCTGTGACCTTGAGTCTACATTTGGCCCTCTAGGTCCTCAAGTGCAGCCTTTAAAAGGTTAGGGCTGCACTTGAAGACCTAGAGGGCCACATTTGGCCTCAAGGCTGAAAGTTCCTGACTCCTGTTTAGCCAGAGCAGATAAGAGGGATGGCAATTATCCTCTTTGCAAATATAAACTTTGCAAATGGATCTTTTTAATTAAACCCTCTTTCCCCCGCTAAAACATAGTACAATTGTTTAACCTTATCTTCCCTGCACAAAAAACATTTTTTCCAAATTGACCTTGCTCTTCTGGCCTCAAACTCTGCCATGAAGTTCAAGCACTACTGACACATCCTTTTAAAACTTAAATTTGAACCCATTTTTTCTTCACTGTCTGTTCCAACCAGAACCTCAGATCCTCATATTACGGGTGAGCCATGAAAAACAAAGTAGAGAGAGGATTTGAAATGGGATAAATAATTTCTATTTAATTTTTCTTGGATCTAGCCAAAGCTGGATGGAATCTTCACAAAGGAGGGGAAGGAAAGAATCTTGGGGCAGATAGTTCAACTGAGATGTACCAAGCAGGGACAATGAGGAGGGCTAGAAAGAGACTACAGAGGGGCCAGTACTGCAGGGAAAGCAAGTTATCAGACACATTTTCTTTGTCCATCTGAACCATAGTCTCAAGGAAGAGGTAAAAAAGGGGAGAGAGTGGGAAGTGGAGGATGGAAGCATAAGGTGTAGCAGTGACAACGGTGGTGGTGGGGGCATTGTGGATACAGTAGTGAGGAGTCCTTAGAGAGATAAGAAGCTTCGCCCAACAACAACAGCTCTGGTTCCTGGGCCACCCCAAAGTCATTAGGAGGATGCTTGTGGCTCTGAATATTATGGTATTCCTAAGAACAACTCACACGTACTCCTATGACTAATAGAACTAAAATCTCATTTGATAATCCATCTCCTTGATTTGGTACTGGTTGTCTGCTATGTCTGTAATGCTTTCCCTCCTTACCTCTGCCTGCCTCTTGGACTCCCTAATTTCCTTTAAGACTGAGCTAAATTCCCCTTTCTACATGAAGCTTCTCCTAAGCACTTCTCCCTCTTACTCCCCCAGCTGCTAAGGCACTCTCAACCGAAGTTACCTCATATTAATTTTACATATAATCTATATGTACTTATATATATACACATCTCACCCATTAGAATATAATTCCTTGAGGGCAGGAATTGTTTCACTTTTGTCTCTGTAACACCAGGATTTAGCACAATGTCACACAGTAAACCACTTAATAAATGTTTATTGACTGATTAAAACTGCTCTGTACTTCCTTTATAAGGTTGGTCATTTTGTAATCTTCAGAATGGAAAATAGCATGTATAGCTTTTTAACTCCTACCAAAGTGACCTTCCAAAGTGTTGAGGAATTACAGTTTTCCTAAGCTGTGATCTTCAAGACACAAGTAGACAAGTGTTGTCGAAATATTTGGTGTCTGGAGTTATACCAGGCTGACATATTGATTGCAGCTTTTTCTAGTATCACCTCTTAGGCCTCACACACTGAATTGAACACATGGCTGTAATGACCCTTGTTTAAATCAAGGATACCAGTAATCAAATAGGAAACAAATGGTGAAATGAGGCTGATGGGGAGATGAAGTCACCCAAAGTGCAAGCTTACAGGGGTAGAGAAGAGTGGGAGATTCCATCTTTCCTTCATACCCAAGAAGTCTGACAGTCCAAATATCCAGAGGAATTATAATCAATTTGGTAATTCATTTGGATGATCTGCATAAATTATGCCAGATATCTGAGTCTTTGACATAATGTAAACACAGCTAAGTAGAACCATGGCTAGGGTACTGGGCCTAGAGTCAGGAAGACTCATTTTCCTGGGTTCAAGTCTGGCCCATACACTGATACTTAACCCTGTTTGCCTCAGTTTCCTCATCTGTAAAATGAGCTAGAGGAAATAGCAAACCCCTCTCGTCTCTTTGCCAAGAAAACTCCAAATGGGCTCACGATAAGTCAGACATGCCTGAACAACAACAATAAATAATAAAAACACAGCCACACAATATAGCCATGTTAACTTTAGTCAAGGAAAGGCCCAAATGGGTGAAATTTCTTGATGAAGAATTCCCAGGCATTGTCTTGGTTAAACTAATTCAAAACTTGGAAAACCTGCCTTTGTCAATGCATGAAATTTACTTTGCATGGTGTTACATTTGGTGGAAGAATTCATAGACATAAAATTAAATCTGAATGGCCACCAATGCTGATAAGCTTTTTCTCTTCCTATTTTGGGATGGGATTCAGTTTATCAGGATACTCATCATTCTTCCTCATCCGCTCCCCCATGCTTGCCAAAGATGTTAAGATTTCCTGCTGATGCAGATATTGCTAGAAAGAAAAACATCTTGCCATTGGTGAAATCAACAGAATATGTTTTTTATTCTCTTCTTCAAGAAAAAAAAACATCAGTAGAAGTTTTCATAGTCATAATGTGTTGATGATGGTGTTAAAAAATGAGATTTTTCTACAAAGGACTACTTTCTTGGTTAAGATGATACTCTCAACTTACACAAGAAAGAGCATGCCTTGCCTGAGAGGAGTAAATTTTATCATGGTCAAAGAGAAAGTTGTTTCTCAACCCTACCCCACCTTGGCACTTGAAAAATTTTGCTCTTAATCAAATTCTTATTTCCTAAGGTTGAGTCTTCCCATATGAATACCCCCCAAGCAAACTAGTGGTTCTTTATGGAGAAAGTAATTTTTGGAACAACAGTCAACTTTGAAACAAGGAGGCAATGCCACAAGTCCAGGCTGCCTTCAAAGGGATTAACTCTACAGAGATGGAGGAGGGGGCATTACCAGCAAAGCCAAGGGGAAAATATTTCACAGAAGAACAAAATCGGCAAAAAAGGAAAAGCCTCAGATAAAGGACAAGAGAAGGTGAATTTTATTAGGCTTCTCCGCCCCCCTCCATTTTGGACAGGTTAATTTATGGTTAAGAAAAATGGATCTTCCATATTTAGAAATGCTAGCTGAGTTCTCAAGCAAATAATTTCCCCAAGAATAAAAATTTCACTCACAAGGCTAAAGAAATGAAAGTATACCTACAATAAATCCATTCCTTTCATTTTTAACATTATCATATAATGAGAAATACAGAGTAGGTAAAATGTATTAAAATATAGCATAAATCACAAAACCATTACTGTACGTGTGAACATACCTGTTTAAGAGACAGCTAAAAATCTTTTTGGAAAGCAAAAATTCAATGAGTGTTTAGTAAGTGCCTCCTGGGTGACCTTAGGCAGGTAATTTAATTTCCTTGGGCCTCAGTTTCCTCATTCATAAGATGAAGGGGTTTCACTACATGGCCTCTGAGGTTACTTTTGTCCCTCGTCTCTTGATCCTGCTATGCCCAACACTATTTCAGGGGATGAAAATTGAGATGAAAGAGTTAAACATACTCTCAATTCCTTAAGAGATAATTGGTCTTTTAAACAAATGCGCTTAACGTTGCTCAGATGATTTTTACATGGATGTTCTTAGAATAAATAGGGATATTATGCCAAACTCTCTATGTGTATATTCACTGAAAAAAAATCCACCACCCTTGTGCTAGTTTAATTGATGTTTAGCTTTCTCTTTTCAATTTTATGAGCTCTTGATCTCCATTGCACCCTATTTCCTAAAGAGGTAATTGTGAAAGGCATATAGAAATGGGTGATGGAGGATAAGAGTGATTTTACTCCTTAACATAAGAGAAAACCACTCCTCCCTCCCATACACATTCTTTTTTTTGTGTTACAAATTTATTTTATTTTCAAAACAAGCATTTCCATAACAGTACAATAAAAAGACGATTGCTCATGAAATAGGAAATCTACCATGTACAACTTACTATTTCCTCCAAATATACAACAAAGCCACCATGTAAATTTCTTTTTTTTTCCTTTTTTTCTTCCATCCCCATCTCCCCCCTCCCCCCATCCTAGGGATGGGTACCATTAGACACAATAGGTATGTATTTGTATACATACATACACTTATAGCATACACATATATATGTAAAATTATTCTATACATCTATTTAGCAGTTCATTCTCTGGATGCAAATAGAGTCTTTATATGTCCTTTATTTTTAATTTGTACATTTATAATAGTCAAAATGACAAGATGTTCAAAGTTGTTCTTAATACAATATTGCTGTTACTGTGTACAATGTTCTCTTGGTTCTGCTCACTTCACTTTTCATCATTTTTTACAAGTCTTGCTATGCTCTTTTATATCATTGAGCTCATCATTTCTTATAGCACAGTAGTATCTCATCATAACCATACACCACAACTTGTTCAGCCATTTTCAGGGCTATGTATGTTATTATCATGCCCACGTTTTGGTTGGGCTCCATTGCTCTAAACAATTATCATCTGGGGAGAAACCAACTATAGTAGAGAATTTCTAGGGTCCCCAGATTACTCTTCAGATTCATTCACCTCAGGAACTTAATCCTTTCTGTTCCTGAGCATCCTGCTGGCATGATTGGCAATTGCCTCACCTGGCCCACTATTTCAGATGAGTCACAGGCAAAATTTATTTTACTTCCTCACGACTTTCTTAACAGCTAACTTGCCAGTCCTCACATCCTCAGTACCTTTCCAGTTTTGAAACTACAATGAAATCCAGCCACACTGGAAAGGGTGAAATGATGCATTAACCTACACAATTATGGCTTTAGTCACCACTCCCTTAACTTTCCAAACTGAAATATTCTTCCTTGACCTCCATGCTTCCACAGTGTTGCCTTACCCTATTAGAATGTAAATTCATTGTGCATAGGGGATGTCTTTGTTTTTATATTTGTGAAGTCCCCTAGAAGATCCTGGAATCTCAATAAAATCTCACATTTTTAAGCAAGTCCAGGTGGGATAGTGTCATGGAATCAATTTGACCTTTTCTCCTGCCTTTTCAGAGAGCCTATTAATGCTTTCTGTTAATCAAAGTTGATAAGCTTGGAGCCTCCAGACTAGAGGAGAGATTTTTTTTTTCTCTTCTCTAACCAATGATCAAAGACTGGAGTTAGGTAGACTTTAGCTAGCAGATGTTCATTCTTCTCAACCTCACCTCCATACTGAACTGCTTGCAAACAAGTTATCTACAATATTTCAAGCTTGAACATGCTGTTTTCTATGGGGAAGAAAGATATTCAAATCAAATTAAAATAACAAATATTAAAACAAAACCAAGAAGACTTGTATGCCAGGCAGGATCCAGCCAAGTAATGTGGAGAGAATGAGGAGATAGAGGGGAAAGGAGAATCTGCAAGCAGCTTTTTATCAGGTCTTAAGAGGGAATAACTCACCAGGTTCAGTCTACAGGCTTCTCTTGTGTTTCCTGCAAAGGTGGAAGCTGACTGGACTTCTATGCTCAGTTCCTTGTCTTAAGATACATGGTGTGAAAAGTTTGACCCCAGCTGCTTTTTCTGTGGCACTGCTCCCATTTCTAGATTCCTCTGCCCTCTGAACTACTGTGACCACTGGTGAAGGTGCTTGTCTCTGGGTTGATGCATGCTGGTACCCTCAGCAGTCTAATTTCACAGGCTCTCCACCTCTCAATCTGGTTAGAAACTCCTGAGGCCCAGCTAGAGTTCAAACCTTGTGAAGTCTTTAGCACCTTTTCCCCACCTTGGTACACAGATCCATATCCCCAGGGCTTAGCGCAACGCTTGGTACACAGTACCAAATACTTAATACACATGCTTTTTCATTCCTTCTGGGGAAATAGCTCTATGGCTACATGAAGGATGCACAAGGTCGTAATGCTTCCCCCCCTCATTTCAGCTTCCTGGCTTTCCTTGCTTCCATCAAGTCTTAATTAAAGTCCCACCTTCTACAGGAAGGCTCTCTTAATCCCCCTTAATTTTAGTGCCTTCCATCTGTTGATTATTTCAAATTTATCCTGTACATAGCACACACACACATATATACGTATGTATATGTATATATATAGATGTATATATGCAAAATGTAAATCCTGTATAAAGCCTCTGTTAGATTGTGAGCTCCTTCGGGGCAGGGACTGTCCTTTGCCTTTTTTTGTGTTCCCAGTGTTTAACATTGTCTCTGGCACATAGGAGGCGCTTAATACATGTTTGTTGACTGACTGGTGCAGGGAAAGGAGTACTAGATTCTGAGTTGGAATCCTGATCTCCTAGTCTATTGTACCACGCTTCACTTTTTTTTTCTTTGCTTTTTGGTGAGGCAATTGGCGTTAAATACCCCTCACTTTTGCCTATCCCATGCCTACTGTGCAGAACAACAGGGCTTTGGCTCAGGAACAAGAGAAGTAGCAATAAGAGGCAGCTAGGTGGTGCAGTGGATAGAGCTCTGGCCTTGGAGTCAGGAGGACCTGAGTTCAAATACGGCCTCAGATACATGATACTCACTAGCTGTGTGACCCTGGGCAAGTCACTTAACCCTGATTACCTCACCAAAAAAAAAAAAGTAGCTAGAGAGAATATAGCTAGAGGAGAAGAGATCTGTAGTCATGGCTGGAGCAGGGCACCAGGGTGGCAATGGGTACGAGGTTTTTCCTTTCTGGGAGTGTCAGTTTAATCTCCTGCCCTGAGTCACAAGTGGTGAATTGACTGTGACTAGAAGAGGTCAGAGGTCTCTCAGTCAGATGAGAATGTGAATAGCATCAGCTGTTGGAGTTTCTGTCTTTTCCCAAATCCTTTTGGATCCTGATTCTGTTCCCTGTTCTCTGAGTCTGAGGTCTAAATTTCCTTCAGAGTTTTTGTATCTTCACCTGATAAATAGCCAGCCCTTCTTTTTTTCCTTCGGATAATATTTCATTTTCTCCTGATTACATGGAAAAACAATTTTTAATATTTTTTAAATTGAGTTCCAAATTATCTCCCTCCCACCTCTCTTCCCTCCATGAGATGGTAATCAATTTGGTGTAGGTTATATATGTGCAATCATGCAAACATATTTCAATACTAGTCATATTGTGAAATAAAACACAGACAAAAAAACTCACAAAAAATAAAGTGAAAAAGTATGGTTTGATCTATACTCAGACTCCATCAGTGCTTTCTTTGGAAGTGGATGGCATTTTTCATCATGAGTCCTTTGGACTTGTCTTGGATCATTGTATTGCTGAGAGCAGCTAAGTCATTCACAATTGATCATTGTACAATATTGCTGCTGCTGTGTACAATGTTCTGCTGGTTCTTCTCACTTCACTTTGCATCAATTCATGTAAATATTTCCAGGGTTTTCTGAAATCATCCTACTCATCATTTCTATTTTTATTGTTCATGTTTATGCCATCCTGTCTTTTTTTCTTCCCCCTCATTTTCCTATAGTTGGTACACTGGACATGTTCTATGCATTTCCCCCTCCTGTGGACTCTTTTTCCATCCATGGTGACATGGTGGGCATGTCACTTTTGGAAATTCTGAGGGTATAAAGATGTAAGGCCTGGTGCCCATGGCTGATCAGCTTAAGTACAGATACATCCTGTTAGACTCTAACATTTAGCTCATTACTCACTGAGCTTCCCTTTAGCTGAGGGAACTCCTTAACTGGGAGTGCTTCCCCACATTTATGTACAACTTACAGGCCAAGTTCATGTCCTATTTATTGTTTGTCCTTTTTTCCGTGAAGTATCTCTGTCCATCCCTTTCAACATTGCCTTGAAGTTTCTGATGCAGGTGCTCCAATGGCACTTTACAAGTCAGAGTAAACCATACTTACTCAAGTTCATAGACTCACAGTACCTTCTAGAGCAGAAAAAGACCTTAGAATCCATCTAGTCAAACATCCTCATGAAATAGATGAGGAAACTGAACCCCAAATATATTAAGTGTCTTGCTTCAATGAAACAAGTATTGTCAGAGATGGCATTTGAGCCCAGATCCCATGACTTTGGAGCTACTTCTCTTGACAATGTCTCTTGTCCTTACCCAGAAACCTACTTACTCAGACCTTATCCATTTGGATAATACTATATTTTCTTTCTTCTGCTCCTTCCATTTTTTTATTTTTTAAAAAGTTTTATTAATACTTTCTGTTTCTTACATCACAATAATATCACATGTACCCCTTTTCCTACCCCTCTCAGAGAGCCATCACATAGACAAATAGTATTTTTAGAGAGGAAATAAAAAGTCCACACAACTAATTGATATATCAAAAAAAATCTAAAAACACGTGCAATGTGTAAAGCGCTGTGGATTTCTCACCTTCACAAATAGGTAGGTTAGGGGTGTCTTCTCATATCTCTTTATTTGAGTCCCACTCTATCTTTATAATTTTGTATATTTCTTAGTGTGTTATTATTTCCATTTACATTGTTATAATTATTGCATATATTTATTTTGCTTGAGTCTGCTTACTTCACTCTGTATCAGGTCACACAGATCTTTCACATGCTTCTCTGTAGTCATCCCACAATATCATTTCTTTTTTTGTTTGTTTGGTTGTTTTTTTTTTTTTGCTAGGCAATGGGGTTAAGTGACTTGCCCAGGGTCACACAGCTAGTAAGTGTCAAGTGTCTAAGGTTGGGTTTGAACTCAAGTCCTGCTGACTCCAGGGTTGGTGCTCTATCCACAGTGCCACCTAGCTGCCCCTATCATTTCTTATAAGACAGTAGTATTCCATTAAATTTCTGCACCACAGTTGTTTAATCATCCCACAATTCATGCACATCTACTTTGTCTACAATTCTTAGCAATGCCTATCAATTGGGAAATGGCTGAACAAGTTGCGATACGTGATTGTGGTGGAATACTACTGTGGTATAAAAAATGATGAGCTCAGTGATCTTAGAAAAACATTGAAAGACTTTAACAAAATAATGAAGAGTGAAATGAGCAGAATCAAGAGAAAATTATATACACTAACAGCAATATTGTTTTAAGAATGACTTTAAGTGGCATATGAATGTAATGGAATGTGCTACAAGAAATGATGAGCAAGCAGACTTCAAAAAAGACCTGGAAAGACTTGTATGGACTGATGCTGAGTGAAATGAATAGAACCAGAACATTTTACACAATAATAGTCACATTATGCCATGACTAACTTTAATAGACTTAGCCCCTTTCAGCAATGCAAGGATCTAAGACATCTTCAAAAGTCTCATAATGGAAAATGCTATCCATATCCAAAGAAAGAACTATGGAGTTTGAATGCATATCTAAACATGCTATTTGCTCTTTTTTCTTCTGTTTTATTTTGTTTCTTCTTTCTTGTGGTTCCTCCTATTGGTTCTAATTCTTCTTTACAATATGACTAATGTGAAAATATGTTTAATAGGAATGTATATGTAGAGCTCATATCAGATTTCACGCCATCTTGAGGAAGGAGGTAGGGAGGGAAGGGGAGAAAATTTAAAACTCAAAATCTTATGAAAGTGAATGTTGCAAACTAAAAATAAATTAATATTAAAAAAAAGAATGACTTTGAGTGAATAAGTCATTTTGACTATCACAAATGCCCAAATTAACTATAAAGGACATATGAAGAAAAATGCTATATGCATCCAGAGAAAGAACTGATAAATAGGAATATGCATAGAATAAGGTTACATATATATGTGTATACATACACACATATATGCATATATATTTCATTTTTGCAATCCTTTCCATAAAGGATTTCTCTCATTCTCTTCATTATTCATCTTTTCTTTCTGTTTATTCTTGACTGTACTTCTCTGATTCATAACCCCCATAATCATCTGGTCTCTCTCTTTTCACTGCATTCTTCATACAGTCCATGTATCCAAACTATCCATTCTAGGCTGTCCCCTCTAAGTACTTTCTGCCACTGCCGTGTAGGGCTTGCCTCATGGATTCCTCATTTCCATTGTACTTCACTCTCAAAAAAAAAAAAAGCCAATTATTACAGGTGTCAGAGAGAACATCGTCCAGTGGTAAGGCCCTTCCCCCACCACTGATTGACCCTCTCTGATTGCCCTTTCCCTCTCACATTTTCCTGGTAATTTTCTCCCTGTGTCCATGCTCACTCTTGCCTCCAGGTGCCAATTGCCTCCCAGGGGTTTCAGCACCGCTCCCCCAAGACAAGTAAGCTTTTTTTTTTTTTTTTTTGTTAGATTTCTATACCCTTTTGCTTGTATATCTTATTTCTCAGTTCCATGTAAAAACAATTTTTAACATTTACTTTTAAAACTTTGAGATCCAAATTCTCTCCCTTCCTCCCTCCCCACCCACCCTCATTGAGAAGCCAAGCAATTCGATATAGGTTATACATGTGTAGTAATACAAAACACTTCCGTAATAGTCACCTTGTGAAAGACTAATTATATTTTCCTCCATCCTATCCCAACACCCATTTATTCTATTCTCTTCTCTCACCCTGTCCCTCCTCAAAAGTGTTTGCTTCTGATTACTCCCCTAATCTGCCCTCCCTTTTATCATTATTCCTTTTCTTATCCCCTTTCCCCCTATTTTCCTGTAGGGTAAGATATTGCCATATCCAATTGAGGCAAAAAATAGGGTAGGGAGGTAGGAATGAAAAGAAAGGGACAATTGTGAATATTTAAAAAGAAAAAAAAACAATAGGCTCTGGCTGCTATTCAGATAAGGAAACAAGAGAAAGGGAAGAAGTCAAAAATATTTTCAAGATGAATAAGGAAATGGTGTTGTCATTGCCTGGGTGCTCTAATGGATAGAGTGATAAACTTGCATTCAAGAAGATCCGTGTTTTATTTCATGATATGACTAATATTACTACTACTACCTACTTACTACTATCTACTCCTGCCAATCACCAGTCTTCTCTCTCAGTTTTGATGTCTTCTCCACTACTCTGAGGTTACTAGAATACATAAAAGGTTTGATATGTCAAATAGTCCCTTTACCAATGCAGAGAGGAACAGAGGGCTTAGTAGCTAAATCCTAAGGATTTCCCTGAGGTAAACAGAGGCTAAATTACTTGCTTGATAGCCACACAGTATCAGGGATAAATTTGAATCCAGGCTTTTCTGATCCCATTCTCAGCAGTCTATCCATCATATCATGCTGTCTCCAATCTGCTGTTAGAATAATTTCCCTAAAATACTATTCTGTGACTAAGCACTTTCCTGCTCAAAAAACTTTGAGTGGCTTCCTTTAACATAAGATAATAACAATACCAAACATTTTTGTAGAGTTTTAGGGTTTGTAAGGTACTTTACATATATTATCTCAATTGATTCTCGAAACAATCCTATAAGGTCATTGCTCTTATTATGCCCAGGGAGGAAATGGAGAATGAGAAAGGTTAAGTCATTTGCCTATGTTTGTTCAACTAGTAGGTATCAATTCAATTCAACAAAATATTGGTAAGTGATTACTATAATATTTGTAAGTATTTGTTCAGTTGTTTGGGTCAGTGTCTGACTCTTCATGATCCCGTGGACTGTAGCATGCTGGTATTATCCATAGGGTTCTCTTAGCAAGGATACTGGAATGGTTTGCCATTTCCTTCACCAGTGAATTAAGGCAAACAGAGGTTAAGTGACTTGCCCAGGGTCACACAGCTGGTAAGTGTCTGAGGCCAGATTTGAACTCAGGTCTTCCTTACTCCAGGCCCAGCACTGTAGTGAATGAGAGACCTAGCTGCCTCATGTAGGCATTACTACCACTTTATTTTACCCATGAGAATCCTGAAACTAAGAAAGGTCAAGTAATTTGCCCAAAGTCACCCAACTATTAATGCCAAATTCCATATTCAAGTTTAGATCCCTCCTTTTAGACACCCCAACCAATAATAATCTCTCCCTTCTTGGTCAGGCAGTCAGTCAATAAACATTAAGCACCTACTATGTGCCAGGCACTGTGCTAAATGTCAGGGTTACAAGAAGAGGCAAAATACGGCCTCAACCTTCAAGGAGCTCATGATCTAATGGGGGAGACAACAGGTAAACAAATATATGCAAAAACAAGCCATCTACATCCTAAAGCAGGGCTTCTTAAACTTTTTCTACTTGCTACACCACCCTTTTTCTGATTTTTGGCAGCATTAGTTGGTGTTATGTGGCTTGAGGGCATGTGCAAAGTGCGCATGCTTTTTGTTCAGAGGCCAAATAGAAAAGACTTCACAAGTGATTCGATATGGGCATGAAGAATTAATGGATGATGCTTAGATTTCAGACTGGAGTGACTATAATGATGGAGAGAACCTTGACAGAAATGGGGAAGTTAGTTATGGGTTTAGAGGGAAGGATAACATAGGAAAGTGATTAGACATCTGGGTAGATGATGCAGAGTGTCAGACTTAGGTTTGCTATCAGTAAAAAAAAAAAAATCCCTATCATTTAGAGCAGGGGTGGGGAATCTTCAGTCTCACCGTGAAGTTTGGATTCCGTCAAAGGGCCTCACTTGAGGACCTCGAGGCCAAAGGTTCCTAGCCTTGATCTAGAATTACCTAAAAGCAGAATATGGGCCTTGGAAGGAGGTAAGTTGCTCTCATTAATGGTAAAGGAGGAAGGATTTTGAGGAGGACCACTTGTTATAGAGGATATTTCTACTCAGGAATAGGTTAAATTAGCTGATTTCTGAGGTCCCAAAGTACTACCTAGCCCATAGTTAATGCTCAATAAAGCACTTATTGATTGATTGACTGCTTCTCCCCCTTGGAGGTACTTCTAATCTGGTAACTCCAGCTTCAGCCTTCTGCTATGGTTTAGGATTGAGCCTACCCTAAAATAATCTCATATTCCTTTTCCAATATAATTTTTTGGGATGATTTCATCTAATTACTATTCCATTTTGGTCCTAGATAGTTCCTCTCTGGATCCAATTACTTTTCCTAGGCTAAACTCTTAAAATCATAATCCATAAAACCATACTAATGAATTGATAAGGAAAGAGACTCTGTCCCCCAGCTCCTTAGGCATAACCTTTAGCTATTTCATTCCTTGTGAGTCTTGCACTGATCTTTGGAATCAGGTTATAAGAGATAGAGCAACCCCAGGGCAGGTTTCAAATGCAGTTCTTGACCTCAGACTTTGCCCAGCCTGCAGAGCCCTAGACCAGGCTAGAGTCTCTCTTTCTTTGCTCCTCTGCTTTTGAGCTTGAAAGAGGCAGAAATGCTAATGATCAAATCTTGATTTAAAACAAAACAAAACAAAACACAACCCAATGTTTAAATAAGGAGACTGAGACCGAGATTGCTTGTTTCTCTTTACTGCTCTGGAGCTGATGAATTGAAATCAAAGAACGTAATGAAGGGCCTTGTTATTGCCTTTTTATTTCCCAATCTGCTCAATTTCATTGCCAACCCAGTGGATAGATAGCTCCGAATGCGACAGATATGTAGGCATGAGAACAGCCTCCTTTTGTGTCTATGGGGGCGGGTGAGCAAAAATGGCCTGCTTTGTTATTCCTCATCTGTCGGCATTCCAGAGAATGAGTCTGATGGGCAAGTATCTTCACTGTAACAATCACCATACATGGGTAAGACTTAAGAAATGAGGCAGATCCTGTCTTTCTTAACTATAGACTAAAAGCTTTCCCCCAAAAGGACATATTGTCCTTCAGGACTTCTTATCATACTAATAATTAGCATTTATATAGCACTCTAAGGCTTTCAAAGCATTTTAAAAATAATAATAATGATGATAATATCTAACATTTATATAGCGCTTATGTATCTAGCACTGTGCTAAGTGCTTTATAATTTTATTTCATTTGATTCTCACAATTCTGAGAGAAAGGTGTTATTATTATCTCCATTTTATAGATGAGGAAATTGAAACAGACAGATGTTAAGTGACTTGTCTAGGATCACACAGTCAGTAAGGGTCTGAGGCTAGATTTGAACTCAGGTCTTCCTGACTCCAGGCCCAGTGCTGTGTGCATTATGCTACTACCTAGCTGCTTCTTATCTGTTTATACTCACAGTTTAAGTTTTAGGAGTTCTGTTGAATTTTAGAGAAGGAAATGGAAAACTACTCCAGTATCCTTGCCAAGAAAACCCCAAATGGGGTCACAAAGAGTCAGATGCAACTGAAATGATTGAACAACAACAAATTGAATATTTGCAAAAATAAATATAGGAGGGTGGGATTATTAGAGGACATGAAGGATAATTTGCATTGTGGTTTTTATTTTTGTGTTGCATCCTTTGCTATGATGTCAGTTGCTCATTCAAATGCAATCCAGGCCCTATAAGGCCAATGCCAGATAATCAATCATGTCATATATAATTTATATAAGATTTTTCTACTTTTTGGATGGCAGTGAAGACTTGAGAATAAATTTTTACATCTGCAAAATGTTCCATGTTAAGAATCCTTTAATCCTTATTCATAATGAGCTAATTTTTGAGGGGTAGAGTGTGAAACAAAACTATAATTTCATCCCTGTATGCAGAGTGTGCTAGAATCAACTCGTACTAGCTCAGGAGAGCTGATTGTTAAATTTTCAATGTAAGCATTTACACCTCAGAAATTGGCGAACACAACAAATGAAATTTATTGTTTAATTATTGTCTACACTGAAAAGAGTGATGGAGTAAGTGTTGCAGATTAAACTTAAAAGTGTGTCGAGTATACCCGCCTCACTGTGCAGAGAGCTGGTTGTTAAACATTTTCCAGTACAGCTCTGTTTGCACTAGAGTGGGGACAGTGTAAAAGGAAAAAAAGGGGCCGTGGTCAACTGACATAGCGAAAGTGAAATCAATAGGCCTTGGCAACAGATTCGATGTGGAGGAATGAGAAAGAGAAATCCGGGGTGACTCCTAGGTTGTGAGCCTGAGGAACAGGGAAGATGGCATAGCTGTCTGTAGTAATAGGGAAGGTAGGAGGGAGTGGGAAAGGTTTAGGTAAAAGATAATGAGTTCAGTTTTGGATGTATTGAGCTTAAAACATCTGCTGGATATCCATTTTGAGATGTCTGAAGGGTAGTTAGAGATGCGAGATTGGAGGGCAGCAAGGAGTTTGAGGCAGGAAAGGTAGATTTGAGAATCATCAGCATAGAGATGGTAATTCAATCCATGGGATTTGATGCCATCACCAAGTGAAGTAAATTAGAAAAGAAGAGGTCCCAGGCTAGACCTCTGCAGGACACCTATAGTTAGAGGATGTGTTCTGGAGGAGGATCCAGGAAAGGAGACAGAGAAGGAGCTGTGAGTACACTTCAAAAGATGAAGTACAGCATAATTATCATGCTATTCATTGAATCATACATTTAGATCTGGAAAAGAGGCTATCAACTCCAATTCCCTCATTTACAGTTGAGTAAACTGAGGCACAGAGAAATGAAATTACTTGCTCAGGGTCACATAGCTAGTAAGCATCTGAAATGGTCTTTTAACCCATGTCTTCCTGACTCCAAGTTCAGAAGTCTCTCCACTGCACCATGTTTTCTGTCAACATGTTTCAACAAATGCAACCAAAGATTAGATAGATTTTTTTTGGCAATGACACACATGGACCTTGAAGTCTCCTGAAATTCTTCACTTGAGGTCTAGAGGAAAGTCTGAATCTCCGTTTGGCAGCAATGTGGTAGAAGGGAATTCTTGGCCAGATTTGTTTTGTGCTAAATGGTCTCTGAGATCTTTTTCAACTCAGGTTGTGTGATTCTGTGATTTGGGGTATGGATGTGAGGAGGGGGAAAACTTGAATTATAGCTAACATTTGTGTAGTGCTTATGTGCCAGGCACTATGCTAAGGGCTTTATAATTATGATCTCATTTGATCCTCACAACAAGCCTGGAAAGTGGGTGCTATTATTATCCCTGTTTTACAAACGGGGAAAGTGAGGCAAACAGCAATTAGGTGACTTGCACAGGTTCTCACAGATAGTAAATGTCTGAGGCTGGATTTGAACTCAGGTCTTCCTGATTCCAGGTCCAGTCTTCAATCTACTGCATCACCTTGCTTCCCAATTTCGTAGGTATAGGGAACTCCTCTATCAATTCCAGTCAGTAACTACCCTGCTTCTTACAGTTATAGAGAATTTACTGGAGTATGGAGCACTTAAATCAATTCCCTAGGACCAGTATGGGTCAGAATCAGGTCATGTCATAAAGCATTTCTCAAGCACCTACTGTGTGCCAGACATTGTGCTAAGTGCTGGGGATACAAAGAAAAGGCAAAAAAAAAAAAGAGTCCCTGTTCTTAGGGCTCTCACAGACAAATAGGTGAGACAACATGCAAATAATAACATGCAAATAATCATCTACAAACAAGATACATACTGGATAAATTTGAGATAAATTTACAGAGAGGTGAAATGATTGACAAAGCAGTACACAATAGGGCAGCAGAGATTCAAACTCCGTAAATTTAGTCATAGAGGCAAGGCACTAGGATTAAGAGATGGGACTTCAACCAAGGACTTCTTGATTCTGAAAATGGCTCTCCATTCACTCTGCCACATTGCCTCTTGGAAGCAACTATTCCTCAACCCCTTCCCTTCTTTAGTCCATCTTTTTTTTTAAATTAAATTAAAATCGTTGTTACATTTTAAGTTCTGAACTATCTCTTCTCCACCCTACACTAGAGGACACCATTTTATACACACACACACACACACACACACACACACACACATTATATAAACTAAATACATATATTACATGTATATATATAAGCACATAAATGTATAAAACCATACTATGTCCATCTTATTTTTCACACCATTCCTCTTCCATTTTTTTTTCTAGTACCTTCTGATCCTGTTTCTTAAAACAATCAAAGTAGCCATCAGAGTAGCCAAGCAGAGATAGACATAAAAGGGTTAATGGAAAAGCAATAAGTGTTAACAAATATTGAAGGTAATGAGTAACCCTTTCATAGATATGCTTCCTGTACCAGGAAGAAACAGTGAATTCCTCAAGGAAATCACATAAAGAAGAATTGGCTAGAACAAAGGAACATAAAATATTCTCTGCAATGTCTAATAGATAGATATCTTTACTAGTGTGAATAGAGAAATAACCTAAAAGTCTGGTTGGGTAAAGGGCATTGTGTCTCTGTGGAGCAAATCATTTCCTGAAGAAGTAAAACCTAAGTTGCTGAAACCTCAATTTTGTAACAATTTGAAGACAAATATTGCACATTAGTTAGTTTTTCTCTTCAGATATCACATTTAAACCCAAAAAGAACAAGACTAGGGGGTGGCATGGGGCAGTGAAAAAAAAATGCTGGATTTAGGGTCAAAGGACCTGGATTTGAATCTCTGCTGCCCTACTGTGTGCTTCTTGGTCAATGATTTCACCTCTCTGTAATGATTTCACCTCTCTCTTTTGGTCCAAAAAGGTTTGGACCAGTCAGCCACCAAGGTCCTTTCTAACTCTTCCTGCGTTATCTTAATTATTTTGTGACCAAAGAGACATTTTTGAGACTTTTTTTTTGTATAATTCAGCTAGCTTAGTAAAATGGAGAAAATCAAATGGAAGTAGGATGAACAATGATCCAAACCCCGTGGAAGGAGACCATGTAATCTTTTCTGTCAAGTTCCCTTTATGAAGTCTTAGCTTCCTATTCATCTCTTTCTATTGCTTCATTTTCTTATTATTACACATTTTCTTATTATGTATCATATAATGGAATTTAAGGATTTGATTGTTCAAGTTATGCTAAAACTTTTTCAATGCTTTCCATCAAAATCAACTTAGACTAAGAATGCAAACATTATTCACAGTAGAAGAAAAAAAGATGAAAAATAATACTAAATTATATAAAGATCCCTTACATTTGTATAATGCATTATAGTATCCAGATTGCTTTCACCAGAGTCATAATTCAAGCACTCAAATAAATTTGTGATCTCATCGATTTAAAAGTTCTCCATAATTATGTAGATTGCAAATCATTTATGCCAGCCTGTCTGGCTAAGCTCTTCACCATGTCCTCCAGTGAGGTTCATAGAGGTTCACCCAAAGGGCCAGAGACCTTCCCCATTTTCTTTTGACATCAGGAAGGTATTGAGGGAGTCCTCTGGCTGTTCTTTTATTCCTTGCCTTTTTCCCATCATCAGCCTATATTCTCTTCCTATCATACAATTCCTTAATAACTTCTTTAACTTTTGTGCTTTAAAATTTCTCATTCATTATATGTTGCAAGCTGTTCACATCTACCACGCATGTTTCCATCGCTCGCTGTGTGATATTTATTTTTAATTCTTCAGAGATTGTTGTGGTCTATGTCTTGCTGACATATTGCTACATTAGTAGACTATTAGTATTAAAAAGATTGACCTTTGCTTTCATGGGAAGCTTGGAGTTATTAAATGACCTTTGTAATTTCCTGAAGGCAATTAAACTTGCTTTCCTTCTCCTGTTCAATTACAGGCCCAGCTGAGTATTATTCTGTACTACCTGTCCCAGATACATACACTAGTTGTCCAGCTCTATAGGTTATCCATCCAAATGCATATTGCCATTTGAGCAAGAGACATTTTTCATCCACTTGTTATTTCCTGTGTAGATGTTTTGGCCAAACTCCTTTGAGTGATGGTAGCTTTCTTCCAAGAGTCTCTGAAATGCTCTAGGGTTTGAAACAATCAGCATAATTTCATCCACAACAGGAGCATTTGGAGAAATTTATTATGTCTAAAGAATCTCTCTTCAATTTAGGCTTTGTAATAGATTTCTTCCATTGTTGTAGCAAACACCTTTTATGAACATCATTTCTTGTTTATGCCTTCCTTGATGTTTGTGATCAGAACATCATGGAATAGGGGTATTTCCATTGTTATATAAGAGATATAAGGAGTCCTGAATGACTTTGATGTGTAGATGGGAGATACCTTGTTGAAAAAGAGCCTACACACAGCAATTTCCTGTACTGAAGCAAATACTTTTTCAAAATCAACAAACCATAAGTACAGTGGGAGTTTATTTCTCTACATCCTTCAAACAATTGTTAAGTGGTAAAGAATGAACAAATTAGGGGAAAAAATTATGAAGTGCTTGCTATGTGCTGGACAAAGTGCTAGGCACTGGGGAATAAAAATTCAAAAGTGAGGTTGATACTTGCTGTTCTCAAGGAACTTCAACTCTAATAGTGAGAGACAACACATAGAGGGAGGTGGTAACTAGGAAAGAGTGTTTTGATCTGGGAAGTCACAGGGATGGTGAATGGAAAATATTAAAGTCAATTATCATGATCATTGAAAGTAATTTATGATTGATTTGATTACAGTTCACAGAGCAAGAAGTCTATTGTTGAGTATTACAAAAGCCCACTTATTCCCTACTAAAACCCTCAGTGAGGATGCCCTCCATTCTCGTATAATTGATCTATAAAGATTTGTAAAATTGGGAAAGTAAGGATGTAGGTCATTTGTTTTTTATTAATAAGGTCCAGGATATTTTCCATTCCTTTAGTATCTTTCCTTCAGATATCTTCTATCCCCCAATGCATTCATAAATATGTTGCCTCCAGTATGGATTTACTCTTTGTATTGTGGTCCAATCCAGCTACTTTTCCCATCTTTGTTCTTTCTAGTACTATTTCGACATCCCTCATAAACACATTTGGTACTGTGATATTAGTTTCCAAGTGTGGTTGTTCTGATGCCATTGTTGGAGAAAAGAGTGTGCTATAAGGGATTTTATAAATCTTATTTCATTTTTCTTCTATTTGTTGTTCTTCCATTTTTATCCTTAAAAGTCCTTTGGATGTTTTTGTTTAGTTGGTGTCATAGCAGTGAGGAAATGGGCCTTTGTCCCAGGTTACCAACACAGAGGCTGCCTTCTTCTGTGGGGTACGGCTGCCTCTACATACAGAAGGTCCTATTAATAAGGGAAGGGTCTGACTATCCATCCCTCTCTCAGGAAGACTTTACTATGGATGCGACTGTTTCTCTGTACTTCTTTCCCCACTCCCAAATTGTTTTTGCCCCACATGAAAATATTCCCAGTTATTATTCTTGCTTTAACTTGCATTGTTCCTTTTGATCTTCATGACAGCTTTGTCAAGTATGCCCTTCAGCTAAAGTTTATAGATGAGGAAATGAGGTCCAGGAAAATTAAAGGATTCACTCAAGGTCTCACTGCATTAAGTGGCTGAGTCTTTGGGAGTCTATCCAGAATTCTTTCCAGTTATTTATTTTCCAGTTATAATTCTTCAAGAAAACTATTTCTAAGATTTCCATGGTATGACCTTATTCCCTTAGAGGTTAAAATTCCCCTGTGACTTAATTGGCCCTGGCTGAGAAAAAAAATCATTTGATGGTCAAGGTTCTGTTAATAAGTATCTTTAAATTTAGTTAGACTGGTCCTTAGATGACATACATCCCAGTGCTAGGCCCATACTGAAACTTTTCCAGCTTAGCTGGACCTGCCACAGCTTGTTCTTGGATAGCATATACATATAGGGTATCTCAAGAGTTTTAGTGCATTTCTAAATTACCAAAACCATTTCAACTATTAAAGCTTAAAACTGCACTAAGATTTTTGGGCTACTATTAACAATTATAAGAAACTCTGATTTAAAGATAGTTTCCTATTTTTGTTGGTATAATTTTTTTTAAAGAACCTAGAGGGGAAAAAAAAGATTTGCATTTTGATAAATGTTTTCAGCTCCACATTGCAGGAAAAAGAGCCTGCATCAGGTTTTGCTGAGTCCTGATTTTCTTTTTCTACAAAGACCATTATTTGGATTAATGGGTAGAAAAGCTCTGAGAAAGCACATAAATGGCACAAGTAGGAGGGCATATGCATGTTAAAGTCTGGGGGTGTATTGATTTGTGTGCAAATGAGAACAAACTTTGCTGTTAATTTTTCCAAGGCTGCTTTCACTTTAATAAGTTCATCTCAGACAGTCCCTTTTAATGGTCTGTTGACCAAATGGCAAGCATAGTTAGTACTGCCATCTTGTAGGCAAACCTTTTCTACTACCACTTGCATAGACTATTAGGGATGTGTTTCCATCTACTTGCTGTCCTAATGACATCTGACTGCTTTTATTTGGACAATTTTTGGAGGTAAGGTGGGGCATTGGCAAGAATCATACTAACTGAAAAAAGATTGGGTTTGAGAAAGGAAGTTCTAAACACCTTAAGCAGTAGAGGTGGGATGGATTAGAACACTTCCCATGGAGTTGATGAAACATGTGCTCTGGCTGCTTCTTAAAGGACATGCAGGGGTCTTCTCCAGTCATCCTGATCTATATCTTGCCACTGGACCCAGCTTGTTCCAGAGGAAAAAGTGAGGCTGATGACTTTGCACTGCCCTCCCTCACTTAAATCCAATTCACTTGCAAGCTGTGGCATCATCTTCCTGATGTCATGGTCCTCTTTGAGAATGAAGGACAAAAACAACAACAAAGGACATGCACCACTGGAACCTGGTTGGTTGCTTGGTCTCTGTAATGGGGTGGAGCTGTTGTAATTACATTACACCAAAGGGGCATTACACCAAAGGGCACTTGTGACTGAGCCAAGAAGAGCCAACCATTTTGTAGGCTGTAAGAAACAAGGAGAGTTGACTTCTGGTCTCTTTGAAGGAATCTTCTTTGTGGAACATAGCCATTGGAAGCTTTTCTTTGAGTATCTAGGGCAGGGGTATGGATTTCATTCCCCATGCCCTACCTGCTCTGCCCAGTAGCAAATATGGCAGCTGTGAACATAAGCAATCAATAATGTGGGCTCGCCTAGAGGGTCTGAGAGAACCTCAAATTCGTGGCTGCTTCTTCTGCTATGTGTTCTTTCCACAAGCATAGGAGATTGCAAGATGATGGGGAGGAATGGACATTTCCAGCTCTGGTGGCTACCTCACAAATTCAAGTCGACAAGAATTCAGGAGTTTCTGGGTGCTGACCAGTATTTGGAAGTCCTTCCTGCTGCTTCTCATAGGAAGAGATGAATACTGGAGGAGGGGATCAACCTGAAACCTGCAAGCTTACCCTATGATCTGGATGTCTTAGAAGACAATTGCTATTCAGCAAGTGCAGACTGAAGTAAAAGGGAAATCTGTTTGATAATCCCATAACCCTCCCATGAATCTTTTCTACATCCTCAAGTACAGTAGGAGTGACAAATTACCTTCTCATCTCAATCAAAAAGATGCCTCTTTTGTGTTCATGTATTTCTTTTGTGATAGAGGAAATAAATAGTTGACATCTACTGATGTGTACTACATTGTTCAGTGACTATCTTTCTAGAAAGACCCTTGTTAATCCCTTTTAGGGGAGACACTAAATGTGAACCATAGCTAGTTTCTGTATAAGAGATTTTCCCCAGGATTCCAGTGTAGAGGCATAAAGAGCCAGAGAGTACAAGAAAAAGCTTAAATCTCCTCTCTCTCTAGGGATAGAGACCCCCAAAACTGAATTCAATCATGTGAATCCAGAGTTACAGCCCTTTTGTGGGTTACTGGGTTCATGCCTTGTGCTCAGAGCTGCTTTAGCCACTGCTAGGGAGAGAGAGAAAATGTCTCCTTGCTTTTCCATAACTTCGAGATAGAGCTGCCAGCCTTGGCTGTATCCTAACAAAGAGGTTGACTCAAAAAGACCAGAGAGCATCTGCTCTCATCCCTTAAAGTCCAGAGAGTTTGTGGCCATTCTTGGTTCCTTTATTACTTATTGTGTGTAAAGTCTCCTTTCCCTACTACGTGAGAAAAATGGAATTTTTATTTCAGGAGAATTTCCAAACCATCTTAGCAGAAAATGTTTCATGAAATTATTATTTTCTTCCAGGTTCTACTGAATATTTCCAAAATTAACTTGGAGAAGGGAGAGTTACTGGAGGTATATGAGAGATAATTTCAATTACATTGGGCTTTTTTTTAAATGTGTCAACCCCCTTACTAGGCTATCTTGATTGACCAATTGATTATTTTATTGATTTTGAACTCATATGCCTTAGGATACCCAATCTAAAGAAAGAGAAGTAGATATATTCATTTAAGTCCTACAAGTGGCAAACATTTCATTATGTTTTTGTTTTTTATTCTGATATTGTTGTATATATATTAAACCTCTTTTTTATTATTTAATTCCTTGGTATTTCTGTATAGCAGCAAGATCTATGAGTCAAAGTTGTGGACATTTTGATCCATTTTTTTATTATTATTTTTGACTAGGCAATGGGGTTAAGTGACTTGCCCAGGGTCACACAGCTGGTAAGTGTTATGTGTCTGAGGCCGGATTTGAACTCAGGTCCTCCTGATTCCAGGGCCAGTGCTCTATCCACTGCACCACCTAGCTGCCCTAATCCAATCCATTTTTTAAAACGGAAGAGGGGATACTTAGGCTGAAAAAGAGAAGAATCAGGGAGAACAGGAGAGCTGTGTGGCAAAAGGAAAATTTAAGCTTAATAGAAGGAAAAACTTCCTACCAAACAAAATGGAATGGGCTGCCTTGGGGAGGAGGACCATCCTCCTTTATTAGAGGTCTTCAAACAGAGGCTTGATGAGCACTTGGTGAGGATATTCACTGGCTGTGGGCTAGACTATAAGGTTACTAAGGTACCTTCTAACTGGAAAACCCTGTGATTCATCGATGCTGTGATCCCACATAGTTATAACTTCCAATCTACAATAAAACTAACCGTTTATACCTTTCACAATGGATCCATCTCTAGAAAATTTGGAAGGCAAAGACTGAGTCTTCTTGAGGTAGCTGGGTGGCACAGTGGATAAAGCATAAAACTTGGAGTCAGGAAGACCTGAGTTCAAATCCTGTCACAGATGTTAATTAGTTGTGTAACCTTGGGCAAATCACTTAACTATTCTGTGCCATAGTTTCTTCTTATGTAAAATGGGAATAATAATGGCACCGACTTCAAAAAATTGTTGTGAGAATCACAAGAGAAAACATATGTAAAGTGTTTTGCAAATCTTTAAGCACTATACAAATGTGAACTATAATAACTATTATTATTGTTATTATTAATACTATTTAACTTTAAGTCCCAGCTCTACCATCTATTAACTGTGTGACCTTGGAAAAAATTATTTAACTTCTCTTGCTTAACAAATTACTTAACTCAATTTTCTCATTCATAAAATGGAAATAGTAATACTTGGACTAGATTTGTGGGCTGGGCCTGACTCAGGCTAGTCCTCTGGCAGTGTAGGTCTGATATTAGAATGAAATGCCACCTTCTCAGCTTATTCAATAGTTAATATAAGGAGGTTTACTTTGCCATAGCAGAGGAAAGCTACTTAACAAGGATGCAGTACTTAGTTTCCTAGTCTCCATATGAACCTCTCTGATCAGAAGGATGAAGTGTGGTAACAATAGGAAATCTGCATTTAAACTTGGACAGGATTTTTTTATACTTTTAGGTGTCCATGAAATTATACCAGTATGTAAGCTACTTGAGCCTTTTCCCCCTGAGCCAATCAAGTCTGGAGGACAGGATCCATGTCTATTAGGGAAAGAATTAGCCTACCCTACATGGTACGGGTGAGGGTAGAGTCACAAAACTAGTGGCTGTTGATTTTTTTACAACTATTGACCTCACTGAATTGTCATGAAGAAAGTATTTTATAGATAGTACAAGTACATATATGTGTGAGGTATTATGATGTGGTGGTGATGATGATGATGATGACTTGTAGGGGAATAACAGCTTTCATACCTTAAGGTTTGCAATGTGCTTTACATAAACTAGCTACTTGGATCCTCAAAACAACCCTGTGAGGTAGGTGTTTCTATGGAAGCCATTTTACAAATGAGGAAACTGAGGTTCCAAGAAGTTAAATTAAGTTAAGACTTGTCCAGGTTAACATAGCTAGTAAGAGTCTAAGGTAAGATTTGCCTTCAAGTCTTCCTGACTCACTCCAAGTCCAGAACTCTTCACAATGTCCCAGTTGAGCCATCATGTTCTTTTTTTTTTTTGTTGTTGTTGTTGTTGTTTTTTTGTGGATACAGAATCCCTACATCTCATTTCTGGATTACTATTACTATTAAATTCCATAGCTTATGATCTAATTTAAAGTCATATTTTCATGTTCAAGCTCAGATTACCAGAGCCTCTAATAAAAATTTTACAAATAACAAAAAAATTAGTTTAAAAAGATAACCTTCAAGTGATGTTCTAATTTCTATATACTTTTGCAGGCTTGTGTGAAAGCTGAATGACTGATTGATCACACAGGATCTGAGAAGGTGAGAAACCTCAAACCAGCATAGGATGGGGTTGGACAGCAACCGCTACTGGAAAATCCTTTTGTTTTAGTGTTTGAAGCTGTTGTTTTATTCATTTTTTTTAGATCCTTCAGCATGATTTAATAGCAAGCCCTCAGACAATTCTTTATTTCTAAATCAATGTGACAAGGTTAGCGTGAGGCTTTAATTTAAGGTTAACTTGCCATAAAATGCTAGTTGGTTTCAGCGAATTCCACAGGGTCCATTGGGAGTTACAGTATTACAAGCGACTGCCCCCTGGCAGACATTTTGTTTACTGAGTTCCGTGAAGTGCCTTCAGAGTAATGAAAATAATTTAGAGGCAGCACTGTGTATCTATGCAGAAGAAGAACTCACGGCTTCCTGGTTGTGCAAAGAGCAAATATTTCTACTGGAATAAAATCTGTTTGAATAGAGAAGGCTATGGGTTGTAAATAAGGCAGCTCTATCCAAACCCTACCTCAATTTCCATCTGTGCCAATAAACATAATAATCAGTGCTACTGGAAGCACAAGAAGAGTTGTGTTATAAACAAAAAATAAACACAATTGTCACTTCTCTAAATTCTTTACAAATTCTCCATTTCAGCTTTCCGTGAGACGTCGAATAAATCAAGGTTGAACTGGAGTAGATGTGAGGGGTATCTCTAGGTCTCCAAAGTACAGTTTCCAGGCCAGAGATACTCAATTCGGGTCACAAAAATAATGATGTCTCCTCCTCCCCTCTGTGTCACCAGACTGTGTCTTGGTTTCCAAGTACAATTGTCCAATCCTGGTCTTTATTGAAGCAATGGTACCCAAAGAGGCATCCTTCTAAGACATAAGCACAGCTTCACTCATGTTTGAGAAAAAGAACCAATTCATCAGATAAAGGGCAGGTGACATAGTGCCTTGGGCAGCACAATGTTTTTGTAGCTCCAAGGCTTTGATAATACATAAAAAAGCATCTGGTGTCATTGTCTGCCCAGAGAGAAGTACTCTTCAAAGTTTCTTATTATGTTTTCTCTCTAGGAATCCTGGGAGATTCTTCTTAAGGAACTTTTAGAGCTGACAGAGAACTTATAAATCGTCTATTCCTTCGCTCACATTATAATTTGAAGAAACTGAGGGGTTCTCTTTCAAGATATGATCAGTTCTCAGCCTAGCCTTTTCATTATCTCAAAACAACAAGAAATAAACCAAATAAAGTAAAAGGATAATTAAAGAAAAGAAGGGAAAGGAAAGGCGTCTTTACAAAGAAAATCTAACAGATGTGGAGTGCATAGGTTCTGGGCTCACTTTCCCAACTCTCACTCCCACTGACAAGTTGGGGTCGCAGAGCCTGGCTAGCTACTACTTTCCTCAGAATTTTAGGAGGAGATATTATCTTTGATTTTAAGAAATTAATTTTTCAATGAGGAAAATACTTTTTCCTTTCTACTTCACTACCTCATAAAAAGAATCCCTCATAGTAAATATGCATAATGAATTAAAACACATTGACCATGTCCAAAAAGTAGATGCCTCAATATGCACAATGATTCTATTATCTCTCTGTTAGAAAGGAGCATGCTTCATCATGGGTCCTCTGGAATCATGGTTGGTCATTGAATTGATCAGGGTTCTTAAGACTTCTGAAGTCATTGGTCTTCACAATGTTATTACTATATAAATTATTCTGGTTGTACTCCATTCGTCTATACAAGTATTCCCAGGTTTCTCTAAAATCATGTTTTATCATTTCTTAGAGCAAAATATGAATGAATGAATGAATGAGGAATTCATTAAGTGTCTATTACGTATAAAGTTCCATGATAAGAGTTGGGCACACAAAATAGAAAAAATAAAACAGTCACTGCTTTCAAGGACTCCACATTCTAATGGAAGAAGACAACTTATATGGAAGGTTTCAGCTGCAAGTCAGATGGTAAGATCCCATGGTCCTTAGGGTGTGGAAGCAAAGCAAATGGTGATGCTTCTTCTTAAATGTGATTTCTATTGATAAAATAATACTGAAACATTTGACAGTGCCAAAGACTTTGGTGATAACAACTTATCTTTTCTGGGTTTGTAATAGATGCGCCAGTCACATCTTCAGAAGGTTTGCTCTCAGGATGATGGCAAAGGTCACTGGGATGGAATCATTGACATTCCCAAGACACTTGAGTTAAGAGTCTTGAGTTAGATGTGCTTGGAATGATGTGCTGGAGTCAGCTGGGACTGGCTCTCAAGAGTTGATTGTTAAATTTTTAGTGTGAGTATTTATGCCTCAGCAATTATTAAATATTATGAATCAGGACTTGATTTATTGTTCTGTTGATTTCTAGATTTAAGAAAGTGATTGAGAAAATGTTAATAATGCAGATGAAGCTTAAAAATGTGTTATGCATATGTTTTTCTCACAGAGAGCTGGTGGTTAAATATTTACCAACATACCTCTGGCTGTAGCCATCAGTGTAGGTGGGTGTGTGGGAGGTGGCAGCTTGAATTGCCTGGTACATGCTACCTTATTTGTTGCCTTTAGGGTGTTTTCCTGTTTTGGACAGGCTGGCTTTCTGCCCTATGAGTAGCAAATTATTGGCAGTTAGTGGACATCTAGTCTTTTTACACCTTACTCCCCAACATATACCTTTGATCCTGGCCTCCTGGCTGTTCCATGAAGCATTTCCTGTCTACCAGGCCTGGAATGCTTTCTTCTTCTGTTCTGACTACTGACCTCCCTGGCTTCCTTTCAGTTCCAACTGAAATCTTACCTTCTGCAGGAAGCCTTCCCTGACCCCTCTTAATTCTAGTGTTTTCTGTCTCTTAACTATTTTCTATCATATGTAACTTTTGCTGTTGTTCAGTTGCTTCACTTGTACGACTCTTCGTGACCCAATTTGGGGTTTTCTTGGCAAAGATACTGGAGTGGTTTGTCATTTCCTTCTCCAGCTTATTTTACAGATGAGGAAATTGAGGCAAACAAGGTGAAGTGACTTGCCCAGGGTCACACAGCTAGTAAGCATCTGAGGCTAGATTTGAACTCAGGTCTTCCTGACTTCAGGTCTGGTGCTATATCCACTGCATCCCCTAGATGCCCCTGTATACAACTTGCTTTTGTTTGGGTTGTCTTTGAAACATTTGGGAGTTGTCTCCCCTGTTAGGTTGTAAGCTCCTTAGGGCAGGGACCGTCTTTTTCCTCTTTTTGTATCTACAGTTCTTAGCAAAGTGCCCGGCACATAGTAGGTGCATAATAAATGTTTATTGATTGAGAGTTGCCCCTTTTTCCACAGGAGTTGTCTTGCTGGATCATGACCATTGGTCTTGGAATGCTACCACTTCCAGAACTCCTGTGCTTATTTACCTGCTGGTGAAAGTTGTCTAGCAATTGTTGCTAGTGGTGGTGAGGATTTTGGGCCCCTTCTCCACAATTATTTCTCCCCTTAATGGTGGATGTGGGGATTAGGTTGGTTGTAGGTCTGGCAGTTTGGGGGAACACTACTAGTCCCAAAGTGTTTAGGCTCAATGTCCTGGGCTGTATCCATCAGGTCCGGGGGAAGATGTTGGTTAAGGCGATGGCGTTGCCTAACCTGTCCAGCACGTGCTGTCTCCTGTCTCTTGTCTCTTCCCCAGGCTACCTGTGCTATTTCATCTAGGCTGGCTTGCCTATATCATTCCATTACATTCATATGACATAACGTGTTTAGCCGTTCACCAGTTTTTGGGAACCTCTATTTTCCTGTTCTTTGCCGCCACACAAATTGCGGCTGTAACTATTTTTGGACATGCGAGTCATTTTTCTTCTCCCCCTTTTTCCACCCCTCCCCCTCTACTTCCCTTCCCTCCACTGCTTCCTTCTCCTTCTGTTCCTTCTCCTCCCCCTTTCCCTCCTTCTCCTTTTTCCTCCTCCTTCTTCCTCTTCCTCCTATATTATTAAGCCAAAGGATATAATACAGTTTAATAACTTTGAGGGATATGGTTTCACAGGTGGAACCTCAGAGTTGTTTCAATTTGCATTTTCCAATTATTAGTGATTTAGAATATTTTTTTCATATGACTATTGATAACTTGGATTTCTTCCTTTGAAAAAGAACTGTTCATATCTTCTGATCATCTGCCAATTGGGAAATGGCCCTTACCTTTATAAATCTGAATAAGTTCCCTACATATATTAGAAATAAGACCTTTTGTTCAGGGAAACTTCCTAGAAGATTTTCCCCCTAGTTGCTTGCTTCCCTTCTAGTTTTAGCTGCAATGGTTTTGTTTGTGCAAAACTTTTAAATTTTATTTCATCAAAACTGACCATTTTATCTTCTGTGATCCTAGGTGACATGGGGGATAGAGTGCTCGGTCTGGAGTCAAATGCAGCCTCAGATACTTACTAGCTTACTAGCTTTATGATGCTTAACCTCACTTAACCTCTGTTTGCCTCAGTTTCCTCATCTGTAAAATAGGGATAATAAAGTACCTACCTTGCAGGGTTGTTGTGAGGATCAAATGAGATGATAATTGTGAATTAGCATGATACCTGGCACATAGCAAGTGCTATATAAATGTTAGCTATTATTATTATTATTATTATCATTATTTTTGTTACTTGATAATGAACTGTTCCTCAGTCCATAGATATGTAAGGCAATGTCTCTGTTTCTTACCTAATTTGTTTATGATGTCACTTTTTGTGTCTACGTCATGTATTCATTTGGTATACAGTGTGAGATTTTGGTCTACACCTAGTTTCTGACAAACTACTTTCCACTTTTCTCAGCAGTTTTTGTCAAATAGTTAGTACTTATCCAAGTAGCTAGGGTCTTTGGTTTTTATCAAACACTGGTTTACCATGCTTGTTTGCTTCTGTATATTATATATCTAATATATTCCACTGATCAATCTATTTCTTAACCAGTCCCAAATCATCGTGATGATTACGGATATGCACCATAGTTTGTGCTCTGGTACTGCCAGGCTCCCTGTCTTCCCACTTTTTTTCATTATTTCCCTTGAGATTCTTGACCTCTTGCTCCCCCACGAATTTCATTATATTTTCTTGCTCTATAAAGAAACCTTTTATTAGTTTAATTGGTATGACACTGAATAAGTAAATTAATTTAGGCAATATCGTCATTTTTATCATATTGGATCTGCCTACTTGTAAGCAGAATTAATATTTCTCCAGTTATTTAGGCCTGCCTTTATTTGAGTAGAGGGTTTTTCCAGTGGTGTGAGTGTAGTTCATGTGTTTATATCCTAGCAGATAGATTTCAAGTATCACATATTCCATAGTTATTTAAAATGGAATTTCTCATTCTATCTCTTCTTGCTATATTTTATTGATATTTTTATAGAAATGCTGTGATTTATATGGCTTTATTTTAAATCCTGTAATTTTTCAAAAGTAAAGGAAGATAAAAATAATTGAAGAAATATTCAATGAATATGGCACTTTTTTATGGAAAAAAGTCAATGTTGAAAGGAATATGAGAAAAGAAGGAGACCAATTCACTGCTGATAGAACTACAGATTAACCCAATCATTATGAAAAAAATTTTAATTACATAAATAAAGCTACTGAATTTTTCATTCCCTTATGCCCAGATACTCCAATGCTAGATTTATACCCCAAAGCAATTATTAATCATATGAAAAACCTCATATATAGAAAAATATTCATATCAGCATTATTTGTAATAACAAAAAACCAAACTAAAACATGTGCTGAAGAATTTTGAAATTACCAAAGAAACTGAAGTATAAAGATGTAATGGAACATTATGGAGTTGTGAGAATGATGAACATGGATGTTGGAGGGTATGAGAATTACGGAGGTAATCTGTGTTTCTACAACATTTGGGGCTGAGAGAGAATTTCGCCCAGCGGAGAAATTCTTAGCACTACACCTCCCATAAGGCTGTGCATGAGCTCTGCAGAATGACAATATCACCCAGTGATACCTATGCTAGCTTCTACTTCTCCCATTTAAACAGTCTATAGGTGTCTTCCAGGGTTGATAAGATGAAGGGCAGCAATAGCTAGAATGTATAGAAACAAGGGGGTAGCAAAACATAGAATTAATGGCAAACTGCATTCTGAGTTTGAGAGTTCCACCTAGACCTTGATACTGACAGTGAGGACTGTGGCTCAGGGTTTCAGGGTTCGCCCAGTTATTGTGCCAAAAATCTAGCATTCTTAAACCTGCCATTCACCAAGTTGGAAAGAAAAGTGACTAAATCGATTTTTCTCTACATGTTAATCTCTAAAATGACTTTTCATGAGTGAACAGATTCTGTCTTTAACTGTATTGAGGAGATATAGGAGTTAAATGAGAATCAACCAGATGTTTAGGAGTGTCAGTCACTTGGGAATGTATGCTGAGAACATTTAATGCCTCAGCAAAATCCTTGTTATTCATGTTGCTATGTTCTTTTATTAAATTTCTCTGCTACGATTTCATGAATTATAGAGATTGATCTGATCCATGTCATCGGGCTTGGAATTTGAATAGACAACTACCTGAGCAGTACCCTGAACTTGAGTGGAGCTGAGAGAAGATCTATACTGAAGCACGGGGTATATAGGCTTACTACATAAATAATTCAGAGAAACATGGGAAGACATTATGAACTGCTATAGAATCAAGAAAAAAAGCCAAAATAGCACTCTACACAGCAACTACAGCATAAATCAATACAACACTAAAAAACAACAAAACTTAAGACAAAAATGATGATGGTATCTTTCTGCCAAAGTTAAAAGATTCAGCCTTTTCTGTGTGCTGTTAACCTGTGATTTCATCAGTATGGAGAATTTCCAGTTTAGAGAATCCTTCCACCAATGCAGACTAGCAACTCATAGTTTTAAAGAGGCACTGAGAAGTCAAGGGATTTGCCCCTGGTCACACAACTACCATATATCAGAGGCAAGAATTTATTTTAGGACTTCCTGATTTCAAGGCTAACCCTCTCTCTATTTCATGACACTGCTTCTCAAACATGACATTGAGAATTGACCTTCAAGGTTATATGGGCTATTTACCCAACCATTAAGGTCAGCATTACTTGGTGAAAGGGCCCCCAAGACCTTAAACTTTGCTGTTGTTGTTGTTGTAATATAATCAGCTTGAATGTAAAGAAATGGCAGAATTTTCTCTCCTTCATGCCACTCTTAGACCATCTCATATACTGCTTTTCCCCACAAATATAGTGTTATTGACTAAATGCTGAGTTTGGCATTCAAAGCTCTTCCCTAGCCTCCTCCTACCTTTCCAATCTTCTTATGCCTTACTCCCTAACACATACTCTTCAATTCAGTGACACTGGTCTGGTTGTTCCACAAAGATATGTTCGCAGCTCTGGGCATTTTCTCTGGCTGTTTCCTATGCCTGGAATACTCTGTCTCCTCTTATCTGACTAATAGTCTTCCTTTAAGTCCCAACTAAAATCCCACCTTCTACAGAAAGATTTTCCTAACCCCTCTTAATTCTAGTGCCTTCCCTCTGTTAATTATCTCCATTTATCCTATATATAGCTTGTTCCATATATATTTGTTTGCATGTTGTCTCCCCCATTAGATTGTTAGCTCCTTGAGGACAGAGGCCGGCTTTTTCCTCTTTGTATCTCTAGAATTCAGCACAGTGTCCACTTAACAAATGTTTATTGATTGATTGGTTCTAAGAGATATGGATTGTTTTCTTTTAAGATTTCTTGAAATATGATATCTAGGCTCTTTTTTTGATCATAACATTCAAATAGTCCAGTGATTCTTAATTTTTTTCTCCTCAATCTGTTTTCTAAGTCACTTGTTTATGCCATGAAATACTTTACATTTTCTTCTTTTTTTCAGATTTTTGAATTTATTTTAATATTTCTTGTTGCTTCATGCAGTCATTGGCTCCTATTTAGTCCATTCTGTGTTGCAGGGGCAAAGTTATATATCTATTCTGCCAAGCTGTTAATTCCCTTCCCAATTCTTTCTTCCATAGCTCTCATTTCTTTTCTAATTGTTTCCTCAACTGTTCTCAAACTATTTATAAAAAATCCAACAAAAACTGTTTTAACTTAAAAAAAAAACTCTTGCTAGGAATTCTGGATTAGTTCATGCCCAATCTGTATTTTTCTCTGAGGAATTGCTTATAGATGTTTTGATCAATTCTTGTGTTTGTATCTTGAGCATCCCTTCTACCATAAGACCATAAGAGCTCACTATGATGGGATTCTTTTTTTTTTGCCTTTCCTTCCAGCCTACTTCCTGACTATGAACTTGATGTTAGGGCTAGGCTCCACCATACTTCTGGAGGGAAGGTCTGGGCTGGTTTTGTTGCTGCCTTCTTGGGGTATTGAGTGTTGTAACAGAATTTGAGGGACAGGCTAGGGACCTGAAAGTTTTCAATCTTCCAGAGTGGTCTGATCCAGGGTGTTAAAAGGATTTTTACTGAGTCAGTCTCTAACCTGAGAAAACAACAAAACAGAAGGCCAGAGACAAAATGCCAGTAATCAAGTAGTGGTTTAATTAATTAGTTTCATTATAAGGAACAGATTTGCAAATTGAGAATTCTCTTGATCAGAATTCTACCTTGCTTTATGAAGACAGAGATTTATATGCATAAATCACAATGGGAAGGGAGGGAGGAAGGTGGATTACAAATAATTGCAATTGTACAAACAATTGTAATAGAAAACCATAATACCCTTCATAATTCCCCCTAGTCTGAGCTCTTTAAGTTCCTGGCCTGGGTTTGGGTCAGGACAGCAGTAGAGTGCTGCTGGACTCAGCCCCTGTCAGCCAGCTGGGAAATTCTGCTGATTCAGAGTGGCAGAACTATAAGCCGGCTTTGGTCTGGGATTCCTGCACTGGTTATTCTTCTACAGGCTCAGCTAGATGCCAGAACTGAGATTTTACTCTGCTTCTGGGATGAGTCAACCTCTGTTTCTTGCTTCTGAACTTCCTCCTTTCTCAGTAAACCACCCAAGCCTTCTCATCTAGGAATATCACCCCAGTGCACGGGTCCCCTTCTCAGTCTACTCTGGATCTGTGACCCAGAACTAAGTAGTGAATGACAAGGCTGCTAGTTGGCGCCTGTTACAGTGCCCTGGTATAGATCTGGGACCTCCTTTTGCCTTGGTGCTCTGGACCCTGGACCGGACCCTGATGTGCTCCATGTGACCCAGCTATTGTCCTGACTCAGAGCCCAGTGACAGCAGACCTCCCTTTCTGTCTTCTTCTGCAGTCCCAGGTTGGACAAAGGACTCACTGGGACTTTTTCTAGATTTCCCTAGATTTAATCTGGTGCATTTTCTAGACTTGCTTAGAGGAATTGTGGATGGCAGCTCAGTGTCATTGCCTCTGATAATCTATTGTCTTGTCCTCTGCCTAAGTTCTTTTCAAAGAGAATTTTTCCTCAAGTAAATTATATTGCTAGATTTACTGAATACTGGGTGATTGAATAAAAGAACAAAAAAGCATTTACTAAGTTATTACTTCTGGCCAATCACTGGGGATACAAATAGAAGGGGAAAAAAAGCAAGATACTGCCTGCTTTTAAGTTGTCCACATTCTAATTTGCAGTGATGACATAGGTCAGATATTTCACTTTGGGGGTAGATTTTTCTAAAAGTGCCCAAAGTACTAAGGCTACAGAAACAGGGCAAATAGCAAAGCCAAAGGGTTTGGGGCAGTTTCAGGAAAGATAAGGTTTAGAAGATCTTAGGATGAGATGTCAGGAAAGATGATAAGGCCTGGTGGTTCTCCATCTCATTAGAGTTGTAATTACAGATTCTGAGCCCATTTAAAGCAGATGTGTGAATATCTCATTTCCTGCCTAGGTATCCCAATTGGTTCTGTATGACTGCAGATACAGGATGGAAGAACATCCCCAGAGGTCTCTCTTCCCACCAGGCTACTCTGATGGGATCTTAGTAGCCTGAGGCCAAGGGAGGAGTAAAAGGAAGAGAAGGAAAGAATACTACTGTTGATGGCTTGTCATAATTCTCTTGGGGTTTGGGTGAAGAAGGGTTAAGTTCAGGGAAAGGCAAAGCACATCCTCTCTGGTGGCTTTTCCCACAAGGCCACTTTAGAATTGAGTTCAAATGTTAATGATTCTTCCATTGATCTGATTTTCTATTTTTTTCTCTCTTCTATTCTTTCAGCAAACAATTATTAATCACCTACCAGGGCAAGTCATTGTGTGTATTAGATTATAACATCTGAAAACACAAGTACTATATCTTTTCTCCAATCTTTAAAATGATAAGAATTCTATGGGTTCTAAATAAATAATAAATGATACAATTAATCCTTTCACTTCAGGCAACTGGAGAGAGGCTCTGGACTTATTCTTCTAATCCACATATGCACTAGCATATCAGGAATGGAGAGCCTGGCTGGCTATATCTTCTCCTCAGGATCTAGGAGTATCCCTAAGGGGCAGCAGAGTTCTTCTGATGCCACTGGTTCAAGTCCCCATTCCTGTGTGGGTTTTCCCCTCAGTCTCCCCTTAATGATTAGTGCCCCCAATGTAATTTAGTCTGTTTACATCTCTTTGATATCACTGATAATCAATTAACATTAGTTCCCTCAACCCCTGCAAGGTATATTTATCGAGACGGCATAGCAAGACTGTAAGTACAAAATGTCTGTGTTAAATGGGACACACTTTCCCTTTTGTACCTTGGTTCCTCGGAAGAATTTGGTTAAACTTTAAATGGTAGCTACAAATATTCTTCTCACCGCTGAGCTTACTCCCAGAGGCAGAATAGCCAAATTACATTATCCCCTTGCTTACAGTATGACATCATGATTTCCAAATGAATCCACTGCTAGATTGGCCAAGCTGGTCACTCTTCATTGCTGGCTCCTTCCGTGGAATGGCTATTGGACATCTGCTGACTCTCCCAACCTTCCAAAGACGCCAAAGTTTAATATTCCTTCATGTAAAATCAGGGAAATACAACAGAGCAAGACAACAGCAGCAGCATGCATTCCAGGCTTCGTGACAACTGGGTGAGAGAGAGACCCAGGCCCCTCCCCTACCTGGAGTTTCAGAACAGTTCCTGCCTCAATTGCTCCTAGGGAAGAGAGAGACCTCATTTTGGCTAAGTAGTACATACTCATTTCTGGCTTAGCAGCCAATCAAAAGCCTCTTCTTTACCAGTCAGTAAGTGAAGAGGTGGGGAGCTAGGTGGCACAGTGGATAAAGTGCCAGGTCAGGAGTCAGAAAGCCTCATCTTACTGAGTTCAAATCTTGCCTCAGACACTTACTAGCTGTGTGACCCTGGGCAAGTCACTTAACCCTGTGTGCCTTAGCTTCCTCATTTGTAAAATGAGCTGGAGAAGGAAATGGAGAACCACTCCAGTATCTTTGCCAAGAAAATCCCAAATGGGGTCATGAAGAGTCTGGCATGACTGAAAAACGACTAAAAAACAACTGCAACAACAAAATGTGGACAGGTAAGAGTCAGAGGAATCCTGTATAAACTGTGAATTAGGGATGAGGGTCCCTCTATTACATGTCATCTTGTACCTATTGAAGCTGGATTATGAACCCCCCTACATGAGTCAATAGCAGGCAGAGTTTAGTGCTCATGCCTTGAGGATTTAGGATATTCCTAATCCCCTACTGGCCAGTTCCCTCATTGTACAATTATACCCAGACCATTTTACCCTTTTGCATTCTCAAATACCAGAAAATAGGTATTGAAATATTACAGCATTTATGGATACCTTTTACCTTTTGGCACATATTTGCTACTAATCTTGTGTGTATTTGTGTATATAGAGGGGCTTTCATTAACATCTCATTTGTTTTCATTGCTTTTCTATGTAAATACTGAGGTCAGCAGTGACCAGTCTAGTGAGTGACCAGTGAGGATTATAACAAGTGACAATAGTATAATTATTTTTCAAACTTCAAAAGAATCTTAAAACTAGATTTCTGAAACAAATTTTGATTATTGAGAGGTGAACGTTGTACCACATACTTTCATTTGTTGGAAAGGAGGTAAGGGACTCAAAAATTTCACAGAAAAACTATCTCTTGAAAGAATTGCTTTGGATTAAGCTCTAAATGGAACACTTATAGGTTTGTGACTTTTCCTTTCAAATGCAAGTTTGTTTAGAAAATGGAGTACTGAAGTATATTTTCAGTTTTTAAAAATCTAAAGCCTTGAGAAATATTTGGAGATTTAAAGAACTTGAAATGAAACTTGTTTGTTTCATATGTCAAAATATGAAGATATATCAGTGGATGTTTGCGATTAAAATCTCATGTGTAGTTCGTTTTCATGAAAGGGAATTTTATTTATTAGAATCAACTTAGTCTTGTATTTTCTTGTAGATTGATTTTTCAGAAGAAAGCTATAAATTATTCTATGACATCTAGTTTGTCATAAAATTGACTACATACGAAGCTATGCTATTCTAACAGTAAAAACTGCAGCTAGATCCAGGAGGGCTAGTGGACTGTGCCTTCTCCTACTCCACTAAGGGTGTGGAGGCCTCTTCTCTGGACATATGTACTTGGTGGACTGGGCTGGACACTCAGCTCCTCACCCCGCTTTGCATCTGCTGCTCTGCATGGTTTCAACTCCACAAAACAAGATGTCCCCTGGCACCCTCTCAATCCTAAGTTTTCCCTTTGTGTGTTTTTTCCCACTTATTCTATTAGATTGTAAGCTCCTTGAGGGCAGACACTGTCTTTCTTTTTATTAATTGTATCCCCAGCACTTAGCACATAGTTGATGCTTAATAAATGTTTATTAAATTGATTTGGAAATACTAAACATAAACACTCATTAGCACATATCGACAGAAACATTTAAAAATATATTTTGTTTCGCCTGAGGAATGAGAACTGTACCTCATCTTGAGCAGTACATGATCTGATCTTTTGGTGGGATATAAAGAATTCCAAGCTTGTCTTTGACACATCACTGATCATGCTGCTCTTCCTAGCAAGCCTTCAGGGTCATCAGTGTGGCTTCTTACCTCAACTTAGTTCGTCTCTCTGTCACCATCAGCTTCAAGGTCTACAAATCTGTCATCAGTGCTATACAGAAGTCAGAAGAAGGCCATTCATTCAAAGGCTTCCTGGATGTGGACATTTGTTTAACCTCAGAAACTTCCCCTATTTCTGTGAATGTGGCTTATGGTGCATTTCAACAGAGTTCTCAAATCCATCTCTCTTCTGATGAAAGATCTGGCTCATTCCTTAAAGATAGTTTTAGGTTCATATAGTTGATGACATATGTGACCATATGTCATGTGTAATTTAATGGGATTAGTTTCTGATTCTTGATAAACTACTGGTCTTCAGTGTTCCAATTGTCAATGAAAAGTATCAGACAGATTGACGACTATGTTGGCATTATATGTGATTTGATCAAGGCAATTGCTGCAAAGATCCAAGCAAAACTCTGACATCACAAAGAAAAAAGGCAAAATGACAGTTCAGAAAGCAGACATCCAACACTTACTAAAACACCATTTAATAATTATAACCATTGTTACTCATACCTATGAAAGAATATGCTCGTTTTTAGTTTAAGCCTTCCAAGCTTTTAAAAATTTTGGTATTTTAAAAAACTCATTATAACCTATTATACTCCATTTGTATTGAAATTTATACAAACTAAACAAATAGTTATAGTAGCTTCTGCTATACTCTGCTGAAAGGTTGAGATAAACACTGGAAAATAAAGAGGTCTGTAGGTCTGCTAAATAGGTATTGTTACATTCACTTTATCTTCTACCCCTCAAGGTATATGCCTTCTGGAACATTTGGCCAAGGGTTTAGCTTGTGTTCCCTCCCTTGTCCTGTCCCTATTTGGTGGCATACTCTCTGATGCAAAAAAAAAAAGCTTCCTTCACTGCCAGTCAGCTCTGACTGAAGGACCCTGGATCTTCAGCCTCTGGAATTCATAAGCTTACCTCTAAGACTTGGACATCTGAGTATTGCTGATCAGGCAACTTCATTCAGGAACAGAAAACCAAGCAAAGAAGATAACTAAAGTTTCAGGCTCAAGTTCGTTAACTTGAGACCCTCTACTGTAGCTGCCCTCTGGGAACAACAGGCTTGAAAGGTACTGACACCCTCAGAATCTGGGAAGAAAGGAGATAATTATCTTTTAGAAGTAACTAATAAGGAGATTTCTTTATCATCACCAAAATACCTAAGAGCTGAGCTAGCATCCGTAGTTGGTTATAAACATCCAGGGAGGTCTACCATTCTCAAAGTACCAAAGTGCTAAGCTAACCTGAGTGCTCATCCAGAAGCAGGCAGGGCGGCTCTGTTATGTCCTGTCTGATCCTTGGTTAAATTGCCAGTTGAAGTTTGATAGAAAGGTATGTTCTTTGTTCCTTCATCATAAATGCCTCATCCTAAATGGAAGTACCTACATTTTTATACAGAACAGCTTAAATGTATTTATGTTGTCTTAATAAGCAATCCAAATACATTATACCAATATTTTAACTATACAGCATTTTCCTCTGGGTCAAAATATTTCCAAGCTAGTTGAATAATCTTAGTCTGTGTTCTACACTACCACCTTCCCCCTCTCCCAACCTTCCAACAAATTCTTTTTTCTCATTTGCAATCATTAAAACAAACATTACTTTTTAACCATTTGCTAGCAAAAGGAATCTTTGTCTTTGAAAAAATCTTCGCCAAAGGCATCCAAATTTAATGTCCTTAGGATCTGTTTCAATATTCAACAACCAGCAGTGTATAAACTTAGAGGAAAATACACACACACACACACACACACACACACACTAATCTCAAATAAAGGGAAGATTAGAAAATGTCTTGTGAAATAGATGGAGACTTGAAGATATTTTCTGAACAACTCAGAACTAAAATACTTTCAACTGAAATAGTCAGAGAACTGAAGCAAAAAAAAAATTGAGGGGGACAAATGACTAAGAAAATCAGCTTGGGTTTTTGCTTTGCATGGCTAGACACAGCCCCAAAGACTTGTCAACTTAAAAGTAGATTTACTTTGATCTGAATTATACAAACTGGATATGCAGAGCCAGTCTCATATTCACTAAATAATTGTACCCCTCTCTGCTTTGCTTTGGCCATGAAGGCAAAGTAGTATTTATGAGTTTTTTTGTTTGTTTGTTTGGTTTTGATTGTTTATTGGGAGATAGGAGGACTGAATATGGAAATAAACAATTGGGTTCGAGGGTCTTGAAATAGGCCTACAAAATTCTAATATTTTAAGTTGAGAAGTGGGAGGAAAAAATCAGTTTTGCCTATACAACACAGTTTGAATAATATTCTGACTATGTTGATAGTCACTGGATATCAAGTAAGCACAACTATTGTGTTAAATTCTCCAAAAGGCTTGCCCTCATGGAAGAGTTCTGTAACCATTACAGAGTAATAGACTCTTAGCGTGGGAAGGATTCACTCTGAGATCATCTAGGCCAAGCTCTATCTGCGTCAGAAAGCTCCCTCTACATCATCCCTAATAAAATGTTTATTTTAAACATTTGCTTGAAATGATGGAGAACTCATTCCCTTCCAAAGCAGCCTATTTCATTTTTCGACAATTTTGTTATAATTTTTCTGCTTACTTCACTGTAATTTCCATCCATTGTTCCTAATTCTGTTCCCAGGAGCTGACCCTTACAAGTCTAATCTTTCTCCAAATACTGGGAGATGGATATCAAGTCCGGGTTATGCCTTCTCTTCTGCAGGTTATTTGCTCTGGTTCCTTCATGCTATCTTCTTTGAGCAAGATTTTGAGTTCCCTCAAGTATCTGGATCACGCTTCCCTAATACACCACAGTTTGTTAATTTCATATCTGAAATGCAGTGCCCTGAACGGAAGAAAATACTCTGGAAGTGATTTGATTAAGGCAGAGAACAAAGGAACTCTTCCCATCCTGTGTCCTGGACACCATGGCCCTCTTAATGGCAATAGCTAGCATTTGTACAGTGATTTAAGTTTTGCAAAGTACTTTGTTTATTAATCTTACTTGATACTCACAACAAATCTTACAAGTAATGGCTATTATCACCCCCATTTTAAAGATGGAAAACTGAGGCCAAGAAAGGTTAAGAGACTTTCTCAGGATCACACAAATACAATGGTAAGGATTTAAGGCAGGATTTGAAGTCAGGACCTGAGACCCTGAAGTCATGGACTCCAAGTCCATCACTTTGTCCATTACAGTGCACCACCAACTTAGTGTAACCAAGGATTGCTTTTAGCTTTTTTTTTTTTTACTGTGAAGTCTAAAACCTCAAAGTTTTTACACAAGTTGATGTCTATCAACACCTTTTTCATTCTCTAGTTGATTTCTTGAATGTCAATGTAAGGCTTTATATACTTACCCTTCTAAATTTAATCTTATTTAGTGCAGTCCATCATTCTAACCTATTTCCATCCTTATCCTTCCATTCAATGTGTGAACTATCCCTTCCAGACTCATGTCATCTGCAAAATTGATAAGTGTGATATCTATATGCTAATCTGTGCCAGGTACTATATATACATATACACAAACATACATATGAATGTGTATATGTATACATACATATACACACATATATACACATACACATGCATATGCATGTACATACACATATACATGCACACACACACTCTTCCATTCTGAGGCACCATGATGTAGGAGAAAGAGAATGGAAGACAGAATCAGGAAACCTGAAGTCAAATTCTGGCTTGGATATTTGCTTAACTGCATGACTTTAGTCAAGTCTTTGAAGCTTTCTAAGTCTCAGTTATAAAATAAATAAAATTAATTCATTAATTCATTAATAAAATAAGCATAATAATTTATGTTATTCACATGATAGAGTTGTGAGGAAAGTGCTCCATAAGACTTAAAGATCTATGCCTACATGGATGGTTGTTATTATTATTAAGAGGTAGGATGGAATGTGAATAGAGAGGAGGCTTTGAAGCTAACTCACATCCCACCTATGACCTGTACTGGCTATGTAATCAGTGCTTTGGGTAAATTTCTAAGGCTATAATTGCAGTATATGTGCCAATATATACATTGGTAGAGAGAGTTTCCTCACCTAGTCGTTCCCTGTACCAATGAAATTCTAGGTCAGGTCCCTATCGATATTTTGTTGGCATTACTACTAATGATCTTCCCCCAAGGTAGTATCAAACTATTAATTAATACACTTTGGGCCTGGACATTTAACCAATTTCAAATGCTATTTTTTAGCCCAAAATTCTCCATCTTTTGGACAAGGAGAAGATAAGAGACTCAAGAAGTATTATTTCTCAAGTGTTAGCTAACCATTCATCATCATCATCATCATTGGGAGCAGAATGTAGTAGGAAGAGCTTGGGGCTGACAGGTAGGAGATCTGGGTTCTGTTCCTGGTTCTTCTATTAATTAGGTCAATGCAATCACCATGTTGTATTTAAATGTCTTTAGGACATGCATACATTCTTTGCTTTCTGAAAGAATAGGCAAGAAAAGGAGGCTCTTTAAAATAGGATCCATTGCTATCTATCTGCTGGATGGATGGGCTAGATCAGAGGTGTCAAACATGCAGCAATTGAGATGCATTGTGGCCTTCAACATTCCCAAGTATGACCCAAATTTCACTAAAATGAAATTGGAAAATATTTGACAAAATAAATAAACATACAATAAAACATGGATAACACTACATTTTAAAACTAAATCAATTTGCAGCCCACAGGGAAATGGATTAGTGGTCCCTATTTCTGAGTTTGACACCCCTGGACTAGATGACCTCTGAATATCCTTTCCAGTCCTATATTCCAGCCAAAACAGTATCACATACTGATAGGCCATCAATCATTTTTTTTACTAACACATTTACTAGAGTTCTTTCTCCTTCAACAGAATTTAAAGGACATGACTAAAATATAGGATCATAGATTTAGAACTGGAAGGGACCCCAGAGACTATGTAAGTCCAATTCCTTCATTTTACAGATTAAAAAAAATGAGTCTCAGGGAAGTGAAATAATTTGCCCAACCCAAGACCACAGAGGTAACCATTTTCCTGGGGATGAGACTGAAACAAGAACTGGGATTTAACCAACATCCTTTGATTCTAAAGCCAACATATTTCTGTTGCCCTCACAATGCCTCCCATATCTTGGCCTTTAAAAAAGTGATAAAAGAAGTACTAAAGATTGAAATTATATTGATAAGTTAACTGTGTAGACAAATGATAACAACCTGTTCTTTTTCATTTGAATGTAATATCATACTGAGACATACCTAATAATATTTTCTGTGATGAAATCATGTTTTTCATATTGAGACTACATCTGTGTTATAAAGCAGGGTCCTATAACCTCTGACCTACAAAGGTTCTTCCACTTGCATGCACAGCAGAGAGGGGATGAGCTTAAGAAGGTGCTGTCAGGGATGCAATCACCACTTTGTGAAAGCTAAATGACAGCCTAAGCCTCAGCTGTGTGCTGTGCCTCGAGATTTCCAGTAGTCCACAATCTAGCCTACTGAGAAAGATTCTCCTCAAGGACATATATGGCAAAGGGAAACAGAAACACAAACACCAGGAAAAGCCACCCAGGTAACCAGATTCCCCCAAACTACACTGCTCTGTCCCAGAGAGATCTTAACTGATGTTCTTGTTTTCCCTCCTGACCACAAAGTCAGTTCTGAAAGTATGAGGACCAATTTAGAAACATTTGTCCAAAAGCCTAGACAAATTTTGCTTTCATATTGCATAGGGGATAGAGTTCTGGGCCTGGAGGCAGGAAGACTCATCTTCCTGAGTTCAAATCTAGCTTCAGACTATGTCTGACACTAGGCAAGTCACTTGATCCTGTTTGTCTTAGTTTCCTCATCTGTAAAATAAGCTGGAGAAGGAAATGGCAAACCACTGAGTATCTTTGCCAAGAAAACCTCAAATGTGGTCATGAAGAGTTGGACATGACTGAAAATGACTGAACCACCACAACAAAAATGGGCAGCCCCAGAGAGGAAAAGAGGCTGGTACCCCCATAAGGATCACTGATGCTATTGCCTTTCATCTATACAAATCAATTCTTCTGCCTTCTGATGATCGGGTGGTCCTTCTGCTTGCCAAGGCCAAGTCCTACATATGTACCATTGGTCACAACCCTTCCCATCTTCTCAATTAGATTATCCTCACCATTATTCTCTCTCTCTCTCTCTCTCTCTCTCTGTCTCTCTCTCTCCACCCCCTCCCTCTCCCTCCCATTTTCTCTCTTTCTTTCTCTCTCTCTCTCTTTGTGTGTCTGTCTGTCTCTTTCTGTCATCTTTAATCTCTGCATATCAACTAGTTCTTTCCCTGCTCCCTGCAAATAAGCACTAGCCCCTCTGATCCTCAGAAACCCCTCACTAGATCCTACTCTGCCCACAGTTATCATCCTATATTTTTCTCCCTTTTTCCAGGTAGATTCTTTCAAATAGCTGTCTATATTTAATGCCTATACTTAACTCTCCATTTACTGTTTTCTAAACCCTCCACAGTTTGCCTTCTGACCTCATCACTGAATTGAAACTACCATCTCCAGGTTATCAGTGATTTCTTAATTGCCAAATCTAATGGCCTCGTCTCAATACTCCTCCTTCTTTCTGTTCTGGATTCCCATCCCTACTCGTGGTTATTATGTGCCAATCCCAGACCATTATTTCAGGAAAATTAAATCCATACTTTACTCCCTACTTTCCAGCCATATCCTCCTCCTCACCAGTCAAAATTCCACTCTCTCTGGCTACTAATTACCTTTGAGTGTTGTATTGCTCATTAGTATGTAAGCACTTTGAGGGCAAGAACTGTATTTGCTTTTTGTATTTGTACTACTAGTGCTCAGCACAAGAATTGGCATATAATAAGCTTTAATTAATTAACTAACTAATTAAGCTCTCTGCAGCATTTGAGTTGCCCTCTCTTCACACTCTGTTCCTAAGCCAACCTACCTACTTCCTATGACTTTTCCACAGTATTCTCTTTTAATTAAGAACATTCTATTCATTTCTTGGAAATCTACATTTCTTGTTGACTAGCAATGTTAACTACTTTATTTTTACATTCAAGTAAATGTCATTTAACCCAGAAAAATATATTTTGCCTTTCAGATGTAACAGTGACCTACACAGTAACAAAAAATAGCAACAATTTTCATCTGGTTTATATATACAGTAATGAAAGAAGAAATACTCTGTGACTACAATGACCAAGTATGGCATCATAGATAATATAAAAATGCCCATCCTTCCCCTCCTGCAGAGATGGGGCACTATGGATGAGGAATATTATATATCAAGTCAGATATGTTTAACGTATTAGTTTTGGTGAAATACTTTCCTCCCCCTCCCTTTCTTTTTACATTTTTGTTACAAGTGACAGCTCCCTATATAGGAGAAGAGGATATAGTATGGTATATATAGTATATATAGTATACTATATCCTCTATATATAGAGGTTATAGGAAGAGAGATAGTATGTTCAGAAATGAAGATGATATGAAAGCAAGTTATCAATTAAAAGAAGAGATTTTTAAAAATTCTTTTGTCATTGGGAATTCCCCACAGAAAACATATTCAGAACATTTTAGCTCCATTTTACTCAATTCGAATTCAATTGAAGCACTGTGCTAGGTACCAGGACCACAAAGATAGAAGTGAAAATATTTCTTTCCTTAAGGAGTTTGGATTCTGTTGTGTTTGGGGGTGGGGAGGATAAGTACAAAGATAAGTGAATATAAAATATCTACAAAGTCAATGTCTTTCTTCACAATCATCCCTACTCCCATCTTTCCTGCACCTTTGAAAAGAATCTATATTAATTATGTGGAGGTAAATCTCTCTGCATATTTGCCTGATGTGATTCAAAGAATGACAGAACAGATGAATAAAGACATGAAGTTTTTGAGAGGTGTCATAGAAAGAATCCTGGACTTGGGATCATGAAGACCTAGGTTCAAATCCTGCCTCACATATTTACAAGCTATTTGAGCCCAAGGAAGTCACCTAACTTTTCAAGACATTAGTTTGTTATGTTTTTTTTTTTTCATTTATAAAAAAGATATAGGGGACAGCTAAGTGGCACAGTGGATAGAGCACTGGCCCTGAAGTCAGGAGGACCTGAGTACAAATTTAGCCTCAGACCAAACAGTTGACACTTACAAGCTGTGTGACCCTGGGCAAGTCACTTAACTCCAATTGCCAAAAAAAGATATAATAATCCATAAGCTCCTGCCTCAAAACTGTGCAAAAACACTTCACAGTCCTTAGAGTATTGTGTAAATGGTAGTTATTCTAGACAAATGACCTTGTATTTTATACAGAATCACAGAGAAACTTAGCAGCCATCTAATCTAAGAATCCTCATTAAAGCAGCTGACAACTGGTTATTTAACCTTTGCTTGAAAACCACTGAGGAAAAACTCATCATCTTTCAAGGCATCCTATGTCACTAAATAACATTTACCAGTCTCGAAGATTTTTGACCAAATGTGAACTCCTTATTGTCTAAAATTTCACTGTATCACTGTGTTAAATTTTATCAGCTACTGAGCATGGCCATGGAGTCTTGGAATATTAAAATGGGAAAGAGATTGAGACACATGAAAGATATAAATCTTAATGTGGGGATATATCTGAATCAAAAGAGAGACAAGATTAAATTCCCCTAAGAGGGAGAATGATGAAAGGACTACTGAATTTTGATCAGAATATTTGATTTTGCATACTACTATTTACAAGCTTTACTACTAAATAGCTATGTGACCTTGAATAAGTCACTTTTCTGAGCCTCACTCTCAATTTATAAAGTGAAAATGATGGTATTTGTACTGCTTTTTCATGATGCAATTGTATGAATGTCAGTTTTGGAGTCAAAGGATGTAGGTTCAGATACTGGCTCTGCTATTTACCGGCTGTGTGACCTTGAAAAAGTCACATAAATTCTGAAGACCTTCATTTTCTCATCTGTAAATTAGGAGGTTGGATCAGATGTTCTTTAAGCTTTCTTCCAGATCTGAAATTATTATCTCATGAGAAAATATGAGAAAAATGAGAATAGGGCTGTTTTATAATCATGAAATGCTTGATTAATGTAAATTCTTATTACTAAATAACAGAAATGGGTTAGAATTGAGAAAATTAAGAAGGGGCCAAAGAAGAAACAAATAGCAAAAAACTCTACAGATTGCCCAATCTGACTTAACAAAAGAACTAAAATGGGAAGTATAAGTTTATTCAAAATTGAAGAATAGTTTCCAGCCTTACAAATCACCAACTGTAACAAAGGAGGGCAAAAAGCCAAGTAACTAAATTTGCAAAGCACTCATGCTTACTCTAACAATTCCTCTTAAAGTATCCCACTGGGTGGGATTGGAATGTAGGTGGACATGTTAGATATTACACTTCACAAAAGAACTGATGAGTTTACCTTCTAGATGACCAAAGGGCTGAACCCAGCATCATGATTCATGGCTGCCTTCAGGCCAATGGTAAAATAGGTTGCATGCTCTCAACTCAGTTTCCTGAAGAGGCTAGCATAGAGCACAAAAACCAATCTTAGTAGTTGCAATGTAGATGATGACTCTTTCTTCCCATTGAATATAAAAGTCATTGTAAAAGAAACTTATGTCACAACTAACTGACCAAAGCTTATTGGTAACAAACAGAGGAAGTCATTGAGTTTGGAGCTACTCCCCTTCTGTGAATATAACTTCTCACTATAAATTGCAGAAGGTATAGTATATCTTATTATATTTACACTAATTTTAGTGGTAAAGGAACTATCTTATATTCCTATCTTCTGATTTCCTCTATCAGTAGCTTCATCCTAACCACTTCTAATCTGTAATCTGTTGTATCCAGTTTCCATGAAACTGTTCTCTCCTAGCTCATCTCCTTTGTGTCTGATTACTCCTTCTACATTTTTTTTTAGTTGAAGCAAGTTTTTTATTGGCAGTAACTAGATAATGGAGACAAGTGCGAGAAAAAATATTGGCTAAGGGTCATAATGGATAGAATATAAACTATATGTGGGAATGTTGAGGTTTAGGGGTTTAAGGGTTCTGGTACCCCCAAATCACAACACATGGGTCCTGCCTTCTTTCAGCCAAAGACAAGGTTTATTAGAATATTGTCATATCTGGCAGACTCTTAAAGAGTCTGAACATTAGTGAGCTATTGGCTAGATGGGAAGAATCTGAGCATCTTAATGGAGATAAGATGGACCTTATATTCAGAAAGACTATGGGAGTGATCTAGGAGTGGCCAAGTCATCTATAAGGTAATAGAACTCCAGGGACCTAGACTAAGTGCCCAGGGAGAATGGAACCTAGATAGGATTTAGGGTGGGAAATGACCTGGGGCCATAGGGAGATAAAACCAGGGAGGGCTACGCTAGGTTAAGGGTAACAGAATTGGGAAATTGGGTGTAGCCACAATGAAAGGTCAGTTGATGAGATTATAGCTTCAGGGAAAGCCAGAGATTTGGCCATGTGGGAAAGTCAAAGGTTTTTCCTTTTTTGGGGGTCTAGATCCCAACCTCATCATTCTCCCCTCAAACAAATAGGACCCAAATTCTTTTGGGGTAAGGGGTGAAGGTTTTGGCTTCTGAAACTGCTTTCTGCTGGCAAGGAGTGTAGAGCTGTCCCTGCTTTGAGGTCTCCATTTCTTTTTGTTGGTTTATCATCCACTCTTTATATTTTTTGGGCTAGGCAATAGGGTTAAGTGACTTGGCCAGGGTCACACAGCTAGTAAGTGTTATGTGTCTGAGGCCAGATTTGAACTCAGGTCCTCCTGAATCCAAGGCCGGTACTCTAGCCACTGTGCCACCTAGCTGCCCCCATCATCCACTCTTGCTCCCTAAACTGTATGTCCTCCAAGGCATTGTCCAGGGCCTTCATCTCTTCTTTCTCAATACTTTTCTTGGTGACCTAATTCCATTCCTCCTTCCCTACCATGCGTTCAATTATAGCTATGCCAATGACTTCTATATCTATATCCTAATCTATTTTTTGGTCAAATTCCTGTCCCATGTCTCACTCTGCTAGACATCTCCATGTAGATATTCAAGAGGCACCTCCAACTCATCTTACAGAAAATGAAACTCATTATCTTTTCCCTGAGCTTATTTATCCTCCAAACTTCTTTATTTCTGTTGGATGATACCATTACCCCTCAAATTACCCAAATCCGCAAACTTGGAGTCATCCTTGATTCTTTTCCTCCCTTTCTTTCACCTCTGTTATGCAATCCTTTCAAATGTCTGATGACCTCTGTCTCCATAACACTTACTGTATCTATCTGTTCCACTCTCTTCCCTCATAAGATCATTACCATAGTTAAGGCCCTATGATGCTCTTTTCCTGACTATTATTGATACTTTAATAAATCTGTGATTTTATCAATGTAGTTACTCCCTCCAGTGGTGCAGATTATAACTTACCCTTGCCTAGTCATTGTGTAAGATCTTTGTCTATATCCTCCCATAAATTCTTCACAACAGGTTGATATATGAGCTAGGTAGAGTCTTCTTCTAGATTTCTTTGTATTGCATATATATCAACAGAGGACACAAGCTGTGTATTGGTTGTCCTTTGTTCTACATGACCAGATCATCTCCTTTTTTGGTCATACATCTCCCTGGCAAAATAATTTATGTTGCTTCTCTTATGTAGTTCTCTACTGATACCATGTCACAGTCTATTCATACCCACAATGCAGCTCTCCATTGCTCATTTGGTGATCTGCAACATTAACCCTTTGGTGCATACAGCCATACAAAAGAATATTGATATTAAAAAGAGGTATCGACTTTTGTTTCAAGGAGAAGATTGAAGTCATTAAAAGCACTGCCAAATGTCCTAAAGACAAGACTGTTGTGAAGAATTTATGGAAGGATTTGGACAAAGGTCTTATGCAATGAGAAGGCATAATTGGGTTGTAATCTGTACTACTGGAGGGAGTAATTACATTGATGTGATCATCAATTTATCAAAATATTAATAATAGTCAGGATAAGGGTATCATAGGACCTTCAGTATAGTAATGGCCTTATGAGAGGAAAGAAAGGGATAGGTACAACAAAGCAGCCTATTCTCTTCTTGTCCAATCCTAGGCACAGCTCATTGCTTTATGTGCAGTGTCTATTCAAGGTAGATAGAAGACCTTCATAGGTTGTTGATTCAATGACTTATCACTATTTCGACCAATCGGAATTCCCCATCAGTTTGCTGCTTTTGCTCTATGTGATTTTTTAGCCAAACTCATTTGAGCTACTAGTGATCACATTTAGAAGACTCCACAATGTGTTTGGACTTGATGAAATCCACAATGCTGTCTGCAACCAGGGGAATCAGGAGGGCTTTTACCATCTATAGGGAATTCCTCTTGCATTTGGACTTCACCTTAGACGTCTTTCATGATAATGACAAACACATTTGGCAAGCCCATGTTTCCTTGTTCAATGCCTCACTTGATGTTAATAATCAGAGACATTAAACAAAGTGCTTTCTGGTGTTATATCATTCACATAATTTTGGATGATATTCACATGTATAAGGAAGACACACTATTGTAGGAGAGCCTTTAAAGAGGTTTTTGTTCTACCAAATCAGAGTTGTTATTGTTGTGGTTGTTTTTATATTCAACAAAAAGCACAATAAAATCTTATATTTTCTTAACCTTTATATAAATTGTATGACTGTAAAGATATGCTATGCTGTAGAATATAAAATATTTGGCAGAAGGCTGACTTTCATTTTCATACATTTATAAAGCATGTCCTAACTTTACAGACACATGAGTTTTTCCAAAGGGTATGGAGAATGCAAGACTCCATTTTACTTATTGTTTGATAAATATTTTTTAAATGACTTAGAAGGGCAAAAAGCCATTTTAAAGGATATACTTTATCCAAGTATCTCCTTTGCATGTAGTAAAATCATACAAAATGCTTCAAATTGTTCTCATCAAGATTTTGTAGATATGGGAAAGTAGCCACATGAATTGTTACTTATTAATAAAATTTTTCCAATCACCTTTTTGGTAATAATGAGATCCATGATTTTTTCCTAAAGTCTAGTAACCTCACTTCTTTCCACTATCTTAAGAATCAATATCTCAATGCCCTCAAAATTGTGTTGACCCTAGCATGAATCTCCTTTATTTATTCCTGTGCTTCCCATCTTCCTTTTCTTTACCATTTTCTACTTTTTCACACCCCAATTGTTGTTAAAATGCAAATGTACCGGCTCTACTATCATTGATTGAGAAAAGTTACAAAAATCTTGGTAAATATCTTCCACTTTTATCTTTTCAGGGTCTATCTCCTTATTTCATCCTTAAAAGTTCTCCAGATGATCTGGCTCATTTAGGTTTCATGTCAAGTTTTCCGTAAACTTTTGTTCCTTTCCATTGTTTTATGAGATGATATTCCTCATAATTTTCCACTATCCTTCTTTCTAAGATCTTACAAATGACTTTGTATTCTAAACATTTTGCCATTGGCTGCCCACCTTGACAAGAAGATCAAATGTTCATTGGCTTGAGGTGGGTTCTAACCTCTTTTCTTCTTCTCATTGTGGTAATTGATCTCCATTATTAAAAATTTTTAGGACATGGTGATAATCTGTGTTGATGGTTTTTTTCCTTTTTTCCTTTATCACTTTCCAAATTTTTGCTTTCAGCAGTTTGTTTAAAAAGGTCAGGTTGTTACCTCAATTGCATGACACCCTTCCCATATTTTTATATACTTCTATTTTGGTATTGATTTTTATCTTTTTTTTTCTAGCAAGGTAATGGTATGATTGTACACACGCAGTTTGATTTGGAAATTATTCCCATGATAATAATGTTTGTTAACAATATGATGAATTTCATCTTGTAATGTTATTTGCTATTAACCATGCTCATGCTTATCAACTGTTTCCCTAAACTATTATGTATATATAATTATATTATATATTATATATATACACACATACACACACATACATATATACATATATGCATATGTATCTATATGTATGTATGATAGGGTATCTCTATAGTTTATAAACCTTTGGCCTTACATCTTTTTCTTGAATCATGCTTTCTAATTTATTTTCCCTACTGTTTGCCTTTGCATTAAAGTAAAAAAAAAAGTATAAGTTGATTTAATTTTTGAAAGTATTGGAGGCAGCTAGGTGGTGCAGTAGATAGAAAACTGGCCCTGGAGTCAGTAGGACTTGAGTTCAAATACCTGACACTTACTAGCTATATGACCCTGGGCACGTCACTTAATCCCAAATTGCCTGAAAGAAAGAAAGAAAAGTATTGCAGAGGGTTTTGGAAAATTTCTTAACATCTTCTTTCTGATTTGTAAATGCTTATCATAAGTCTTACAAATATGAGATGATCAAATGTCATTAATCAGCAAGAAACACATAATAGTATAAACTATATTCCAGAAAAAGAGACTGAGAAAGAAAGAGTTATAAGGTTACTCAGTCACTCAGTTGCCTAGAGTTGTAAAGATTTCGGAATGTTTGAATGAATCTAAGAGCACCGCTCCACTATCCCAGGGTTTAACACCCTTTTTTGTTCAGTTGTTTCAGACTCTTTGTGACCCCATTTGGGGTTTTCTTGGGAGAGAAACTGGAGTGATTTACCATTTCCCTCTCCAGCTCATTTTACAGATGAGGAAATAGAGGCAAATAGGGTTAAGTGACTTGCCCAGGGTTACCCAGCTAGTAAGTGTCTGAGGCCAGATTTGAATTCAGGAAGATGATTCCATGCCCACCACTCTATCCATGGTGCCACCTATTTAACATCCTACTATATGCAAAGGCTATTGGGATTGTGTCTAGATTTAGAGCTCAAAGGGACCTTAAGCATCACTTAATCCAGTGTCATTTTAATAGATGAGGAAATGAAGACCCAAGGAGGAGAATAATCCAGGATCACACAGGTCAAAAATGAGCACGGGTGTGGTGTCTCATACCTATAATCCTTGTTACTGGAGAGGCTGATGAGGGTGGATCACGTGGGGTTAGGAGTTCTGAGCTGCTACTAAAGTGAGGCTAAACCCAAGTCTGTGTCTGAACTAAATTTGGCACCAACACGGTAAGTATTCTGGAAGGCCAGGACACTAGGTTGCCTAAGGAGGGGTGAACCAGCCCAGGTCAGGAGCCAGGAAGCCAAAGCTCTACTGATCAGTTGTTGGATGGGTCCCCTTAATGGCTGCTGTATTTCCATCCTAGGGGAGGTGGGGAGACCAAATCTAATAATAATGAGAGTAATAATAATGATCTAGTCATAACTTTATAATCAGATAGGCTAACCTTGGCATTCCATTTTGCAGAGGCCTTTTTAATTCTTCACATATGATTCTAAGTTTCTGGTCCTTTGTTTAACTCTCAGTGTTCATTTTCTTTATCTCTACTTCAGCAGTGCTGCTGAACAAATTGCTCCAGGCTGGAAAAGGGAACAGACAAGAGGCTGCTTTTTTGTCTTGATTAACTTGTGGGATTGATGGAAAAATCTCCTTGCAAACTGAAGGCAGAAACTGTCACTTCCCCATATGTTGCTGGCAATCACAACATGTAAAAAATTCAACAAGATTCTGAGTGTTGAAGTTCTTATAGCTTTCAAGAAAAACTACATTTGGACTCCTGATATTCAGCTTTGCTTTGTCTTCTCCCTATTTGTACCTAGTTAACGATTCACCCCATGGAAGAGCTGAGGCTGTCCATCTTTCTATGTCTTTGAAGTCAGGTGTAGCCATGAAAGGATCTGGGAAAGGAAGAAAGATAGAGAGAAGTTAGGACAATAAATATACCCACTAAGCTCAAATACCAAATTGTTAACTAAAAAATGAAAAATGAAGGTGAAGGCCAACTTGTCATCATCACCATCATCATTAATGGCTCCCATAAATGTGGGACTAAAAATAGTGCTTTAAGGTTTGCAAAATGTTTTACATGTGGGCTCTCACAGCAACCCTATGAGGCAGGTGTTACCACTATCCCCAGTTTACTGATGAGAATGCTGAGACTAAGAAAAGCAATGACTATTAGACCCTAGGACTGAAGCAAATCTATTTCTTTGTTGCTATTTTCTCTGAAAAATGTGTAATATGCATATTTGTGTCTAATGGTAGCCATCTCTATGGCAGGGAGTGGGGTCAGGGAAGAAAAAAAAGAAATTTACATGATAACTTTATTATATATTTAAAAGGAATAGCAAGTTGTACATAATAGATTTGCAGTTTCACGTGCAATCATTTCTAAAAATTATACTACATTATAGAGATGCTTGTTTTATTCCATAAATTAAAAATAAAATAAATTAAAATTTAAAAAATGAATAAAAGTCAGACTGGATATGTCTATACTTCTGGGTGACGGTTCCTGGAACCTCATGGAAAATATATTTCAGAATCAGACAGGCTCGTACTTGATGTACAGCATACTATTTTCTCTAATCTGATCCTACCCCAACTCCCCAGCAATAACAAAAAAGATATGGAAGATTTTGTTTATTTGTAAGCTGTAAAATGCAGCCTATTGAAAATAATTCACCCTTCTGTGTTGGGTGCTGCATTAGATCCTGTGAATATTTTTGTTGTTTGGTTGTCTTTGACTCCTCATGATCCCATTTGAGGTTTTCTTGGCAAAGATACCGGAGTGGTTGGCCATTTCCTTCTCCAGTTCATTTTACAGATGAGGAAACTGAGGCAAGCAGGATTAAGTGACTTGCCCAGAGTTACACAGGTAGTAAATATCTGAGACTAGAGTTGAACTCAGGTCTTCCGGACTCCAGGCTGGATGCTCTATCCACTGTGCCACCTAACTACCCCTGTGAATATAAATTCCTCAAATACAACAGTCCTTTACCCTCAAGCAGATTACTTCCTTCTAGAGGGTGGGGGAGGACTTAAATAGCATATGTATGCAGAAAAGTAAATATAAGATCATTTATGGAAGGAGAGAACACTAACCACAAGGAGACTGATAAAAGTACTACAGGAAATGATACCAGAGCTGAACCTTGAAGGAAGTTAAAATTTCTAAAAGGCAAAGGAGAGGAGGAGACAGGTTGCCAAATATAGGGGAAACTGAGGAATGAAGTTGCAAAAGAGAGACATGGAGTTTGAGGAATAGCTAGAAGGATGATTTGACTGTATTGTAGACTAAAGTGGTAGAATCCAAATCATAAAATCCTTTATGTAAAGTCTGGTAGAGGAGTTTGTATTTTATCCTTAAGGTGAAAGGAAGCCAATGATAATTGTATGTTTATTTATGTTTTCTCTTACCTTTAGTAAAACCTCTTTAGGTGATTTTCAGTGTTATAGGATCACAAACTGAGAGGAACCTTAGAGATCACACAGAGAATCTCAGCATCTCAGAGTTGAAAGGGACTTCCTAGGGTCCTTTGTAAAGTGCTTGCTGTATCCCAGCAATGGTGGGTACTGGGTATACAGATATAAAAGAGATACAATATCTAACCACAAGAAACCTACATTCTACTAGGATGATACAACATCCATCTGGACATATTGCTCAGGGAGAGGAGTTTGGGTTGGTAGTTGCAGAGATTGTGAGTGGGGCCAGAAGGCAGCAAATTGACACATCCTTTCTAGAGGCAAAGGTAACATTAATTTGATGATTGTTCCCTGAGCAAAAATTGAATATCTGGGATAGGGCAAGGTGGTGGGGAAGTATAAGCACAACAAGAATGCAAGATGTCTAAGCTCTAGTGTCCTGGTAAATGGCTGGATGGGATGAAACATGGTCTGGGGAGGTCTGAGAAAGGCTAGGATTAGGGGACTAACGTGCAGATTGGCACACTCGCCTTCCAGTCCCAGCAGCTTACACCAAAACAAGTCACAAAACTGAGCAGATAAACTTCCCCCAGGGTAGGTGAACTGGGTGCCTAGAAATCTGTGTCTAGAAGATCATCAATCCACTGTAATACAACCCAACAGTCATTTGTTAAGCATCTGCTATGTTCAAAGTATCATGTTAGGGTGGGGTATTGATTGAGTAAATCAATAATGTCATACCACCCTACTTCAAAAAAAAAAAAAAAGGATTAGATGCTCTGATACCTTAACGAGGTAAGAACACATCTCAAGCAACCAAAGACTTTACATTAAGTGTGAAAAGTCCTTGGATGACCTAGAGTGACATTGACAGGAAGGATGTATAGAATCGTTGAGGAAATAATTATGCTGGGTAGGTCTTCCATAAAATAGCAGATTAGTGCCAAACTGGGAGATAGATGGAGAAAAATTTTGAAGGTCAGGCAATGGAAAGATAAGAATGGGGATATTCAGAGTTGAACCAGAAAGAACTGGCCCCAGGGTAACCAGTAAAAGCAGAAAGAGAAAGTAGGACTGAGCTGTGTCAGAGAAGGGAGATGTTGAGGAAGGCCATTGGCCCATTATGTACCTGTAAGCTGAAGACTCAGGCTGAAGACACCAGATGCAACCACCTCCTCAAAGACTGAAGGAAGTTCCAATAAAATGTCCTTCCCTTCCCCAACCATTAATAGACATGGCAAAATGTTGGTTCTTTACCTACACATTTCTAGGAGCCTGAATTTCATCTCAATCACAAAGAGTCCAGGGGTTAAACTGAAATAGATATAAATGCTATTTAATCTAGAGATCCAAAGCTTTGCCCAAAAGTTAGGAATTTTCTTAACTGAGTACCTAGAATGACTGTGATGGACTGCTATCTTTCCCTCCCATATAAACTCCCTATAGCAGCAGAAGAGGTAGCACATGAACGTACCCTTTGGCTTAAAATAAGCTAATTATTGCAACAGGGTGTTAGAGTAGATAGAGGCTACAAAGACAAAACAAACCCCGCCTCTCCTCAAGAGTCTTGCACCTCCTGATTCAGTAGCCATAGCAGCCTTTTACTTCAGTAGTCTGAGATGTTAAGTGGTGATGATCTCATGGAAGGCAGCTTCTTGCTTTCTTATTATCTTTTTACTAATCTTGGATTTCAACTCCTTGTGTTTGTGTGTGTGTGTGTGTGTGTGTGTGTGTGTGTGAGAGAGAGAGAGAGAGAGAGAGCGAGAGAGCATTTCAATACATTACAATCCTAAAGATACCATTCAGTACAGCACAGTCTTAATAATTGAAATACCCCATCACTATTACATTATGGTTTTGTAACAGTCTTGAATCTGTTCCCTGTCCATTTCATTTATTTCTTCTTTCTGTCCAGGAGGCCCATAGCATACTCTGATGAAAATATCATTTTTATATATTTTTCTTATCATATCATAATTACTCCATGGACTCAAGACTCAGCATGGGCATTGGCTTTATGCTATGAGACTTGTTGAATAGCCTGATTTTTTTTAATAGAATAAAAATTTTCAGGCTATTTGTAGTTGCCAAAGGGAATGTCAGACTGTCAAATCAATGCACCAAATATTTAAGTGTTTTCCATATGCAAAGTACAAAATAACATTTTTTTCTTATTTCTGGTGCAGTACCTTAGAAGATTATGAATATAATTGAAAATGACTTCTTAATACCTAAGGAATTTATGTACCACTCCTATCCCAATGTTTTTCCTTATCCTATTCTTTTTAAATAACATAAACTCTTCCAGAGGCATATTTTAGTCCTGGGATTCATCCCACCAACCAGGCTCAGTGATATCCATCAGGTCAATCTTGCCTCTTTGCATTAGGAGCTCTAGTTTGCCCTACTGGTTACCTGAGATGATAGATGTTACTGCTGCCTCTGTTTTTGAGTTTTTGTCTCCTATGAATTTCTGGGTGACTCTACTGCTATTTTTCATCCTATATTGTCACTGCTCTCAATATCTGGTATTCTAGAGGAACAGGCTGTTTTCTCCCTTGTGCTTCCTTTTCCATTTAAGGTTCTGTTTGTTGTATTTGCAAAACCCTGGGCAAATGCGTTCTTTTTTAAAAATAAATTTGCATTGACATCTTTTGTGGGGTTTTTGGGGAGGGCTTCTATCACATACATTTCCCAAAGTATACTCTCCAGAAGTTTAAAAGAAAAGAAAAAACCAGTTCAGTAAAATTAAACAAGATATTTTAAAAGTCTGACTTTGTATACTTCTATACACATAAATAACTCCTATCTCTTCAAATCAGTGAGGGAGGTGCCTTCTCATATGTATTCTTTGAGACTTAAGTCAGTCATAATTTTGTACTCTTCAGTTTGGATTGTTGTTCTTTCCAGGTACATTGTTGTAGTCATTGTGAATTTTTTTTTCCTTGGTGGTCCAGTAAATATTGGACTTGGAGTCAAAAAATTCTGCATTCCAATCAGCTACTGACTCTAGACAAGTCATATAACCCCTGTCAGTCTCATTTTACACATTTGTAAAAGGGAGATAATAGGATAGAGCACTGGCCCTGGATTCAGGAGGACCTGAGTTCAAATCCGGCCTCAGACACATAACACTTATTAGCTTTGTGACCCTGGGCAAGTTATTTAACCCCATTGCCTAGCCAAAAATAAAAAAAATAAAACAAAATTAAAAAAATAAAATGGAGACAATAATAGCATCTACCTCAAAAGGTTATTGTGAGGATAAAATGAAAAAATGTATGTAAAATGCTTTGCAAACTTTAAAGCCCCATATAAATTCAAACTATTATGGTTATGATTATTTATTGACTTAAGAATTCAACCTCGAGCCATAGCTTTGAAAGTTACCTGATCTAATCATTTTATGTTATTATCATTAATAGGTAGGTCATATATTCATTTTGAGTTCATTGTGGTAACAAGTTGCTTTTCTAAACCTGCCATCCTGCTTTCCAATTTTCCCAGAAATTCTAGTCAAATACCAAGCTCTTTCCTATGTAATGTAGGTTTATCGAAAGCTAGACTATGAAGTTCAAATATTTCTGATTCTTTCTTGCCTAGTGAGTTCCACTGATATACTTTTCTATTTCTAAACCAGCAATAATGATGATGATGGTGATATAACAACTAGTATTTATATAAGGTATTAATATTTGCAAAACACTATCCATATTTTATTTCATTTGATCAGTACCAAAAAGCTTTGCTACTTGCTGCTTTAAAATGTAGTTTGAGGTTAAATCCCTTTTATTCTTACCCATTTAAAAAAATATTTTGCCTTTTTTAATCCTACAAATGAATTTTATTATTTTTGTCTAGCTGTATGAAGTATCCTCTTGGTAGTTTCATTGGTATAGCACTAAATCTTTAAATTAATTTCAGTAGTATTGTTATTTTTTATTATATTGGCATAGTCTAACCATGATTACTGAATATTCCTCCAATTATTTGAATCTTTTTTTTAATTTAAGGAACATTTTGTAATTGTATCCATATGGGTATTAAGTGTGCTTTTCTGGATTGGTTCTTATATAACTATTCATTTTGTAGCTATTTTAAATGGAATTTCCCCGTCTATTAATTGCTCCTTGATTTTGTCTTGGCTATATAGAAATTATATCTTTTTTGTTGATTTGTTGAAGTTATTAATTATCTCAAATAAATACATTCTTATCAGTTCTTAATATGTAATCTCCATCCCCTACCAAGAACCTGTTACCCTTCTTCTTATCCAATCTTCTTCCTTGTTTTAACTGTTTTGCATAGAAACAATGGTAGTGACATTGTATGCACTTATGTATACCTGTGTGTATGCAAACTGCTTCTTTTAATTACTTTTCAAAAAAATTTTAAAGGTACTGACATGGAGCATCATTTAGATAAAAGAAAGCCATAGTAAATCTTCAAAATTCAAGGATCTCAGATATATTGTACTTAGATCATAGGCTAATAGAAATGTAAATTTAGGGCTGGAAGGGACCTTAAAGGTCACCTGGTTCAACCTCCATATTTTATGGATGAGGAAACTGAGGCTTAGAAGGATAAGAGACTTTCTAAGATCACAAAATTGGGATTTATATCATGGCATCACAGATTTTAGGGAATAGGGAAAGGCTTCAAGTAAAAGGTGATAAGCAGAATTTTGAAGGAAAGTAGAGATTCTAAGAGATAGAGGTAATGGAGCTCATTCTGGGCATGGAGAATAGCTAACGCAAAGACATGGAAATGGGAGATAGAAAGTTGTGCACATGGAGCGTCAAGATGGCTGGCCTATAGAATATGAGAAGCAGATTAAGTTTATAAAGGTATTTTGGGACGAAGTTGTGAAGGGCTTTAAAATCCACATAGAGGAGACTAAACTCAACACTCCTTTTTTTTCCGGTCATGTGATCCTGAGCAAGTCATTTTTAAAAATTAATTTATTTTTATTTATCAACAATCACTTCCATATACTTTTGAGTTTAAAATTTTTCTCCCTCTGCCTTCCCACCACCCTCCTCAAAATGGCACGTAATCTTATATAGGCTATACAATTACATTCTTATTAAACATATTTTCACATTAGTGACATTATAAGTAAGAATTAGAACCAATAGGAGGAAACAAAACTCAACAGAAAAGAAAAGAAATAGCAAATAGTATGCTTCAATCTGCATTCAAACTCCATAGTTCTTTCTTTGGATATGGATAGCATTTTCCATCATGAGGCCTTTGGAGATGTCTTAGATCCTTGTATTGCTGGGAAGGGTTAAGTGTATTAATATTAGTCATCACACAACGTGGCTGTTATTGTGTACAACGTTCTCCTGGTTCTGCTCACTTTACTCAGCATCAGACCATACAAGTCTTTCTAGGTTTTCCTGAAGTCAGCTTGTTCATCATTCCTTATAGCACAGTAGTATTCCTTTACATTCATATATCACAGCTTGTTCAGCCATTCCCCAATTGATGGACATCCTCTCAATTTCCAATTCTTTGCCCCCACAAAAAGTGCTGCTAGAAATATTTTTGTACATGTGGGTCCTTTTCCCATTTGTATAATCTCTTTGGGATATATCCCCAGAAGTGCTATTGCTGGGTCAAAGGGCATGCATATTTTTATAGCCCTTTGGGCATAGTTCCAAATTGCTCTCCAAAATGGTTGGACCATTTCACAACTCCACTAACAACGAATTAATGTTTCAATTTTCCCACATCTCCAACATTTATTGTTTTCTTCTTTTGTCATCTTGGCCAATCTGATAGGTGTGATGTGGTACCTCAAAGTTGTTTTGATTTGCATTTCTCTAATCAATAATGATTTAGAGCATTTTTTTGTATGACTATAGATGGCTTTAATTTCTTCATCTGAGAACTGCCTGTTCATATCCTTTGACTATTTATCAATTGGGGAATGACTTGTATTCTTATAAATTTGACTTAATTCTCTATATATTTTAGAAATGAGGTCCTTATCAGAGAGACTGGTTGTAAAAATTCTTTCCCAATTTTTTACTTTCCTTCTAATCTTGGTTACACTGGCTTTGCTTGTGCAAAAACTTTTCAATTTAATGTAATCAAAGTTATCCATTTTGATTTTTGTAATGTTCTCTATCTCCTGTTTGGTCATGAACCCTTCTGTTCTCCATAAATCTGATAGGTTAACTAATCCTTGCTCTCCCAGTTTGCTTACAGTATCAGCCTTTATATCTAAATCATGAACCCATTTCGACTTTATTTTGATATATGGTGTGAGATTTTGATCTATGCCTAGTTTCTGCCATACTTTTTTCCAGTCTTCCCAGCAGTTTTTGTCAAAGAGTGTGTTCTTAGCCTGGAAGGTCTTTGGGTTTATCAAATAATATATTACTATAGTAATTGACTACTGTCAACACTCTTTTTGACTTACCATATTGTCACTTTCATGTTTGAATGTCAAATTGTTAATGGCACTATTGTCCATAACTGAAAATATGACCAGAAAAATGGTTTCATCTCATTGACTGTCAGACAAAAACAAAAACAAAACTGATGAGAGATTGTTTTAGTCCTTTTTTTTCCTACGGGAGACCAAAATCTTTAAATAATTGAACAACTAAAGAGAACTTCAAAATAATCACACAAAAAATTTTGTGTAGTTCACCTCTTTCAATGTTGGCATGTTTCATCGCTCAGCATCTTAGCCTCACCTAGGCCACAGTATTAAAACAATAATAATGCTGAGAAGCAAAGAGATGAGGCAGAGAAATCCAAAACACTCTTGAAATGTGGCCCCTCTGCTCAAACCTTTCATTTCTGTTCATTCACTGTTTCTTTATCTGACAAAAGCAATATCAGGAAAGTACGGATGAAAAACCTGTCATGAAGAATTCCCTTTAGGGCCTATTTCTTAATTCTCAAGTGTTATAGGATACATAACACCAATGATAACCTAGGGAAGGATTTATGATCAAGTACCCACAAAAGGAAAAACTCTGGTGGGTATAAATCATTATCTGTTTCTTATTTTGTGGTATAAATAGGGCTTGCCTTCTACCTACAACATACAAATAAAAGAGTTCTTGCTAAAATTCATAATCTAAAGTCTTGTGCTGCTACCAGTTACTCTTCTTGTCTTTTTTATAGACAGAGAACTCCACAGATATAAAACTGCAGTAATGTTTATTTTCTAGCTACTAGAATTCTCATTCTCACATGTCAAATGTTTGTAGAATTCTTGGAGTGTAAGAAAAAGAAAAAAAATTAAGAAGGACCAACTGACAGAAGCTGATTGCTCAGAGAATGAGAGAGAATGCTTTCTAACATTAGACATCATCTAAAATGAGACTGGCTCATAGAACAAGCAGGTATTTGTATAATGTACTCCCTGTGTGACAGAAGGGGCTCTCTTTATTGTCTTACAGACCCTACCATAAGACCTCTTCTAGCTCTCTTTCAGTGGAAAAATGTCTCAGCCACAGTACTCTTCTCTTAGTAGTCATTCAATCATAAAAAAGAAGGGCTTTGATTGGCAATGGCTAAATAAATTATGATGTGTAAATACAATCAATAAATAAACATTCATTAAGTGCCTGAAATGGAATTACCACAGGAAATGATGAATATGAAGCATGGAATGACTTGAATGAACTGATCCAGAATGGAATGAGAAGAACCAAGAAAATAACATATATCACCACAACAACAATATCATTGGAAAGAATGAAAAGTTGAAATGGAATACTGTATAATTATATTAATTAAATGTGGCCATAGAAAAGAGATGAGAAAATGTATCTCCCTTTCCTTCTTTGGACAGTAAGGGACTATTGATGTAGATTATTACATTACTGTCTGGTTTGATCACTATGTTGGTTTGTTTCACTGAATTTTTCCCCCTCTTTCTGGCTTTTGTTCCAAGGGATTATAATTAGACTAGGGGAAAGGAGAAGGATAAAATCACAAATGAAATTCAATCAATAAACATTTATTGAGCAGAGTTAGGATAGCAGAGAGCTAGTAACTTTGCCTCAGCTCCTCCAAAACCTCTTTCATAACAACTTAGAAAATGCACCAAGTTGAATTTTGAATAGGAAAGCCAAGAAAATGTCACATTGTCCATTTTTCCAGCCCAGGTTAGCTTAGGAAGACAGACATAGAGGTCTGGGGACACTGGAGTAGGTGCTGGCTAGGAGCACAGCACATGAAAGTAGATTGGGCAGTGATGGCAGTAGCAGAGAAGGGGAGCAGTGGAGCACTTAGGGATGGTAAGGTGACTGAACACCTGGGCAGAAAAAGATCCCAGGGGATCTCTATACTAGCACTGGAAGCAGGAAGAGGTGCTATCACCCAGTACTCAGATCTGGGTCATAGTTACAGGGCAGAGAGGAGTGGTCCTTGTTGTGAGGGACCAGGGTTCTACCTGTATAAGGAGGAGAGTGCAGACCAGAAAGGCTGTGACCAAACTTCTTCCTGCATTATACCACATTAGAAGCACTGAAAAAGTAAACCACAAACTGAGTTGTGAACACAACAGAAGCACATAAAAGATAGAAGCTTGGCACTAGTCACCTTCCCATCCCACAGAGGTGAGCAGAGCCCAACTCTAAGATAAAATTCAAAGTCAAAAGTAGGCTAGAAAAATGAGCAAATGACAAAAAAGAAAGAAAGAACATGACCATAAAAAAATATTATGGACACAGGGAATCTAAAGACACAAACTCAGAAGAAGACAATGACTTGAAAATATCTACAAACAAAACCTCAAAGAAAAATATAGATTAACCATAAACCCAACAACAATTATTAGAAGAGTTAAAAAAGAGACAAAAAAGAAGAAAAATTTATTTTAAAAATCAAATAAGAATAGTAGTGGAAAAATTGAGAAAAGAAATGAGAGCTATGAAGAAAACTGTGAAAATGCAGTAAGCAGTTTGGTAAAAGAGGCACAAAAATATTGAAGAGAATAACTTCTTAAAAATAAAAATCAGCCAAGTAGTAAAAGCACAAAACCCTCACTGAAGAAAATAACTCCTCAAAAATTAGAATTGGTCAAGTGGAAGCTGATGACTCCATGACACATCAAGAAACAATAAAACAAAGTCAAAAGACTGAAAAAATAGAAAATATGAAATATCTCATAGGAAAAACAACTGATCTAGAAAATAGATTAAGGAGAGATAATTTAAGAATCATTGTACTACTTGAAAAATATGATTAAAAATAAGAGCCTGCACAAAATATTTCAAGAAATTATAAAGGAAAACTGCACAGATATCTTAGAACCAGAGGGCAAAACAGAAATTGAAAGAATCCACTGGTGACTTCCTAAAAGAAATTTTAAAACAAAATCTTCCAGGAATATTACAGCCAAAATCCAGAACTCCCAGGTAAGGGAGAAAATACTGCAAACAGTTAGAAAGGATTCGAATATCATGGAGCCACAATCAGAATTACACAAGATTTAGCAGCTACCACTCTAAATGAATGAAGGATTCGGAATATGATTTTCCAGAAGGCAAAGGAACTAGAATCACAACCAAGAATAACCTACCCAGTAAAACAGTATAATCCTGCAACAGATAGGATTCTTCAAAAAAAAAGTATATGGGGTGTTCATGGAGGACTAGCGCCTCTGGTGCATGGGCTTGCTGATCCCTTTTCAGGGCTGCTCATATACCTTTGGTGTCCACCTTGTACTCAACTCTTACCTATGGCTTCAAGAAGCTATAGCCTGTGCAGTGGCCACACCCTTGTAAACTGTCTTGACAGATAGATTAAACCAGATTGAGGGCAACTGACGGGCATCAAACCCTTTGGTGATTTAGGGAGGGTGTCTATCCTAAGCATGTGAAGACTTCCCTAGGTGGAATGGGCAGATGAGGACTATTTGTTCCAATGGCCGTGAAGGGAGCTGAAGCAGGCACTGTAGAGTTCTTAGAGCTTGGTCAGGCATGGAAGATGCCAAAGTCATCCACTGAATCCTTGCCCATTGCTAATCATCCTGACTTTTGTCTTGTCACTGGACTTTGATGACTCTGGAAGAGAGAGTGAGTCTGATGATGTTGTGCAACTCTACCTCAGTTAAATTCATGCATGAGTCAACATCATCCTGTGATGTCATTAATCCTCTTTGAAAATGAAGAACAAACAACAACAACATAATTCTACAGGAGCAAAAAATGGATATTTAATGAAATAGAGGACTTTTAAGCAATACCAATGAAAAAGTCAATAAATATTAACTAAATGTCTGTGCCAGGCACTGTGCAAAGCACTAGAGATACAAAGAAAGGCAAAAGACAGCACTTGATTTCAAGGAGCTCACAGTCTAATGGGGGAGACAACATGCAAACAATTATATGCAAACAAGCTATAAACTTTATAAATTAGACATCAAGAGTGGAAAGACGCATGAATTAAAGGGCATCTGAAAGGCTTCCTGTAGAAGGTAGGATTTTATTTGGGACTTGAAGGAAGCCATGGAAGCCAAGGGGCAGATACGAGGAGAAAGAAAAATTCCGGGCATGAGGGACAGCAAGTGAGAATGCCCAGAGTTTGGGGATGGAGTTTCTTGTTCAAAGAAAAGAAGGAGACTAATGTCACTGGATCACAGAGTACATGGGGAGGTAAGGTGTAAGAAGACTGGAAAAGTAGGGAGGGCAGATTATGAATGGCTTTAAAACCCAAAGGATTTTATATTTGATCTTGGAGGTGACAGGGAGCCACAGAATGTTATTAAGTGGAGTGGAGGTAGTGATATGGACAGACCTGTTCTTAAGGAAGATCGTTTTCATAGCTGAGTGTGAGGTAGACAAGAATGGGGACAGATGTGCTAGGAACACCAATAAGTAAGATACTGCCATAATCTAGGTGTGAGGTGATGAGGGCCTTCCTACACTAGGGTCATGACAGAGTCAGAGGAGAGAAGGAGGCACATGCAAGAGATGTTTTTAAGGTAAAATTGGAAGACCTTGGCAAGAGTTTGGATATAGGGGTTGAGAGAGAATAAAGAGTCAAGGATGATACCTAGGTGGTGAGTGTAGGTGACTGGGAGGATAGTGCTATCTTCAACAGTCATAGGAAAGTTTGGCTTTGGACAAGTCAAGTTTGAAATGGCTATGGAGTATCTAGTTTGCATTGTTCAATAGGCAGTTGGAGATTTGAGAATAGTAGTCAGTAGAGAGAATAAAGTGGATAAGTAAATTTTAGAATCATCAGCATAGAAATGATCATTGAATCCACAGAAGATGAAGAGATCACAAAGTAAAATAGTATAATGGGCAAGAAGAGAGGAGAAGAGAAAAGAAGAGGGCCCAGGACAGAGTCCTAGGGAATACTCACAATTAGCATGAGTGACACAGATGAAGAAAGAGACTGAGAAGGCATAGCTAGGCAAGAGAACCAGGAGAAAATGATGTCTCAAAAACCTAAAAAGAAAAGGGTATCAAGGAGAGGAGGGTGATCAACAGTATAAAGGCAGCACAGAATGGTGAAGAAGGATGAAAATTGAGAGGCCATTAGATTTAGCAATTAGGAGATGGTTAGTAAATGAAGAGATCAGTTTTGGTTGAATGATGAGGTTGGATCCCAGACTGTATAATTAAGAAGAGAGTGCAAGAAAAGAAATTGGAGGTATTTATCATTGACAGTCTTCACAATGAGTTTAGCCACAAAAGGGAAGAGAGATATGGGATGATAGTTGAGGTGGATGGATCAAGTGAGGGTTTTTTGAGAATGAGGGAAACAGTGGCATGTTTGTAGGCAGTAGGGAAGGAGCCACTAGATAAGGAGAGAGTAGGGATGAGAGAGAGAGCAATCTGCTAGAGAAGATGGGATGGAGTGAGATCACTTGTTCATGTAGATATGTTTGCCTTGGGAAGGAGAAGGACCTGCTCATTATGTGAAATGAGATGAAGGAGAAAGCAATGGCAAAAGGTATGTGGGTAATGTGAAATGAGGTGGAGGGGAGAAAAGGGAGCTCTTGGTAAATGGCCTCAATTTTTTCAGTAAAATCTGAGACAAAGTTCTCAGCTGAGAGGGTTTGAGGAAGGGGAGCCATGGGAAATTTGAAGAGGATTGAAAAATTTTGGAAGACTTGCTGAGGTGAGTTGGATAATGAGTCAATTAAAGAGGTGTAAAAGGAGTGAGGGCCCAGTTGAGGCTGTGTAAAATAAATTTGTAGTAGACCAGTCTACTACAGTTTCATAATTTTCTCTACCTTCCTTCAGCAGCACTTAAGTAGGAGTGAAGGTAGCAAATAATGGGAATGATCTTGGTTGAGTCTTGGCAGAGCAAGATAGGGAATCATGAGAGGACAGTGTAGAGTTGAACTAGTTTACTAGGTGGTCAAGATGGGGAAGAGAGGAGAGTGTAGATAAATAAAAACAAAAGATAACTTTGAAAATTAATGGGCAGAAAGATATCTTAAGAAGTCATCTTGTCCATTATTCCACATTTATGAAGAGGCAGATCTAAAGTACTCTTGATATTGTTTAATTCATCTTTAATTTTTTTAAAGGGTTATTTCACAGTGCTTTATAATACACACATTTGCATGTATCATAAAAATCCACTAAAAATAGACTAAGAGCTTACCATATGCTACATATTTTCTTCCTTTCTTTCTTTTTTTTGCTGGTTCTGTGATTTCATTGGTGCAAATAACTCTGGGTGAAAAAGTCCTTTTACCAATTCAGAGCAGCAACTCTTTTGTCACTTGAAATCTTAAGAGTTTTGGAAGATAGTTACTAGGAGACAGCATTACAGTGAATAGAGAAGTGGCCTTAGAATCAGGAAACCTGTGCTCAAGTCCCTACTCTGACACATACTATATTGGCTTTGTGACCCTGAACATGTCATTTAACATACTTTCATTTTTTAAAAACACAAGTTCACTTTAATGGGTCAAATTATATGAGAATATAAACTTCCCTTTGGTGGTGAATGTGTTTGTGTGTGAAGAGGGTTTTCTACACATTTTTTCCTGATATGTGTTTCTGCCAGAAAACTAAGCCTTTTCATACCAGAATGATTTTCCCCAGCACACTGCCAGGTCATGCCTCCCCGGGATTAGGTCTCACTAGGGTGAGATGAAAATAAAGGCAACTGAGGTCAAAACAACAAGTTGATTCAATATCGGGGTTCTTTGCTGCTGATGCTCAGTGTCTGCATCTTGCCCCTTCAAGTCTGGATTGTTAATTATTTCACTGACCATTTGACCACATAGATTATTCTCCAGTTCTAGCAGGATTTTTCTGGTTATTGTCTATGCACATGGACTTTGAAGATCAAGTTCTGCTTTATTCCTTGGTAATTGGGTACTATTGATTTTTGTTTCTTACTTTTCCTCTGAATCATCACTGCTGAGACCCTAGAATGTTAAATGTTCTTTTTCTACAGCACTTGAAGTCTACCTGGTCCCTTTAGCCTATTACTAGCTATGACCCTGTGCGACTTTCCCCCAAGCATAATTCCTTTTACAAATAGCCTTATTAACCCACTCCATTGTTTACTTGTACTTACTTGTCAAGAGATAGTCCATATGTATAGAAACCAGAGAGACTAGGCTGGGATTGTCAGTGAGGGAAGTGGGACAAGGGTCAGTATCCATTTGCATAGAACATGGAACATGATGGGGAAGACTCAAAAGCAGTTGTCTCATCATGATTTCTTTCAGTTTCATTACTGTTTGAGAAAGTAGAGACTTCAGAAATATTTGCCACCACAGAGGGGACTTCAGAGTATGATGAGAACTAAGACTTAAAAGGAGTTTCTAACTGTTAGTCAGATGCTAGTTGAACTGAGGGAATGAGAAGAATTGGTGGAGGGAAGCAAATGGGACCTTAACCTGGACATCTGCTATTTTTTGGTGCAGCTCAGCTTAGGAGAAGTGATTCATAGTTATTGGCAGAAAAAGCTGTAACACTCCCTTGCCAGGGGGAGGCTTACTAGCTAAAGCACCCCACATTGGATGATAAAGGTGGCTAACTCCACTGGCTAACAAAGCTAAAGCCCTTTCCTGCAGAGGTTTAATAATAACGTTCTCAATAGATAGTGAACATAGTTTTAGGTGGCCCTGAAGATAGCAGCATTGCTGACAACCATGTGGAGCAAAGAACTGAAACCCATCAGGAAGCACCAAAGGCAAAGCCCAGAGGGAAGCAGGTCTTGCAGAGAGCATTGTGATGACATTAGCATCAGTTTTGTATCTCCATGGCATGTAAGTGTAGTGAGGTCCATGTGTTGTGAGGGTTATGCTACATGGGGCATGGGCGTGTCTTTGTGTGGCTTGAAGGGAGGCAGAATTGTATCTCTAGCCTCTTCATTCCCTACTCTTCTCAAGAGTAGACTATTCACTGCCAGGAGGGGAAGCAGGGACAAGGGCCAGGGACTGCCATTATGCTCTCTTTGGAAAGAAGAGGTACCAGGCTAGAGTAAATATTATTAATCTAGGGGATATGAGTTTCAGGTTCAAGCTAACTTCTGATTGCTGTTTCAATATTGAGGAAGGAGGACTTCAAGCTCTATAACTGAGGCATGACCTCTTTCCCTCCAAATACTACTTCCACAATGTACACACCTAGAAATTATCAAAGAAAACCCATTTATCTAAATTGGTAACAAAACAGAAACCAGAGAAAGTATACAAAGGAGAATACATACCAGACAATAGAATGAAGGAGCTCTCTTGTTGGGAACAAGGTAACTCAGCTCAACTGGGGTGGGAGGGAAGGGGTGAAAGAGAGAGAGAGAGAGAGAGATGGAGACAGAGAGAAAGAGACAGAGAGACAGAGACAGAGACAGAGAGAGAGAGACAGAGACAGAGACAGAGAGGGAGACAGAGAGACAGAGACAGAGAGAGACAGAGACAGAGACACAGAGACAGAAAGAAGAGAGACAGAGACAGAGACAGAGACAGACAGAGAGAGTCCTAGCTCTCACCCAAAGATAAGTTCCCCAAAATCTACAGTGTAACAAGCTGGGGATAGGGACCTGATGGAGACTTCCGGTTCCTCTTATGTTAGCTTCTTTCCAGTCTTTTTCATCCTTCAGCAATCAAAAGAAGACTTGACATCTTTCATCTCTCCTAAAGCTGGAAGCCAGAAGTGCCAGTAGTCTCAAGTCACTCAGCAACTTGAAGAAAACTCAAAGAAGTCTGAAAAGCTCACCTCTCTCTCGTTCACTTAGGTGCAGGACATTGATCTTGACCAATAAGGACAGAGTCCTGTGCCAATGGACTCTGGGACTAGAGTTACATGTATGTGTTTCTCCACAACGATCCTGTGATGTAGATGGTATTTAAGTAACTTCTAGCAGGGACTGTTTCATTTTTGTCTTTGTAGTGCCTATCACACACAGTGCCTGCCCATAGTAAGTTTATTGATTAATTAATTCATTGATTGACTGGTTGACTGATACAGTGTGCTTTGGTCTAGATCTGTGATTTCATTGGTATAACTCTTAGTGGGGGAGTTTCCTCTACCAATGCAGATTCCCAACTGTTCTGAAACTTTTTGTCTTAATGAGTTAACTGGGACACTGAGATATTAAGTGACTTATCCAGGGTCAGTCAGCCAGTGCATGTCAGAGTAAGGTCATGAACCCACATTTTCTTAACTGTCAGGGTATTCACTAGAACATCCTACCTCTCATAAGTATTATGTGACTTGCCTATGGTCACAAATCTAGTTAAGTGTCTGAGGTGGAATTTGAACACAGGTCTCCTAACTTTCCATCCAGCTTGTGTTACATGCTATGTTTTGTCTGAGACAATGTACGAGGTGGAGTTAGGTCTTTTGAATGAATATAGAAACTCATGTGGAGTGTAATGTCACCTATTGAAGGAAAGTGTGGGAGAGAAGGGGTATTAGACTGAAGGTCTACAGAGCCATTGTGCTGACCTCGTTGTTGTATGCCTGTGAAATCTGGACGGAATACCAGCACCATACCAGGAAATCGCTTCCATTTGAATTGTCTTAGGAAGATTCTGAAGATCACTTGGCAGGATAAGATACCAGACACTGAGGTCCTTTCTCAAACTAAACTGCTAAACGTTCAAACTCTACTGCAGAGTGCGCAACTCTGATGGGCTGGCCGTGTTGTTCTAATGCAAAAGTACACTTGCCAAAAAGAGAACTCACACGGGACCAGCATTCACGTGGTGGTCAGAAGAAATGATACAAAGACACTCTCAAGATTTCTCTTAAGAACTTTGGAATTGGGGGGCAGCTAAGTGGCACAGTGGATAGAGCTCCAGGCTTGGAGTTGAGAGGACCTGAGTTCAAATCTGGCCTCAAACACTTGACACTTACAATTGTTTGACCCTGGGCAAGTCACTTAACCCCACTGCCTAGCAAAAAACAAAACAAAACAAAACAAAAACAACAACAACAAATTTTGGAATTGATTGTGTGACATGGGAGACACTGACACAGGACCACCCAGCATGGTGTGCCCCCTCAGAGAAGGTGCTGTACTCTATGAGCAAAGCAGAATTGAAGTAGCTCAAAAGAAACACCTGATGTGCGAATTTAGAGAATCCACCCCAAATGTTCACGTGGACTATTTGTGCCTGACCTGTGGTAAAACATTCCGAGCTCATATCGGTATGATCAGCCACAGTGGGGCACATTGTAACTTGACCCTAGCACAGTGATGTTATTTTGGTCCTCTTTGAGAGTGAAGGACAACAATCAACTCACAGGGCTGTTGTGAGAATGGAATTGGGGTGGAGCAGGCAGGTGAAATCTCTCTAAGCTTAACCTCATTCTTTCCAGTTTATTGCCAAAATGAGATAATGTCAGTGGAAGTGCTTTCTCAGCTATTGAGCGCTATATAAATTCAAGCTGTTATTATTATGCCAAGAAGTAAGGCTTAAGGGACTAGATCTGGGCAGCCATTTTCCAATGTTCTCTCTCTAGTCAGAAAAAGCAAAAGCAAGTGCTAGATCATAGATCATAGACATCGGTCATCTATGTAAATTTCCTCATTGTTGGTCTGGTACAATATAGCCAACAGAGCCATCCCTGATTCATGGAAAACCCAGACAATTTGTCACCCTGGGCCCTGAAATTGGAGGGACCCTATGCTTATGGTAACTGAGTAGTGACTTAGCCAGATACCTTGTAGGGTATCTATGAGAATGTCCCCCTCTCTTCACATTCAGCTGTCTAGCCACCTTTTGGTGACTTCTGTTTCAAGGTTGACACAATTTAAACTGATTTCACTGGTATCAAATTGTTATGGAAAGAGGGATAGAGGCAGGACAATAGGAAGTATCATTTGCCCTACTTCCCTCAGCACCCTACCTTAAGGCATGTTGGATCCAGAGAATGGAGCAAGGGATTTAAGTATTTGTAAATGAGTATTTGTCTCAGCTTTACCTTTAAGATGGGGGGGAATTCAGGGTAGAATTTCTACCATTTACAACTTCAGTAACTAAGTACAGAGGGAGTCAGTAGGTAAGGCAAGAATTTAATCCATCATTTTCCATAATGTGGGAGAGTTCTTAATGCTATCAAAGGGAAAGCTTTTTAAAAAAATAAAATTGTCTGTTTCCATTGAGAACTATGTGGCTAGACATGAAAGAAGGCCATCTAGTTCATTCTATTTTACAGATGAGAAAACTGAGTCTAAAGGTGGTTAAATGATTTGCCTAGGGTCATATAGATAGCAAGAGTGACAGGTGGGATTTGAGGAAGATAATTTAGTGTTTCTTCCCCTATACTATTCACTCTACTTCTACACACACACACACACTCACACTCACACTCACACACACCCCTGGGATTTCATTGATACAGAGTACTTCAGATGAGAAAACTTCCATTACTGCTTAGGTAGTTCGTTACTGCCTCCAAAACTTACCGTCTTAGAAAGATGTCTGTGACTTTCATAGGGTCAGTCAGTGTTAGAAACAGGACTTGAATTTAGTCTTTCTGACTCTAAGACCAGCTGTCTATCCACTACACCAATACCTCTCAAAGTAACCCAAAGACCTTTCCAGAGAGTTTCTTGAAGCCAAAACCATTTTCATAATAATACAAAAACATTATTTGCTTATTGAAATGCTCCTTTTCCAACTTACATAGCTATGAGGCCAGATTTTCTTCACATACCTCAACCAAAACAACATATCACAACAGATTGAATGCAGAAACAAATATGAGAATCCAGATGTCTTCTATTAAGCCAGACATTAGATTTGCAAAAATATGTAAAACAATGCCACTCTTCTCACTATTTGGGGGGAAATATAATTATTTTTCATAAAAATATTATTTATGTTAACATAATGAGTTGTTACTTAAATTAACATAAAATATTTTAAATTTTTTGTTTTAATTTCTAAAATATTAAATATCAATGGATATAACCTGCACAAATGCAAGCTCTTTAGGGTCCTCAATAATTTCTAAGAGTGTAAAGGGGTAGTGAGACCAAAAAGTTTGAGAACTTCTGCTCTACATCATGCTGCCACTGTAATTACTTATCTATCTATCTATCTAATCTATCTATCTGTCTGTCTGTCTCTGTCTATAGATCATTTATCTATCATCTACCAATTGACTTATTTATTTTTTTGGATCTGAACCCATGAAGGCTCCCTGTTGGGGAAACTCCCCAGTATAGATTGGCGTTTATTCTGCAATTGATAGTCATATATATATATATATATATATATATATATATATATACACACACATATATACACACATATACATATATATAATTGATAGTCATGTGCATACATATGTATTATGTGTCTATTGTATTTATATACGTGGTTTAACTATTGCAGAATAGGTATATAGATAGATGATAGTGATAAATGATGATGGAAAGAAATAAAAAGAAAGAAGAAAGGAAGAAAGAAAAAGAAAGAGAGAAAGAAGGAAAGGGGTAATTCTAGATAGATAGATAAATAGAATGGAGTGGGGTAATTAGCAAAGTCACTCTGGTTTACTACCAATGAGCTGTGGGTGTTCTGGCTCAGCTCAGAAAAGTTTGGTGTTTTAGGGGTGACTCAGCAAACCCTGGTTTATCCCTTGAGCCCCTGTGACAATTGTAGAGGATGGAGTACTGTATCACTTTAAAAAGAGAGGCAGCTTTCTCTCTTTCTCTCTTCTTCCATTCTTCTGAATTTTGGCTTGGCACTCTCTCTGGGACATCCCTTGAGGGAAGAAGTTTCAGGTACTCACACATGACATGTGTTTGTCCAGGTGAGCCGGCATCAGGACCTCCAGGACCTGGCTGCTTTCTGATTGATGCTTCTTTGCATGACCCACTGGCTACCTGAACAGCTCTCCTAAGATGGGTGTTCCTAGCCTTAGTGTCAGCGTCATGAGTTTGAGAACCTGGTGCTCCTGGGCCCTCCAGCCCAAGCTGAGTGGCAGCAGGACAGTTTTTTTGAGACTACATTTTCTGTGAAGGAGATGACCACCAACAAGAAGAGGAGCCTAATCCATGGTCTATTTTTTTTTAAACATGGATTTTGAGGGGCTTGTTCAGCCCCAAGGTGAGGATGAAATACTGATTCAGCAATCTCACAATTTGGTCATTTGTTCAATTGAAGCTAGGAAAGAACTTAGAGGTCATCAAATCCAGCCTTTTCATTTTATAGATGAGGAATCTAAGGCCTAGAGAGGTTAAAGGACTTTCCCTTGGCTATGCCATAGCAAAGATAGGATTTGAATCAGATTTTCCTGGCTTCAAGCCCATCACTCTATCCACCATGCCAATCTTTTTTTAAAGAGACTTCAATAGTTTAAGATTTTCATCATATTTAAACCTTTGTCAATGCAAGCTTTTAAATCTTTTGTATTTTGTATTTCAAGCATTTCTTTTTGTGTGTGGGAAAAATAACTGTCCTATACCTGATTTACATTGTATATTCAATATTTTTTTTTTACTTTCACCTGTGGGAATACCTTAGACATGAATCAAAACTAAACTTTAAGTGATTCTTCTTGAAGCTCCAGGGTATGGATGTAAATAGCCAGAGAAGTTGAGAGGGGGAAAAAGAACCTTATTTCTCTCTTTAGAGGTCAGGCACCTGCAGGACTGAACCCAATCTACATATATGTCTGGACTTAAGGGTTCCATTAGAGGGAGAGAGCAAATTGTCAGGCCCTTTGGATATAGGAAAATTTCTGCACTGTTACGGTTATATAGGTATGTATATGAGCTTTTTATATACTGTTACAAGGGATGGCTTATAGATAAGGGAAGGATATATTCAGAAATGAAAGTGATGGGGGAAAAAAGATCAATATATTTTTTAAAGAACCATACCAGCATTTTTTCTGATAATGCATCATAGATAAAGACACTTCTGCAGATGAAAGAACCATGGGACTATGAATGGAGTAGGTTTGAATCCAGGCCCTGATACTTACAAGCTGTGAGACTATTTGACTATTCTACCTCTCCAAGCCTCATTTTATTTCTAATATGGGATATTAGTACTACCTACTTACTTTTAGAAAGATTGCAAGGAAAACCCTTTTTATAACTAAAAGGAAATGTCTAAATGAGAGAATTAACTTGGATTTATTCAATTCAATGAGGATTTATTGAATACTTCCTATATGCAAGGCACTGTGCTAGACTGGGTATATAAACAAACGCTAAAAACAAACAAAAAAAATGAAAAATAGCTCCTGTCCTCAAGGAGGTAATATTCCATAGGAAGTGTGTTGATGCTGTTCCTTTACAATTTTGTATGACGTGATAACTCGGAGATTATTAAAAAGTTTAGATAACTGAGGAAAGTACTACTTTCAAATCTTGCCAATTAAAAAATAATCAACTAAAATAATCAAAGCTATTAAATCAAAGGAGGTAAATAAACCATTCCCTATTGTCATGATGCAACAAACCGAGTAGCACCTAGCAAGGATCTGGTTAGGAAAACATTAAAGGCAATCCCAGCAATCCTAACGCTTATGTAGCATCTTGCATCCCCTGGCTTCCATGTGCTTTCTCTCTCAAACAATGTTCCCTAGCAGGATTGGCTCATGCTGGCCAGCGCATTGTTTCCTGGACCTCCGCGGTCCCTAAAGAAGGCACCACATGGTGGCGCTCTGGTTGTGCCTATCATTCCACCGGCCAGAGTCCGTTTTCGGGAGATGAGTTTATCAGAATCCATAGCAGAGCAAATCCAGGCTGTTACGAGGGTGCTTTGAGTTCTAGGGGGAGACTCTCCTAATGTTTTTGCTGCCTCCCTTCCTTTGTCTTTTCCTTTCTTTCCCTCCCTGGTACCCGCGCCAGCAGCCAGCAGTAGCCAGATGTGAGGGACAGCTGCAAAGGATAACAAAGGGAGGGCAAGTGGACCAAGGATGCTCAGAGCCCTTCCTGGGCAGTCGCTCGGGCTCCTCTGCCTGTTTTTTTTTTCTTCCTTTTTTTGTACGTTCGGGACCGGGCTTGTGGGATGGGAAGTAAAGGAAGGATTCTTCTTCCCCCCCCCACCTCGAAAAAAGAAAACATTTCCAACACAGTGTGTTTAATGAGCTCCTTCTTAGTAACCACAGCAGAAATGAAATGCACAAAGGTGACTAATTAAATACCAGGTTTAATTATTGGGGCCTGGAGATGAAGCCACTTAGAATTCAAACCATGGGAGGTTAACCTACTCTTTTCTAGGACGTAATAAATGTACTGGCAAACCTTCCTGGGAGACTCTGAGAGGCAGAGAAGACAGAAGAGGGTAGGAGACTGTCCAATCTGTAGGGATCATGGCTTCCCCAAATACAGGGCCCAGGGATCATGCCAATTTTCCAAATCCAAGGGACAGCTCTGATGTTTGGGCCAATTTGTGCTATTACTGGCCTAGGATGGGGTGCCTGGAAGTAAGAAGAACTAATTTGTCTCTGACCTTCCCAATGTCTGTTCCAGAAAATAGAGACAGTAAAATGAGACATAGGGTGGTGCTATGGTTGGAGAAATAAACTTTGAATAGCTTGAATCCAGCCTCAGTCACTTGCTAGCTGTGTTATGCTGAACAAGTAACCTAACCTTTCTCTGTTTTAGTTTCTTCTTCTATAAAATGGGGTTAGCAATAGCATCTAACTCCGAGTATTGCTGTGATAATCAAATGCTATGAAGAATGCAAGTACCCTGCAAACCTTAAAGCACTATATAAATGCTAGCTATTACTATTGTTAAAATTAACTGAAGGGCCTGCTTCCAGGTTGATGATATTCCCAGAACTGGACTTCTTAAGGTATGATTCTGGCCCAATGAAAGAAGTCAGAGACAAAGTCAAAGTGAGTAGGGACCATGGAAGGGCAGGCCTGGCTTTGAAGGCAACATCGTGTTCACTCTGGGGGAACCTATTTCTTCTCTTGGGGAAAAATACAATTCAGTGTTTCACACATAGCAGGAGATTTGCATACAAAGAAATCCTATTTCTGCTTACCTGTAGGAATGTTATGTTTTGTGTTTTGTTTTGTTTTCCCCTCAAATGGATAACCTACAAGAGGTAGAATAACATTTTCATGGAGAATATGATTCAATTCAACAAACATTTATTGGGCCCCTACTATGTACCAGGTTGAAGTGCCTAGTATATAGTAGGTACTTAATAAATACTTGTCAAATGATTGATTGATTGATTCAGGGAGTTTCCATTCTACCAGAGGGATGCAAAATGTGTACTACAAGTAAAATACAAAGTAATTTCAAGAGGGAAAAGATTGCTCATAGCCTGGGGGTGGATATCAGGGAAAGTTCCACGTGGGAGGTAGCACTTGAGCTGTGCTTTGAAGGAAGCAGGGGATTCTACATAAAGAATGAAATTAAACTAAGCAGCATTTTTAAGAGTTTTCTGCCAAAGGGAAGGCTGCCACATCTTGGCTCTTTTTTTTTTTTTTTTTTGGCTAGGCAATGGGGTTAAGTGACTTGCCCAGGGTCACATAGCTAGTAAATGTTCTGTGTCTGAGGTCTGATTTGAATTCAGGTCCTCCTGACTCCAAGGCCGGTGCTCTATCCATTGCGCCACCTAGCTGCCCTATCTTGGCTCTTTCTCCATAGCATTAGGGGGCAGTGAAATGTTGTCAGACTCCATTGTTTGCGGACTGGGATGAGGTAGGACCTAAGACTCCTGAGGAAGGAGCCATCATTTTGATACAGGTGAAATTTTTTCAAATGAGTATCAAGGGAGTCTATAAAGGTGAAAAGATGTACTGAAAGGATAGCATGGGAGGAGGTGGGGAAAAGCCTGTGGGTTGGGGGGAAAGTGTTGCTAGGCATCCAGGCCCAAACACTTTACTGTGTTACTGTTCCTGGTGGGCATATGTGTATGTGGAGGGTGCATGAGGAGGATGAGGGGTGGAAGATTAAAAGATGTAAATATATGCATTTATATACATAAACATACAGCTGATAGCTGCCATCCCATTTTCCTCGACCCCAGCCCTTATACTTCAAAGTACCTATCATGACAGCTCTTGGGTTCACAGTTCCCCCAAATACAGGGTTCATGGCTCTTACCACACTTTTTCAAACACAAGAGACAATTCTGATGTTTTGGCCAATTTATACTGTACTGGCCTAGGATGGCCAATTTATACTGCACTTCCTAGGACTCTGGAAGTTGGAGGGACCAATTTTTCTCTATGCTTCCCATTGCCCATTACAGAGAATAGAAGACAGTAAATTGTCTCTCCCTACCTGGGAATAAAATGGGTGATTGTAACCTCTCCCTTCAAATAGGCTGTGACTCAAGATGGAGCAAGAGGGAATATGTTTCCAGTACCAGTGGGAAGAGTGCTATGATTGGCTTCATAATGCTCCCCAGTGACTTGTTGCTGTACTTTCAAGAAAACTTGCAGCAAGCCCGGGAATATGAACTGCTGAGTACTGACTTGTCCAAAGGCCTGTGGTTATCCACATTTTAAATACATATAGCCTGCCATTCTTACCAGTTTGATGGAACATAGCTGCACAGATAACTAACATATCCATGGTATCCCCATCCTTCCAGCCTTCCAGGATCATAACCTCAGCACTCTTCCTTACCACACATAGGCAACCATTCCTACCTCCCCAAAACCTCTAGCATCCAACTCCTTCTCCCTAATCACACAGCTGCTACCTTAGTTCAAATTCTCATCACCTCTTTCCTAGATTACTGTAACAGCCTCCTAATTGGCTTCCCAGCCTCAAGTATCTCCCCAATTCAAGTGTATCCTGTGCACTTACTCCAGAGTGATTTTCCTTAAGTCTGGATCTGACCATGTGACTTCCTTGCTTAATTAACTCTATTTTCTCCCTGTTGCCTATAAGATCAAATGATTTTAAAGCCCTTCATAACCTGATCCCAACCTGACTTCCCAACCTCACTTAACTTCACTCCCCCTCCTGCACTCTGTAATTTAACCTAACTGGCCTTTTTCCCATTCCTCACACATGACTTTCCATTTCCCATCTATCTGCTTTTGTACTGGCCATTCCCCTTACCTGGAACAAACTCCCTTCTCACTTCCATGTTATGGAATCCATTTCTTTTTTCTTCCTTGATGCAGTTCAAACATCATCTGCCATAGGAAGCTTTTTTCCTGAGCTCCCCAATTGTTAGTTTCTTCCCTCCATAATTGCCTTGTATTTAGTTTCTTTGTATTTATTCTTTATGTATTATGTGTTATCTTCCCCATGAGACAGATAGGTAGACAGAGATGGATGGATAGATAGATAGACAGAGATGGATAGATAGATAGGTAGATAGATAGACAGAGTGAGCATCTCAACAGATGCTGTTAAGTTCCAACTACATGTCAGGCACTGGGGAAGTGCTGTAAATATGAACACAAGAAAACTGGATGATCCGTCACCTCCACAACTTCCATTCCCATGGAGGAAGAAAATAATTCAAAAAAAGGAGGTAAAAAGGATACAGTCCATGGGGGCAATGCTACCAGTTTCATTCTTGGCATTTTCATCTCCACACCTAGCACAGTTCTTGGTACATAGGAGGTGCTTAATAAATGCATGTTTATTGACTTATATCCTTTAGTTGCCTTAGCTGAGCTGGAGAATCTGAAGGGAGGGTTTTTTCTTGATATATTTAGGAGTGTGTTACTGGCACTCTCTTGTATATAAATAGGAAGAAAGAGTCCAAGAATACTTTATATATACTCTTCCTCTATGGTATCACTGATTGCTTAACATTATATCATAGTTATTTGTGTACCTGAGTTACCTTCCCTGTGGTAGACTGGAAGTGTGGGGCAGGAACAGTATTTTATTTATCTGCAACCCCTCCAAATACCTTGTATATAGTAGGCACTCAATAAATTTTATTACATTTAGCATACAAATAAGAAAGTATTTAACAAAGAGGTTGTTTTATTTGCCCATCCAAGACCTTATAATGGAAGGAGTTGGTTCAAATGGTGGAATGCCCACTTATTATGTGAGGGGTAGCAGGATTGATGTCTGCATTCCCTACTCTTGTTTAGAAGCATCAGAGCTAGTAAAAAGAACATTGACTATAGAGTCAGAAAGATCTGGGTCCAAATCCTGCTTCAGACACTTAGAAACTGTGTGATCCCAGGCAAGTTTACCTAAACTCTCTGAGATTCTGTTTGCTTATCTGAAAAATGAGGGGAATAGACGTAATGACCTGTGGAGTCTCATCCATCTCCAAATCAATGCTCCCATAAACAAAAATTATTCTGAGGAGACAATTGGATTAGTGATGTGACTTGTCAAGATATATTACATGGGTCTTGGCCCTGTGGCCAAGGATAGAGCTTAGGTCTCAACTTCCAGGGTTTGCTTCATATATTACATCATGCTTTGTAAAGAAAAAATATTTTAGAAAAAGATATGTTAGGGAAAGATATTTTAAAAGGAAAGAAATAACTCATCAGAAAATGTAAATATTATGATCTAGCTGTCTTAAATGCATGTTATACTTTTTCCCTTAATTTTTTAAAGTTAAAAAAATTAACATTTTTATTTAAAGTTTTGAGTCCCAAATTCTATCATTCTTTCTCTCCCTTCCCTTCCCTCCTCCATGGTAAGCAATCAGATATAGATTATACATGTGCAATTATGTAAAACATTTCCATATTAGTCATTTTGTACAAGAAGACTCAAATAAAAGAAAAAAATGAAAGAAAGTGAAAAATAGTATGCTTCAGTCTGTATTCAATCAATATCAGTTCCTTCTCTGGAAGCAGATAGTATGCCTCATCATCAGTTCTTTGGGATTTTCTTGGATCATTGTATTGCTGAGAATAGCTAAGTCATTCACAGTTTTTCATCATACAATATTGCTGTTACTGTGTATAGTGTTCTCCTGGTTCTGTTCACTTCACTATGCATCAGTTCATATAAGTCTCTCCAGGTTTTTCTGAAATAGGTCTTTTTCCCTTTTTTTTCTGGATATCTTTGGGATATAGACCTAGCAGTGGTATTTTTGGATCAGAGTGTGTGCACATAATTATTCACCATTGTGTTAACATGACATTTTATTTGCAAAGTAATTTGTAATCATTTTTATCCATTCATAGCCCCTGTTTTAGAAACTAGGAATTCAAGGGACAGAAAAGGTACAGGTACTCAAACAGTTGAGTCTGAACCAGGCTACATGTTTCTAGTCTGTTGCTTAGTTCTCCAGATTTACAGAAAAAGTTAAAGGGAGTGGTGATTCTTGTTCAACTAATTATGCTTCTGTTTTCTTGAATGTGTGTGTGTGTGTGTGTGTGTGTGTGCCTGTGTGTAGTTTTTGAAGATGAAAGATAATATAATGCATTGGAAAAAACAGCAATTTAGGAGGTCTGAACTCTCATTCTAGTTCAGTATACATATGAGCAAACCATTTAATCTCTCTGCACTTTGCATATAAAATAAGGAGGCTAGAGTACATGATTTTCAAGGCCCTTACCAGCCCTAAAATTCTATCAGAATAACTACACACATATATCAGAATTCTATCAGAATTGAATATAGGGCTACATATATACAGATGCACACACATACATATGCGTATACACAGATACAGAAACATCCACATGTATACACACAACAATAGAGGCAGCATGGTAGAGTGGAGAGTGCTGGCCTTGCAGCCAGAGAGATCTGAATTCAAATCCTGCCTCTGAAAATTATTAGCTATTTTATAAGCAAATCTTTTAACCTTTCATTACCCCAGGCAACTCCCTAGATGTTATCTGCAAAACACAGACTTATTGAGATCTATAGAGGTAGAGGGAATTTCTCGTGCTGAAATCACAGATCACACACAAGTATGTGTATTAGCTAAAATTTGTATAGCACCTACTATGTGCCAGGTACTCTGCTAAGTGTTTTATAATTATTATCTCATTTGATCCTTAAGACAACCCTGGGAGATAGGTGTTGTTATTATTTCCATTTTACAGATGAGGAAACTGAGCCAAACAGAGGTTAGGTGACTTGCCCAGGGTTACACAGCTAGTAAGTGTCTGGGACTGGATCTGAACTCAGATTTTCCTGATTTCAAGCCCAGTGCTCTAGCTCTATCCACTGAATCAATTAACTACTATATAAATACATATATACATATATATATATACACACACACACACATATATATATACACACATGTGTATGTATGTATAGGTATATATGTATTTATATACTTAGATACAATTATTATCTATGTATATAAATACATATATACAATGCCAACTAGCTGCCCTAAATGAATACATATAAGTGTGTGTGTATATATGTGTGTGTATCTATCTATCTATCTATCTATCTATCTATCTATCTATCTATCTATCTATGGCAGCTAGTTTGCGCAGTGGATAGAGTTAGAGCACTAGGCCTAGAGTCAGCAAGACCTGAGTTCAGATCCAGCCTCAGACATTTAACTAGCTGTGTGACCTTGGGCAAGTCGCTTAAGCTTTTTTTGCCTGAATTTCCTCATCTGTAAAATTATTTGGAGAAGGAAACTGCAAACTACTCCGTATCTTAACTAAGAAAACCCCAAATTGGGACACAACTAAAACAACTAAATAACTATATACATATATGTATATGTATGCATGTGTATATGCCCATGTACATATGTATGTACATATCCAGATATACTCATAAATAAGTGTATATACACATACACATACACATGTGTGTGTGTCACACACATATATTTCACATCATACACACACCCACACAAATGAGAGAGAGAGACAGAGAGAGGTATAGTGGATAAGAATAATCAAAAGTCAGGACTAGAATCAAGAACTAGGTTCCATACTGATTATGGGACCCTGGGCAAGTCTCTGCTTCTCAACGTTCCAAGTAGTTCTCTAAGACTATAAATTACGGCTGTTTTCTGATATATATACTGATAGAGGAAGTTCCCATGAAATACTCATGAAATCCCAGGATTGAACTCCAAATAATACGAGTATAACATATGATGTGACATAATATGATATATAATATACACACATGTATATACATATTTAGGCACATTCATATACATATATACACACATATCTGTATGTGTGCATATAAAAATACTAATATGGAGAAACCTTATTTTCAGTTCTTTACTACTCCCTTTGAAGGTATGTAAAATATGTCTGTGCTTTTGTTAACACCTATAGCTGTTAACTGAAAGGCCTGTTCCTATCTGGAACTCCACACTTCAGACTCAAAGTCATTCATTAAAACCACAAACCAACCTAGTTTGTCGCTTCAGTTGTTACCCTACCTAAGGCTTTCCATGTTGTTTGAGATTATTCTCCAATGAATTCCCAATATTTTTCTTCTGCCTGTGATTGCCTCACTTCAGCTCATTATAAGTCAATGGCTTAAATATTTTGCTCTCATTCATTCAGTCATCCATTCATCAACTGTTCATTATGTGCCTAGTACCTGCCCAGGGCTTAGCCGGGCATTCTATGCACTTGTTCAGCTCAGTGAAATGTTCCATTTAAAGAGGGTGGTATTTATAGAGTGCTTTACTGTTCACAAAGCACTTTCTTCAACACAATTATCAATATCCCCATTTTACAGATGAGGAAATTAAGGCTCAGGGCAATTAAATGACTTACTTATAGTTCTGTATCTATTAAGTGTTGTAACTGAAGCTCAAGCCCAGATCTTCTGACATAAAAACTCTTTACATTATACAACTTTATGTTTCAACATTTTGTTATTGGTTAAAATACACACACACACACATATCATAGTTATAAATAAATAAATATATATACACACAGACACACATACATATATGCATATATATATTGTTTATATTAGTACAAAAAATTCAAATATCACCTACTATTTCTTGGGGTTATGTTGCAATTCAACGGTATGTTAAAAATGTTTTTAGCCTGTTAACAGGAAGTTGACCTGTAAACCAAATGATAGTTTTCCCAATTTTCTATGTCCATACCCCATTAATTCCATGATGGTACAAACTTTGCCATTGGGCATTCTCCTGGGGAATCAGTTACTAAAGACACACTCTTTCTACTTATGAATCAGGGATATGTCTCCCCAAAAGCTTTCAAACACCCAATCACAAATGCTATCTAGCTTGGGAACAAAAGTGAAGATTTAGCTTTGAGACAGTCTATGAGAAGGGGCTACAGAGAAGAGATACAGATAGCTTTGGGCATCAGGAATGAGCATCCTCTGAAAAGCCGTGGAGAATTTTGCTTGATCTCATTTTTTTCAGTCATAAATATATAAACACTTTCTTGTGTGCCCAGGGTCTAAACTAGATATCTAAAAGAAGACCCCTCCCCACAGTGCCCTGCCAAACCAATATCTAGTTGATCATTGAATCATTGGATGATAGATTTAAAGCTGGATGAAACTTTAGCAGCCACCTAATCCAAGCCCCTCATTTTTTCCTGATGCCCCAAGAGGTTAAAGGACTTGCCTTTAACAGTGACACAGGTAGTGTCACTGAAGTTCTAGTGTTATGAGGACAGCAGCATATCCAGGATAAAATTCAGGAAGTCAGTGCGAGGGGTAGGTGACTTGGGTCTCCTTTTAGTTTGTTGAAAGCAGGAACAAATCATGAAGTCAACAAACGGGGTGTGGTAGGCAGCCATAAATGGAGGGCCAATGTAAATTTTGCAAGCTAATACAATTTTTACAGCCTAATGATTTTAAAAGCTATTTACAAGGTTGATTTTTTTAGTCACTATTGACCTGATCTGCATTTGCAGTAGTGGTGTGGAGGGGAAAAAAAGGTTTATTTTCTATTATTATCAGCCCTCTAAACAATGTCGTCCTCCCCATGCCCCCTACTTACCAGAAAAATTGCTTCCTTTGTCTGCATTTGTTTACAGCAGATGCCTTATTACAAGCCTGGGTTTTTAATTGTCCTTATCAACACTGCAAACCAAATGAAAGGAGGGGTGGGGGGAGGATTGACAATAACAAACAGCATCTACTCTACAAATATTTAAAAACAGAACTGGAGGAAATGATAAATGCATTTTGAATTTCTCTCCTTTCAGTGGTGAGCCTGGAGGCTGGGCCCCTGTCTCCAGAGGTTAGCTCTCTGGAGCAGGGATAATTGTGATTATTTGTGTTTATTTTTTTCATAGTGTTGCAAAGGACCTCTCTTCTTTCTCTGGCAGATGATTTCTGTTCCAGCCCAACCATTCTTCCTGAAGCAGATTTTACAGTGCTCTGAAGAGTATTTAGGGTCCCCTCCTCCTTCCTCCTAAGATTCTGTATGTTGACTATCAGGGGCTGGCTTGACAGTAGTGAAATCTCAGACAGAAGGAGAATCATTTCTATAAACTGCACTCTGATTCTAGAATGAGAATTCTTTTTATCTACATATGCATAAATTTGCTTGTGTGTGTGTGTGCGTGTGTGTGTGTGTGTTTGTTATATCAGAGGCAGATGTCTCTTTCTCATTTTTTTTTTTTTACCATTAGTAAAGGGGCTAAAACCAAATGTTCTTCTTTTACCTTCTCCTACCTCCTAAAAAAAATGGTTCCTGATTTTTGGACATCTTTTTTGAAGTCAATTCTCTAGTTCCCCTTTAAAACCAGCTTCACAAGACCAACCCAGGGTCCTGGTACTATTTCACTATTCTTATGTTAAAGGGTTAAAGACCTCTGGCCTCTGCAGGACCCAGAATCACTGAAAAGGAAGTGTTTTGTTTTGTTTTTTTTCCAGCCACTTAATCCCTAACTCAGAAAACCAAGCTAATTATGAATGAGCCCCACTCACTTCACCTTTGTCACTACCATGGCCACATTTTGAACAACACCACAATGCACTATCTCCGCTGGGGAGAGGCAGAGAGACACTGAATATCTTGGCACCTCCTGGTTCCTGGAAGCAAACAATGTTCTTTGCTTACTGCTGGCTGGAATATGAGACACCAGTATTAAAGATTAACTCAGCATTTCAGCCCAGAAAATATCCTAGGCTACCAGGACAGGGCTGCAGAGTGACAGCAAATGATTGAGGACAAGTCCAGTGAATAGGGTATTAGGGTCTGATGGAGGGCCCAGCTGAGACAGCTGGGGGAGGGAAAGAAGGAAGGTCATGAGGACTCTGATGGAGGTCAGAAGGCCTCTGCTTTTAAAGAAAACACTGCACAGAGGGTGTGAGTGAGCAAACACAAGAGGGAGACCAACTTAAGCCTCAGAAAGGTAGATGCTGCCGAAGGCAGGATTGGATGACTTACAGGGTAAGAAAGCAACCACCACGGCCGGAGCCAGAACTGGTTTTAAATTAGTGGCCATCAACAATTGTGGGCTGGGCTACATCCCATGGAAATCTCTGCTAGCTGCAAATCGCACTGAAAGGGTTCCTATTCTGATTTTAGACAAATAGGTCTCGAACAAAGGGCAAGGAGAAGGAAAACACGTTCTGGGAAAAGATGCAGAGAAGTACAGTAAGACTAGTCCCATGTGTGCCTGGAGATAGAGGGAAGAGAGGAGAAAGGATTTCCTCACTATATTTCATCAGGACTGAAATACTACTTCTTTGCTCAGCATGAGACAGATTGCTTTGGGGTCCTTATGTTATAGGACTGAAGGAATGCCATTACAAGTTAGAGTTTTCTGTGGGTGTCTGTATACATGCATGTGGGTGACCATAAGTGTCTTTTTCAAACGGTCCTGAAATCACAAGATTTTTGAGCTGTGCCATGTTACAGATTATTTATTCCAAAAGACAAATTTCAGAAATGAGGGACATGAGACTCAGAGAGTGAAGTTTTGGCATGGAGGGGAAACGGTTTATTTTTCATTATTATCAGTCATCTAAACAATGTCGCCTTCCCTGTGCCCCCTATTTACCAGAAAAATTGCTTCCAAAATTGCATTTGTTTATAGCAGATGCGTCATTACAAGCCGTGGTTTACCCAAGGTCACATAAGCTAGCTAATGGCAAAGCTGGAACCAGACCCTCCTCTAAGATCCTAGTTCAATGTTCTTGTCTTTTGAGATGCCTCAAAAGTAGGGACTCGATGCGTAGTTTGAAAACCAAGGACTCAGTGTAACGCCATGAAAAAAGTTTTGAACTAGGAGTCAAAAGTTTGAAACCTAGATCTAATAATTACTACCTGTGTGATCTTTGACAAGTCATTACACAATAGTGATTTTTTTTAATCTATAAAATGAGGGCATTGATTGCTAATATTTTCCAGCTTTAGGTCTATGGTCCTATGACTTATACATTTTTGTTTTTGTTTTTAACTCATAACACCACTAATAATGGCTGACATTTATATAGTATTTTAAGATTTGCAAAGTGCTTCAAATATATTAGCTTGCCCATCTCTACATTAACAGGAAAAAATATTTGGGCAGTTCCACCTCCCCCCCCACTTTGTGGCATTAATGCATCTACTTATGCCAATAATCAAAGCCAGTCATCAACCACAGTGAGGCAGTATTTTTACTGCAGTAAAAGAGAATCCAGCTACATAGAATGTATAACAAATGACATTCATTTGAGGGCATGATGTTGGATTAGTGTGGAGGCCAAAGACTATAATTTATTTTTCTTTTTTCTTTCTCTTTTTGAAAATTTTTTAAAAATTAATTTATTTTGAATTATCAACAATCACTTCCATAAGCTTTTGAGTTTCAAATTTTTCTCCCCCTTCCTCCCCACCTCCCTCCCCAAGACGGCAAGCAATCTGATATAGGCTATACATTTACATTCCTGTTAAACATATTTTCACATTAGTAATATTGTAAGTAAGAATTAGAACCAATAGGAGGAACCACCAGAAAGAGGAAACAAAACACAACAGAAGAAAAAAAAATAGCAAATAGTATGCTTTGATCTGCATTCAAACTCCATAGCTCTTTCTTCTTTATGGATAGCATTTTCCATCATGAGGCCTTTGGAGATGTCTTAGATCCTTGTATTGCTGAGAAGGGTTAAGTCTATCAATATTAGTCATCAAACAACATGGCTGTTACTGTGTACAACGTTCTCTTGGTTCTGCTCATTTCACTCAGCATCAGACCATACAAGTTAAAGATTATAATTTATAAAAAGCCACTCCCAACCTAGCCATTCCTTGTAACTTGATGTCTTATCTCTCTTAGTTGAGGTAGAGGGAGAGATAACTGGACTCTCCTTAACAACTAACTATTTCTGCAAGGACAATTTTGTTCATACAATTTCAAATCATGAAAATGTCCATCATTTTTATGGGTGTAGGGAATCTTATGGACAAATGGAAGACCACCAAAAAATTAGGGCTTCAATTGCAACATATTCAAACAAGTTAGAGGACCTGATCTACAAATGGATGTGTTTAATTGTTACTTTCTTTTCATGAAAGACAGTGTATGTATACACACTCCCTTCCTGAGAACATTTATGTGATTTGTATGTATATTGATATGACATTAAACAAAGAATTTTAAAGCTGGAAGGGACCTTATAGAGGATCTAGTTGGCCATCCCACCTAGTCTTTATCTTATAGGAGTCCAAAGAGGTTAAGTAACTTGCTTGGCCAAGGTCACATGGCTAATGTCTGTGTGCTGATTACTTTTTTTGGCCATGAATTCCATTCTCCAAATCAGGACATTTTGCTGGAGTCTAGCTTGCTCTGTGTGTTCTGCTTCCTAGATTGCTCCTTTGCAACATGCACCAATAGGCAGGAGTGTCTATTCTCCCTTTTTGCTTCCCTCAGCATTTGTCTCTGAAAACTGCATGATGATTTCTGAGGGGCTGAGGATTCCCATCCTTTATCCCCAAGCTGTGAAGTAAACTGAGTCTATGCTTATTAAAAAAAAAAAGAAGACTGAGTTCATTAGAGCAATTCATTTTTTCAGCAATATTAATGACCATTATGTTAATAATCAGATAAACTCTGTGGCAATCCTAATTGGCCATTAGCCTATATAACCAGATCAACCGCACTGTAGTATGGTTACTTAAGTTTTATAGACAGTGCCTGATTCTCTATAAATAATTATGTTGAATTGATTACACAGGAAGACGTGGTCTACTGGCAGGATTTGCTTCTGATCTAAATCAGTAAGCAGTGATTCCAGTTTGCTCTGATTGTTCGTATCAATGAGCAGCCACAAAATCAAAGCCACACTCCCCACCCTCCCCCACCCCACCACCAAGCTCCAGATCCACATGAATAAATTGCTGGTGTTATTTAAATAGATCCCAAGACTCAGAAAAGCCCATTCTCCCTTATCTTCTTTGGCTTTATACTTCAACATGTAGGCCATGTTATAATGGGGAGGGCAGGGTTGTTAAAGAAATTATTATGCAATTAAGCTGCATTTTCATGGCACAGATTCCAAAGTACATTGCAAATGCCTGAAAAAAAAATGAGAATATCTAGGAGAACACAGGTCAAATAGTCTTTCCCAAGCTCAAATTCAAAACTGCAGAAATGAAGTGAGACCAGAAATGAAAAGAAAGGACAGATTCAACTGGAATATTAGCAAAAAGATTTCAGCTCAGAAATTATTTAAGGAAATACAGATCATCAACTCATCTAGCATGAGTTGTCTTCCCAAAAGAGGTGTCTCTGAGTGCCACATTCAAAGTGACCAATACCTTTTCCAAGCCAATATGAAGACTAAAGGGCTCCTCAGTAAGCATTTCACTGTTTTCTTTTGTGTACATCATATGACATCCTCCAGCATTATCACCTAAAAAATATGGCTCAGTGATAGGCATTTATTAAGCACCTACTATGTTCAAGGCACTGTACTGAGTGCTGAGCATACAAAGAAAGGCAAGACAACCTAATGCAAAGAGTTAGCAGTCTAACAGTTGAGACAGCATACAAATAACTACAGGCATATCTCTGAGATATTGTGGGTTCAGTTTCAGACCACTTAAATAAAGCGAATATCACAATAAGGCAAGTCACATGAAGTTTTGGTGTCCCAGTGCATATAAAAGTTATGCTTACACTATACTGTAGTCTATTAAGTGTGCAATAGTATTTTGTTTAAAAAACAATGTCTATGCCTTAATTTTTAAAAATGTTTTATTGCTAAAAAAACAAATGCTAACCATTATCTGAGCATTCAGTGAGTTGTAATCTTTTGCAGATGGAGGGTCTTGCCTTGATGTTGATGGCTGCTGACTGATCAGGATGGTGGTTGCTGGAGGTCGGGGTGACTGTGGCAATTTCTTAATATGAGACAACAATAAAATTTGCTGCATTGACTGACCCTTCCTTTCATTTGAACACTTAGAGGCCATTGGAGGGTTACTAATTGGCCTAATTTCAATATTGTGTCTAAGGGAATAGGAGGCTTGAGGAGAAGGAGAGAGATAGGGAATGGCTGGTCAATAAAGCAGTCAGGAAATACATACAGCATTTAATGATTAAGTTCACTGTCTTATATGGGCACAGTTCATGGTGTCCCCAAACAATTCCGATAATAACATCAAAGATCACTGATCACAGATCACCCTAACAGATATCATAATAATAATGAAAAAGTTTGAAATATTGTAAGACTTACCAATATGTGACAGAGACATGACGTGAGCACGTGCTGTTAGGAAAATGGCACCAATAGACTTGCTCAACACAGGATTGCCACAAACCTTCAACTTGTGAAAAATGCAGTATCTGCAAAGTGCAACAAAATGAGGTATGTCTGTATGTACAAACAATATTTGTATAGGATAAATCGGAGATAATCAACAAAAGGAAGGGACTAGAATTAAGGGAGATTTGGAGAGACTTCTCATGAAAGGTGCCATTTTAGCTGGGATCTAAAGTAAGCCCAAGAAGCTAAGAGGCAGAGATGAAGAGGGAGAACATTCCAGGCATGAGGGACAGCCATTGAAAATACCCGGATTCTGGAGATGGAGTGTCTTGTGCAATGAAGAACAAGAAGGCGGATTCCAATTGATTGCAAAGTACATAGTCAGGGGATAGAAGTGGAGTGGAGGGGCAGGGACCGAGTAAAGTGTAAGAAGACCTTACAGCTTCTTAAGATAGGAGGAGAGCCAGGTTATGAAGGGCCTTGAACACCAAATAATAGATTTTGTATTTTATCCTGAGGGTAATATAATAGATAGTTATTGGAATTTATTGAATGGTTGGGTGGCATGGTCAAATATGAGCTTTAGGAAGATTAATTTAATATCTAAGTGGAGGAAGTGCTGGAGTGGAAAGAAATTTGAGGTGAAGAGATCAACCAGGATGCTATTGCAATAGTCCAGGCCTAAGGTGATGAGGACCTGCACAAGGGTAGAGGGAGGGTCAGATGAGAGATGTAACAAAAGTAAAATTGATAGGATTTATATTGGGGGTGACTAAGCAGTGCAGGATGACACTTGAGTTGTGAGCCTGGTGGGGCTGGGAGGATGGTGGTGTCCTAAATGGTGACTGGGAAGTTTGGAAGGGGGTAGGGTTTGGGAAGGAAGAATACAAATTCAGTTTTCATTTACCTGAGTTAGTTTTCATTTAGCATCTAGCTGAGTTTCATTTATGAAGCACCTACTATGTTCCAGGCACTGTGCTAGGCCCTAAAATCCCCAACTGTTCTCAAAGGTGAAGAGTGATACAATTCATTCTGTAGTTCATGTTCTGTTTTGACATTTGACCCTTCTGCTTGATTTAGGTTTAAAATGTAAAATATTTTGTTTTCTCTTCATTAATATGAGTGGTTATTAATCATATATCAGCAGCAGCAGCAGAAACTTAGCACCTACTATGTGCCAAGCTCTCTGCTAGGCACTTCACAATCATTACCTCATTTGATCCTCACAACAACCCTAAGAGGTAGGTGCTATTATTATCCCCATTTTACAGATGATGAAACTGAGACAAACAAGGGTTAGGTGGCTTTCCCGGGGTCCCACAGCCATAAGCCGGTGTAAGGCTGGATTTGAACACAGGTCATCCTGACACCAGGCCTGGCACTCTCTCTACTTCACCACCTAGCTGTACCTAATAAGTGACTTTTCATTCATTCAGATAGATAGATAATTGCATTTATATAAGAAATTCACTCTATCAATGGGTAAGAGGAACATCTGACTTACCTGCTGCCGGATTCAATTTTCTCATCTGTAAAATAGTAAAATAATAAAATATAATATAATAATAATAAAATAACAAATTATATTACATATAATTATTTTATAATAAAATAAATATTATAATATGAGAATATGTAATATATGGTATAATATAATATATAATAATATAATAATTTTATGTAATCTATTATGTAATAAAATAAATAATAAATAATAAAATATAATGATAAAATAATAATAGCACCCAGCTCTCAGAGTTCTTATGAAGATTAAATGTGCTATAATTTATAAAGTGATTTGCAAACCTTAAAATACTATATAAATCTTAGCTATTATTATCACACTGATGTCCTTATTAGTTTTTAAAATTGCACCATCTCTCATTAATCAATTAGCTCTCAGCCCCCACCATAGCCTAGTCTCTGTTGTCTGTGTTGCTTTTGCTTTTGCTGTCATTGGCTGCTGCATTTATTTACCCCCCCCCCCGCAGTTCTGTTGTCTGGAGTGTTTGAAACTCTATTCTGTTCTAGTTTTCTTTCTAAAAATGTTTCAAATATCTCCTCATTATTGAACATCCATCTTTTTTCATTTGTGGTTAAGCTCAGGTGGGCAAAGTGGGTCACCTTGAAGCTATATCCTGAGCTTCCTTGCTCTTCAGAACACATTATTCCATTCCCTCCTGCATTTTCCTTTCATTACCAGTGGTATCACAGGCTCCCATTATCGAGTAATCAATTAGAAAAAAGTTAGGAAGAGAATATGCTGTTTCTATCTTGGCTATAATGTCTCATGCCTAAGGTATAAAGATGGATATTGGCTTTGATTTACAGTCTTTTGGTCAGTAATAAAAAAGAATGGGAAGCAGTATAGAGCATTGGATAGGTGAAAATTAAAATCAAGAAAATTTGGGTTCATGCCCATGATGCATATGGTCTGTGTGGCTCTGGGTAAGTCCTTTAAACTCTCAATACCCCCTCCCCTAGTAGTCCCCTAAGACTGTAAGTTATAGATGAATAACAGATCTCCAACAGTGGAGGAGGTTTCCATACAAGAAACTTTACATTGATGAAATCTCAGGACTAAATCTTCTCTCCTTGTCCCAGAAAAGAGAAGTAAAGTAACTAAAGTCATTGCAGTAAATAAGGAAAACATTCCTTAACAAAACAAAGATTTTTACAACCACTTTGCACCTTCCTCAATTTTCAGCTCAGATGATACTCAGGAACGTTGGCCTAGATTCCCTAGTCTTTCATATATTTAAATCTAATTTTTTAGTTTTTTCAATTTACTGAGTTCGCATTATGTACAAGTCACTATGCCAGCTTCTGGGTAAATAAAGACGAAAACAAAACAGCCCATGCACTCCAAGGACTTGCTTTTATTATTTAATCAGATTCTATGTCAGTATTTAAAAACCTATGACTTCATCTGTGTAGGAACACTTGGCAATCCCCCTCCTGCTTTCATTGAAGGTATCTGCTAGTGTCTGTGGTTAAAAAAAAAAAAAATCATACCCTGCAGCCAACCCTGTGGTGAGACTCTTTGATCTTCTCTAGGTTGGCCCACTGGGCAGCTAGGTGGCTCAGTAGATAGAGTGCCAGGCGTAGAGTCAGGAAGACTCCTCTTTGTGAGTTCAAATCTGGCTTCAAACACTTACTAGCTGTGTGACCTTGGGCAAGTCACTTAACCCTGTTTACCTCAGTTTCCTTCTCTGGAAAATGAGCTGGAGAAAGAAATGGAGTTGACAGCATTTTCTTTTTCAGGAGGCAACCTATGAATTCTTTCAATTGGTATTTCATTTTCTGTGTTCAAAAGTTCTGGGCAGTTCTTTTACATTATTTCTTCAGGTTTTTTGTCTTATCATGTCCTTCTGGGAGACCTATGACCCTTAGGCAGTCTCCATGAGTCCTGTCTTTGATATCAGTATGTTTTGCTTGCATAATGAGCATATTTTCTTTTGATGTTATTGCTTTTTCCTTTTCTTCTTCTTAAGTGTGAGGGCAGACATATAAAAGAGCAGTTAGCGTATCATCCTGATGCTGGTAATTGGAGTTTGTCTGATGCTTGAAAGGAGTCCTAAATGTGTAGTGGGGGACCAGGAATAATTTAGTAGGATTCAGTCAGTGCTCAGAGAACAATATTGTGGAGAGAGGTCTGATCAATTAGGAACCCAAAAGAGGGAGGAGTAAGTTTTTAGTACCATGAATGAGTTTCAGGAGAATAGTGTTTGTTATGAAACAGATGAAGAAAAGAGAACAGAAGCTCTTGGAATCAGAACGAGTGAGTCATGGTGCGCCTGCCTAGAGCTAGTGGTTGAATCTGTAGCTAGAATAACATCAATGAGCATTGAGTTGAGGAAAGGTAAGAGACTAAGAAAGATTCTGGTGGCAGTTGCTCCCCACCTGTGCAGCCAGCCAGAGAGATTAAGTGTGGGTCCTGGGTCCTATTGCCATCCAAGGTAGTGTTCCTAACCGAGGGTCAATGATAAGACAGTCCTATCAGATGTAATAAAGATGACTATACCTCCTTCAAAGAGCCAGTATTGAACCTTTGTACTTTTCCTTGCTGCCACTTACTATATTGGTTGATATTGGGCAAGTATATCATGGGGTTAGGCTGCACTTCCTTAGTGACAGAGTGAGAAATAGAATCCAGCAAAGAAGGCAATCAGAAGACCTTGCCAAATACTTAAATGGCTCTATGCAAAGGGAATTTGGGAATGAGGCTGCAATTCTATCTAATGTATGGAATCAGATTCCTATGGTTGGCCACTAAAATCAAAATTGCACGAAGGGCAACCAATGGGGTTTTAGCTCTAAGGCTCAATGGCTACCCAATAGCTCCTGACGGGATTGATGCTCTGCTGCAGTAGACACTCCATCAATTTTACAAGCAGTGGCTTTTCTACAAACCAGACCAGAGCAAAGTGGATTCCTTCATTATTTGCTTCCATTTCAAACTATTTTTTAAGATAAGGGAGATATCCTTCACCTAGTTGGCTGATTAGTATTTTTTTCAGAGACAGGTTGGGCTGCATCCCTTAATATGTACAAGAAGATTTGGCTCAGAGGACAAGCACCGCCACTGGTGCTTAAATAACACAATCCCTCATTTTGGTGCCATTTTAACCATTGCCTGAGTGGCACCATCACCTGATGGAGTGATGCCATTTTAACTCAGTTGGTAAAAAATAAAAAAAGGAGGTGGGGTTTAAGCACCAGAAATCCTTTAACAGTTCCAGCACTTGTGGAGGCACTTTGGCCATGCTTTGTGATTTTAGATCATGACAATATGACAACCAAAGGCATTGATGTAGCTGCATCCTTCAAGAATTCATACTAACATTTAGAACTGTCAGAGATGGCAAAATATCAAAGGACCAAATAGTATCCCAGGATCTGGCACCCAGGAGTTATAAAGTATACAGCAATGCACTGACTGGGGAGGCTGTTGGAGGGTAGGATTCCAACAAGGAGCCTGTGCTGTCCAGGTTAAGACTCGGGCAGAAGTACTGCCCAATTGTGGAGTGACACATCATTAGGTGGAAATAGTACTATATATTAAGCATATCATATGTGTATATGTGTGATAATATAAGAAATTATTATATATGTATATTTCATATGTATATGAAAAATATCTTTGAACTTTTAAAATGTTTTTGCTTTTATAAAGTATCAACTGAGAAGTAGTTGATTACTTTTCTTAGGATGACCCTGATGATATTTTGTTGTTCTTATTGGTAGTATTTATTAATGTCATTTTTGCATGCTTATGATTCTTGCATTTTAAAAGATGTTCACTTATTGTAGTTACAGATTTGGGGTTGGAAAAGACCTTCAAGGCCCTCAAGTCCAGCTCCTTCACTTTGCAGATGAGAAAACTGAGTCACTGAGAGGTTAAATGACTTGCCTAAAATCAGACAGCTAACAAATGTCTGAGGAAAGATATGAAATCAGGCCTTCTTTTTCCACGTCCAGTGCTTTACCCAATGTAACCTTTAGCCACCTAGTTATTGTATGTTTTTTTTTGAAATATGTCTTGTGCAAATTATTATGAATCTAATTGTACAGTTAGGTTGATTGTGATGTTTGAAATGTCTTGTGAAGTACCAAATATTTGCTAAATAAGGTTAGATATTCATGTATCAAAGTCCCTGGGCTCAGGAGAGTAGGGTGCCAGTGGACCCCCAAAGTAAGGTGGGATTGAAATCAGTGGCAACCATGTTAATTGTTAATAAGCATGTATTACAGGCTCTGGGACAAGAAGTTCACTCTTCTCATACCTGAGTTTTTGTGATATTGTAGTAATAATAATTAAAAATAATAGCACACATTTTTATAGAACTTCATGATTTGCAAAGCACTTCCACACACTAATCTTATGGTGTACAAAGTGTAAACTTTATCATTTTCATTTCACAAATGAGCTGGGGCCATTTGAATTGGAGAGGACTGATGTAACTAAATTGGAAGGAAAGAAAGAAAATGAACATGAAAAAAAGAAGTAAGAGAAGGAAGAATGAAAAAGCAAAGAAGGAAAAAGTAGAAAAGGAAGGAAAGTGTGGTAAAGAAAAGAGAAGGAAGAATAGAGGAAGGAAAGAGCAAGGAGAAAAGAAAGAAACCATTATGGCTAATGATCATAAGAAAAGAGGTCATGTTTGTAACTACAGGTAACTGACAAGATATACTTGAAATAAATGCCATGCCACCAAATATTGAACATATTATATTTGACTGATTATATATTTTCTAGCTAAACTATGAAAATGTCACTTAAATTATCTCAAGTTCACAAAACAGAGTCTTTCTTCAACCTGGAAATTTACCAAAAATATTAGAGTCTGGTCAGTAATATTAGAGAAAAAGGCAAAGTTCAAATTTTATAATTAATATAATAATTACAGAAGTAGCCTCTGAGAAAGGTCAATTTGAAATAATTGAAGACTCCATTTTTTTTGTCCCTAGCAGATTAAAAGACTAAATACCCAATTAAAAACCTAATTCACTCTAATTGACATTTTATTTGACCACTTAAATGATTAAGCTTCTATTAATATAATTTTATATAAATTTCACAATTGATAATTAACTTTTTTTAATTGTTTAAAGGATATTTCAACCTTAGCATAGTAACTTCACTTCAGTGTGTTTTAATTTTTAGGCAAACCATTTGTATAAGAGGGAATTTGGAGTTAATAATTGTTGTTGCTGTTGTTTGTCCTTTGTTCTTGAAGAGGACCATGACATCAGGAAGGTGATGCCATAACTTACAAGTAAATTGTATTTAAGTGAGGGAGGACTGTGCAAAGTCATCAGCTTCCCTCTCTCCTCTGGAGCTAACAATATCTCTAGTATAAAGTACCTGATCTTATAATTATTTCATATCTGAGTTGTAAGGTATATTATAGGTCATGTAGTCCAATAGTTTGCATTAGTCATCTAATGCAAAAATATCTTTTCTATCATAGACAAATAATGAATGTCAAATGAAACTTTTTAGTTGAAAATAATGAGAGATATAGAAAACAGAAGGTGTAAGGGTGGACCCCAAATGATTATTTCATGATTGCTTCAAATTTTATATGTTCATCAGTAGAGAAAGTAAGATTTAGGAAATGAATAGCTAATTCAAAAGATGATATCCAAGAGATGGATTTGGATTGCTGGACCATGGTTCAAGATTTAGGACTAATGGACTATTGATTAGGGATGAAATATATCTAATCAGGACTAGTAAAAAATATGGTGACTATTTCATCGAGACATGCAGATCTGATAAAAAGTTTCTGAAGAGAAGAAAGAAGCATGGAGGAGAGTATTTGGGTAAGGATCAGTGGAGGGAGGAACAAGTGATTTTGTGCTAAGAGTATATTACAGATCACCCTATCAAAAGGAAAAAAATGGATGATGATTTTAGGAAATGGATCATAGGCCTGGTATGGAGGTATCATGTAGTAGTGATGGTTTCCCATAGATGTTGAAACTGTTCTCTGCTAAAAACAGAGCATTGATGAATTCTCAATTTATGTCTTTGATAATATTATTCTTCTAAAGGAACAGGAAGTAACGAGGGGAACTGCTATTCTAGACTTTTTCCATACCAATGAGAATGAAACTGTTTTCAAAATAGAGATAATTGGAACTTAGAAAGAAAAATTGACTTTGTCTTTGAGATCCTGAGAGGTAAGGAGGCTGGCTGATAAAGCTTAAGATAACAACTAGGGTTTTAAAATTTTGTGTTGGTCAAGAAGCAATAGGAAAATTTGTTGGAGTGTATACAATTAGTTGCCAAATTTTGCTCTTTCTACTGTCACATCTCTCCCATTTGACCTCTTCTGTCTGTCCATTCACACAGGAAACACTTTAGTCTTTATTGCCTTTCATTTATAGTATTATAATAGCCTCTGACTTGGTCTCCCTGTTTTGAGTTACTACTCATTATTCTGATCACATGACTTTCCTACTCAGCCAGCTGTAGTTACTTCCTATTACCTCTAGAAGAAAGTATAAACTCTGTTGTTTAGCTTTTAAAGCTATGCACAACCTGGTCACCATGTGCCTTTCTAACTTCATCAAACATTACCTCCAGTATTCTGAAGTCCAGGTAAATGTGCCTTTTCCATATTCTCTACTCATGATGCTCTATCTGCTTATTCTATGCCTTTGCAATTGCCATTCCCATATGGAATCCCCCAGGGGGAATGTGCTGCCTCTTTACCTCTACTTCATAGAGTCTCTCTTTCCCTTCAACATGCAGCTTATGGAGGCAGAGCCAAGATGGCAGAATAAAGGCAGGGACTTATGTGAGCTGTCCCTAAAAAAACCCCAATCTTTTAATAATGACTCTAAACAAATTCTAGAGCAGTGGAACCCACAAAAAGGCAGAGTGAAACAATTTTCTAGCCCAAGACAACTTAGAAGATCAGCAGGAAAGGTCTGTTGCACCTGGATGAGAGTGGAGCACAATCTAGCACAGGTCACACCAGCACAGACCCAGCCCCAGTAAACCAGGAGCAAGCTTTGGGAGCCACTGAATTAGAAGTGGCATCAGCTGTTTCCAGAGCTCACAGCCCACAGACAGTAAAGGAGTTGAACAACTGGCCAGAAGGAGATTATAAGGGTCTCTTTGCCAGCAATCAGGCAGGACTCTGTTGCTTTGCCCACACTTGGATACAGATTATGGTTCTGGGTGGCAATCCCACGGCAAGGAGGAGCACTAGCACACCAGAGCTTGCAGCCACAGTGGAGCAGAGACACAGTTCCAGGGCAGAAAAGAGTGCTTGTGGTCACACACAGATCAGAGCACAGGCCAGGAGAAGTGTAAACACCTCTCCTTAGTTCATACCACCTTGGAAGAATTGAAAACTTACAAGTCCCTAGAAGTATCTCTGAAAACAGCTGCAACCCCTAAAGCTTGGGACAGTGTGTCCTTCACACTGGAAGCAGAGCCCTGCTTTAACAAAGAGTTAAAAATCAAGAAATAGGCTGGGAAAATGAGCAAACAACAGAAAAAAATTCTGACCATAGAAAGTTACTATGGTGACAAGGAAGATCAAACCACACATTCAGAAGAACATAACAAAGTCAAAGCTCCTACATTCAAAGCCTCCAAGAAAAATATGAATTGGTCTGAGGCCATGGAAGAGCTCAAAAAGGATTTTGAAAAGTAAGTAAGAGAACAGAGGAAAAATTGGGAAGAGAAATGAGACTGATGCAAGAAAACCATGAAAAATGAGTCAACAGCTTGCTAAAGGAGGCACAGAAAAAATACTGAAGAAAATACCTTAAAAAAACAGACTAGGCCAAATGGTAAAAGAGGTACAAAAGCCAATGAAGAGAAGAATTCTTTAAAAAGCAGAATTGACCAAATGGAAAAGGAGATCCAAAAGCTCACTGAAGAAAATAATTCTGTAAAAATTAGAATTGGGCAGATGAAAGTTAATGACTTTATGAGAAATCAAGAAACAATAAAATAAAACCAAAAGAATGAAAAAAAATAGAAGACAACATAAAATATCTCATTGGAGAAACAACTGACCTGGAAAATAGATCCAGGAGAGATGTTTTAAAAAGTATTGGACTACCTGAAAGCCATGATCAAAAAAAAAGAGCCTAGACATTATCTTTCAAGAAATTATCAAGGAAAACTGCGCGGATATTCTAGAACCAGAAGGTAAAATAGAAATTGAAAGAATCCACCTCTTGAAAGAGATCCCAAAACAAAAACTCCCAGGAATATTGTAGTCAAATTCCAGAGCTCCTATGTCAAGGAGAAAATATTGCAAGCAGCCAGAAAGAAACAATTCAAGTATTGTGGAGTTACAGTCAGGACAACTTTCAAACATTCTTGATGAAAAGACCAAAACTAGATAGAAAATTTGACTTTCAAATACAAGACTCAAGAGAAGCATAAAAAGGTAAACAGGAAAGGGGAATCATTAGAGATTTAATAAGCTTAAACTGTTTATATTCCTACATGGGAAGATGATACTTGTAACTCATAAGAACTTTCTCATTATTAGAAGGGCACAAGTGTGAGTTGAATACGCAGGGATGATATAAAAAAAATAAAATTAAGAGGTGAGAGAATAATGTACTACGAGAAAAGGAAAGGGAGAGATAGAATGGAGTAAATTATCTCATGTAAAAGAGATGAGAAAAAAGCTTTTACAGTGGAAGAGGGGACAGGTGAGTGGGAGTGAATGAACCTTACTCTCATCAGAATTGGCTCAAAGAAGGAATAACATACACACTCAATTAGGTATAGAAATCTATCTTACCCCACAGGAAAGTAGGAAAGGAAAGGGAATAAGAGAAGGTGGAGGCAGTGATAGAAGGGAGGGCAGATTGGGGGAGGGTGTAGTCAGAAGCAAAATGATTTTGAAGAGGAACAGGGTGAAAGGAGAGAGAGAATAGAATAAAGGGGAGGAATAGGATGGAGGGAAATACAATTAGCATAGTGACTGTGAAAACAATTTTTGAATCAAGTTTCTCTGATGAAGGCCTTATTTCTCAAACATATAGAGAACAGAGTCAAATTTATAAAAATAAGAGCCATTCCCCAAGTAATAAATGATCAAAAGATATGAACAGTTTTCAGATGAAGTAATCAAAGCTTTCTATAGCCATATAGAAAAATGCTCTAACTCACTATTGGTTTGAGAAACGCAAATTAAAACAATTCTGAGGTACTCTCATACTTATTAGATTGGCTAAAAGGGCAGAAAAGAAAAATGACAAGTGGTATAGAGGATGTGGGAAAAATGAGACTTTAATTCACTGTTGGTGGAGTTGTGAACTGATTCAACCATTCTGTACAGCAATTTGGAACTATGTCCAAAGGTCTATAGAACCATGAATACTTTGACCAAGCAATACCACTACTAGGTCTGTATCCCAAAAGAGATAAAAAAACAAAAAGGTAAAGGACATACATGTACAAAAATATTTATAGCGGCTCTTTTCTCAGGGCAAAGAATTGGAAATTGAGGGGATGCCCTCCAACTGGGGAATGGCTGAACAAATTGTGGTATGTGATTATGACGGAATAGTATTGTGCTATAAGAAATGATGAGCAGGATGCCTCTCAGAAAAACCTGTAAAGACTTACACGGCTGATACAAAGCAAAGTGAACTATGTACAAAGTAACAGCAATATTGTAATATGATCAGCTGTGAATAACTTAGCTATTTAAGCAATACAATGATCCAAGACAACTCTGAAGGACTTGTGATGAAAAAATGCTATCTATCCTCAGAGAAAGAACTGATAGTGTCTGAATACAGATTGAAGCATTCTTTTTTAACTCTCTTTATTTTTCGTGAAGTCTCCCCCTCACCCCACTTTGGTCTATGTTTTCTTTCACAACATAACTATTATGGAAATGTTTTGCATGACTACACATGTATAACCTATATCAAATTGCTTGCTTTCCCAATGAGATAGAGTGAGGAGGGAGGAATGGACAGAATTTGGAATTCAAAGTTTTAAAAACAAATGTTAAAAATTGTTTTTACACATAATTAGGGAAAAATAAAATACTAAATAAAAAAATGAATTGGGGAAAAAAAGATGCAGCTTAGGCACCATCTTCTGCATGAGGCCTTTTTTTAAATTTTTTTTTTTTTGGTGAGGCAATTGGGATTAAGTGACTTGCCCAGAGTCACACAGCTAGTGATTGTTATGCGTCTCAGGCCAGATTTGAACTCAGGTCCTCCTGAATCCAGGGTCAATGCTCTATCCACTGTGTCACCTAGCTGCCCCTATGAGGCCTTTCTTAATCCCCCACTTCTCCACAACTGCCAGTATCCTTCTTCCTGAACTACCTTGTATATTCATAAACATGGATAATTATGTATGTATGTAAACATTTATTACTTTAATATTTCTGCTTTATATAATTTTGTATATGTGTACATATACAATGCCCCAATTATATTGCAAGCACCATGTAAGTAGGAATTTTTTCATTCTTTATGGATGTATCTGAAGTACTTGATACATAGCAGATATTTCAAAATACTTATTAATTGATTCATTGTTTGTTGTTAGAGAAAAGACAGCACTATTCAGTATTTTTTTCCTACTAAGGGAAAGGATATTCAGACTGGGAAAATTATAACAAAATTGTTAACAAGGAGTTGAAATAGATAAATTAGATAAAATAAATTAGTTGAAATACAAATTAGAAAAATATCTACTTCTTGATGAGTTCATTACTGTTTTCTCAGTGTATAGAAAACACTGACAGATGTTATTGCTTATCCCTTGAAAAATTATTAAAAATGAGAGAAGATTTAAAGTACTAAAAATTGACAAATGTCTTCAAAAAAGGAAGGAGGTAGTGTTTTCCAACTCTAGGTTGATAATCTTAAAAGTTCCTGACCATATTATTAAAATAGCGGCTTGTGAGCGTTTGGGATGGCAAGTGATAACCACAAAGGGTTATGATGGTTTTGTTAAGATAATGTTTGTGAGATTGACTTCATTTCCTTTTTAAATTTTTGATGGAATTATTAGACTGGTAGATCAGAGAATTCCATAGATCTAAGATACTGGATTTCAACAAAGTAACACTTTTCTCATGTTATGATTTTAGACAAGATGAGGAGGTGTGAGTTATCTAGTAGTACGGTTATATGCATTTAGAACTATTTGAATGACCAGACTGAAAAAAGTAGTCATTAATATCAACATGTAAGGAGGTCTTAAGCGGACAGAGATGAAGTGGCTTGCCCAGTGTTACACAGCTAGTAACTGAGGCTGGAACTTGGGTCTAATTAGGTCACGTAACTGAAATTGGATTAAGATCTATTTCACCTTCTGTTAATTTGTATATTTTATATTTTTGAAGGCATTCCTCCTTTCTGTTCTCAGCTTGGTTAGCATATAATTAAATTTTCCTGGAGTAGGTATAGAGGAATCTGGCACTCTTCCTTTCATGCTGATATTTTCTCCTTTTGAGGGATCTCTTGTTGTGCCATAATTTTTCATACTCTTCAAATGTTTTCTTTGATTTACTAACCTCTCCTGCTTTATTGGGACAATTTACTCTTTGTCCTGTGCAATTTTCATTCATTTATGATTTCTTAAAGTATAGCTCTGAAAAAACAGGCTTTTAAAAAGCTTATTATGATTCAAATGGAGCCACATGACTATGCCTTTAAACCCAAATCACTCTGGCTTTGATTGAATGGCCAATAATAGGCCTCAGCCCAAGTATCTGTTGCTCATTGTTTAGGCTTTGATGGTTTTGAGTGAGTGCAAAAAACAGCAACTGCTTTCTGTTCTGGCCAGAAACTCTAAGGTCTTCCCCACTCCAGAATGATACTTTTGTGATGGTAAACAAGACCCTGTTTTATCTCAATTCATACCTAGCCTTTAGTTATTGAAAGGGTATTGTCCCAGACAAACTGAGACCTGGAAAAGACCTTAATTTCAAAAGATCAAGATCACCCACTGCATCCTGGACCATTGCCAGTTGTCTTGTCTCTTGTCTCACCACTGCACTCATGACTCTGGGAGAGAAAGTAAGGCTGATGACTTTGTGCAGCTGTTTCACTTAAACCCAATTCAATGGCAAGTCAAGACATTACCCTCATGATGTCAGTCCCCATCAAGAATGAAGGATGAACAACAACAAGTGGAATTAATTAGGGATTGGTGCTTGCACTTTCAACATACATATCAATGACTTTGGATGAAGCATAGATGGCATGCTTGCCAAATTTGCAAAATGAAATACTGATAAGGACAGATAATGAAAGCACTGGAAGATGAAATCTGCATCCCAAAATGATAGACAGGTTAAAATAAATCTTACCCTGGTATAGGCTTTCATCATCTCACACTTGGACTACTGTAAAAGCTTGATAGTTGGTCTCCCTGCATCAAGTATCTTCCCACTCCAATCCATCCTTCAATCAGCTGTCGAAGTGATCTTTCTAAAGCACAGGTCTGATCGTGTCACATACACCCCAATTCAATTAACTCCAATGGCTCCCCTTTACCTCCAGAGTCAAATATGAAATCTTCCATTTAACTGATGAAGTCCTGTAGAGCCTGGCTTCCTACCTTTCCAGTCCTCTTATACCTTACTCCCCTTTATGTGCTCTGAAACCCAGTGATGCTGACCTTGCTGTTTTTCACACAAGACACTCCATCTGCCAATTCCGTGCATTTTCAGTGGTTGGTGCCCATGTTTAGAATTCTTCTCTCATTTCTGCCTCCTGCCTTCCCTGACTTCCTTCAAAATCACACCTTCTGCAAGAAACCTTTCCCAGTCTGCCTTAATGCTAGTGCTTTCCCTCTGAGATTATCTCTAATTACACACATATATATATACATATGTATGGATCTATATACACACACATATACACATATACATAGAAACACATGTGTATAAATACACATGTGTGCAAATATATGTACTATATATGTGATATGTGTATATATGATATATATCTATATGTGTATGTATATATACATACATACATATACATATACACATAAATATACATACACACACAAACACATGCACTGAGAAAGACATTACATAGTTGTTTGGATTTCATCTCTCCCAATTAGCCTGTACTTTGAACTCTTTCAACATAGTGGCTGTTTTGACCTTTCTTTGTATCCCAGCATTTAGGGGGTGACTGGCACATAGTGAATAATAAATGCTTCTTGATTTAACTTAGTAAGATAATATTCAATAGTGAGATATATATATACATATATATATATATCTATATAGATATATAGATATAGATATAGATATAGATATAGATATAGATATAAGTCCTGCATTCATTTTCAGAAAATGAGCTATTCAAATATAGGGTGGGGTAAGCTTGGGTAGGTAACAGTTCATACGAAAAAGACCTGAGAATTTTACTGAATAACAAGGTCAATATGAGTCAATAGTGTTAAATAGTAATAGGCACCAGCTCTGTGATTTCACCATTAGAGGGAACTCCCAGATGAGGAAGGTCCCTCTAACAATGAAAGTCAGCACTTTCTCTATAACTTACAGTCTCAGAGGGTTGCCTACAACTCTGATATGGGTCCCACAGCCAAGATGGGTCAGAAGTGGGACTTCAGCTGGCTTCCTGGTTTTGAGACTTATCCTCTATAACACAATATTGCTCATCAATAGTGTTAAAATGCAGTGTCCCCTCCTCCACCCAGCTAGTTCTACCTTAGGTTATTAATGATAATAGTAGCTGGCATTTACATTGAGATTTCAGGTTAGCAAAGTATGTTTCTCTTTTACATTTTATCTCATTTGAGCATTACAACAACCATGTGAGGTAGATTTTATCTCCATTTCACAGATGAGGAAACTGTAGTTCAGACAAGTAAAATAATTTTCTTAGGGTCACCCAGTTAGTAAGTATCTGAGGCAGGTTTTGAACTCAGGTTCAGACCTAGTATCTAGTTCTGTTCTACTATATCATGGTCAGATGCCATCTGGAATATTATGTTTAATTCTAGGTACATCATTTCAGAGAGAAGGCTAATAAAGAAAAAACATATTCTTTGGAGAGTAGCTAACCACGGGCAAGTAAGCCATGCTATACAAAAATCATCTGAGGTACTCAAAGAGGATTAGCTTTCAGAAAAGAGTACTTACTGGAGGACAGCATTGGTATCTTCAAATATTTAAAGCTATGTCACGTAGAAGAGGTATTAGTCACGTTTGGCTTGGCCCAAGATAGGAGGAATTCAGGTAAACATTATGAAAAGTTCCTTAAGAATGAGAACCATGCCTGGAGAGAGTGAGTTCTCCGTGGCTGGAGGTCTTCACACAGGCTGGGTGACCACCTGTCAGGGATGTCACACTTCATTTGTTCATGGATAAAATACAAATTCCTCTGCTTGGCATTTAAAGCTCTTCACAATTTATCCCCGACCTAATTTTCCAGACATATTGCACATCACATCCCTTAGTGCATTCTGCGCTCCAGCCAATCTGGTTTACTTGTTGTTCTTTGGACTCAGTATTCCCTCTCTCACATCATTAAGAAGTCACTCCCTCCTGATGTCTACCTGTTAGAAACTCCTAGCTTTCTTCAAGGCTCGCCTCAAACCAAAGCTTCCAGGAAGCCTTTTCTGATCTTCGTGTTGTTGTCGAGTCATTCAGTCACGTCTCTTTGTGACCTCAGGAACCATGGCATACCAGTACTATCCATGGGGTTTTCTTGGCAAAGGTACTGGACTGGTTTGCCGTTTCCTTCTCCAGTGGATTAAGGCAAACAGTTAGGTTAAGTGACTTGCCCAGGGTCATACAGCTAGTCAGTGTCTAAGGCTGGATTTGAACTCAGGTCTTTCTGATTCCAGGTTTAGTGTTTTACTCACTAAACCATCTAGCTATCTCAGCTTTCTCATTCATTTGGTTGTTAATGTCCTCTCCCGTTATTGTCATGTATACATTTATCTATTGACATATTGTTCTTCTTCCAGTAAAATATAACCTCTCTGAGGATAAGAATGGTTTCTTGTTTTGTCTTTTTATCATTAGCATAATACCTTACCCATAATACTTCTTAAATACTTCTACATTGAATGTTGAGGGAATTACTGCAAAGGAATATATTGTAGGCAGCTAGGTGACTGAGGAGATAGAGCGCTGGGTCTGGAATCAGGAAAACTCATTTTCGTAATTTTAAATCCAGCCTCAGACACTTACTACCTGTGTGACCCTGGGCAAGTCATTTAACTCTGTCTGCCTCCATTTCCTTATGTGTAAAATGAGCTGGAGAAGGAATTGGCAAAACACTCTAGTACTTTCGGTCACAGAGAGTCAAACGCGACTGAAAAATGACTAAGTGACCATGACAACAATATGTTGTACCTCTAAATTCCCTTCCAACTTTGAGATTCTGGGATTCTGTAATTCTATGATAATTAGGATGTTGTATTTTTCTTCCATTAAAAGTTTAAAGATCACTTTGATTATTGCCTATTAAATCATAAGTATCATTCCTTGTTTTTTTCTGGACTCTTATGATGATTCTTCTTTCTACGTTACTGTTTATCTTCCATAGTATCTAGTTTTCTTATTTTATCCTAGCATTTTCATGTGAAGCCTTAATCAGGTCAAGGAAGTTTCCTACCAAACATGTTCTTGTTGAACTTTATGCATGACCATTTTCCTCTTGACAGGTGTTTAGCATCCTGATATCCTAAGTATATTATTACACGATGTATTTATCTGCTTTTTCTCTTAATGTTTTAATTTAGGAGAAAAAAAAGAGAAACATAAAATTTAAATTATTTAAAAAATACTAGCTTAGTACTGATTTGCATATTATTTCTTAGCTCTCTTTCCACTCTTGAAATATATGGTCTATGACCAGTAAAACATTTGTAGTCAACCCAAAGAGCAGGAATGATATTATTGTCATGTTTTCTTTTTTCTGTCTTTTCTACATAAGTCAAACGTTTATGGAGCATTCTTCTTTCCCTAACACATTGAAAGTAGCATACATAGTCTCTCCCTTCAAACAGCTTACAATTTCCCTACACAGACAATGCTTATATGTTTGAAGTAATTAAAAACAATACATATCTGTCTATAATTAAGTGTTAGTGATCAGTCCTGGTTATTACTCTCCAGAAGGAAAATCATAAATGTCACTGGGTTTTAAAGAACAAACTATATCAATAAAATGTAATTGCCTTTTCAGTCCACTCCAAAGTGAACATAATAAACATTGTATATGATATAGTATGATTTCAGGAAAGCGTTCAGGACCAATATCTCACACTAGCTTATTTGCCAAATTAATTCCAACTGGATAAGATTCAAGCACTGTCACAAGGTTTGAAATCTGGATGAAGGATTCAAAATAAAGGGTAATGATAAATAGCAACATTTCAAGGTAAAGAGAAGTGTCTCTTATGGTGGTTTTATGGCCTGTCTTATTTAACATCTGTATTAATCATAGAAGGAATAGTCAGCATGTTAATTAAACTCACAGATGACACTAAATTAGTAGATATTGCCAACACCACTGGGGCCCTGGGAAGTTTTACAAAGAAAAATGGAAAATGGTGGCTATAATGAAGGGCATAGAAAATGGGGTTAATATATTACTGCAGAGGGGAGAAAATGAAAAATTATCTAAAAGAATATTTCAAATTCTCTCTGCCCATTCTTCCTTCTTCCTCCTATCCAGAAATGTCCTCTTATTTTAAGCTTGTTTAATAGTTACCTTTTGAATTTTTTAAGATGCATATTCAGTTCATTAATACTCTCTTTTTCTATTTTGTATAGATGTAGAGATATAATTTTCCTTTGGGGAATGCTTTAGCTGCATCCCAGAAATAAAAAAAAAATTATCATCATTGTTTTCTTTTATCTAATTATTAATTATTTCTATGATTCCCTTCCCCCCTTTTGGCCCACTTTTTATTTAAGACTTCACTATTAAGTATCCATTTGGGTTTGGGTCTTTTGTTTATGCTCCCTGAACTGATTCTTATTGTTTTATAATCTATAAAAGGGGTGTTTGCTATTTCTACATTTCTGTATTTATTTTCAATATTTCTCTGCCCTAAGAGATGATCAGTTTTGTAAAAATTCCACATGGTACTGAGAAAAAACACATATTCTCTAGCAGACCCATTTAGAAAATGCCATAAGTCTTTTAGCTGTAATTTTTCTAGCAATGTGTTCAGTTCTAAAATTTCCTTTTTGTTTATCTTTCTGAGCTAAAGGGACATTGAAATTTTCTGCCACTATTGTATTACTTTCTATTTCTTCTTGTAGTTCCAATAATTTTTCCTTAATGAATTCTTGATAATGGTTTGTTATCTGTAGTTACATTCTGCATGATGTAGTTTTGTTGTTTGTCTTTTCAATGTTGCAAATGTTTGTCTTTGCTTTGTGTGAAAATGATTGCAACTCTTGCTTTTTTAGATTCACCTGATGCATAGTAAATTCTGCTCCAGTACCTCATTTTTATTCTGTGTACATCTTTGTTTTTAAAATGTGTTTCTTATAAGTAATCAATTATGAGGTTTTGTTTTCTTATCCAATCTGTCTTTATTTTTCATTTTTTTGGATTTTTTAACCCATTCACATTTAAAGTTATGAGAGTTCAGTTAATATTTTCCTTCATTTGTCTATAATATTATTGTTTGTTTGTTTTTTTAAATTAATTTCCTTGGTAACTGAACTTCAAAATTGTCTCAATCTTGGCCCACACTGGGCAATTCAAATTTGACAGGCCTCAGTTTGTGCTCCTGGTGACTGCTTAGAGAACAGAACTATCTCCAACTGGCACTAGGCTCTTTCCCTCAGGCTTACTGGAGAGACACACAGTCATATACACATTTGCCCTATCCCAGTTTCCCCTCTGAACTCTGTTGTAGCCCAGGGTGCTGCTACACTGTTGTCACGGACTAAGTAAGTTTCTGCTAATTTGTTTTCCCCTACTGACACAAAGCAGCTATAGAGTTGAGTTTATTTGTGAGTACCTGGATAGGCTTATACAATCCTAATTCTGAAGTATGTGGGTATTAGGGAAGAGGATAATAAGTGAGTAGGTTAAGGATTAGAGATCTTAGATTAGCAGAGTCTTCTCTGCTGTTAGTTCATTCAGTTGTTGCCACTTCGAGTTCTTTACGTCCTAAACCAGGGACATAGCTGAAATTGCTTTATCTCTTGAGCATAAATTCTATTTTGGAAAGAATTGAGAAATCATGAGAATTGTAGAAAATTTCTGGTCCTCCATCTTGTTGGCCACATAACCTGGAAGTCCCTAATCCAGAAATCTACAAAAAGATCCTAATTTTTTAGCAGAACTTTGCTGTGAGTTTTGCTGACTGAGTACCATTGATTCTTGCTTTGAAATTACATTCTCAAAGGTATATGGTGACAATTTTCTGCCAGACTTTATTTACACGAAAGAGGCAGCAAGGTAAAAGAGGAAGACTACAAGTCTTGGAGTCAAAAGACCTAGGTTTGTATAACAGCACTATCTGGGTAACTCTGTGAAAGTTGCTTCATTTAGCCAAGGCCAAGTCTGCTTATCAATAAAAATGAAACTATAAATATATGTGCTATATAGTTATTCAGGCCCTGGATAGACTCTAGAACTGGTAAATGCCTTGGAGATTATTGAGACTATGCCCTCTCACTTTATAGGTAAGGAAAATTGAGCCTAGAAATGTTAAATGATTTGTCCAAGATCATAAGTTGCAAAAATGGACATTTTTAACCTAGGTCCTCTGACTCCAGAGCTAATACTCTTACCATTTATTTTGTTTTTCATACAAAACATATTTAACATCCAATCAGGGTCACAGTCGTATCACACATTTTGAACAATAGGAGAGATGATAGCACTATTTCTTTTCCTAGGATTTCTGGAAAGTATCTTATAAACCTAAAAAATACCAAATAAGCAAGCTAGTAATGATAGCATAATATTTCTCTTATATATATCATGTATATATATTCTCTTATATATATCATGTGTGTATACACACACATATATAGTACATATACATATATATATATATATATATATATATACTTATTTATGTGCATGTTGTTTCTACTAATAAAATACAAACTCTTTGAGGGCATAGACTGTTCTGTTTTTGTCACTATGCTCCTAGTACAGTGCCTACCACACGACACGTACATAAGAATTGCTTGCTGATTGATTATATGGGATTTCCATTGACAATTAGCTTGGACTAATAGAAAATAGTACATTTGCTTCCAATTATTGAAGGTTAAATGAAGATATGAATAAGAAAGATCATGGATTTAGATTTAGAAGGGACCATGGGAATCATCTTCTAGCCCAGTGCCTTTATTTTCTAAATGAGGAAACTAAGGCTCAAAGAAATTACAAATATAGAACCCCACTGGGCTGCTACCCAGAGAGAAACTGCAGTTCTTAGGTTTAAGGATCAAAGCGTACTTTCCGGGCACCCATTTTTATTCCTATAGCTCATGAGCCCCTACAAGTATGCTTTCCAACAGATACAATTAGCCCAAAGGAAAGGCATTTACTAAGATAGCAAAGTAAGGGGGCAGCTAGGTAGCGCAGTGGATAGAGCACCAGCCCTGAAGTCAGTAGGACCTGAGTTCAAATCCGGCCTCAGACCAAACATTTGACACTTACTAGCTGTGTGACCCTGGGCAAGTCACTTAACCCCAATTGCCTAAAGAAAAAAAAAACAAAACAAAAAAACAAAAACAAAGATAGCAAAGTAAGATCAGTTGTTACAAAACATTCTCCTCAATCTATCCATGACATACTCCCCCATGAATAGAAACATCTCTGGGAAAAGTGAAGGGCACAAAGTATAATTGTAGTTAGATGCACATGTAGGAAATAAATGTCACTTATGAACTGAAGGACTTCAATATCCTTTTACATGGAGTCCTCACGAAGCTCCCCCTTGGGCCCAACATCTCCTCTAGGTGAATTGCTCAGCTGGATCCCCAGGCTCTGTGTCACTCTATAGAGTGACTCTGCGTTGCCAAGCTTAGCTCTCTCCTGAGTCTAAAGATGGCTCTCTTCTACCACCAAGGATCAAGTTCTTTGAAGCTGCTTCTGAACTCAGGTGACCACCACTCTGTAGCCAAGACTGAAGAGTATATGTCTCTGCTTCCTCAGCTGTGCCTCAATGTCTCTATAAATGGATTTGTAACTACTAGGGAGCCTCTCTCCCAAGTAAGTAGCTCCTCTGTTAGATGCAACGGCTGACGTGGAGTGGAGGAGACACTCCCCTTTCCTCTTTGCTACTCTCCGATATAGATACAAAGATGATAGTCCGTAACTACTGCGAGTGAGTCTGTTCTACCTCCTACTTTCTAGTTGTGTCAGTTGACTTTTAAAGATCACTTAGAAGCATAGTGACTCATTGTTCATACAATTGCATTACCCCTTTCCCACTCAGTAGGAGAGAGGTGTTCATATTTCATAATGGTATAATAGCATATTAACATTTATTAATAGCTTAACACCTCATCATCTATAATTACATCTTGATGTAGTCATCACACTCTTTGGGTGAAGGGAAAATCATATTTTCTCCACCTTTATATAAGTAAGTTCTCCAAAGTCACATCATTAGTAGCAGGTCCAGGTCTTCTATCTCCAAATCCATTGTTCTTTCTACTACATGATCCTACGTGGACCATACTCCCTATAGCTCCTTATATCTTTTTCATATTTCACCAAAAAGTTTTGCTTCAGGCTAATTACTCTTAGAAAATTAATCAAATTCAGTGATTGAGACTATTTTTCTTCCACCTATCCTTTCTCTTTAATTCAAATCCTTCACCTTTTAGATCCCAGAATCTTTCCTTGCAAGTGGATACTATTATCCAGAGGTATGTTTGTTAATGTTTAACAACCAGGTCTAAAATAATAGCATACACAGGATACACTTTTAAGTTTCATCTGCATTTTATTGATCAGTTTCTTAAGTCTAGAGAATTGACAAAACAATCCACTGAGCTCCGATTTGTAGCATTTGCCAGTTGCCTCAGTGCAAATGCTCACACTGAAAATTTAACAATCTGCTTATGAGAGCCAGTTCAAGTTGGCTTCAGCATACCCCTGCTACTATTTCTACTTTCCATTTTATTTCATTTCTTCCTCCTTTCCTGAAACTATCCCCATGCCTATTTTTTTTTCATATTGCTCTTTGAAACATTAGGGAAATATGATAGGATTAATCATATTTTAATTGGAAAAGACAGAACATCATCAATTAAACTATTTTAGTTAAAAACCATGGGGAACCATTTATAAAGAGTGGCATTTAGATATTTTTAAGGCAAATGAACAATTTGGGGGAAGGGTTGGCTCTTCTAAAATGTATTTTTTTTTGTTCTTTTATTCTACACCATATCAAGTTTGATGGAGGTATGTAAAGCTGTGAATATAGAACAACAGAATGAAGGGATATGAATTTTATAATTCATTTGATCAATGTGGACACACAATTTGTGTTATACAGGGCAAAAAAAAATCTTTGTGTCCTGAGCTATATAAATTGATTATTTACATTGATTAAATGAACAAAAAAATTTCACATCATTTCATTTTGTTTTTATATAGACTAGGCCTTAGGATCAATACAGTTAATTATGTAAGGCAGTATGTTGGTATTTTAACTAACTACCTAGTTTCTGCATTCATATGTCTCTAATATATCTCCACCATTTTTTACCTCCATTTCCATTGCAACAATTCTATTCCAGGGCTTTATTACTTCTCACTAGAATCTTGTAATCATCACCTAAGTCCTTATTCTTTGTCACTGAAGATAAGATGGCAGCACCAATCCATGCAGAAGAAAGAACAATAGCCATTGTGAAAAACACAACTCACTGTCAGTAATCCTTAAAAGACTGGAAAATTGGACAAGTGCCTCAGGATTGGGGGAAAAAAATAAAGCAAAAGCTCTCTTGATTTAAAAAAAAAAAGTAATGGAATAGAATTTGTAAACTATAGTCCAGTGAGCTTCATTTTGATTGCCAGAAAAATTCTAGAATATCCATTAAACAGAAAGACAGTGACATATACAAAGAGCTAGCCCATTAGATTCAATAAGAAGGGGCTTTGTTGGATGATTACATTTACTAAAGTGGTAGATCATGGAAGTGCTGTGGATAGAGTTTACCTGGATTTCATCAAAGGAAAGAAGAAAGAAAGGAAGGGAACAAATATTTGTAAAGCTCCTATTATACTCCAGGCTCTGTGCTAAGCACTTTACAATTATTATCTCCTTCGATCTTTACAACAGCCCTGTGAGTTAGGTGATATTATTATCCCCATTTTACAGTTGAGGAAATTAAGGCAGATAGAGGTAAGTGACTTGCCCAAGATCACATAGCACCTGAGAACAGATTTGAACTCAGGTTTTTTTATGCCAGGTCCAGAGTTCTATTTACTGCACCACAAAGTTTCTAATGCTATTCCACAATGGAGCAATATGATAGTATAATTAGGTTAGTTGAGTTCAAATCTTATGGAATGGCCAGACCCTAAAAAGAGTTGTTTTCAACATCAAAGGCCATCTCTAATGTCCTGGACCTTTGTTACACTTTTTTTTTCAATGATCTCCTAAATTGACCATGAAATACTTTTTTTTTTTTGAAAAATTCTAGTCATTCTCCACTGGTTCATATCTTGCTAGCCCATCCATAAGAATACCATGAGAGATATTTTCATATGTTTTGCTGATATTTGGATAGGCTCAATTGATAGCATTTATCTGATCAATCTAGTAACTGTCAAAAAATAAAAAAGGAAATGAGGTTATTTTGGCATGACATTTTCCAAGAAGTAATACTGTTATTTGTGATTATCCCTCCATTTCCTGGATATTCAGTAACTATGTATAGATTTTTCTGGGGATAAATGTAAAGTTAACTGGTCTAAAGCCCAAGACTCTACTCAAGACTTCTTTTACAAATTAAGACAAAATTTCTCCCTCTCCAGTACTATGGTACTTTTGCCATTCTACAGAATATTTCAAAGATCATTGACAGTGGTTCAGTGATCACATATTTTTTTCCATTATTAAATTTTGTTTTTAATTTATGGAACAAAACAAATATTTCCATAACATTGTAAAATAAAAAAAAAGATGATTGACATGAAACTGTAAGTCTACTATGCGCAACTTGCTATTCCTTTCAAATATACAAGTGATCACATCTTCCGATTTTTTCGATTATCTGAAATGTGGTCTGGTGACATTAACTCATCAAGGATAGGAAAGTGCTCCATTAATGTGTTCCTACGTATGCTGAGTATCAATTCCCTATTAATCTTTTTTAATGGTCTTTCCAGTCCAAAGAACATTCTCCTTGGAAGAGAAAATAGAATCAAATATGAATTAATCCACTGCACTATTTCTTTGATATTCATCATCATTCTCTTCCTTCTCCCATTCCCCTTCCCTTCCCACAATATTGCTACAAAAAAATCCCTCTTTGTTGTCCTGGTCTTTCATCATTATTTTCAGTTTATTTTGAGCTTTGGCCTTATTGACAATATTCCTACAAGATGCACAAAGAACTCATTTTTACAATCTTACATTCTTACATTTTTGTCTTAATAACTGCCCTCTCTTCCATATGTGTGTATGGGTATGTGTATGCATATGTGTGTGTATGAACATAGATTTTAGGCTGTGAGATTCTATCCATCCTCTCTTTAAACTTTTGAATTTCTCTCTTCAAAAATCCAGGATGCATGTCAGATCATAATTAGCTTTTCTAATTTCTACCACAAAGTTTAAGGTGGAGTGATTATTTCCCTTGAGGTACCCATCTTCTCCCCCCAGCAACCAGTCCCTCCTTGTTGGAGAGAATCAGGTTCAGAATAAAAGTTACCCTCATTCATTCCAATTAATAACTAAGAAATTATTAGTTGCTCTACTTTAAACAGAGAGAGAGCTCCAACAGATGCCTTGATAATTGAAATCCCTAACACTGATATGTCATACCTGTCTCAGGATTGTGATCTTGTTCCTATATTCCACATCTGTTTTCTTTCCCTGTTCAGATTGTCTGCAACATTCCCTAACCACACTATCACAATCTACTTGTTTCTGTATCTGTTAATCTTTCCTCAAGTGTTTCTTTTCAAGGCATTGTTCTCTTCATTGGATTTTTGTGCCTCTTTTACCATTTGGCCTATTCTGTTTTTCAAGGTGTTATTTTTCTTCAGTATTCTTGTTTTGTGCCTCCTTTACCAAGATGTTGACTATTTTTTCATGATTTTCTTGCATCACTTTCATTTCTCTTCCAAATTTTTCCTCCACCTCTTTTACTTGATTTTTAAAATTCTTTTTGAGCTCTTCCATGACTTAAGGCCAATTCATATTTTTCTTTGAGGCTTTGGATGTAGCAATTTTGATTGTATTGTCTTCTTCTGAGTTTGTGTTTTGATCTTCCCTATTACCATAGTAACTTTCTATAGGCAGGATCTTTTTCTGCTGTTTGCTCATTTTTCCAGCCTATTTCTTGACTTTTAACCCTATGCTCTGCTTCAGGAATGAAGAGTCCACTGTCTCAAGCTTGAATTTTTTGGTGCAGCTGTTTCAGAGATAATTTCAGGGACCTGTAAATTTTCAATTCTTCCAAAGTGGTATGATCTAGGGAAAGGTATGTTTACTGCTCTCTTGGCCAGTGCTCTGGTCTGTGAGCAACTACAAGCACTCTTTTCCACCCTAGAATTGTGACCAGAGTCCCAGCTCCCCTGCAGCTGCAAGCTCTGGTGTGCTAGTGCTCCTCCTCACCCTAGGATCGAGACCCAGGACTGTGACCCAGATTCAAATATGGGCAAGCAACAGAATACTGCCCTGGTGCCAGTTAAGGGAAGCCAGCAATCTTTTTCTGACCAGTTGTCAAACTCTCTTACCTTCAGCAGGCTGAAAGGTTCTGACTCAGTTGCCCCCAAATCCTACTGCTAGTTTGCTGAGGTAAAACCTGCCCTGGACTGTGCTCCACTTTCACCCCGGTGAAACAGACCTTTCTTGCCAACCTTCTAAGTTGTCTTGGGCTGGAAAATTGTTTCACCTAATCCTTTTATGGGTTCTGCCACTCCAGAATTTGTGTTGAGGCAAAGTTTAAAGTTTTTGGAGAGGTTTTAGAGAGAGCGCAGGCAAGTCCCTGCCTTTTCTCTGCCATCTTGGCTGTACCCCTGACTGAAATGTTCCTAACCATCCTTCTCCCCTCTAGTCCCTGAATTTCAACACATAAGTGTATTTACTTATGATACAATATTATTCCATTCCCAAACCTTTTTTGCTGCCTCCTCCTCCTCCTGCTTCCTTCCTCCTCCTCCTCCTCCTCCTCCTCTTCTTCTTCTTCTTCTTCTTCTTCTTCTTCTTCTTCTTCTTCTTC
>NW_020955033.1:10306876-10417786 GCF_900497805.2 Vombatus ursinus
TTCTTCTTCTTCTTCTTCTTCTTCTTCTTCTTCTTCTTCTTCTTCTTTTATGACGATATAACTTTCCAGAGTCGCAGACTAGTCATGGGCCCCATCACACCAAGTTTCAGAGATACCTATGATTTTGAATTTGCCTTATTGATATTTGTCTTGCTTGACAGTCATACTTTGTACATTTGAATATGAACATATAAGGGATGGGTTTTGTTGCTGATTCTAGAATTTCATTTTCTGTGAATTTTAGGGCACTCTTATTGCTACTCTTCTTCCTACTTAGTAGCTACTCTCTGTGGTATCTAGATTGATAAATATCATGATTCACATTAGAATTCTAAAAATCAGTTTCACCAGTACAAGACATGGAGACATGATTAAATTGAAATTGCTCTGGGAAAAAAAAAAGGTATGTGGAAGTTTTAGTAGCTTGTAAGTTCAAATTGAAGTCAACAGTGTAATATATGGCAGTCAAAATAAGCCAATGTGACCTTATATTGCACTAAAAGAATCATAATTTCCAGAACTAGAGAGGTCAAGACAACATCAGTAGTTTATATGTTCAACCCTGGGTGCCATAATTTGGTAATGACATTAATATAAACTTAATAGTATCCAGAGGAAAATAGCCAGGAAGACAAAAATCCTCAAGTTGATGTTATACAAAGGGCCTTGAGACCATCCTGAAAACTAGTAGCTTAATAATGACTGTTTTGAATTCCTTCAAGATTGTCAAATGGAAGAGATATGAAGTTTGTCCTAGTTGGCCCCGAGGGAGTACATGTCTAGGAAAAATATCTCTTTTAGTTGAGTAGATTTAGGCATATTGTAGGGGGGAAATTCCTAATTAGGACTACCAAAAATAAGCTGAGCTGCTCTGAGAGATAATGGATTCACTCTCCTTAGAAGTCTTAAAGCAAAGCTAAAAAGCTGGGAGGCTGTAGATAGGATTCTTTTCAGTTCTGCTTCACAGAATCTGTAGTTTCCTTCCAAGCAAAATTCAGGTGTCATCTCTTATATAGGATCTTTCCTGAATCCATCCCACTTAAGTTGTTAGTGGCCCTTCCTTTTTGAAATTTCTTTGTATTACTTTGATTTTACTTATCTGCATGCATACCATATTACCCCAGTAGAATGCAAACTCTATGAGGGCAGGGATTGTTTTGTTTTTGTCTGTGTATCCTCAGGACCTTGCACATAATAGGAGCTTAGTAAATATTTGCTGAAACTTTGAAGTTGCCGATTGGACTAAAAGGTCACTGAGATGTATTCCAACTCTGAACATCTGTGATTTTATGATAGAAAAATAAATTCTGCTCTGCTTACCCTGCCAGAATTTTTTTTCCTTCCATGTATGATACAGAGTTGTTTTAAGAAATGCACTTTGGAAACTTTAAAATTCTACATATATTAACTATTATTATTAGAAATACCATCAGTTTGGGTAAAAAATGGGGTGGTTGGTTTAGGACTGCTTAGTTTTTTTCAGCACATAAAACTCATGCAGAGAACAAATTAAAGCTCAGTCTCCTCAGACAGTGATTGCACATTCATTTACTACTACTACTACTAGGGCGACTGCCACCACCACCACCACTACTACTACTACTACTGCTACTACTATTACTACTATCACTATGACTAAGACTACTGCTAGCATTTATACATCACTTAAGGTTTGCAAAGAATTTTACATACATTGTCTCATTTGGCCCTCACAATAACCCTGTGAGGTAGATGCTATTGTTATAACCATTTTACCGATAGGGAAACTGAGGCTGAGAAAAGTTATGTGATTTGCTCAGGATCACACAGTTGTAAGTGTCTGAGGGCAGGATTCAATCTCATGTTTTCCTAACACTAAATCCATCATTCTATCACCCTACTGCCATCATTCATTCATTTGACAATTTTTTTTGAGAGCCTACTATGTGCCCAGGACTGTGCTGCTTTAGTCTTGGTCCATAGCCTCCAAGAGCTTTGTAGCTGCAATACCTTGTCATTGTTGGGATTTGCAATTATATTCCACCTCCTAAAATTCCTATATGACCTAAATGGGAGAACACCTTTTGTTCTAGTTTGACCCTGACTCAAGCCGGTCTCCTGGTAGTTTAGGTTTCATAATGGAACAGAAGAAAATACTTTTAGGTCATTCAACAGTTAATAAAAAGGAGATTTATTAGTTGTGGCAGGAGAATATTCAAGTACAGGCATTGAGAACCCCTTGAGTTGTTCCAGTTGGGTAAAACTCCCATTGATTCACTAGCCAAGGATCTAAGAGCCCCTCCAGCTCCCTGTGGCAATTAGGCAATTAGGAAATGGCACCAATTGTCTCAGTCCTTATTTCCCTGAACCAACTAGGTCTTAAGGAATGCCTCAACACCTTTTAAGATTATAGCATAACCTGAACTGTAAGAGGGGTCAGTATATTGATCCTACTACCTCTTTCTAATGCTAGAGTCAAGGAGCATGATTCATTGTGCTACATCTGTATTTTTGGTATATTTTTGGTATATTTTGGTATATTTTTGGTACATCTTGGAGGGTTTGATAACACATCAAAATCCATGTGGGTTTCTGCTCCTTCTTTTTTCTAATTTTTCTCCCTCCCTCCTCTCACCTCTCCACTCCCCCTTCTCTAAGACAGCAAGCAATCTGATATAGGTTATACATGTGCAATCATGTTAAACATATTTCTACATTAGTAATATTGTGGAAGAAGAATCAGAACAATAGGGAAAAACCATGAGACAGAGAAACAAAAAAAATGAAAATAGTATGCTTTAATCTGCATTCAGAATCCATAGTTCTTTCTCTGGATGTGGACTGCATTTTCCATCATGAATCTTTTGGAATTGTCTTGATCATTGTATTGCTGAGAAGGGCTAAATCACTCACAATTGATCATCACACAACATTGCTGTTATTGTGTATATTGTTCTCCAGTCTCTACTCACTTCACTCAACATCAGTTCATGTAAGTCTTTCCAGGTCTTTCTGACATTTGCGAGCTCATCATTTCTTATATCTGCTCTTTAAAAAAAAAAATCAAAGTGAATTTAAATTAAATTTCTTTTGAGAATTTCAGGGAGCCCTTGAATGATTGGAGATATCTTGCACTATGACAAAATCAGTCATAGGACTCTGACCTCTAAGTGATAGATTTTAGATAACTGCATATTTTTGTTTAGGTGAAGCCTATAGGTTTTGTTGTAGCCCAAGATATCTCCAATCATTTCAAGGGCTTCCTGCTCAAAAGAAATATAATTTTTGGAACAGGGGTTGTATTCTAGTGCTGTGATCCTTCATAACAATGGATCACCCAAAAATTGTGGTGGGCATAAATACACTACAATGCAAATATTTCATTCAAAAAACAAAACAAAACAGAAAAAAAAAGATGTCATCAAAGAGATGTATGCAGGAAAAATGAGGAGGATGGTCATATAAATGCTATTATTTTGTGTGTGTGTGTGTGTGTGTGTGTGTGTGTGTGTGTGTGTGTGAGAGAGAGAGAGAGAGAGAGAGAGAGAGGGAGAGAGAGAGATAACAAATGGACAATCCATGTACTGTATTAGTATTGTCAACAGGTAATCACAACTTCACAAAACTTACATGAAAACTAGAAATGAACATGCATGTGGAACCCGAAGAGTTCACAAGCCATATAGAAGTTTGCGTATTTATGACAGTAGGACAAAGGGAGGAGGAGAAAACACAAATCTCCACCTAAAGGGGTGTGGCATGAGAGGGAGAAAGGTGTAGTAAAGATAGAAAAAGGGGAGGAGCAAGGTGATGGCAAAAGTCACACTCTTTTCCTGTAGGAATTGCTAGACCATGAAGATAGGATGGTCTGCTTATCTGCTAGCTGCACAAGCAGTTTCCCAGCCTAGTGCAGACTGACTAGCATCTGTTTTGACACCCAAGGACATACTGGGAGTCCAGTTTGGGATGCAAACAACAAATCATGTCATCTGTGGGGAGGGGAGTCCATCCTTGACACATGTAGGGCCTTCTGCATACTCTAGATCCAGTGTTTCTAGAAAATATGGCAACTCAAAAAGACAGGTTTGGGAGACCCCTTAACATCCCTTAACAATATACAAGTAATGTCAACAGATTTGGGAGAAGGTATTCAGGATGTTGGGTGGACTTTTGATGGAGACTTTATAGAAAGACATTGACAAAAGTCAAATCAGATGGATGGGTTGAGATCAGGGCCACTGAAGAAAGTACTCATATCAATGAGATCATAGATCTATTGAAGTAATTAGGTTTGAAGTAAATAGGTTTAATGAAGAACGATCATTTCCCCATTGCTCAAAATGCTGACAAACCTCATATTTTCTGGTTAAAATCAAAATTAAATCCAGTCCCCTCACATTTCTATTTTGCATATCCCATGTGAATATCAATTGAGACATAATTTGGAACTATTTTACCTGGGACAAAAACAGTTGGGGGGGCAGGTCATAGCAGTGGCTGAGAGAATAACCTCGAGGCAGGAGAAGTAATGTATAAGTAGGGTGCTGGGTGGAGCGAAAGCAGGCAATACATGCAGAAGCCAATCTGCCTCTGGAGATGGAAATTTGCTCTGAGACACGGAGTGACCTGTCTCTTTCTCTTCCCTTTTTCTCCACTAGCTGCCCCATGACCCCACTTCCTTTCCAGAGGCCTCACTCCCCCAAATCTTTACAGGTACATGGGTCAGTGGAACACAAGGAGTGGAACCAGCAATTTCCGGTTTTTGACAGTCTACTCTAAACCTAGCTCAGCCCATGACTCTTGAGTCTATTTCTCAACCTTTGCTCCAGCAGCCGTCTCCCACTGGTAAAGCTTCCACATGTACAGCCTTTTCCTCTGAATACTGAGTTCATCCAAGGAACTTCTATTTTATGAAGTACTCATGCCAACCATGCTCACTTCAAGCCCAGATTAGCTCATGACTCCCTGGACTACTTCTTGACCTCCCCTCACAAGTACCTTCCTTACTGTCTTTTCAACTTCCTTTTATATCTTGTCTTCACCTATTAAAGAATAAGTTGTTTGATTTATTTATCTGTCTTGGCAAGGTGGAAGTATACCACCTCTACCATGTCAGGACCTGGGGCAAAGACCCAGTCACCCTGCTGTGGTTATAGTTCTGAATAGAAGAGAAAGACAAAAAAAAAATCATGCTATCTTTTCTCTATTTATCCAACTTATTTGGAATTTCTTTAGAGAGGCTTTCTTAAGTATAAATAGGGGCCAGAGTTAATTGAGTATGTAAACTTTTAAATAGATAACTATTTGCTACTATGTAAAACCTGAATGACATCTAGGAGGTAGGGTGTTTTGTTTTGTTTTTTTTCCAAAGCATTATTTTAATTATGTCTTTTCACCTGAGCTCCAGGACAAGAGTTCCATTTTCTTTCCTCTCATTAAGAATATCTTCAAGGAAAGGGTTTTTAAATTTTGCATTTTTAGTGAATTTCATATGTGAACATGACTATCTGGGACACTCTAAACACATACATACATATAAACACACACAGGGCACAAGTCAAAACTAGACCCCAGAATTTTTTCATTTCACATTTAGTCGTCTCAGTTTACCTACTACACTTCTGCATTGAGTAACATTTATTAGTTTATAATTCATACCCTGAGTACTTGTTTTCCTTGTTATCTATCCTTATGTTGTCCCTGTCTCTATGTATCACTTATGGAATTTTTTTGTTCTATACTCAATACAGTACTATATACACTATGGCACTGAACTCACCCAGCCTGGCTTCCTCAACCAAATTCCAGTTAAGAAATTAAATAATGAGAGAAGGGAAGGGGCAAGTGTCTCCAGGGGGCACTAGGGTTCAAGTCCCTTGAGATTTTCCTCTCAGTTCTTCCATTGTTTCACCCTGCGATCTTGAATTAGCTACTATGTGCCTTTGTTTTGTTCTGTATAGAACTGGAGTTAGACCAAGTGCAGGCAGTTGTACGGTGAGGATGAATGAATGCCTAAAATGTGCTTTGAGAGCCTCCAGTAAAATGCACTATGCTGCATGTGGAAATTATTATTAGTTCATTCTTCATGCACTTCTAGACCTTGCCCTCTAGGCTCAGACTGCTAGCCAAGGCACCAATTACTGTGGATTGGGCTGTGGGTTCTTGTGATGTGAACACCTGTCCCCTAGCAAATGAACTGAGATAATACATACCAATTTACTATGTGTGTCATATACCCTGCAAATTGAGGCCGCAATACAGTACTGAGTTGAATAATAAATGACAAGAGCTGCAAATGACAGAAAGAGGATTTAATACAAGTGGCCAGGCATCTGTATGCACCCAGGCTTTTGTCAAGCCTGGCCTGCTGCTGCAGCAATGCCAGACATTCACTCGGCACTTTCAAAGCTAACTAAGGGGGCCATCTGTATCCACAGTGTCACTGCTGAATTACTTGCTTTCCTGGGATGGCCTGGAGTGATTAACTTAGTAAAGATGGAGATTTGGCCTAATGTGAGCTTCACTGCTCATCAGATGGGACAAAAGTGTAAGAGGAAGGTGTGACCATCCTAAAGCATTTTCAAGTTCATCTTTAAAAGAAAAGACTTTTTCCCCACAACTCTGCAGGCCTCCACATGCACATTTGGAGTACCCTGAATTTACAAAGCAGAAAAATTCAGAGGGTTTTTTTTAATGGAAGAAAAGAGATTAAATCCATTAGTCCATATTTATAATATGGACCTTAATTAAGAACTTACTGTTCTAGGCTGGAGAAAAAATAGTAAATATAGAATTAAAATTGACCAAAACAGCTAAGATTCTTCAATTTTAAGTGGCAAAATATTATAGATATTTGGGAACAGATAGAGGAGAAGAAAAAAATTTAATATAATCTCACTTTAAATCCCATAATTGGAGGAAGATATCTTTACAATTATCTTGGTCCCTCCATGGAATATAGCATTTTACTGTAGAGCATTGTTAGTTCAGGGCCTCCTTTACTGAACTACTTTATAAAATTGATTATTATTTTTTACTTCTTAAATTTTGTGTAGTGAATTTTAATAGTTATGACAGATGCTGAGGTGCCAACTCTGCTTAACTTCAGCAAACATGTACATATCCATGACTATGTACTCATCCTCATGTATAGGCATTCATGATCTTTCCTATTAGGTTTGCAGGAACGATCTTTAGTCAAGGACATGAGATGGAAATCTTAGGCAAATCTTTGGTTCTCTCTTATTATGATACCATCCAGAAGGTATAATTAAGCAGTTTTAGTTTGTTCAATGATCGATTGCCTTTTTACAGCTAGATTTATTTAATAGCCAAACCACTACTTTATTTTACATTTGTAGTCGTAATAGTGGTAATAGTAGCAGTAGTAGGTAGTAGTAGTAGTAGTTGTAGTACTAGTAGTAGTAGCAGTAGTAGCAGTAGTAGTAGTAGTAGTAGTAGTAGTAGTAGTAGTAGTAGTAGTAATAGTAGTAATAATACATGTTGCATTTAGGATGCTGCTGGTCTTTTTCACAGAATCAGAGAATCTCAGAATTGACATGGGCATCAATGGCAATCTTGTTCATTCTGTAGTTGAAAAAGAATTCTGATCACAGCACACACATGGTCATCCAGCCTTTACTCAAAGACTAACAGTGATGGAAAAGTTACTATTTCCTAAAGCACTCTATTCCACTTTGGGACTGCTTGAATTGTTAGGAAGTCAAGTCATCAAGCATCTATTAAGTGCCTACTATGTGCCATATACTTGCTAAGCTCTAGAAGTTTGTCCTGACATTGGATTTAAATCTACCTCTTTAAAACTTCTACCCATATCTCTTGATTCTGCCTCCTAGGACCGAACAAAATAAGTATTCCAAATGGCATCCTTCAAACCCTTAAACATGAATATGATCCCCTCCCACCCTGAGTCTTTTCCTCTCTAGACTGAATGTTCCTTCAAATAGTCTTCACGTGATGTGATTTCAAAGTCCTTCATAACAACAGGTGCTCTTGTCTGGATGTTCTCCAGCTTTTCGACGTCCTTCCTAATGGGTGGCATGCAGAACTGCACCAAATACTCTAGACTTTGTCTGATCAGGGCAGAATACAGGAAACTCATCAACAATCTTACATCTTTGAAAAATGTGTACAAAAAGAGAAGAGAGAATGTATGAGTGCATACTAAAAAAAAAGAAGGAAGTAATGTACTATGATAGATATGAAATAATTATACTAATGGAAATATATTAAATTACTTTATCCATTTAAAAATTTCCCCTTCTTTCCCCACAAAATGCCTAATTACCTATGAAGTATTTGAGAGAAGTAGTATCAGATCATCACATGAGCACTGGATTCTGAGTCAGAGGACTTCGGTTCAAATCCTGTCTAGTAGTTAGATAACCTGATGTAAACTCTGCCCCTTCTCCAGGTCTTGTTTGTAAAATGATAAGTGTGGCCTAAGGTACCTGTCAGCTCTAAATCCTATGTTTGCCTGTTGGGTATTGCAATTATAGAGACAATCCTGTCTCTAATTAGCAATGTCCAGGATCCAGAGAAGAATGACCAGTTGACATCATTGAACAAGTAGTGAGGGTAACTAGAAGCCCTCAAACCCATTGGTGAGTTAGGAGGATATCTACCTCAAGCATGTGAAGACTTCCCCTGGTGGAGTGGGCAGATAGGATCAATGTGGTGTGCTTAGAGCTTGGTAAGACATCAAAAATGCCAGTCACCCACTGCATCCTGGGCCATCACCAGTCATCTTGACTTTTGTCCTGCCACTAGACTCTGATGACTCTAGAAGAGAGAATGAGGCTGACCAACAACTTCATGCAACTCTGCTTCACTTATATCCAATTCATGCACAAGTTGACATCACCAGTAATGTCATTGGTCCTCTTTGAAATGAAGGACAAACAACAGTGAACATGAAGCCAATAGAAGATTGAAGGTCCAAGGTCACATTAATAATAGCAGGGCCAAGGGGCACCTAGGTGGCACAGTGGATAGGGCACCAGCCCGGAAGTCAAGAGGACCTGAGCTCAAATCTGGCCTCAGACCCAACACTTGACACTTACTAGCTGTGTGATGCTGGGCAAGTCACTTAACCCCAATTGCCTAAAAAAAGAAAAAAATAATAGCAGGGCCAGGATTCTAACCCCGATTCTCTGGGGCCAAAGCCAATTGGTGTCCTGCTACATCATGCTGTTGCCCATTGTTTTCTTAGCCACTCAGGATTCTTCTGCTTACAATCTAACTTCACCTCCATATAAGAACAGCTCTAAATGTCCCGTAAGATTTTTGTTTCACTTTTCTTTCGTCTTTCCTATAAGAAGTATTCAGTGTATCATAATCCAACAACCTTTGGCAAGCTATTTAACATCCTAGGATGTTTGTGTTCCTGCCTGTTAGATAAAGGACTCAGTCTAGATCACAGAATCTTAATCTTGGAAGAGGCCATCTAGTACCTACATGCATACCTACCTACCCACCAAAAATTCCCTCTACAAAATGTTAAACCATATATAAGGATCCTTACAAATGCATACACTATGGTCCTGTGGGCCAAGGCATACAAATACAAGCTAGGCTTTGGAGCATCACCACCCTAATTCACCAAAGCCTTTCCTCTGCCAATGCCACCATCCTAGTGCAAGCCTCAGTTGTTTTCCCTGTCAGAAGTTTCTCCTCATACCCTACTAAGCTGTTAAATTAATCTTCCTAAAGATTATCTGAGGCTGGATAAGACACCCCATTCAATAGACTTTAATGACTTCCTTTTTTTACATCCAGGATCAACTATAAAATCCTCTGCTTGCATTAACCTGGCTTCTTCTCACCTTTCCAGTCTCATCATATCTTACTCCTCACCATGTGCTCTGAAATTCAGTGATGTTGGCCTCCTTACATTGCTTCACACATGACACTTTATCTTCTGATTCTGGGCATTTTCATTGGCTGTCTCCCATCTCTGGAACTCCTTCTCTACCTCCTGGCTTCTCTGACTTCCTTCAAGCCTCAACTAGTCTTACCCTCTGCAAAAGGCCTTTCCAGTCCTCCTTAATCTTAGTTCCTTCCTTCTGAGATTATTTCTAATTTGTCCTGTGTATATCTTGTTTGTACATAGTGGCTTTCATGTTGTCTCTCCCATTATATTGTGAATTCTTTGAGATCAGGGACTATTGTTTGTTTGTTTTGGGACTTTTTGCCTTTCTTTGTGTCCCCATTACTCAGCACAGTGCTGGGCACATAATATGTGTTTCATAAATGTTTATTGATTTGAATGCAGTCAAAGTGCATAAATTCTGATAGTTTAAAATTTATGGATGAAGCAGACCTTCTATTCCTTCCCTACCACCTACTTTTAGTAAAAGGATAACGATTCATTTCTTCTCTATTAGTGTTCCACAAATAATCAGAGATTTATTTATCTGGTACAAGATTCAGAAATACTTTTCAAGCATGAGGATTTATGACACTGATTGTATGCCAATAGAGATTTAATTGGCTGATTACAGGGCAAGGGCCCAGGCATAAAGACTAATAATTCTAATGGGTAAATGTTCTATTAAGAAGTAAATCAAAAAGGCCTCAAAACATCAGATCATTAATTATGTCTGTGGCACCTTATCTATTTTTGAGTAATTGATACACCCTTTAACAGGGCTAAAATATGCTCAGGAATTACTGTGTTCTAGAAAAGTGCACAGCAGAAATTTTGCAAGTGGTGTCACTGTGACATTCCTACAGCTGTCACACGGCACAAGAACACACTAACTTCCACCAAAATGCCAAATAACAGACAAGATATCAAAGTTTGGAAAGCATAGCAGAGGTCTTTTAGTATGATATATATTACAATCCTCTCTACAATATCCCCAGCAAGTGATTATCTAGCCTTCATTTTATTTCCTTTAATGAAAAATAGTTCATTATCTCAAAAGATAGCCCATTGCCCATAGCCCATTGGGGATGACTCTCATTATAAAGGAGGGGCAGCTAAGTGGTGAAGTGGATAGAGTACTGGGCTTGAAATCAGGAAGACTCATCTTCATGAGTTTAAATCCAGCCTAAGATACTTAGAAGTTGTGTGACCCTGGGAAAATCACTTAACCTGTTTGCCTCGGTTTCCTCATCTGTAAAATGAACCGGAGAAGGAAACGGCAAACCACTCCAATATCTTTGCCAAGAAAACCCCAAAAGTGGTCAAGAAGAGTCATCACAACTGAATGACTGAACAACAAAAAAAATTAGGAGGGTTTTTTTTTTATAATATTGGGCTAAAATCTGCCTCTTAGCAACTTTCACTCATTTTTCCTAGTTCTGCCTTGTGGGGACGAGCAGAATAAGTCAAATGTCTTATCCATAATCCTTCAAATGCCCAGAGATAACTAACATATCCCTAATAGGTCTTTTTCAGACTTAACATGCCCAATCCTACAACCAACTGTTGTACATCATGGTGTCTAATGCTCTTGCCAAGCTATCTACATTTATTGCTTCTACTTCTTCTCTCACTTATTTCTCAGTTCCTTGCAATCTGGTTTTGAATAGTTTTACCATTCAAATGAAATGGCTCTTTCCAAAGTCACCAGTGATGTTTTAATTGTTAAATCCAATGGCCTTTTTTCAAATCACATTCTTCTTGACCTATCCAAAGCATTGGTACTTTTTATCAACATGTTCTCCTGGATATTGTATCTTCTCTGGGTTTTAATGACTTTGTTCTAATCAACTTATCAACTATATATGTGTGTATATATATATACATATATATACATACACATACACATATATGTGTATATATACATACATGTATATATACATATACATACATATATACATATACATACATGTATATATACATATACATACATGTATATATACATATACATATGCATTCCTCCAATATAGCATAAGCTTTTTGAGGATAGGGACCATTCTAACAAAGTGCTTGGAATGAATAGGACCTTAAAATGTTTGTTGATAGGGGCAGCTAGGTGGCACAATGGATAGAACCTGGGTCCTGGAGTCAGGAGGACCTGAGTTCAAATCCAGCCTCAGACCAAACACTTGACACTTACTAGCTGCATGACGCTGGGCAAGTCACTTAACCTCAATTGCCAAAAAAACACTTCAAAAAAATAAAAAAAATAAAATGTTTGTTGATTGATTTAACATTTGTTGGTGATATAATTTCAGTATTTCTTTCACCAAGAACTTTCTTCTGCTTTTCTATTATAACTGGGTTGGGTAAAGTTTAGTGGATCAATTTTGGGGTACAGGTGTGCTCATTATGGCAACAACTGGTAGACAGTTAAATGTAAAGTAAAATAAAGATTTTAAATTATATTCTATAGAAAATAATACATGGATGGTTGGGAGGGTATTGATAGCAAGGAGACATTCTAGGCTTGGGGAATGGTGGACTTACATTCACTGAGGCAAGAGGGGACAGGACTTGAAATTAGCAAGTAATCTAGTTTGCCATGAGTCTAAAATGCAAGAGGTGAGAAAAGAAATGGCTGAAAAAATAGCCTGGACCCATATTTTGGAGGACTTGGAATGCCAAGAAGAGAAGTTTATATTTCTTTTCTATAGGCAATGGGGAACCAATGAAAAAATTTTAAGTAGGGGAGTAACATAAAGTAAGCCTACATATCAGGAAGATTACTTAGGCAATGGTGCCAAGTATGGATTAGAAAAGGTAATGATGGGTAAGAAGTAGATCGTTTGGAAGTTCTTTATAATAGAATAGGTAAAAAGCAAAGCTGGCATAACAGTATGCATTTATATGCTAAGGAAAACATCTTCCTCACTTTAGGACAGGTGCTGTCTTACTTGCACACATGCACAGAGATGTTTCAGCAATTTTCTTTCAATTGAATTGCAAAATGTGACTACTGATGAAGTGAAAGAGGGTGTGATCCCATAGATGACAGAATATTCTCCTCAGATTTGCTGAGCTATGCTCTCTAATTTCCTTCCTCTATGTGTAATGGATCCACTATATCCTACAATATTTATGTGTGGGTGGGCTTCTGTCCTGGTATCTCTTTACCTGAAAGCACAGAGGGCCCTGCGGGCAATGGTGAAACGGTCCTAGTTAGTCCATTGTCCTTTCCCCTTCACTTAGGAGCATATTTTTTTTCTGTCTTCCTTCCTGACATTCCTCCACCTCAGGAATCCTGGCCTTCCTAACCTTTCCCTTGTGCTCATCCCTCCTAATCCCTTCCAAATTAATAAATGATAACTAAATTGTTAGAAGATGTGTGCAAGAGATATGGACCCTTCCAGAGGGATTTGTATTTCAGTAGGGAACTCTTGAATATTAAAGAGCCTTTATGATTCAAAAGAATTGCACTATAATGATGGTGGTAGGATAACCTTCAAATGATGACCCCAGGAGTTCCTATCTGATGCTTCCTCAAATCAGAGAACTCAGGTAACTATCTACACTGGAATGTAAAGCCAACATTTGATAGAGATGTCCAAATGATTCTTTCAAAATCAAATGGATATGTGTGTGTGTGTGTGTGTGTGTGCATGCATGTGTATACACACACACAAATGTGTGTATACATATATATAAATATATGAGCTTGTGTGTATACATATATGAGTGTATGTATATATACACATCTGGAACATCCATTACCTGTAATAGAAGGAAAAAACCAGTTGGCATTCTTTTCAATATGTATACAGAATATATAATGACATAAGTACCTGAATAGTTTCAATGCCTTCCCATCTCTCTTCTTCCTCATGCCCTGCCCACTTCTACAATTGCTTGAATGTTTAGATAAGTGTTTTTCAATCTGCAATGGCATATACATATACATACTTATACATATATCTGTGTGGTGTTATTTCAGAACATTCAAACTCTGATGTTCATATGATGTGTCATTTGAAAGTTTACAGAAATACCACATTTCATATTTCCAGGGTTCTATTTTCATATGGTCATAAATTTGTCACTTGGAAGGCTAAATTTCTTCAGGAAGGCAAAGCAGCCAGAACAGACTAGATGTTTAATTTTGAAAAGAAAGCTGAATGAACAAGGTTTTCAAAGCAAGAGGAAAATTATCAACTAAATGCTGAAGAATGTTTCTTTTGGTTCTAAAAGTGGCTCTTTGAAAATGCCATGGACTTTTAAAAGTTCCACAAAGTTCAGCTAAGGTCAAATATAGGAATTAAGGCAAAAAACAAATACTGTAACAGTGTGAGTGGTTATTATTGGAAAACAATGATGTGACAAGTATTAGAGACGTTCAGTCACAGGACCTGAGTTCAAATCCAAGCTCTGTCATGTACTCTCTGTGTGATATTGAGAAAGTAATTTGTCTTGGCTTTAGTTCTTCCAGATGTATTCACTCAGTCTACAAGCATCTATTTATGTTGCTTACTGTGTGCCAACCACTATGCTAAACCGAGGGTATGATCCAAACAAAAAGTAACACAGTTTTTGCCCTCCAGTGGCTAAATAAAAGGAAACTGCAAAGGAATGGAGGGCAGGGTGGGAGGAAGGTACCCTGATGGGGAAGGGGCATGGTGGAGGGAGGTGGTGGTGAAGCCTGGTAAGAAATGAAGAGATGAGGGCAGTTAGGTGGTGCAGTGGATAGAGCTCCGGCCTTGGACTCATGAGGACCTGAGTTCAAATTCAGCCTCAGACACTTGGCACTTACTAGCTGTGTGACTCTGGGCAAGTCACTTAACCCCAATTGCCTCACCAAAAAAAAAAAAAAGCAAAAAAAAAGATGGTTGTACTGGGCACCCTATATAAATGGGGGGGTCTGAGAATAGACATCCAATACACACAGGGGCTGAGGATACTTTCAAGGTATGAATTCCAGGGCTGAAGTGGTTTTCCAGGATGAAGAATTTTCTGGGGCATGATGGAGAAATCCAGAGGAATTTCTATAAAATGAGTTTAGACTAGATGATCTTCCCTCCCCTCCCCTAGTTCTTAAGCCTATGATTCTACTATCCTTTATTGTATACACGTAGATGATCAGTTCTGCAGACATCAAAAGAACCAGGAAAAGGCCTCCAATATCTTGGAGGGATCTTTATAGCGGTGCATGGAGTATTCAGGAGGGACTAGCACCTCTGGTATGAGGATTTGCCAAGCCCTTTTCAGGGCTGCTCATCCACGTTTCATGTCCACCACTCATCCAACTCTCACCTGTGGTTCCAAGAAGCTGTAGCATACATAGTAGCTATACCCTGGTAAAACCATCTCTGCAAATGGGGTAAAGCAGGTTGAGGGTAACTGAGAGGTCTCAAACTCATTGGTGAATTAAGGGGATGTCTACCTGAAGCATGTGAAGACTTCTCCAAGTGGAATGGGTGGATGAGAAAAATTTGTTCCACTGGCCACGAAGGTGGCTGAAGCAGGCACTGTGCAACGCTTAGAGCTTGGTCAGATGTGGAAGATGCCAGTCATCCACTGCATCTTGGGCCATTGCCAGTCATTCTGACTTTTTTCTTGCCACTGGACTTCAATGACTCTGAAAGAGAGAGTGACTTTGTGCAACTGTTCCTCACTTAAATCCAATTCACAGATGAGTCAAGCATCACAGGTAATGTCATTGGTTCTCTTCCAAATGAAAGACAAACAACCACCATGAAAAAACAAATCATCCAGTGTAAGAAAATGCAGTCAGGATATAACTTACAACAGTGAAGCAAGTGTCCCCTCTATTAAGATAACAGACCCATATGCAGATATAAGTAACCCATGTAAAAGAGATGCTAATAGCACAAATGACCGGGGTTAACATTGGAGAAAGTCTTGCTTCTCCTGGTGCCATAATACAAAGAAGAAAGAAAGAAAGAAAGAAAGAACAAAAGAAAGAAAGAAATGAAGGAAGGAAGGAAGGAAGGGAAAAGAAAAACTGAAAAGCTTTTCATTGCCTCCCCCACTGCCAAAATCAAGGCTACCTGAAAGGAGCCATGATCTATTCCAGCATGAAGGAACCTTCATACTAGGATAATATACACTATGCTTTGATTACTATTTCCTTTTTAATAAAACTTTAAGATTTAATCAGTTTTTCTTTGATACATCATATATATGTGTATAAATACATATACATATATGCATATATATGTTTGTATGTGTGTGTGTGTGTGTATATCTCATGGTTATATTTTTATATGTATGGAATTTTTAAAAGCATACTTCAATTTCTTTCCATCCTTATTTAGAGGGGCCACTCATGCCATCCTCTTGGTATTCTCTCTTCATAGTCACTCACGGTATGCTTTCATAGAATCTTTAGCCAATAGCGTACTGATAAATGTTTAACATCTACCTCTCTGAAAAAAGAAATGTACATCCAACACAATTGAAAGTTAATCTGCATAATTAACATTTTCTCCATCTTAAGATGCTAGACTGTCAACAAAACAATAAATCAGACCCTTAGTTGCAGCCTTTGCCAATTTCTGAGCTGTAAGTGCCCACACTGAAGATTTAACAATTGGGTCTTGAGAGCTAATTTGAACTGGCATCAGTAAACCCCTGGACTCACTCAGACATATATACTTGAGATATATTTGCAAGACTGCCCACTAATGGCAGCTTTTTGCAGGTATCCACTCTTAAGATGCTATCATGGCCATTAGGTAGCCCATTGCCATCTGGCTGAGGTCACAGATCTTTCTGAGCTAGATTCGTGGCTTTAGCAACAGGGCATGAGACAAGGGACTTACTTGTACCAGAATTCAACCAGAAAGAGGGTATTAAGATTAGGGCATCCAAGGACTGGTTGAAAGGAATGAAAATGTTTTGCCTGGAAAAAAGAAAAATAATTGTCTTTAAGTATCTGATATTCTGCCAAATGGAAGAGGTATTAGACATATTTGGGTTGGCCTCAGAAGCAGAACTGAGAGAAATTGGTGGAAATGGCTAAGAGGCAGATTTAAGCTACTTGGAAGGATAGCCATACCCAAATTAAAATTGTTCAAAAGCGATAGCTGGCTGACCGTGGGGCAGGTTTTATAGAGAGCATTTTTGGGCTGATGTAAGTGGAACTAGAAAGTCCTCTGAGTTCCCTTCCAACTTTGATATTCAGTGATTCTAAGCTGCATATCCTCCATCCTTGAAACTGTTCTTGGAGTTATTCCTTATAATTCTTGTTTTTTTCTAATCCTGTTTAACAAAGGTCCCAAGGCTCAGGTAGATGATCATTCTTCCACCTTCAATGTACTTTCCACCTCTGGTTCAAATGATAAGACATTATGTGACACCCCAAGTGTCCCCCATTTTATAGTCCTCAAGCATTAAAGAGCATAAGATTACACATTTAGAGCCAGAAAGGACTTTAAAGGCTATCAGGTGAAAAATCCTTTGTTTTATAAATGAAGAAACTGAGACACTCAGAGCAGTTAGCTGATTTGCCCAATATCACACAGATGGTAAGTAACAGAGGCAGGATTTGAATAGGTCTTCTTGGGCTCTTTCCACTGAAGCACTACCTCCAGTTATTTGGATGGGTTTATCAAATTACATAAACTTGTTATTAGTCTTCAAATCATGATGCCCCAGACTGACTCTCCACCTCTGTCCTAGCAGGCCTTCTTAAACTGGCAACGTTTCCTTCCATATGTTCCTTCCAGGCTTCTTTCTCCAATTGAACATGCCAGCCATCACGCTCTTTTCAAACCAGAACCAGCCCATGATACTCCAGCCCAGACCACCTCCCCACCTTTCCTTCCAGCCCTGTGTGAATATTTTGCCCTCTCCTTCCCATGTGCTGTCTTCTGCTTCTAAAATGTAAGCTTCTTGAAGGCAGGAACTATTTTTCTTATTGCTTTTGTTAGCACAGTGTCCTGGCATGTAGTATGTGCTCAACAGAGGCCTTATCTATTTTTATTTATCTAATTTATCCTAATTAACAGCCCAAGTAGAGGTTATATATTTTACTGTTCCCTGGAATTAGAAAGGAAGCTATTTTCCTAAGTCATCATGGGCCAAAGAAAAAATGAATGTTGGGGAAGAAGAGAGGAAAATTCCAACACAGGTCACATGTATGACAAGTATTACATATAATTGGCTATCATAGCACTAAAGAAAAAATCCATGGCGCTTCTATAAAAAAGTGTGATCCAGAAGATTGGAACCATTGCACTGAGTTGGAAGTGCTGTTGCATTTCTGATCTCCTTGCATATAAAATTATCTTTCAATTGCCTCACTACTACTATAAAATGGATAGAGTAAAGAATGGAAAAAAATGACTGAAGGCAAAAATACTTCTTAAGTGTCTATGTGGTATGTTTATCTTATTTGCTGTTTAACTTGTCAACAAATTCAGAGATAAGGGTTGATCATTTGTTTTAATAATAGACAGGATTCAGAACATCTGATAAGTTTTTGATAAATGTTAACTAATAATAATCAATTAATGTATCAATCAACATTTATTAAGTACTTACTATGTGCCAGGCACTGTGTTAAGCATTGGGGATACAAAAAGAGGCAGAAGACAGTATCTGCCCTCAAGGAGCTTATAACCTAGTTGGGGAGACAACATGCAATCAAATATATATAAAGCAAGTTATATACTGGATAAATAGGAAATAATTAAGAGAGGGAAGGCACTGGAATTAAGAGGGGTTGGGAAAGTCTTCCTCTAAAAGTTAGCTTTTTAGTTAGCATTTCAAGGAAACCAGAGAATTCAGTAGGCAGAGTTGAGGAGGGAGAGCATTCTAGAAATGGGGGACAGCCCAAGAAAATGCCCAGAGCCAAGAGATGGAGTGTCTTGTTCTTGGAACATCCAGGAGGCCAGTATCATTGGACTGAAGAGTGCATGTTGGGGAGTAAGGTGTCAGAAGACTGGAAAGTTAAAACAACTTATATGGATGTTGTTATCAGTAATTAATTCATGCTTACAACAAAACTTTATCATGAGTTTAAAATGAGCAAAACTTTAAATGAGAGGTATTTGATTAGTATACCATAAATGTCAGTCAGCTGGTCAACATTATTTATTAAGTGTTTGCTATGCTTCAGGTACCAGGCTAAATATGGAGGAAACAAAGAAAAGCAAAGACAGGATCCCTGCTCACAAGGAATTCACATTCTAACGGGGAAGACAGAATGCAAATAATTGGGTACATTTAATATACACACAGAGCAGATGAAATGGAATCCCAGAGGAAAGGCATTGGAAGACTGGAAAAAGTTTCCTGCAGGAGGCAGAATTTGAGCTGAGTGTTAAATGAAGCCAGGGAAGCCAGGAGATAGAGGGGAAGAGAAAGAACACTGGGTATAACACTGGACAGATAGTGCAAAGGTACAGAATTGGGGGATGGGTATCATGTTTTAGGAGCAGTGAGAAGGCAAGTGTTGCCAGATTGTAAAGTATGTGGAGGAGAATGAAGTGTAAGAAGACTCGAAAGATAGGAAGGTGCAAGGTTGTGAAGAGCTTTCAATGTTCTACACAGCATTTTATGTTTCATCCTGGAGGCAATCCAGAACCATTGGAGTTTATTGAGTCAGGGAAGGGGTAGAAAAGGGGGAAGGCAGAGTTAGTCCTATGTTTTAGAAACTCAATTTGGCAACTGTATTAAGAATGAGTAAAAGTCAGGGGAAAACTCGAGGTAGGGAGACCAATCAGAAGGCTATTGCAATATATCCAAGAGTAAGGATTAGTGAGAGCTTACACCCAGGTAGTGGCTGTGAGTGGAGAGAAGGGGATGAATACAAGAGATGTTGTAAAGGTAGAAATGACAAGACTTGACAACAAATTTGACATGTGAACTGAGTGAGAGAGAGAGGAGTTGAAGATGATACCAAGGTTACAGACCTGGGTAATTGGGAAGGTAGTTCCCTCAACAGTAATAGAGAAATTGAATAGGGGAGGGATTTATTTTGGGGGAAAATCCAATGAGTTCTCTTTTGGACATGTTCAGTTTGAGATGCCTATGGGATATTCTATTTGAGATACCAAAAGGGCATTTGGGAATGCCAGACTGGAAGTCCAGATTAGGGCTGAATATATTGATCTAGGAATCATCTACATGGCAATGACAAGGTCATGCAGGTAATCTTTGTCCAAACCAGGAAATGATCACAGTATCTGAAAGACATTAACCTTTTTTTCTTTAAAAAAAAATACAGGATAAAAAAACATCTCTTTTCCTCAGTTCTTACTGGTTTTACATAATTAGATAAGAAAAATCAAAAAGAAATAAAATATAAAAAAAACAAATTCCTTCTGGGACGTGACCCTTTTGATACAGTACTTCTTTGAGGCCCTTTGCAGCAATTTAAAAAAATTAATTTCTAGATAAGTACAAATATTAAGTATCATATACTGTATATGCCCTGTCTCTCCAACTAGATTGCAAACTCCTTAGGGGTAGTGATTGTGCCTTGCAGTTTCTACATCTGCAGTGCCTAACACAACACTTTGCATGCAGTAGACATTCTTTCAATCAGTGTTGGTGATGATGATGTACATCTTCTCTAAATCCGGTGACATTTTCATTAATTAAGGAGAGTAGTGCAAACGAATAGCAGTAGATAATGATCAGATTCAAAAACTCCTTGACATGGAAATGATCCGTAGAGAAGCAAACAATGGGGCAGGAAATTGCCAGCCTGACACAGCAGTGGGGATGGTGTTTTTGTGACAATAACTTCTTCTGAGTGATAAATTTAGAACCATACGAGTTAACAAGCAGAACAGTCATTGATAATTATAGGGTCTAGTAGTGGACCTGTAGGTTAGTACATGGTCAAAGATCCACTAATAATTCTGTCAGTGGACACAGAAGTGGTAGTTGATCGAAAAAAAAAAAAAAGAAGAGAGAGAGAGAGAGAATAGCTGCCCATGGACAAAAGATATCCATTTTCCATCATAGTCTTGGTGATAAAGGAAGCTAGAGACACTAAATGACCACTTCTGTTGCAGCTAGGATGAAAACTGAGCAAATTTAATGATAGCTTGGAATTGTGAACACAAACTAGGATTGAAAAAGACATTCCTGGAGTAGCAACTGGAATTTTAATAGAAATTCCAAGAACCCTGGAGACTTCTGGTTAACATGTATGTACTGATTTTTTTTTTAATAAAGGGGGGCAGGGGTGGGGTGGGGAATCCATCTTCTGGGAAAGCCTAGGCTACCTGGAGATTACTTTTTGATAAGGTCACAGTGGGAACCAGTGAATTAGATACAGACAATGATCTTCCTTTCACATAATCTTTCTGCAGCCAGTGAGGATTGGAAGGCGAAAGCTTCTGTCCTTTCTCTTTAAGTCCTTATGGAAAACATCCCTTTCTGGCTTTCATCTTTCCTTCCTTTGAACATCTAACCAGATGTTTACCATCAGCTGCTTCATTTAGGCTGCCAACTGCCCCCCTGCAACCTGGGTTGACTAAGGAGGGCATGGCTTGCTTAGTTAATAGGGAACATTATCCATATTGTTTTTGTTTTCCTCCTCGTCACTTGCTAATTGGAATTCTTGTTCTGTAAAACCAAAGTGATTGAATTTTGCTAGTTAGCTTTTTTAGGCAGCTAGGTGGTGAAATGGATAGGAAATGGAACTTAGAGTTAGGAAAACAAGTTCAAATTCTGCCTCAGGCACCTACTTAGTTGTGTGACCCTGGACAAGTTACTTAACATCTTTCTCAGTCTCAATTTCTTCATCTGCAAAATGGGGATATAATAGTTCCAATCTCACAGAACTGTTGTTCCAGTTAAATAAGACATGTCAACAATAAGCATCGAATAAGCCCCTACTGTGTGCCAGATCCTGTGCTAAGTAAGTTCTGTGCTTGGCAAACCTTAAAACTGAGGCAACTGGTAGAGCAGTGGTAGAGCACTGGCCCTGGAGTCAAAATGATCTAAGTTAGAATTTGGCTTCAGACACTTAACTAGCTGATTGATTCTGGTCATTTAACCTCTGTTTGCCTCAGTTTATCCAATTGTAAAATAGCGATTATAAAAAGTATCCATTTTGTAGAGTTGTTGTGAGGATCAAAAGATACAATATTTGTAAAAAGCACTTAGCATAATGCTTTAAACGCAATAGGCACTATATAAATGCTTGTTCCCTCTCCCTTCCCTATGTAAATGCTAGCTATTATTTTGAAACAAGTTTGAATTGTAGCTGTATGGAATACATGTCATTGTTTCAATGTGTATTCCATTCTATTTCCCAAGCAGAGGTTTTTTATACATAGAGTTCTCAACTCTACCCAGAAACTGGGTGGTTAACTAGTCCTCCTTAGAATGATTATCTCCCTCATTATCCAGACCTTGATTTGAATCTGTTGTGAAAAAGGAGAAGAAGGTATATTTGGACTGAAAACTTTCAACTCTATTTCTTATCTCTCCATGCCAAACTGCATATAATATTTATGTACAATTAATGTCACCATAGATATTTGTCATTGGGAACATTAATGTGCCAGACACATATTAATGAACAAAAGCTGGTCCACCACCCTGAACCTCTGGAGGACTCTGAGAAGGCCAGGTTAGGATTACACCAGACTTGCAAGGGAAATGGGTTCCATTTTGATAATTCCTCAGGTTTCTGGCCTGAGGAGACAGGTTACAATTGAATCCGCATCAAGAAATACATTGGGGTTTATCCAATCACTTAGGGCTAGATTTGCACTCTCCCAGGTTAAGGTAGAATCACCCAAACCAGCCTATAATAACCATGACTCAGTTAGCTCTGACCAGATAGTCTCAGTGCCTACATGGTCTCAATCCTTATCTTTAAGCTGTGGCAAAATTCTTACTTGCTGATACCTCCACGCAGCCCTGTAGCAGGATCAGAGGCATGAATAGAAACCCATATCAGACACGGCATCATGCTCCTACCAAACAACTCCTGATCTATAGACTCCTCCTGAGCCTTCCCTGATATAGTTAGTCTGCTAATACATGGAAAGGGAACCTTGAACAACTATACCGTCATCTAAAAAGTTTGAGAATTGACTGGTGTCGAGATTTGTAGTTCAGAGGAACAAGCATTTTTGAACTTCTGTCTTTGAGGTGGAATTGACTCAGACCCCAGAGCTCCTGAAGAGATATACATAATATTTAAGAAACAGAATGAGATGAAGTGGTAGGGATCTCAACAGTGGAATAGCAGCCACAATAATCAGCCTTCCCATTCCTAGGAACAACTCTAAGAAAAAGGAGAAAGCAAAAGGTGAACTGAGTTATGCCGGAGAAGAGAAAGTTTGGGATCAACATCATCACCTGCAGGCATCTGAGAGCAGAATATTCCTGGAGCCTCCAGTGGTGTTCACTTCTTCAAGGGCTGGGGCAAGCGCCAAGAAAAGCTCTGCTCTTCCCCAACTTCCCTTCCTGTTCCCCTCCAACAACAAATATCGTAACATGTTCAGTATGTTTCTTTACCTTGACATTTTCCAGTAATCTGAATGTTTGCCTCAATGCTACAGATGCCAGAGTTTAGCTAGAGGTGAACATAAATTTGAAGGCAGATCCAAACCTCTGCCTAAATGTTAGGAATTTTCCTAACTGGAGGCTCTATTATGCCTAACTTCTTTTTAATATAAACTCTGTAAAACAGCAGAGGAGGGGATTACATGAACTTGAGGGGATATTATATTGCCTCAGGTAAAAATGAGCTAACTGCATGTGACTACCTAAAGCTCCAGAGGCAAAAGAGAGGGGAGAAGTCAGCAATGAACCTCAAAGACCAACTGTAACATTCTTGGTGACATAACCGTCAGTGTGTTACACTGATCTTCAGTAATGTATCCTCATAAATCTTTACTGGAAATAGCAAAAGAGAAGAAAGGATGAGTTTGGTCAGCTGGAATGGTTGCCTTTACTACCACCACCAATTCTATTCATTCCTCCCAACTTTTACCACTTTCAGTCACTCATGTTCTCAGTCTTAGAGTTTTACTCAACACCTCATGTTCTGAGGTATGTATTCAGTTGCTAAGTCTTAATTTTACCTCTGCAACAGCTCTAATATCTGCTTCTTTCTTTTCACTTATGCTGGTTCAGGTCTTGGTATCCCTGATTTAGGTTTCTTACCTTTTCAGTACATCTTCTATACAGCTACAGAAGTGATATTCTAAGGTGTATCTCTGACTAAGCCACTCCTCTGCTCAAGAAGTCTCAGTGGCTCCCTATTGTCTCCATTTAAAACCCTTCATGGTCAAGTTCCAGCAAATCTTTCTAGTCTGCTAAAACACTAGTCCCTTTCATACACTCCTATGCTCTAGCCAGATTGGCTTCTCTTCTTTAAAGAAAAGGTTCTGTCTCTTATCTCTGTGCCATTGCCTATACCTGGAATATGCCCCTTCCTCACTTCTGCCTCTAAGAATGTCTAGCTTCCTTTAAAGTTAAGCAGAGGAACCACTGCCTATTTAAGGTCATTCCTGATCCGCTTAGCTGCTAATACCTTTCCCTGAAATTAATTTATATGTATTTTGTATATATCGTTTTCCTAATAGAATGTGGAGAGCAGCAAATATTTCATTTTTGCCTCTCTATCCCCAATGCCTTGAATAGCACTTGACACAAAGTAGGTGAGTAGTAAATGTCTATAGACTCACTGTACTCCAACAGATGAATTTTCTTTAAAGAAACAGAACCTTAAAATATCATTCTTGCTTGTCGCTAAAGGAAAACACTTCCAACGTGTAGTACATTAGAAAGTGTGCAAAATCACCATAATGAGGTCTTGGGAAAAAACTGACTAAATATCTTCTTGGCTGGGAGGATGGTGGTGGTGGTGGTACTAGGAATCTACCTAATGTAAGCTTAATAACTTAAATAAATCATTTAGCATAAAGATCGATCATCATGGTCACTGTTGCATTACTATTACTTTAGGGCAATCCTCAGCTCTTTAGAGGTAAATGAAATACTTGAACATTTTAAAAAAGAAGTGTCATTTGGGTTAAAATTAATCAGAGTCAAAGACACTCAGGATAGCATGGAACATGGAATTATTCTTCTGAATTATGGGAAGAATTTAGTATTAATTAAATACCAAATGTGAGTCCTAAGATAATAAACAGACAAGTAATTCACTAGTAAGAGTTTATATAATCTTAATGCATTGAAACACATTTTAGGGACTGATTGAAATTCATCAATTTGTCTTAACTATGGCCAGTGCTTCCTTAGTGGTGGATGACAACAGATCACAGAACTGGGTCAACTGATTAATGAAAACACTAGGCAGGTTCAAAAAAAAAGACAACATATGAAAATGACAATATAAAGATATTTTATGCTTATCTTGATGAAAGAGTTTAATTTTCAATTGTTATTAACACTTGTTAGCTGACAGAGCATTGGATTTGGAGTCAAAGAACAGACCTGTGTTCAGGTCCAGACTTAAATCCAGTCATTTGCTGACTGTGTGACCATGGGCAAATCATGTAACCTCTCTGGGCATCAGTTTTCTCATCTATATAATGAGAGTAATAATAGGAGCTAATATTCATACAATGCTTTTCAAAGTATGGAAGTTACCTTACATACGTTTTCTCATTTGATCCTTACGGCAATCTTGTAAAGCAGGTACTACAGGTATTATTATTCCCATTTTACAGATTAGAAAAGTGAGGCTCCAAGAGAGTAAGGAGTTAATCAATTTATGCTTGATCAAGGGCATTACTTAGGGTCAGAGCAACATAATTACTGGCTTGCTCCTCTTCCTATTCCTTGCCCCATGTACAGCCACGTAAAGCCACAGATCCAAACCCAGTAGCTTTACTGAAAGGCTCTCTGTGAACCTTTCTTAGTAAATCCATTCCCTGGTGCCTATAGCTGTCTGGCTATCTTATTGTGCTAACATGGGCTTGAAAACTGATCCACTTTGATTTCTCCTTGGATTTCCCAATTACCACCCTGTCTGTTGCTCTTCCTTTACCTTTGTTGGAGTAGTTGTAAGAGAGAGTTTGGCTGTATCACTTTTTCATGCTCTGCAATCTTTCCCAATCTTCAACACATTATCTTTCTTTAAAAAAATTTAAAATATATTTTATTTCATTAAATATTTCCCAGTTACATTTAAATTTTTTTAACATTCTTTTTAAAAAAAATTAAGTTCTAAATTTTCTTCCTCTCTCTCACTCCTTCTATACCCCTTGAGAAGACAAGCAATATGATATCCATGATACATGTGAAGTCATGCAAAACATATTTCCATATTAGCCAAGTTGCAAAAGAAAATACACATTAAAAAAACCCAAGGAAAATAAAGAAAGTGAAGAAAGTGTGCTTCAATTTGCACTCAGGTTCTTTAGTTCTCTCTCTCTCTCTCTCTCTCTGGAAATGAATAGAATTTTTCATCATGGTTCCTTTGGAATTGTCTTGGATCATTGTTTTGATCAGAGTAGTCTTTCATAGGTGATCACTGTTAGCGATATTGGTGTTGTGTACAATGCCCTTCTGGTTCTGCTCACTTCACTTTGCATCAGTTCATATAAGACTTCCCAGGTTTTTTTCTGAAACCATCCTGCTTGTCATTTTTTGTTGCACAACAGTATTCCATCACAATCACATACCATAACTTGTCCAGCCATTCCCCAATTGATGGGCATCCCCTCAATTTCCAATTCTTTGCCCCCACAAAAGAGCTACTATAAATATTTAGGATACAAACCTAGTAGTGCTGGGTCAAAGGGTATGGGCAGTTTTATAGCCCTTTGTGTATAGTTCTAAATTGTTCTACAAAATGGTTGAACTAGTTCATAACCCCATCAACAATGCATTAGTGTCCTAATTTTTCCACATCCCTTCTAGCATTTGTCATTTTCTTTTCTGTCATGTTAGCCAATCTGATAGGTATGAAATTGTATCTCAGCAACTCATTATCTTTCCATCCAAGCCCACACCTCTTCTAAACTTCCCTATTTCTATTGAAAACTCCACAATTATTTCAGTATCATAGGTTTACCTTGGTATTTTCCTTGACTCTTCACTCTTCCTTAAAAGACAGTTGCTAAGAATCAATTGCTAAATCTTGCCATTAAAACTCCCACAATATTTCTCACATATGCCTCTTCCTTTCTAATCACACAAATACCATTATACATAGTTCAAGACTTCCTTACCTGTCATCTAAATTATTTCAATGACCTCCTAATTGGTATCCCCAGCTCAAATCTCTTCCCACTCCAGTCTTTCCTTCACATTGTTGTCAAAATGATTTTCCTAAAGCATAGAGATAATCATATCACTCTCTGATTCAGTAAATATCTATAGCTTCCTATCACCCCAGATATAAAATACAAATTCATTTGTTTAACTTTCCTTCCCAATGTGGTCTTGACCTCTTTCTAAACTCCTTGGACATTACTCTTCCTCCTCCACTCTGTAGTCCAGTCAACCTGCCCTCCTTTCTGTTGTTTATACATAGCACTCCATTGCCCATCTCTGTGTTTGTGCATTGGTCATGCCCTAGGCCCAGAATGTTCTTCCTCTTTACCTCTGGTTCATAGAATCTCTTTCCTCTCCAAGACAAAACTCAAGTGTTATCTCCTACATGAAGCCTTTTTTGATCTTCCAAACTACTCTAAACTCTGCAACTCCCTGATAACTTTTCTGGGCTAACTTTTCAGGGCTGCTTATCCACCTTTGGTGTCTGTCTATCACCCAAATCTCACCTGTGGCTCCAAGAAGCTTTAGCATGATCAGCAGCCATACCCCACAAAACCATCTTGGCAGACAGTTTAAATCAAATTGACAGTAACCAAAGGACCTCAAAACCATTGATGATTTAGGGGAGTGTCTACCCCAAGAATGTGAAGACATCCCCCAGCAGAATGGTTGGATGAGAACAATTTGTTCCAAAGGCCATAAAGCAGGTGCTGTGGAGTTCTTAGAGCTTGGTCAAACATCAAAGACACTGAGGTCATCCACTTCATTCAGGGTCATCACCAGTCATCTTGACTTTTGTCCTGCCACTGGACTTCAATAATTCTGGAAGAGAGTGAGGCTGAGGACTTTGTACAAGTCTGCTTCACTTAAATCCAATTAATTCACAAGTTAAGACATCACCCATCATCTGCTATTTTATCGCAACATCATGATATCATTGGTCCTCTTTGAAAATGAAGGACAAATAACATTTATTTTCTTCATTCCTATATATGTACTTGGTGTCTTTCCTGTGAGAGTGAAAACTCTATGCAATGAGAGATTGTTTCATTTTCTGGTATTTCAATTCTCATACCCAGCACAGTGCCTGGTCCATAATAGGCACTTTAGCAAATGCTAGCTAATTGATTGATTAATTGATAAAGAGCACCAGTGGTAAATCTCAGTAATTTACAATATTTGTGAAGAGGATCAGTAGTAACATTCACATTCTAAGATGTGTATAAACAAATGTCCTGAGTACAGATGATAAAAAGAACTAAAGATCTTACTTTGAGAGGTAAAATTCAACTGAAAGTTAGCACTAATGCTTCCAGAAATATGACTAGTGACTGGAATTTCATAAAAAGTCTCAGTCATACTCATCCCCCTCTAGACACACTCTCCAATGTTCTCCAACTCCACACTATTTCCCTCCTTCCCCCCATTTCTCACATTGTCTTTATGTGTTGTCTCCCCAAATTAGACCAAAAGCTTTTTAGAGTAATGAACTATCATTTTTTTCATTTTGGTATCCCCAGAAATTAGCACAATGGTTGCTACATAATAAGTGCTTAATAAATGCTTTTTCTAATCTGATCTGGAATCTGTCAATGGAAGGGGGGAATTTTTTCAAAAGGATCTTACTTAAACAGATATGAATATTATGTGAATACTTTTGTCTCTAGTGTAATCACAACCTGTTTCTTTTCATCCTGTGAGATCCTTGTCCTTGTTTTCCCATAAATCTTCCAATGAGTATCTACTCAATACTCTAGTAGTGAAGCACTTGGATCACCCATCTTATCCTATGCTTTCTCTATACGATTAGAAGTATCCTTTTCTGGTTATATGTTTCCTGGACATGTGTGTGTATGTGTGTGTGTATCTTCTTGTGTGACTGAAATATAAAAGATAAAATGAGTCAATAGAATAGCTTTGTTTATCAAGAAGTTATATTTATGTGAGAAAATCTATGAATTGGCATGAGGATGCATGGCAGAGAATATAACAGGACAAATGTTAGAAGGAACAAAAATGATGTTGTTGTGCATATATACTATAAACCACCAGGCCAGAAAGAGGAAATGGATGGTGAATTTCAGAAATGGATCACAAATTTGGCATGGAAGTAAACATCGGTACAATGGGGGACTTCAACTGTTCTGAAATCTGCTGGATTTTTTGACTAGCCTAAATGATCATTTATTCTATTCTTCAAAAGGTAAAGGCAAAGAAAGAAAATGCTATTGAAGTGATTTTGACCAATAAGGAGCAACTTTTTGCCAAAACAGAAATGTTGAATACCTTGGTAGGAAAAGGATAGGCCATCTTAGAGTTTGTGATAGATAAGAACAGAAAAGCTGTAAATAGTCTGATGTGTCCCTGAGATTTTGGTGGGACAAGTTTTAAAGACTTTGTTGGGGGGGGCAGGGTGGGAATTGCTATGGTTCCATGCTCTCCTTAATCTGCATGCTTCTTGAATTCTCCTTGCCTTTCCTTTGCAGGGAAGCAAAATTCAAAAATGTTCTTTCCCCCTCCCCTAGCCCACTTCACCCTTATGTGTGTCATGCCAGATCTATCAATGGTACCATACACAAAAATAGGATCTATTCAGGCTCAGCATCTCAGAATACCTTCTGAAACAGAATCTGCATCGACAACTGCCTCCAGGACAGCACTATCTGCATGTCCCACAAGCACTTCTATTTGGAACGTCCAAAATCAGGTTTACCATCTTCTCCTAAACGTTCTTCACCTTCTAACTTCATTTTTTCTGTCATACCAATATTTACCCACTCTCTGATATTTGAAACCGTGTTATCTGCGGCTTTCCCCCTTTCCCTCAATTCTAATATCTAGTCACGTAAGAAGTCCTATCAATTCTACCTTTGCCATGTTTTGTCCTTGCACGTCCTCCTGTCTATTACCACAGTCGCTAGCCTAATACTTGTCCTCATTACCACCAGGTTGGTCTAATGTAATAATCTCCTAATTTAACACATCCCATTCCAAGTCCAATGTCTCTCCCTTCCAATCTAATTCTTCATGCCTCCAGCAGAATGATCTCTCTTATGAATAAATACAGTCATTTTACTCCCCTACCAGAGAATAATCTTTAGAGATTCCTTTCTTCCTACTTAGTAAAGTTTAGGTTCCCTTAACTGGCCTCCATGATTAGTATCACCTGACTTTTCCAGCCTCATTGCATATTGATCTTCAACTTCCACTCGATGCTCCAGGCAAACTGTATTACTCTCCACCCTCCACAAAGGCCCTGAACTTTACCGACTCTGTGCCATTGTTCATTCTGGACCCTCTACTGCACTTAGAATGTCCTTCCTCCCCTTTTTCACCTATTGAATGGCTAACTATCACTTAAAGCCCAACTGAAGTGCCACCACCTTAATGTCGCCTTCCCTCAAATCTTCCATCATAAAAAGAAAAAGAAAAGCATATCCCCCACCCCCAACCTCACCTAGTCCTTTTTTTGGGGTAACCTGTAAATGCATTTGGCATTTATAATCTATGTATGTGTCTTCACACTAATTTATACAATAAGTTACAAGAAAGGACTGTGTCTTATCAAACCTTTGAATTTCTTCTGGCTCCTAGCACAGTGTTCTGCTCACCATTTATATGCTTAATAAAAATTATTTAAATTAAAAAAATTAATTAAGCTCCCCTCTCCTGACTTAGAGGATAGAAAACTGGCTAATCTCAACATCAGTCTGTTTTTAATGGTTAATCATCCTGAGAATAGGGATTTTTTTCTTCTTCCTAACTTTAATCTCTCTTTTTTCAGTGTAAGCACATTTCTTTCCATTTTAGTCATCTGTGGAAATGGAAAACACATATATTAGAATGCCTATATCTCATATTAGTTAGAATTAAATAATTTAGACATCAATTACAAATCTGCCTTTTTTCTTTTATATTATAAGGTAAAGCAATATTAGATATAGTATAAGATGAAACTAGATTTGTAATTGAAATTATATCTAATTTATTTTATTCTGCAGATCAGAACTTTTTGACACTTTCCTTGTAGAAGGTATAGGAGAAAGAGCAAAATGTGACCTGACTTCTCATCAGACCTTAGGAGTTATTGTTTGTCCAAATCCTTTAAGTAAAATCAACTTGCTGCCATTTGCCTCTATCTCTTAAGATTCAACATTCTGGTTACTTGACAGTTCTGAATACTTAGATTTGAGCTAATTACAACTTTATTATAATTGAGTGGCAATATAGGATACATCATACTGACCTAATATTATTTAACTCTAATGTTCCCAAATTAACATGAATTTAAATACAGCAGATCATTTGCCATAATCTGTCGTGTCTTTTGAGCTGTTATTTTTCCTAAACAGAATATTAGCCATAGAAAGAAACTTCAGAAAAGTCATTTTTATGTTAAACAAAATTATCTCTTTTGTAATACTTCATTAATTTGGACTAGATATCACCTCTGAGGCCCCTATAAATTCTAAATTTATGTTCCTATAATTGTAATTTAGTCACTACCAATTTGTAATTTGCTATGATTCACATAAAAGATGCATTATCATTATTTAGGAAAAAAGTTCACAATAAGTGGCATGACTTGGAACATTCATTGACATGCTACATTTAGTGAGAATTACAATTTTCTCATTAATTTAACTTATTATCTTCATGAGTGTTCACTGATCTGCCCAACAGAGATGCCTCCTATCCAAGGGTATATTGAGATGAGCTGAAGCCTTACAGCTTCAAGAGCTTAGAGATATTGGATGAGTGAGACAAATACTAGAGGCTCTCATCTTACTGAGCACGACAAATTGCCATAAACTCTTTGAACAACTTTGGACCTGTCCTTTGACCTAACCATTAGAAGTTTCACTGACTCTGGCTTTTTGTTGTTGTTGTTCAGTCATGTGTCCAATTTGGGCTTTTGTAACCCCACTTGGGCTTTTCTTGTCAAAGATACTGGAATGGTTTTGCCATTTCCTTCTCCAATTCATTTTACAGATGAGAAAACTGAGGCAAACAGAGTTAAGTGACTTGCCCAGGGTCACACAGTTAGTAAGTGTCTGAGGCCAGTTTGAACTCACAAAGATATGAAGATAAGTCTTCCTGATTCCAAGTGTAGTGCTCTAGCTGTCCAACAGTGACTTTAGCCCTGGACTATTACTTCTATTTCTATTCCCAGAATCCTACTGCTTCCCTACATATACAGACGGGTCCCATGTCTCTGACTTTTCTGTCTCTGTGTTGAAAACTTGGTGTGGATCTCCTCCTAATTGTCAAATATGCCCCTTGGCCTCTGGTCCTTTACTGACCTTTCAAAGTTCCCACAGTTGACCACAGATCCTGGTCATGAGTCTATGACATTAAACCCTGGGAGACTTTAGCCAGAGTCTTGGAAGACCTGCTCCTCTGACTTTAACCCTGGGCAGAGCCAGGTGGAATGGAAAAATCAATATTCATTTATATAATTTTAATACAGAAAGTTCCTAAAAATAACTGCATTTCTTTTAAAAATAACTCATAATTCTTTAAAAATAATTCATAATTTTCACTTTCACATAGAAATTCTTTTTTATTTTAAATAAGGGAGTTTTGCTCTTTCTGGATATACGTAGATAAAGATATGGATATAGTTTTTTCATAAAGATATAACAAACAGCTTAGGAGATAGTGAGGTAGAGTAAGGGGGGAAATCCCTAAAATGGAGTATAAATAGGGAAATGATAGCCGTCTTTAAGATATCTGCAGAGTTGTCCTGTGTGTGTGTGTGTATGTGTGTGTGTGTGTAATGGCTTGGCCCTGAAAGGTAGTACTAAGGAGCATTTATGCTGAGGCAGATTTATAAATAAGGCAGAATTCCTAAACAATTAGAACTTCCTATAAGTGGAATAGGCTACCTTTATTTGTTTTTTTTTTTTTGTTTTGTTCTGTTTTTTTAGGCAATTGGGGTTAAGTGACTTGCCCAAGATCACACAGCTAGTAAGTGTCAAGTGTTTGATCTGAGACCGGATTTGAACTCAGGTACTCCTGACTTCAGGGCCAGTGCTCTATCCACTGCACCACCTAGCTGCCCCCAAGGCTACCTTTAAAGGAAGAAAAATTTTCTCTTTTACTTAATATATTCAATAAGGTGCTGTATTATCACTTATCTATAATGTTATAAGAGGGGATTCCTGGATTGTTTTTCTGCTATGGGTTTACCTCTGAGCTACTCCAATTCTAATTGAGGAAATTAGGCCCGTAGCTAACTACTATGAGACCTTGGGAAAACTGTGGGCCTTGATTTCCTCGTCTGTAAAATGAGGAGAATGAACTAAATAACCTGTTACCTGCCTTTTAGTTCTCCATCTATTATCATCTAATCCTGTGACTCTGATCTATTTGACCTTTTTCAAATCTAAAATTCTATGATCTATAATACTAACATTAGAGAAAAACAATTAGCAAGTTAGCAAACGTTAGGGAAGAACAATGAACAAATTCATGGATCAGATATCTATGTAGACTTCTACTATGAAGTACAGTCATTTGCTTAAAGATGACTTTATGCCTTGATTAGAAAAGACAGTACATGAAAAATATTGCCTAAGTTTGGATCTTTGCTAGATGTGTAAAACTGAAATTTCCTCTTGAAATTTATCTACACTATTTTTTTTTTCTGATAGGCTCTCTGACCTTGACTTAAATGAAGTGAATGTGGGGACACTTTACTCCTGATTTTAATGAAGGTAGACTAGTTAAGACAAACAAATTTAGACTTGGCAATAGAAGCAGGACTCTAATTAATGATTTTTCTAATTCTTCTCTGCTTCCGGCTTTAGCTAACAATGAATCTTTAGTTCTGACAAATATTTACTTTAAATCATGAGAGTGTTGGTTCTGGTGATCATAGCAACTGGCTCTTCACAGTCCCTGTATTTGGGATGATTCTCTTTTTGTGTTATAGCATCCCCACTGCATTGCTCTTGCTATGAGCCTCACCAGCACAGATACCAATAGGCACAGGTGGGTACTTAATACATTTTGAAGATGCTGGTGGGACATTTTACCCCAAACTAGAGATAATATGTGTCACTGAGTTACCTGGAGTCAGGAGCAGTCCAAATGCCAGCTTAGGCTCTTTTTTTTTTTTCTATTTGTTAATTTCAGGTTCCTCACCTACAAAATTCAGATGATAATGGAACATGAACTCTCTAGCTCACAGTCATGAGGAAAGCACACCAAAAAACCCTTAAAGGACCATATAAAGATGAGTTATGATTATTACTATCATGGAAACAGAAAGAGTAATTGCCACATTCCTCAAAATCATTAAGGAGAATAAACTCCTTTGCCCCCCCACCAAGGGAATTGCATATATTGCAGTCGTAGATCTTGTCAGTTTTTTGTATCATAAATCCAATTGAAAGGCAGAGTAGTAGTTGACAGGGGGTAAGTCCAAGTCTTTCTTTGGACATGTCTTAGCTGTGTGACCCTGGGAAAGTCACTTAACATCTCAGTGCAACTCTCTAAATCTATGCAGATTTTGCAACGATGGAGAGAGAGAATTCTCAGCAATAATCGAATCAGAAATCTAGATCAAAAGTAGTAGTAATAAATAAATTAAAGAAGAGTTGGGATTATAGGATTTACGGAACTTCAGATTTCTACTGTTTACCAAACTATATACCTTAAGAGATGATGTTCTGGATACATAGCAAACCCACATCTCTTTTTAGCCCATAACTAGAAAATTACAAAGATCTACTGTAATTCATGTCAGTATGGTTGGGGTTGCAAGAGATATCTGAGGAGAAAATGAAAGATTTGGAGCAGTTACTATGGTGAAGGAGAGTAAATCAATGTAGAGGTGAGAGATTGTTGAGTAGCAAGGACTTGGCAAAGGCTTTTTTAGCATAAATGTATAGCAGTTGAAAGAAATTCATGATTCAGTGTCCTTACTCTCTCTGTTCTCCGCCTCTTATAAAAAGTAGAGGAATCACATGGTGGGGGATATTCAACCACATTTGAGGAGGAGCAGACTGAAAACGAGAAAGGTTCTGGACAGTCAGAGATTCTACGGGGGTGGCTAATGAATCATTAAGGTGGCAGGCCAAGGGGTCAAGGCTGGGTGTGCGGGCAAATGAAGTGAGAGTGGGGATGCTGGGCTGGGAGAAAGTGTGGGTCAAGGAACTCCTACAAGAAGCGTTAATTTTCTCTAGAGAGGGGGAAACATGTATTTGGGAAGGAAAGAGTTGGTTGGAACAATGTGTTTTATAAAGTAAAACAACAACAACAAAATTCATTTCCCTACATTGCCAAACTTGAAGCTTTATGAATATTTTCATTGCTGATCAGTCTGACAGAATTAGGAGATGTAGCCTTAGGACATGAATGTGCTGCCTAGGGGTTTCTATGGAAATGAATTAGAGTAAGTAGTGGGAAGCCACAAGAACACAGGAATATTCTATAACCATTTGGCTGTATGGATTGAAGCTAAGGGTAGAATTAGTATCCAGCTTTCCTTCCACTGCAAGATAACAATAAAGATAGACTGACTGTGTGAGTCATACACATAATATATAATGAGAATTCCTATAGTCTGGGAAGTAATGCATGTATGGTCTGTAGTGCATTGTACATACGTGTTCAGTTATTATTAGAAAGTAAAATTGAAAAGGAGTGAGAAACCTGAAGGCAAAGTGTCTTATCCTGTGTCTCTGTGGTAGCCATAAAATATTTTTTTGGAAGAAAACCTATATTCTACCGTAACGAGAGAGATCTCCTTTAAAAATAGTAAGTTAGCACATAACTAAGATGAAAATAAGCTATTATACCCAGGCTCTTTCCTCTTTATTTGTTTATTTATTTGACTCGACATTGGTGAATAAATGTGGTTAGACTATAAGCAATATTCATTATTATATAAATATAACACAGAGTCCTGGGCTTCCTAAAGGACTCAAAGCTCTTACAGACTAGTAGAATGAGAGTGAGCATCCTTACAGCCACAAGGAGATGTCCAGTTGACTCAAATTGGCCCGTGCCCTGGAATTTCTTTTTTTTTTCTTTGTTTCCAAATTTTTTTCCCAATTACATGTAGAAAAAAATTTTAACATTCACTTTTTAAAGTATTGAGTTCCACGTTTTCAATTTCTCTCTTAGTCTCCCTCATCCCCCATCAGTGAAAAGGCAAGAAATTTGATATAGGTTATACATATGCAGTTATGTAAAACATATTTCCATATTAGTCATGTTGTGAATGAAAACACAGACCAAAAAAAAAAAAAACCCAAGAAAAATAAAGAAAGCAAAAAAGTATGTTTTGCTGTACAATCAGACTCATCAATTCTTTCTCTGGAGGTGAATAGCATTCTTCATCATAAGTCCTTCAGAATTGTCTCGGATCATTTTATTGGTGAGAATAGCTAAGTAATTCACAGGTGATCATTGTGCAATAATGCTGTTACTTGTACAATGTTCTCCTGCTTCTGCTCACTTCACTTTGTATCAGTTCATGTAAGTCTTTCAGGTTTCTCTGAAGGCATCCTGCTCATCGTTTGTTACGACACAATAGTATTGCACCACAATCATATACTACAACTTGTTCAGCCATTCCTCAATTGATTGGCACCCCCTCAGTTTCCAATTCTTTGCTACTACAAACAGTTACTATAAATATTTTTGTACATATAAGTCCTTTTCCTTTTTTAAAAAAATCTCTTTGGGATACAGACCTGGTAGTAGTATTGCTGGATCAAAGGGTACGCAGTTTTATAGCCCTTTGGGCATAGTCTTTCTAGAATGGTTGGATCAGTTCACAACTCTACCAACAGTCATACCCCACAATTTCGTCAGGTTAAATGGGAGAATTCTTAACATTTATTTGGGCCCTCCATTACTCTCATAAAATAAATGTAACACATGGCATTTGGTTTCTGGACCCTGACATAACTGACCTGGTTCACATTGAAGGCCTCTCTTAACAATAATCTCTATGGCACCTTTCCTCACCAAGAACCTTCTCACTAGGAACTTTAGATTTTTTTTTTACTACCACCCAGAAGTTCCTCCAGGAACATTAGAATTTAGCTTGTGTTTCTCCCAAAAGAGATCTTTATCTCCCCTAAAGGCACTGAAGCTAACATGACTTTGGATATATGAGACAATTATGTTATTGTTTTTAATCTGAACAAATATATAAAAGAGGCTCATCTCCAAGTTCTTCAACACTCAGAATCTCTCCTCCCATTTCTGCTAAGAATCAAGTTGTGTATACATAATACATAAAGGGAAGGCACACAGGAAGGGAAGGGCATGGAGTTATGAGAGGGAGTGCTGTACATGAGTAATAGTAAGAAGGACCGCATAGTTACATTATGGAGTATATGTACGAGAGAAGAGGGAAGAATAAAGTATAAAAACACTGACAAGGAAGGAAGGGACCAGGTTGTAAAGGGCTTTATATTCCAAATAGATGAGTTTTTATTGGACCTTAGATATAATAAGAAGACAGTGGAGTTTATCGAGTAGCAGGGTGACATGGTCAGACTTGAGCTTTAAGAAAATACCTTTGGCAGTTGAGCGGCAAATGGATTGATATGGGAGGGAGGGGGTACTAAACAGTGAGGTAATAAGGACAGCTGGGTGGTACATTGGATAGAGTGCCAGGCCTGGAGTCAGAAAAACTTATCTCCATGAGTTCAAATCTGACCTCAGATCCTTACTAGCTGTTTGACCCTGGACAAGTTATTTAACCCTGTTTCCTCATCTGTAAAATGAGCTTGAGAAGGAAATGGCAAACCAGTCCAGTACTTCTGCCAAGAAAAGCCCAAATGGGATCACAAAGAGTCAGATAAGACTGAAAATGACTCAACAACAACAACGAGGGTCTGTATCACGGTAGCAGCTATGTGAGTGAAGGAAGGCATATACAGGAGATAGTGGTGAAGGTAGAAAAGATGAGATTTGATAACAACTTAAATATAAATAGTGAATACAAGTGAGGGCAAAGAATAGGATTAGGAGGGGTGAGGCATGAGAAGCCATAGAATGATAGAAATTTGTGGTGAGATAGATTAATGTCTAAACTTTTCATTGGGAAAATGGAACCCTTACGAGAAATGATAAAGTCTAAAGCATATGACCACTCCCTATATGTAGCAGATATGGACTGAAGAAGTAAATCACGGCATTTATGGCGACTGTTGGATGTTGGAGGTTAGGGTGTCTAAGGGAACATCAACATGGGTGTTGAAGCACCCTAGCATAAGGTGCTGGGGAGGATAGGAAACCAGGAGTTGATCTCTGCTGAGAGAATGGCCTGAAGGCCAATATATAACAGTCATCATAATTTGGATTGGGTTGAAAATATTCCCATTATGTACTTCACAGGAAGAAAGTTTGTTTTAGGAAGAAATTCAAGTATTCTACTGCTTGGGAGATAGTGGATCTCAGAGAGAAGACTCTGAAGGAGCAGACTTCAGGAACCTTCTCAAAGAGTCTTCTTCCTGGCTCTCTGGTAAGAGGTCTCATTATTCCTAAAAGAATGTAGCTGTGATCTTGCCACAGGACTTTTCTTTGCTAAAAACTTTTCCTTCCTGAAGCTTCAGCGACCATGGCCAGCCAGAAGAGCAATGGAATAGGCTCAGTGAGTGATATGCCTAGTGAAGCATAGGACACCATGAGAGAACAACAAAGGGTAACATGGTAGGTCTGAATTGCCCACCCAACTCTATTCCCCTCGTGTTTAATCTCTGTACTTTCTCACAATCCCTATTAGGGGTGTATATGTTTAGAGGAGAATGTGCCCTCAGTTTATTGGGGGGAGGGGAAGAGGCAAAGAGTGGTCGATTGTAAGTCTTATTACGCTCTTGCAGTAAATGCCTTTGTTTTGAGTTACGTGCATCCCCTTGCTGACTATTGATGCCCTCCAGCCATTTTCTTACCTTCTCCCTTGCTAATAAGCTCTTTTGAATGACTTAATCCTTTTAGGTCTAGAACTCCCATCCTCAGGTCTTTTTTGCTTTGATTGCTAAGTGCATTACATGGCCCACTATATCTAGACAGTCTCAACTGGCTTCATGTTCCTCCCAGGCCCTTTTCTTGTCATCTGCATTGCCCACTACTGCAACCTGCAGACCACTGGACATTGCCATCCACCCTGCTGAAGCATATGTGCCCTCCCCACTCCCTCTCCTCTTCCTTCTTGCCCACTTTCCAGCTCTGGAACTGTAATCAAATCAACACTATTACTGCTACTGGAAAAAAAGTGTCAATACCCTATGGCTAGACTGATCCCTTTGACTTCCCAAAGTATTTGTATCTTAGTGCTCTTAGTAGTTCTGGACAGAAAATAGTGCTTAATAAATGTTTTATCTTTCATTCATTCACACATCAGTGGGGATCTGAGAATTAAGTTCTGAGAGCCAAAAGAACATCTTAAGCCTAGGGTAACCATCCTCTAGGGAACCAGCCTACAATTTGGAGAGTAGATGGGCAAGGTGCCACAGAAGTATCTTATTATTGTTTGAACAGGTTTTAGAGATCTTAGGGACCTTTAGCCAAATCCTTATATCTTATAGAGGAGGAAACTGAGTCCCAACTAGGTTTTAGTGACTTATCCAATGTCACAAAACTAGTGTTTGTATTAGAAATACAACCCAGGTTTCTTGTTATAAAGCAGACAAATCAAAACACTCTCTAATCAATTAGATGCATTTCCCCATTGACCTGATGAGATTACAAAGTGAAGGCTTTTCTTGATAGACTTCTGAAAGGCACCACCCATTAGGTATAGGAATGTACCCAAAGGTACCTTGCTGATAGGTCCCAAGAATGAATGATAATTAGCTAACTGAGGCTTGGGGATGTGGAGTCTTGTTGGGGAAGCTGCCCACTGACTGGACTTTCTAGAGAGAGATTTCCTAATTCAGTGTGCTTCTTGGAGAAAGACAAAAATTATTCGCATGATTACTGTACAGCATCTTGCTTGGAGAGCAAAACCTGTGTGTTTTTCCAACAGGATATTTGAAACAGGAAGGGTATTGCTGGTTCAGCAGCCTCTGCAACATTTTTTTCCCCCAGAAAGAATCTAAACCAAAGTCTTAGGGAGATTTTGTAGGACTCAATGGGAAAGAGAATCTCACAAAAATGACAAGGGCTTGCTAGTAGTACCCCCAAATTCAGCTCCCTTCAGAAAGAGCTGATGGGCTATTTGAGAGCTCCATGCATTTCTGTATCTAAACTTTATGGGATACAATGAGTCTTTTACATATTATGCACATTATTTGCAGGTGAAATAAAGGCAGGTCTGTACCTATTATGTATTTAAATCAGTGAGTCCTTAAACTCAGTAGGTACGTACTATGTGCCAGGCACTGTGTTAAAGAATGGGGTCACAAAGAAAGATAAAATTACTCTCTGCTCTTAAAGAGCTCATATTAGATCTGTCTCTAATGATGGAGACAACATGAAAAAAATTATGTCCAAACAAGTAGTATACAGGATACATCGGAGATAATCAGTAGGAAAGACACTAGAATTAAGGGGAATTGGGAAAGGTTCCCTGTAGAAAGTAGGATTTTTACTGGCCTTAAAGACAATGAGGGAAGCCAGGAGGCAGAGCATTCTGGACATAGAGAACAGAGAGTGAGAAGGCACACTGTCAGGAGAGAGAGTGTGGTGTGTGAGGAACAGCAAGAACACCCATAAGGTGCCAGGAATTTTCTAATATTTCTTGCTGTTTCATAGAGTCATTAATTTTCTATTTGTTCTACTCTAGTTTTCAGGAATTCCATTTCTTGGATAAGGTTTGCCACTTTCTCTTCTAAGTTATTTATTTACCTTCCATTTTTTTCTAAAGAGTTTTATTTCATTTTTATCTTTTTCTTCATTCCTTTTAGGTATTCTTGTAGTCCTTGGGGAAAATTCACTTTCTTCATTTTACTCCCTGCTTACAGGGGTTACAGAGTTTCTCTTTCTTTTGGGGAATTTCTAGATTGACACTTATTTTACATACTGATGGTATCTTTTTTGCTATATTCATCTCCCTTAACTCTTGCTCATGAATTGAGGCTTTTGACCTAGAACAGGCTTCACCTTCTGCTGCGCTTTTGGGTGCGGTGGTTGGCTCTGCTTGGTCTTTCCTTGGGTCACCTGGGTTCCTGAGCTGAACTCTTCCTCCCAGGTTTAGTCTCTCATGGATTTTTGAGGTTCAGAGTTTTGGATCTTCAGGTCTCTCTGTGATCTCAGTACTGTGGATCCCTGGGGTTTCCCAATATGAAGTATTTGCATTGGCCGTGACTAGTTGCGCTGGACGGGTGTTAGATGTCTGTCTGGGCTGTCCCAGGCTGAATGCTTCCATACCATTCTGAACTCAGAATGCTGCCAAGTAGTTCTGGTTGCTATCAGGCATCTGGAATTCCAAGGTCCCAATCTGGGGCTTTCTGAATACCCTGAAGCTTTTTATCCAGCCCATCACATTCTGACCTTGCTGAAGGTTTCTCTGGGAGGTCTTCTACTCTTACTGTCTCTGGACACAGAGCCTTTCAGGCTACATGTTTCTCTGACTTGTCATTGGTTGGGACTCTGTGTTTTGTTTTTTGTTTTTTTTTCTAGGTTGGTGTTGATTTTACTAGCAATCCCTTTCTTATTACCTGCAGGTTTCTGGCTGATTTTGGTATAGTTCTGGAATGGAAGTCACTTATTGTAAATTATCATTGAATTTCTTGATCATTATTCAGTCTGGTACAATTTTCGGGTTTTTGCTAGCAGAGGTTCCCATAGTGGGTGATACTGTACTGGAAAGATCCAGAGGGTGCTTGGTGCAATTGGGGGATACTGAATAAAAATAAGGGGGCAGTGGAAGCACAAGTAAAGAAGAGAAGAAAATTTTGAAAAACCGTTTGTACATATTTTATCAGTTATGTAACAGAGTTAAGTCATTGTGATTACATTATTTTCTAAATAAACACACAAAATGCAAATCATAACTTGATCAGTGGTCAAATCTACTGACAGGTCTTAACAAGCAAGTGTTGGCAGATGAGTGTGTCCTGCATTGTTGGCAAGTCCAGCATGCATAGGCAGGAATATGTATGTGTAATGACTTGTTGAAATATGATACTATATGGTTACATGATGCAATATTGCATCACCAAAATTTCAATGCAGGAAAGAAACACAAATTTACAATAAATTATTACATTTAAGATGTGTCTTTTTAAAAATATATATATATATATTTTTGTAAATGATGCAAATTTTTAGAAAACATGTCAAAGGGTTAAAGAAAGTAGATTTTCAAGGGGCCACTGAGTAATTTTTTAAAGGGGGTGGTAGGCAAAATAAGTTTGGGAACCTCTGTACTAGAGGATGTATGTGGAAGATGCATAATTTGCCTCCTGCTTATGCAGCTATCTTGACCAGAAGTTTTGATCCATTTGCTCCTCCTCCATTAACCATCCATTAACTGGGAAGCGTTTTTTGTGGGGGGTCAGGGGAGAGGCATCATTTTACAGCTATTTGAGAATTCTTTTTCTTGCATGGAATATAGAGGCTGCCTTTAAACAATATAAATGTGCCTACCCTTCTCTCACCTGTGACTTCCTTTGAATCCTTCCCTTGATGATGCCTAGGCAGCAGCATTAGGTCTCTACTTAGTGATATAATGTAGTTCTTCAGATATTGTTCTGCAGTTGTTACTTTTAGGTGAACTCTAGGAATAAATGTTTCAACTGAGTCCATAGCCTCTGGGAATTGCTTTTCACAAGAGAACCACCTGAGTTCAAACATTAGTTTCAGATATAGACAATAATGGCCTGTGTATGACTGACTTGGGGAAACAAATGTCCCAGTGGGTCTTGGCATAAAATTCATAGGCATTGGAGACTTCTTGAATTCTTGAAAAGATCCTTGATCCTTGGAAACTCTACAAATGTAAAACAAAATCCCTCCAGTCCATAGTAGATAGTATTTATGAGCTGCTGTGATAAAATCTTTTTGTCACCTCTGTCAAGATATTAGGAGACATCCTGTTTTCCAGAGCTAAGGCCCAGCAAGCAATCATTGCTTTGATCTTGGCATAATAACAATCCTTTGCTTTCACCCTCTGGATAATCTCACCTTCTGGCAAAATTACATAATTATTGTATTGCTTTGACCAGCACCAGGTATCATCTGAGCTTCTCCGAGCTTGGACAAGAACTGGACAAGTACCCATGTTCTGGTCCTGAAGCCCTGCTATGAATCAAACTTGTCTCATTGTTGCTGTTACCCTTCATTGTCAGGGCTACAGCTCCTGGTATAGCCATTGGTATAAGTAAGGAGATCTCTCTACACTGCCTTGGGTTCTCCCCATTCAGGGGCAGGTCCCTGGCACATGTGTCTAATCCCCCTCCTTATTGCAAGTCATTTCCCTGGCTTTGAAATTAAACTTCTGTTAGACTCTCCTGTCTTTAGCCTGCTCTGTTTGGCTCAGACCATCTACAGATTAGAGGCTGGTTTGGTCCAGTTGACATCTCCCAGCCAGCCTTCAGGTGATAACCCTTTCCAAGCTTAAGCTATACTTCAGATGCCAAACAAGCATCCCCATGGTTTTCCCCAAGGTCTTTTAACATTTTATAACCACCAATGCTACACCTGAAATATAAACCTATTATCCCTTGCTCCCACTACTTAATTAGCTCACCTCCTTTTCCATTCATAATTTTCCTCAGTGTTATCTGTTACATCACTTCTTCCATGTAAGTCATTTCTGGGCATATGTTGTTGTTTGTTGCTTCAGTTATGTCCAACTCTTGGTGACCCATTCGGGGTTTTCTTGTTAAAGATACTGGAGTGATTTGCCCAGGATCAAAAGGTAGTAAGTGTCCGAGGACAGATTTGAACTCAGGAAGATGAGTCTTCCTGACTCCACGCCCAGCGCTCAGTTCACTGGGCCACCAACCTGGGCATGTACTGCAGCCTATTTGCACCCACAGTTTATCCCTCCATTGTGCTTTGGATTATTCACACCTAAAACTGAAATGTTCTAAACTTAGAGAGACAGTATCGAATAATAGTTAGAAAACTGGCCTTGAAGTTAGACAGACCTGGACCTAAGACCTGGGCAGGAGCCTCTGATACATACTAATTATATGACCCTGAGCAAATCATTAAACCTCTAATGTACTAAGCAACTCTCTAAGACTAAGTTTCAGAGACGGTGACAGCCTGAATTAGTAGGAGTTGTCTCAACAGGCAGCTATCTATATCAGTGATATCACAGACCCAGTCCCTATCCCTATGCAGAATTAATAACCAAACAGCATCTCTGTGGAAATATTTAATCAAAACCGCATTACAATAATAACAATAATAATATATATATATAGTATGCTATATGATATATACTAGCATTATTATTACTATATAATATACAACATATGCTATGTACTATTATTATTATTATTATTATTATTATTATGCACCTGGGAGAAGTTTTCAATCATCAAAGCACTAAACAATTCCCAAATGTAATGCACTCCACCCTTTTACTTTTGTTCAATTCTGGGCCCAATTCACTGGCCATTTGCAGTGCTTGGATCAGATATGCATCGATTTAATGTATTAAAGGACTGGCAATCTATAGCTTATCATAGTTCTGAAAATAAGCATTTTTATTCATTTAGTTTTTCAGTCTAGTTTGGACACCATAGAAAGACTAGCAGAATAATTTTAAATCAGTAAGAGAAGACTAATGGTGAGAAATGAATAAGCATTTGAAGAAAAATTCCATCTTTCTTCATAACAAAGGGAACTAAGTCAAAATTCATTGAGAAAGGTAAAAATAACACAAAAATAATGCAACTTCCCCAAAAGATAATGAAATAGTTCAAATACTTAAATCAAAATGATTCTAAAGAGCAATCAAATAAGTAAAATATCAAAGAAAAAAAAGATTGGGAAAACATGCAAACTCTACACAGACCCAGTGTTCTAACACACTACTCCATCTACCTGCTTCCTATACCACTTGGAAGCAGAAGAAGTAAAGATGAAAGAGAATCAAAAAAATATGCTCAGACACCATCTAGTCTGGCTCTATTAGAACAAGAATCTGATATACCAGACAAATGGTTGTCCAGCCTCTTCTTAAAGACCTCCAACGAGGGAGATATTCACTATCTCTTAAAGCTGTGCTTTCCATTTTGGATAATTTTCTTAGGAAGCTTTTCCTTACATTATGATAAGAACTGGCTCTTGGCAACTAAGAACATGCTATTTATTCTCAATTCTACCCTCTGGGGCCAAGCAGAACAAATCTAATCCTACTTCCATATGGCAGTCCTAGAAATAATTGAAGGCAGTTATCATTATCTGCTCCTCCTCCCCCATCCATCCAGCCTTCTCCAATTTAAACTCCCTACTCCTGTGAACCAGTCCTTGACTAACATGTTCTCTAGTCCTCTTCTTGCCTATTTTTGGACACTTCCCAACTAGTCTGATATGTGGAGCCTGGAACTAGACTCAGTTGTTCAAATGTGATGAAATGGTTAAGTTCTTCATTTGGGATAATATCTCTTTCTACATGCAACCTAGGATAGCATTAGCTTTTGGGGCAGCCATTTCACACTGTTGACTCATATCAGTCTCACAATCCACTAAAATCTCCGATCTTTAGAAAGAAATTGCTGCTCTACATTTGTATAGTTGATTTTAAGAATCCAAGAATACAGAAATTTGCATTTATCTTTATTAAATTTAGTTTTATCTGGTTTGGCCCCATTATTCTAAACTCTGCCATCCAATATCTTATCCAGGAAAAGGAGATGGAATTGTAAAGGATGTTGGGGTGTTTGGGGAATTGTAAATGGTAGAAAATGTTTGGGGAATATGGAAAATTCTGGAGGACTTGGGATAGAGTAAAGGGAGGAGAAAGAGAAGGCCTTCAGATATAGGAAGAGAATGCATAAAGTCAAGTGTGTGTTGGAACTGGCTCAAACCAGCTCATTAGAGCCAATCATTAAATTTTACACTTTAAAATCAGCAAATGCTGCAAATCAGGGCTGGATTTATTATTTTTTCTTTATCTAGATTTTTTTTTATTTTTGATTGTCTAGACTTAGGAAAATGATGGAGAAAGTTTTAATATTGTAGATTAAACTTAAAAGTATGCCATGTATATTTGTTTTCCTGGAGAGCTGGGTGTTAAACATTTACCAACACATCACTGACCACTGGAAGGGTAAAGAAAGAGAAGTTCTAGAGCTGAAGAAGAACTTGAGGGGAAGAATAAGATAAGGACCTAGGAAGTAGGATCAAGGGACAAAAAGAACATCAGTTGAAGAATAAAGAAAAAGGATGAAAGATGAAGCAAATTTCAAGAAAAAGGGAGTTGTTAAAACAATGTATATTCATAATACAACTTGATGAGACAAGTACATAGAAGGTTTAGTAAGATGAGATTGAAAATCAGGGGTGGTTATAAAGGTGCTAATAAAGTGAGAAGGTGAGGAGAGTAACAACTTGAGAGTAGAAGACACCCCAATGGATACTTTCCACCAATCGGTTTGCCAATGCTATTCTTCAAGGAGACTGTCAACAAGTAAGCTAAAGACTTGAAAAATCTCACTTCCCACAAGTGTAGAGAAGAGGGAAATTTTTTCAGTGACCTGAGTAGACTATAGTAATGTTTTTATTTCTGTTTCAGCCAAATAACTCTTATCCCATGTTCTAAGAACAGTCTGGTCTCTCATTTACCAGATAAATTAAAGGGTCATGAGAAATATTCTCCTATTTTCCAGGTTTTCAGGAAAAATGAAATATTTCATTTTAAAGATGGAAGAAGGGCTTTACTATAATATGAAAACAGAGAAGAATGACCTTAAGAATCTTGAGAAAATCCTGACATGTCAGAAGGGTAGAAGGTGAAAGAATATCACACTGGGAGGGGTGGGACAGGGAAAAATAAGGATCACTTAACACTGGGAGCTAAGAAACAGTTTTGAATCTCTTTGCCTGGAGGAAGGAAATGTGTCTGTAGAGGACAAAGCAGGTGCTTATCATTGAAGGAGTGAAGCAGCATACCCACTGAGATTTTCAGGTGATTTTACTCTTCAAATATAAAGGAATCATGAGGGAAGCTTCCCTTCTGATTCTCATCAGCAAGGCGGAAGTGATTGTGGGGGTGGAAATTATGGGAATTTGCAGGGAAGGTGAATAAATACATTTTGAAATATTTGAAAGAGAGAAAAACTATAGCCATCAGATGGCACTGGTAAGTAAAATCAGCTTGAATTATCATTTGAGGGTGGTGATGGTGGGGAATGCACAGGAGTCAGAGGAACTCCTTCCCACTTCCTTCGCAGGGCAGGGCTTCCCTGGCAACTCACTCCCTTTGTGGGGCAGGACTTTCCTTTAAAACTCAACACACTTTGCCTTCCATAAGAAAGTGAATAGTTGTCACCTTACTCACCTACTCTTGGAGTATGCCAACTCATATTCTTCAAGAATGTTTTTCCAGGCCATGGTTCTCTCTTTCTTTCAGGGCACACATTTAAAGAACCCAATAGGGGCAGCTAAGTGGTACAGTGGGTACAGCTCCAGCCTTGGAGTCAGGAAGACTTGAGTTCAAATGCAGCCTCAGACACTTGATATTTACTAGCTGTGAGACCCTGGGCGAGTCACTTAACCCCAATTGCCTCACCAAAAAGCAAATAAATAAAGAACCCAATAACCTCTCATCTCTATAAAATATGTAGCTCTGAACCTCAGACCAGTTTGCACTAGAAAACTCCACCTTGGACTTACAAATACTCAATAACTTGCATCTCCCCCCTTTCCAGGTGGTGTATAATATTCAAGGAGGGTCAAAATCACTGGCCAATGCATTTTATGATAGGTAAATTTAAAAATCTAAATTGGAAGGAACAGGTAATTATATTATTCAGTTGAATAATATAATAATATCTTATGTTTTCAGATTGCTTTAAGGTTTACAAAGTGCTTTGTTCCACTTTAAAGTAGGTGGTACAACTATTAATTATACTGGTTTAATAGACGAAGAAACCGTAGCGTGAGGACCTTATTCGTCTTGCTTATGCAGCTAGTAAAGGGCAGGTGGAGGGGAGTAAGGATTCAGACTCGGGTCTTCTAACTCAAAAGCTAGTGTTTACTTGTTTATTTTTCAATCAGTTGTTAACTGAGTTGGTTGCTGTCAATCTACTAATATTACTAGAATGTATATTGATTTTCAAAACTTTAGATGTGTTGTTAATCCAGCCAGGTACCCACAAAATATAAAAAAGGAATGCTGATTGATTGTTTGTTGGGTCGATACTTGCTGGAGAGGTTATTGGACACATGGATGGTACTCACACAAGATGAGAAGTCATAAGTTTCAATTCAAACTGAAAAAAAAAGAAAAGGATTACTTATATTAATGAAATTATAGATCTACTGAAGTACTGAAATACTGAGTTAAGTACCTAGGCAGCTAGGTGATACAATGGATAGAGCTCTGGGCCTGGACTCAGAAAGACCTAAGTTCACATTCAGCCTTACACTTACTAACTGTGTGACCCTGGGCAAGTCACTTAACCTTTATTTGCCTTTGTTTCCTCATCTGTCTAATGAGGATAATAATGCACCTAACTCCTAGGGTTGTCATGAAGATCAAATGAGATAATATTTGTAAGTCACTTTGCAAACCATAAAGTACCTCTAGGTATTATTTATTATTATTATTATTATTATTATTATTATTATATATAAATAGATTACAAAGTTTTAGAATGCTAAGTAGTTTCACCTCTCTGAATCTTAATTTCCTCATCTGTAAAATAAAGGGGTTAAACTGCATGATATGGAAGTACTTTCTAAACTCTAACATCTTATAAATCTGTGAATTACAACCTATATAGGATGAAGAGTTTGTCCAGTATCCCACATCTTCCCAGTGGTATATTTGCTTCAGGTCCAGCCTCAGAGATGAAGATCCCTACCTTGTAAGTCTGAAAGACATGATCAAGTCTGGAACAGACAGGAGGAAGAATAACCATGTTTCAAATAAAGAAGACTTCCCAGAAGGTCAGTTTTGGAACCAATGCAGGAATTTGGATCTGCTCAAGGATTGAACTAAAAGAGATTTAGTAGGAATTTAAGACATGTTAACTCCAGAAAAAAAAAAAAAACAGTTTTCTCATAATTTTCCCAATAAGTGACAATGGAAGATCAGGATAAATTTTCCTGAATCATTTTGGATGGCAATGGTTTCCTATATTCACCCAGTCCAAGTTCTTGCACTCCAGCATTGTGTGGATTTTCCTCATAAAAATCAGTTTTTGAGGTTTCAGGAGAGAGGATCATCAATCTTCCCCTGAGAGGGGATGGCTACCAAGACACAATCAGGGACCACCCAGTGAGGAAGAGCCACTATCAGGGGTACCCTTACCTCTTGCTGTCCTTTGTCCTTCTCCTGATGATGACTCCTGGCTTCTCTGATTCCAAGACATAGCCAGTTGGGAAGAGAAATGTTGGTATTTGTAACAGTTGGATGAGTTGATAATTACCAGTCATAAGCCTTCTAGTGAGATGGAGTGATGGAATGTACACTACCACTGACTCCCGAAGTCATCTGGGCCTTCTTGGCATTTACTCTGCTTCTTTACCTTTCAGATCTCTAGGAATTATCATCTGATCTACTTATGAATCCTAAGGAAAACTGGGCCTTTCTGTCTGTCCTGCAATTGAACTTTTATAAATAAATATATATGTGTGTGTATGTATATATGTATATATATGTATATATATATGTATATATATGTGTGTGTGTATATATATATATATATATATAGTTTCCCCCCATCATGAGGATAGGAAGTCTTTTTTTCCTATTTATTTGTATCCCTAGCACTTAACATAGTTCTTGGAATAAAGTTAATGCTTAATAAGTAATTTTTCTTTCATTTAATTTACTTAGTAGCTATTGAGTCAATTCTTCAATGGATCTATGATTTCATTTGGTATCAGTTGAAACTCGTCCATACCTTCTTAATGTGTGAATTTCTTTTCCATGTCCTGTCATTATTCCTTCATAGAGAATCCACTGAATGTGCCTAAGGCCTTCTTCTAAGTCTTAACAATCAGTGGCTACCAGCGCTACTCTTGGACTGACATTCTATTATTCCTCTCCCATACTGTGTGACCAGCCCATAAATGCTTGTTCTTTGAATTTTTTTTAATTTTTAAAAAGCTTTTTAATTAAAAAAACAAACAAACAAAACAAAACCACTAGCCACCTTCTGACAGAGAAATGATGGACTCATTATGCAGAATAAGATATGCATTTTTAGACATCCAGAATATGGGAATTTCTGTGCTTGACTATGTATATTTTATTACAAATGTTTTGCTTATTTTTTCCCAGTGAGGGAAGAGGAAAGGATAGAAAATAAATGCTTGTTAATTGAAAAAAATTAATTTAATTTACATGATCAACCTGACTTCCTTTCTGATCATACGTTTCCTAGATGATATCTTCTAGGCAGCATAGCAGAGTGAATAGAATCCTTACTAGCTAAGTGTGGAGGAGTTCATTACCAGCAAGTTAGCCACCAGTGTGTTTGTGTGTATGTATTTCAGCTCCAGTAATAAGATCTACACCAGGGGAGAGATTATCCACAGTGATGAAATATTGTATCTTTTAAGAATTGAAGTATCTTGCCTTACATTTGTATATCACATGCCATTAAAAAGAGATAGATGTGTGGACTTCTGTACATGGGTTTTACTGAATGAGAATAAAATCATGGGAGAATATCTCTTCCTAAGAGAAAGATGGCAAAAACAAAACATTAATTCTATCATGTCTAATACTTGTTTTTAATCATAATAGTTCATGTTTTTACAGTGATTTAAGTTGCAAAGTATTTTAAAAACATTATTTCATTTAATTCTCACAACAAATCTATGAAATGGATGCTATTATTAGATTATTTCATTTCATCCTCGCAACAGCCCTGTGAGATAGATATTATTATTTCCATTTTAAAAATGAGGAAGTTGAGTTTCGATGGTGTTAAGGGGCTTGGAGCTTGCTCAGGGCTCTCTCTCTGTCTCTCTTTCTCATCTGAGGTAGAACCCAAACCTAGGTCTTCCCAACTCTAGGTACAGACTTTATTTATTATGCCACATAGTTTCTTGATACAAAGCTAATGATACTTTTTAATGTGAAAAATTATAATTATCAACTAACATAGTAGACTAAAATATGTATTATAAGGCACATACCTACAGAACTATTCTTAAATTTTATTCACCAAATTCTATTCTTATAAAAGTGACTGAAAAGACATTAATTCATATAGAATCATTCAACTTTAAAGATTATCTAGTCCCATCCTCTAATATTGTTATATTCTAAAAGCATGGCTCACATTGCATGACTATAGGAAAAGTGCAAATCTTGGTTACAAGTACACAGCTTAAAACCCCTATATCTGGAAAAAACAGCAGGCATATGCTGTTAAACATAATCAATGTGTTCATTTGTTTTGCTTAACTCTGCTTCTTTTTCACAAAAGAGAGTTTTATGGGGGGAGGGAGGCAGGGTAACTAAAAAAAAAACCAACAAAGTTATTTTAAGGGTTTTTTTTTTAAAGAAAAGAGCCATGAGAATTTCTGAATATTTATGATAGCCAGGTCATTTACTGCATAAGGTCGTAACTCTTTCTGGAAAGTCTCTACATAATGACCCTGTATACAAGGTACTCTGTTACTCAACTGACAATTCAAAGTATAAAACAAGAAAAACCAGCACCAAAAATTTCGGGAAACTCCAAAGATCTTTTGTACCTTCAGCATAGAGGACTAAGGATTATGAGCTGGAGCTCATACCTCAGCCTGTTAAGTGCTTACAAATTATGCCATGGATTCCTCTGATTTTTTTATCTGTTAAAGTGAGATTCAACAATTATAAGAAAATGGTATTCCTATAGTTTCCCAAAAAAAGCAAGTTTCTTGTAATATTATTTTCAACTGTTGATTTGGAATGCACAAAGAAAATCACATTTGCTTTAATAAAAACCAAGCAATTCTTTTGAATTTTCAATTTGACATGTGCCAATCACTCTCATTTAGGTACAAAAATCATAAACATGTATCTGTGAAATAGCACAACTCAAGATATTTCTTTTAAAAGCTTAATAATATCTATCTATGTATTTATCTATCTAGGAGTAATGGGAAAGACTGCTGTATTTGAAGCTGAGACCTGGATTTGTTTTTCTTTAATATTTTATTTTTTTCCAATCACACATAAAAACGATTTTTAAAATGTGTTTTAAAAAATTTTGAGCTCCATATTCTCTCCCTTCCCTCCCCTCACTTCTCATTGAGAGGGCAAGAATTTTATATAGGTTATATATGTGCAGTCATGCAAAATATATTTCCATAGTAATCATGTTTTAAAAGGAAACAGACCAAAAAAGAAAGGAATCTCTCCCCTGAAAAATAAAGGAAGTTTAAAGAAAAAGGGGTTTCGACCCTCATTCAGACTCCATCAGTTCCTTCTCTAGAGCTAGGTAGCATTTTTCCTCCTAAATCCTTTGCAATTGTCTCAGGTCACTGAGAATAGCTAAGTCATTCACAGTTGATCACCATACAATGTTCTGATTCTGTTCACACTTTGTGTCAGTTAATGTAACTCTTTGCAGGTTTTTCTGAAATCATCTTTCTCATCTTTTCTTAAAGCACAATAGTATTCCATCAATCATATACCCTATCTTGTTCAGCCAGTCCCCAATTGATGGGCATCCCCTCAATGTCCAATTCTTTGCCACTACAAAAAGAGCTGCTATAAATATTTTTGTACATATTAATCCTTTTCCTTTTTTAAAAAATCTCTTTAGGATAAAGACCTAGTAGTGGTATTGCAGGTCAAAGCATATGCACAGCTTTATAGCCATTTGGGCATAATTCTAAATTGTTCTCTAGAATGGTTGGATCAGATCACAACTTCATCAACAATGCATTAGTGTCCCAATTTTCTCATATCCCCTCCAACATCTGTAATTTTCCTTTTCTGTCATATTAACCAATCTGATATGTGTGAAGTGATACCTCAGAGTTGTTTTAATTTGCATTTCTCTAATTAATATAGAGACCTGGATTTGAATCTGTACTTCATGCACCTACTTAAAAGTAAAGTCATGGACATGAGTTAGTTTCTCTTATCCTCAGTTTCTCTATCTGTAAAATGGGAATAACAATGCTTGCATTATCTACCTCCCAGAGTTGTGAGGAAAGTGGTTTAAAATTCTTAATGTGCTATATTTTATAGCAATGGAAATGATTTGTTTTCCTTTGATCACATGTTAAAGCTCCTTTTACTAGTTGTAATAGATCTTCAGTTCTGAACATCCATAAGCTTACATTAGTGTGTGCTGGAGTCAGGAGATTAACCTTTTACTGTATGTCCTCAAATAAAATTCAGTGTGCTCAATTCCTAGCAGTATGGGGACTTCAAAGAATCACCCCAAAGCCAACAGTCAACAACTAACAAAGAAGCATAAATGTCCATTTCTGGAAGCCTACTGCTCACTTTTTGCTCCATATCTTCACACACACACACACACAAAATAAAGTTATGAGAACACTATGTGCAATGTATTATGTATAGACCTTCTGGACAACACAAAGAGCTGAAACCTCAGTCTCAGAGCTCCTTGGAGTCTAACTAGAGGCAAGGCATACACAAATGAAGAGTATTTTACTTCGTATTTAAATTTCTTTTGTTATTTAAAACAATACAGGGCACCTTGTGATAAAGTACCAAGTGAGAAATACAGATAATAAGGTGTGTAGGGGTTCAGAGGGGTCCTTGAGTAATCAGGGAAGGCATCCTCAGCCCAGAAAGACTTGAACTGGGTCTTGAAGCTTGAATAAGATTCAGAAGGTAGAAGACAAGGAAGGAAGGTGAGAGAAATCTTCCCCAAGGATTTCAGTATTTGGAAATGAAATAGCCATAATAATGAGGGAATTATACAGCAGGAGAGAGAAAGTATGCTCTTTGGACAGCACTGTGAATCTTGAATTAACAGTCCAGGACCACCCATTCCTCTGGATTCCTTCGAGAAACCTCTGTTCAAGATGTTGCAGAATTGATTAATCCTGATTTAGACTTTTCCCCTTGTGAACCCACAATTAAAACATTCATGGTAAAGTTGGTCCTCTCCTCCCTTGATCACCAAAAGATATTTCCTCATTTAGAAAGATGATTTAAAGTATCCTACCATCCTGTTGCTAGTTTCCCTTCTGTTTTCACCCCTTAAGATACTGGAATGAAATGAAAGATGGGTGAATGTCCCAGAGATAGATGCTAATTCAATAGAGATGTTCTGTTTCTATTTCAGATGCGTTACATCCACTAGTCTTCCAGATGCGCTAATGGAGAGCAGAGAATTTTTTGGATGCATGTCTCTTTTCTACACAGTAACCACCACAACTCAGGACAATTTATGTATTTTAGAATAAAATGTTTTCTCGCACAAAAGGGTGAAAAATAAAAACAGGGTGGCCCGGGGCGCAAGGAAGCTGTTGTTGCAGGAATCCTGCAAGTTAATGTGAGAATTCACCCGGGACTCTAAGAAAGATGTGGAGTGGGAAGGGGGGGGGAACAAAAACTCTCTTCCCCTTGCAGCTGTCCCTTTCCTTCATTTGTTGCTCCAATAAGCAGTAATTAGGTCCTGAGCTAATGGTGTCAGCTGATCTGCTGTTTTTAGGCTAGACCCAGAGGAATCTCCATGGAAACCCTGCTGGAGTCATCCCCCCACCTGGATGCTGCGTGCTCCTTTCTGCCACCTGGCTGCTGCCTGGCCCGCTGCTACCACTTCTGTTGCCTCCTCCCTGTCTCTAACCTGCAGCCTGCAGCATGCGCACTGCCCCCGGGATCCCTAAATGGGACAATTCTGCCCGTGACGTCAGCGCCCAGCCGTCTCCACAGAAACTTTTGTCCCACTGGCCAATCAGGGAGCTCGGAAGGGGCTGGGGAGGGGGGCGGGAGGAGAAGGGAGTTGGGGCGGGGGGGGGGGGGGCGTGGAGAGGCGAGAGGTTTAGTGTGTGGAGCTGTTCAAGCTCAGCCTGGGCTGTCAGTCCCTGCTCCAGCCGCTGCGCGAGACCTTCTCATAGATTCATACACACTTTCTCTCTCTCTCTCTCTCTCTCTCTCTCTCTCTCTCTCTCTCTCTCTCACTCACTCACTCACACACACACAGGCTTCATGGGAGAGGGAGGCACTGACCATTTTGCAAGTGCTGGGACAAGACTGCCGTGCGGTGGGTGCAAAGACTCTTCCTCCCCACTTCTTGCTTTCGCTCTGGATACAGAAGACAGGGGAAGTACGGCATTTGAATTGGACTAGGTATTTGTGCACTTGTCTGGCAGTCTACTTAGGAAAGCAGCTGAACTGGACGAGTTCATGCCTTAACAGAGTATAATAAAAGGGGAAGGATTGCAGCTACTGCACGAGGAAGATGGGAACTCCTCTATTTCTATCTCTTCAATAAACGGAATGAAATACTGAATGGAGGAACCGCACACTACATTTGCCTGGGAAAATCGTCCGGCGGAACTAACAATTTGGCTACTTTCTTCAGAGGAGGGGGTGTTCATTACTTGGCAGGGGGAAAAAAGAAACCAGAAACCGAATGTATGAATTTGAAACCATTGGCCAAGCAAAGGGAGAAAATCAATCAAGATTGTATTTTAAACAAAGGTTTTCTAAGCTTTTGTACCATAAACTTACTTCAGTGTCTCGTGACCAGTTTAGCGGAGACGGGAGGATAATCCAGAGGAGTCCTACATGTGTGCATCATTATTAAACTGCAGACACACCGACAGCCGCCTTCTTTCATTTACCAACATCCAACTGGAAATTGAAATCTCTATTCCGTCCAATAGTTGATCATGTACAAACTCTATATGTATATCAATATATGAATAGCTTATATCCTGGGTTTAACTAGTAGGACATAGATGTGGAGCTGCAATTCAGCCCAGATGAATAAGAGGAGCTTAAATTTCGTAGTATTTTTTTAAAAAGAAAGAATTCTGTTACTGTGAAACAAATTCTGATAGGTTTATAAGATGACAGGTAAGAACTTTCACTGCTCTTAGCACCTTAACGCCCAAAGCAGTGAGCGCTGAGAAGCAGGACCCTGGAAAGGGGTGAGCTCAAGCGACCAATTTGCCCTCCAGTGTTTGCAACCAGGATAGACGCAGCTTTAGGGAAAGGATCAATCAATCCTCCAGGACAATCAGGAGAGAAAAAACCCTGGGAGATTTGAGGAGGGCAGGCTTTTTTTTTTTTTTTAAACCTGCGCTATCCGGGATGGGACCTGGAGGAGGGATGTTATCCTAGGCCTGAACACAAGTAAACATTTTGCATTTTTAGCAAACCAAGATATTGTGTGTTAGTTATTTTAAACCAAACCCCTCTGGGCTAGATGCTTTTGGAGACGTTGGGATGGTCCTGGTTGAACAACATTAAAGAGACTGATAACGTAGAAGGATAAGAAAAGCTTCAGAGACCCCCGTCTTCCCCTCTTCTGTGAGCCGGTGCAATTAAAAATGAACAAGAGACTTGGTAGATCTCGGCACTGATTGCTCCCCACCCCCCTTCCCTGACCCGGACCCTCTCCTCCCTCCCCTATCCCAGCCCCCTAAAGCCAGGATTTGATTGCAAGCGGGACCTCCTCTTGTTCCACATTGTGGTAGTGGATGCATTTTTCATGAGCACTAGGTGAACAGGTGCAAAGTACGTTTGGAAAATCCAGGCGGCCCATTTCGGTGGCGTGGCGTGGCGTGGCGTGGAGGGTGGTATCCGGCCATCTCCGAGGGGATCATGGAGAGCGACCGGGACATGTACCGTCAGTTTCAGGACTGGTGCCTCCGGACTTATGGAGACTCCGGAAAGACCAAAACGGTGACCCGTAAAAAATACGACCGGATCGTCCAGCTCTTGAACGGCTCCGAGTCGAGCTCCACGGATAATGCCAAATTTAAATTCTGGGTCAAATCGAAAGGTTTCCAGCTCGGCCACTCGGACGAGGTCAATGGTGGAGGTGGCAAGCAAGTGCTCTTCGTGCCGGTCAAAACCACGGTTAGTGAAGTCCCTGCCTTCCTCTCGTGTTTGTCCGCCGAGCGACCCACCGAGGCAGCCTGGAGGGGAAGGGGGAAGCCACAGTTGGCTCGTTTCTCTCCCTCCCCCCCCCTCCACCTGCCCTCCCCCTAGTCATCCCCATATCGCATTTGCCAGGCACGTTTCTCCCCACAGTTAAGTCTTTGTGGTTCTTTATTGCACAGCCCTAATGCACTTCGAGTCCCCTCCCTTCCTTCCCCTTCCCCGCACCCTCCTCTGCAGCTTCTCTCCGGGCAGGAGACGGCTTTGGGGGTGGGCTATTGTCCCGTCTCCTCAGCTGCCCGTCTGGCGTGTGTCCTGCCCGCCACATAAAGGCCACATCTTCATCCCACCGCCGCCACTAACTGGTTTGATAATGTACGATTCTGATCGATAGTGTACAGTGTCTCCTTATTGGCACAAAGCCCGAGTGTGGCGCTGGTCGTTGATTTGGGGGTTTCCCCAGGATATCAGGTTTTATTGTTAGACCACAGCCTGGGAGACGCGGGGCAGCCGGCAGGCACGCACGCCTGGATAATTGCGATGACTGGTTAGATTTTAGATATGCGGGTGTGTTCGCTCCCCCTCCGCAAATAAAGAAGCAGTTAGACGATGATCAACAAAGAGAGAGACGGGCTCTGAGCGCGATCAAATGCTGTATTTATTGCTTACTCTTTCTGGGATTGCTCAAGTCTCTCACAGCTTTGAAGCTTGCTTTAAGCACAGTCGCTGGGAACCACTAGTATTGCCAGCTTTGCGAGATCTGAGCCTGGAAAGCTAGACTTGGTTCTTTCTCATAGCAGAAGAGCTATAATGTTGGGTAGCAGCGGGAGCACCAGAATTTCCTATTTAAGAAGATGGGAACTATGGGCCACAAGTAGGTTTGCATATATTAAATTAATAATGCTTCTCTTTCTATATCATGCCACGGTGCGTAGCCTCTTGATTTGGGAGATGACAGAAGGTAACACATCCATCTTTTCATTTCTACCTTGACTTTCTGGTTTCTTAGTAAGCATCCTTATTTACTATTGGCAGTCATTGTTTACAATATCCCTAGAGTATGCAAAAGAGGAGACTTCTAGGGAGCTACTCTACCTTCACTATGAGAGAGGAAAAGGAAAATATTTGAATGTAGTTTGTTTTTTTTTTTTAAGGTATCAGTGAGAAGGCTGTCTTACATTTGAAACAATTTCTTCTATTCAAATTAAAATGTTTTTTTTGGTGGTTGTATTTTATAGGTATCTGGGCATTAGGAAAATGGTAAATGGAAGTAAATGACATAAACTAAGTATAGAAACTGTGCTGTTTTGTTTGGTTGTATCAATGAGTCAGACCTTTCCTTTACTCTTTGGCTTTACTCAAGAAAATTGTCAAATTGATATCCTCTCCCCCACCCCACTATTTAATGTAGGCATAATTGAGTTGACTATTCAAATGATCTGTATATATTGTAGAAATAGTAGAATGAACATTAACAGTTTTTTCACTTTATGAAATTATAATTTTAAGAACTGGAAATCTGTTTTTAAAATTAGCTAATATAAATCATAATTTATAAGTAAAAGGACTTATTTCTCATTTGGACATTACTAGACTAATTAAAGACAAACAAAAGAAAATAATCCACTTAAAAAAAGACATTAAAAAAAACCTTTTGATTAGAATGAGACATGTTTTAGAGAAAATTTGTGGTGCCAGAAACTTTTTCTACCCTCCTTCTTCTAGGGAAAACTTATTTCCCTCTGTTAACCTGTCAGGTTGCTTCACCTACGTGTGAGCTGAGTGAGCTGATTATGATTTGAATATAGTCATTTGAAAATGTTTATACATAATCCCAAATATAACATCAAAATCATGTGAATTTGTAAGATCAAAGTGAATACCAAACATGACCTCCTCAGAAACACCTTTACTAACAAGACACTGAGTTTGAGTTGTCATGGCATAGTTAAAGATTATTATTAAAGAAATTATTCTAAAGCTCATGATAAGTTAGTGAATTCATTTTGGCTTTCCTTAAAAGCAAAACACATCTGGAAGGTTTAGAGAAGTCATCTAACTTTCAGGTGGTGAGAAAACAATGGTTTTTGTCTAGAGCTTAAAAGCTCTGCCTCCCATTCAAGACTGTATCAAAATGTTGAAGAGGTTTATAATTCATGAACAACCCTACTGCTGTGTGGTAGTTTATGAAATTTTTATGCTGCCATTGTCACAGAAATGTAAGCCCCTTCTGCTTGTAGAAACAGTCCACCTCTGTATCAGAGTTTTTTCCTTAAACCCCACCCCCAACCAGTTTTCTTACACCATTTGTTTCCCCATATAGGAAAATTATTTCTCCCTTTGAAATGTTCATTGGTAATTTTCAATAGGAGTACATTTACTCAATGAAAAAAAAAATCACTATTTTGACCCCAAAGACATACTAGCTTAAAAAAGGAGGGTGGAGGGGTAGATACCTTTCAAGTCCAGTTCCAAGAATAATTCTTAGCTACTGGAGGTGTTGAGGTTTGTCGCTCAGTTCTGCTGTCAACCAGAGAGATTTGCTCCTGACCGTGCAGTAATCCACTGCTGCTGGTAATTAGACATCATTACTGCTGCGTTAAAGGAAAAGAGAGAAGGGGAGAGGACAGGCTGGGGCTAATTAACTACTTGATTCTAATGAAAGAAAGAGAGACTGATAGCAACTGGGAGGTTGCAAAGACTAGACATGCAACATAGACTTAATTGAAGCAAGGATTATCTTGTAGTCTTAAAATACTTGGTCTTATTTTTTATTTTCCATACATGATATATAGTAGGCTTTAGAATAGATCTCTTAATGAAGCCTAATCTCAACTGGTCACAAACCATAGTATTAATAAATATTTACTGATAGTATATGACAGTAGGGCATTTTAAAAAACAAATGTATCCTTCAATGTATTTGACCATTCAAGAACATTATGAAGGAGCCAGGCCTGATATTCAGATCATTCTGTGGTCTAGGAGACATACTCTTGGTCACCAAGCAACATCATCCTGCCAAACAGCCATTTTAGATTCAGAGTCGGACAACAACACATATGTAGTGAAATATTTATGCCTGAAGTACAGACAATATTCCATTCCATTTCAAATTACCAATATTATTTGCCTATGTTCTTTCAAACAGAGCAGGCTGCCCTGCATTGGAAATGATGCCCAGCTTAGACTTTTTTAGAGATGAAAAAACTGAGCAATAAGCCAGATGGATGACATTAAATAGTACAAAGTTTTTTCATCAGTGATACTCATCACTTAGCCTTACTAAGGTAGCAGATTTTCCTTCTTTGATAGTTCTCATTCTGGTTTCTTTGGATTCTCTACCTAGTTGGTCCTTAATGACATAGTTGTCAGATAACATGTGCCTCTGACATCATAATTCCCTCTTACTCTATCCAGAATGTATCATTTTATCTCATATTTTAGAAAGTAAGCTTAGGTATCTGCCACAAAATGTTCAAAGCTTTGGGCTAGGAATGAGGCTAATATAGTATAAATATCTCTTTTAAAAGCCAGACTATTTCAGAAAACTGGAAAGCAAAGTAAGCCTATGTTTTGTTTTTGATTCGTTCAGAGGCCAATACGAGAACTCTAATCTAAACTGAATGATGAAGTAATGTGAAGACTACTCTTTTTTATATAAATCTGTAGGAACAGACGCTGAAGTCTAAATTGTTGCTTTTTTCTCATAATTGCTTCCTCTTATATTTATCCCACTTGAGGACATAAAAGAAAAAAATGTGTTATCTTTAGTTACATCTTTAAAAAATAATGATTTATTCATTTCTGCAATCTGTAAGCCCCAGATTTCTATTGTTCTGTTGTGTATACTATGAGCTGATTACTGTACGATCATTAGGGTGAATATTCATGTAGCAGTTTATAAACAGTTGTAGTTTTTGTGAGTTATTTAGCCGTGGATTTGGTTATACAACCCTCTATATGTTTATCGTGATTCACCCCCTTTGTGTGAAGGAAGTAAGCTATTTAAGGGCCCCTACAGGTGATGTGTATGTTTCTGCTGGGCACAGATTCATGCCTGTGGCACTTGGATATTCATGCCTCTATATGGATGGGGCCTTGGTCTAGACATGGTAGGGCAAGGTCACTGATAAGATAGCTGAAGCCATGGGAGACACCTGATTGCTATGATATAAAATGGTCATGAAATAGGGGGAAAGAAACCCAAAATATTTGCCTTGATGTGAATCCAGCTTTTTTGTTTTGTTTCCTTCCCAATCACTCGTGAATGTAGCCACCAATTACCAAGCCAGTCTCCTCTTCATTCATGTATAGGTCTGACTAGCAGGAAGAATACCAAGAAGAGAGAGAAACTCTATCCAGAAGTGTGCTTGGAACATCACCTTCCTTAACAAAAGGATAATAGTAAAAAAGAGAAAATAAAGGATTTCTAAGTTTTTAAGAGCTCTTTCCAAATTTATACACCAATTTATCTCTATGAGATTTCTGCACTCTGTAAAGGATCTTCACCATCTTCTTAGCAATTTCAAAGGAATGGGGAATTTGCCAGTTCCCATATCTTTCTCTTAATGTGATATCTCTGCTTAAAGACCACTCTAGTCATCAGGAAAGGAGCATGGAGAAGACTGGCCCTTATATCCTGCTCACCGTACTGCTGTGACATGGACAGAAGGGAATGACGTAATAGGGGAAATATATTGAAGGTGGTAATTATAGAACTTTCAGAACCTGCAATCCTGTGCCATTAAGAAAGGCCTAGACCAGGTATGGGGAACCTGTGGCCTCAAGGCCCCATGTGGCCCTCTAGGTCCTCAAGTGCAGTCCTTTGACTGAATCCAAACTTCACAGAACAAATCCTCTTCATAAAAGGATTTGTTCTGTAAAACTTGGACTCAATCAAAAGGCCACACCTGAGGACTTAGAAGGCCACATGGAGTCTCAAGGCCACAGGTTTCCCCACCCCTGACCTAGATCTAGTAATTGGCTTATGGATTCAAAAGCTTGGAAATCATCTGTGAAATCACTTGGATTATCTGTTGTCCTCTTCATTTTTCAGATGAGGCCCAAAATGTTAAATGACTTGCCTAAGGTCATACAACTAGCTAGTGTGGAGGCTGGGACCAGACACACGTTCTCCTAACTCTTCAGTCCTTTTTCCACTAGTAAGAATCTTACAGTGGGGCATCTAGGTGGCACAGTGGCTAGAGCACCAGACTTAGAGTCAGGAGGACTTGAGTGCAAATCCAGCGACATGTACTTGCTGTGTGACCCTGGGCAAATCATTTAATGCTGATTGCCTCCTAAGAAAAAAAGAATCTTAAGGTTTGGGTTTACTAACATGGTAAATTTTCTAATACTATTTTTTATTTGAATAGCTGAGATGGAGATACAGCTAACCTGTTGTGTTCCTTTTAATCTCAAAATGCTCATATTAATGAATAGAATCAACAGGGTCAAACACACATACTTTTAATAGTGTTAGAATGGATGGGTTTGTATGCATTTTAATTCCTTGTTGCATTTTGATTTTTGTGTCTTACATGGTTTACATATCTATCATGTTATTGGTAGCCAGCCATCATAAAAAAATGATAGGTATGTAAGCCATATGAGACAGAAAAATCAAAATGCAATAAAGAATTAAAATACAGGGTGAATTTTTCTTGTGTACATTAGTTAAGATAGTGGATTAAAGATGCAACAACTCACTTAATACATAGAAATAAGGGTGTTTCATAGTTTTAGTCTACTGATACTACAAATTACGACATAAAAGAGTGGAAAAATAAGTGTACAACAGGACACTTTGGTTACAATGACCATATGTGTCATTTGAAAAAAAAATGAAACATAGAAATGACTGTCATAAAGGGATTTAAAATGAATCATTAAAGATCGAATTAGATAGATAGTATCCTCTTGGCATCAAGAGCACTGGCAGAAAGCCCTTAGCATATGGGGTGAAATATGACAAACTTATGGGAGGATGTGGACGAGTCACATATGCTGGTCAGATATGGAGATTACAATGTATATCCCTGAAGGGGAACACTCACACAGATGATCCATTGGAATATTGGAATATTTTCCAATGATTAGATAGTCCAGTGACTAGAATTCTGGATTTGGAGTCAGGAAGACCTGAGTTCAAATCCTGCCTCAAATACTTAACTGAGTGACCTTGGACAAATCACTTAATCTCTTTCAGCCTCAGTTTCTTCATAGGTAAAAGGGAGATAATGGTTGTGAAGGTCAGAAAAAAAGTGCTTTGCAAACCTTAAATTACTACATAAATGCCAGTAGTTGTTATCTTCTTCTTAAGTACAGAGTACTCAATTAAGTATCTTAATTAGTTAAGATAAAATTAGATTCAGCACTTATCAGTTATGTGACCCTGAGTAAGTAGCTTAACCTTTATCTGCCTCAGTTTCTTCAATTATAAAATGATGAAATTGGACTCAATGACTACTAAGGACCCTTCCTAAACTCTAAACCTATGAGCCTATGATCTTGTGATGCTAAGATTTGTGAAACTTTGTGATTAATAAGGAGGAAGTTTACTAAAATAAGGAGTTTATATCTTATTACCTTAAAACAAATCTTGAAAATTCCAAGAAGTCTATGGGAACTGCCTACTTAAGGGTCACACCTACATTGCAAGCTTTTGCCAGTGAATGAACTTTTTAGAAATCCAAGTGTAGATTTCCATATTCTGTATCTGACTGATCACAACACAAACATTTTGAGATAAAGATGTTTGTTTCAAACAGCACAATTAAAAAAAAAACTGCTTTAAGGCAACATTCCAAATCTTGTCAAAGGCTGGTTACTGCCCCGTCTTCTTCATTTTATTAATTTACTTACTGCTTATCCTGCTTCTACTACTAGGAAATTTTTAGAAATTGATTGTCAACGCATTCACAAATTTAATAATTGTGAATAGTCCTAAAATGATGTGCACAGATAGAACAGACCAAATCTTGTCAATTTCTTTCTCTCTCTTTTTTTCCAAATTCATTGATGACTGAATACATATAACTCAGTGTTTCAGTGAATCTATGATCTCTCCGTTGTGAGTACTACATCCATTGGTGTAAATCACAATTCATATATACATATCAGGAAACAGCTTGGGATCATTGACATCACTTAAAACACACCTATTTTTGAAATATTTTTAAAATATTTCTGCTTTTACATGATGCTTTATTTGCTACTGTAGCTTCTGTGTTGTATGTTCCAGTGAAAATGGCAATTTCTTGCCAACCATCATCTCAGTCTTTGTACCTGGAATGTCTTCCGCTATTCGTACTTCCACTTGTTGAAATTCTATGAACTATGAAACTACGAAAGATGTCCCCACCTACCTAGCTGTAAGTGATCCCTTCCTCCTTTAAAATCTTATGGCATTCTGCTTACACCTCTCCTTTATAATTATTATATTCTAATTTTATTGTAGTTGTTTGTATACCTGACATTCTGCATTATAAGCTCTTTGAGGTCAGGGATTGTGTTTTATCAAATAAGCACCTATTAAGCAACTACTCAAGGTGCTGCTTAGTTATCTCTGTATCTCTTGGTGTTTTGCACATATTAGGAGTTCAATAAGTGTTTCATGAATGAATGAACAAATTCGTGAATAGAATGAAAGCATAAATGATTTATTTGTTGTTACTACAATGCACTATTTTATTTGATTCACTGAGATCTTTAAATAACTTGTATAGTCTTCTAAGATTTTCACAGTGAAAGACCAATTTGGAGATAAATGAATTACAATTTTTTCCATAGTGTTTTTTACTTTTTATATCCTCACCTAGTATTTCCTTCTTCATTTTGCGTCACAAAGAGGTGGTCCTTCTTGCCAAAGCAAATCCCCCTTCAATCATTCTTGATCCTGCCCCTTTCCTTCTCCTCCAAATTGCCTCCTTCTATCATCCCACTTTACTCTCTCCCTATCCACAAGCTCCTTCTCTGTTGCTGACATACCCATCTCTCTCATTCATTCTTAAAAAAACTCTTGCTTGAGCTTAACCTCCCTGCTATCATTCTATATCTCTACCATTTCCTTTTTCTCTCCTCCCTTAGCTTTTTTGGCTAAAAGTCTTGGGAATCTAATCTATACTATACTTCCTCTCCTCATTGTTTTCTAAGCCTTCTGCAGTCTAGTTCCCCATCTTGTCATTCAACTGAATATCGTCTCTCCAAAATCACCAATGATTTCTTAGTTGCCAAATCTAATGGCTTCTTTCTCAATCCTGATCCTTCTTGAATTCCTTGTAACTTTTCACAATGTCAGTCACCTTCTTCTGAATATTCTCTCCTTTCTAGGTGTATGTGACACTGCTCTCTACTTACTGGTTCTCCCCTTATCCATGAGACTGACTGCTCTCATTTTCCTTTACTAGATCATGACCAGGTCATACTTACTAACCCTACTTTGCCTCCAGGATCAAATACAAAACTCTCTGTTTGGCATTCAAAGCCCTTCACAAACTAGCTCCTTCTTGCCTTTCTTACACCTTACTCTTCAATTCAGTCAGTGATATTGGCGTCCTGGCTATTATAAGAACAAGCACTCCATCTCTTGGCTCTGAAGATTTTCTCTGTCTCCCATGCCTAGAATGTTCTTCATCCTCATTTCTACCAATGGACAATTATCATTAAACTGCAATTGGTTCAAGTGATTATCACAATGTAACTTATTTAAAAGAAAGGGCCTCTTTGTTGCCCCTTTTCTGGGAAGTAGCAGGATAGAGAACAACTTGTAAATGCTTGTTGACTGAATTTGAGTAAATCTCTTGCTATATTTTAATAGATGGTAAAAATTTCAGAGTCGTTTTCCCCCCCTTTAAGTTGAGTTGTTTTTGTTTGTTTGTTTGTTTGCTTTGCTCTTTTTCTTTGCAGTGAAGATTTCTACAATGGGCTCTTATATCATGCTCTCAAGAAATTTAATCAAGTACCCAGCTGTCACAACTGTTCTTGTAGTGGCAAAATTTTCAAGTGTTTGGGAGAGGAGCAAGAAAGCCAGGGATTTGGGGAATTGACTCGGAGATCAGGTTCAAGAATGTCAGATCCTTGATATTTATAGGAATACAGAAGAATGTACTTTATAGGAATAGATCTGGTACCTGACATTTATTACCTTGATCTCTATTCTTAGGACAAATATTCATTGGTAAGGCACTTTATTATCTGTATTTTTACTATTCTGTGTGGAGGTAGTGACTATTTTTAAAATGTCTTTGTTTGGAATTATTTATTTATTTTTTTCTGTGAGAAATGATTAGTTTGCAAAGAGTAATGAACATTCTGTTACTTACACCTCACTATAACTAACAGCAGCAACTGCCAGATGGTTGGCTGGACTTAGGGGTTTAGTTTGTGGCCATGGAGCAATGCTTTCTGGCATACACAGAGATCTAATTTGCAGCCTTGGACTTATTAGTATTATGCCTTAACCAAGTCATCTCATTGGCCAATGCTCTTAACTTTATATCATGGAGATTTTCCTAAATGTCAGGTGTGGGTCACAGTTCTCTTGTCTGGGTCTAGTTACAGTTCAACAAAGCTTAATTAATGAAAATGCCATGACAAAGGAATGCCACTTTTATCGCTACTTCTTGTCTTATAACGCGCAAAAAACTATTACATCAAAACAGTAACATTTTACTGCTTTAAATTTCACTAATTAAGAATTAGTGCTAATTTAACCAGGACTGGGCAGAAATTTACCACAAATGATGGAAGTGGGTAAAGTTAGTAAAGTAATAATGTAAATGAGATTCAAGGCAATATGTTTAAATTTTAAAGGTCTTAATTTCTTCCATTTGCATACACATAATCCATATGCTCATTACAAATGACCATCTTCTATTCATTAATGCAGATATTATTCTGCAAGAAATACTTTGTAAATATCTAGCTTGAGTTACTATGTAGATGGACAAAAGAATTTCAGCTCCTCCGTAATTCAGACTTCTTTCATTAATTCAAAATAGTCTTGACCACATTTATTACATCACATAAGAGGAACACTGTTATGGTTGAAAAAGTACTAGATTTGAAGTCAAAAGACACCTGGTTTCAAATCTTGCCTCAGATACTGATTAACTGTGTGACCATCTGCAATTCACAGCTCCCCTGAATCTTCCTTGCCTCATCTATTAAACAGGGACAAAAATGCCAGTGCCGCTTACCTTCATAAGGTTGTTAGAATCAAGTGGGGACAACATATGTGAAGCACTTTGCAAATCTTAAAAAGCTAGAACAATGTTATTATTAAGCCTTAAAGCCAGAAAATTGGCAAATGATAGCTCTTAGAACAAGTACACCTTGCTTGATACAGTAGATGGAGTTTTCAAAAACCTGCATACAAATCAATTTCTGGTAGTTAAAATATTTTCAGTGTACTAAATTAACTCATTATTTAATGAAATTTCATAGTGAATCTTTTATAAAGCAGTATGTGATTTTTTAAAAATAATAATTCCCCTTAATTTTTCAGCTTTGTAGAGTGTGATGATTGTTTTAGACAAAGGAACGCTTACCCCTCAGTCCTGATCTAATGATTGGTGTATTATCAGCTAATTCATAGGATGAGTACCAAGAGATGGTATTTGTGCCTGGAGTTGTAAAAATACAACATGATCTTTTTATTTTTTTGCTTTTAGCAGCACAAGATAAGCATGATGGCCCACAAAAATTGAAAACTCTTTCTCAAGACAGTCCCTCTCTGAAAAGGAAGTTAGGAATTTCCCTTTGTTGATACTGAAGAAAAGAGATTATTTTTAAAATGCACATTCTTTCAAATTTCATTTCCAAATTAAAGTGTCTTTATTACAAATCCCGGTTGCTTGCCTATTTTTAACTTAGATACTAAAAAGTTTTTTTTCACACTTTTTATTTTTGTTTCCTTTATTATGCTGACAAGGACACAATTAGATCAAAATGCTAGATTGGGGGATAGAGAGGGATAGGAAAGCAGGAACTATGAAAAAAATGATGGCTTCGAATTCTAATTTTTCAGGAAGCTTAGAAGAAGATAGATCTAATTTCCCATGACACAAAGAGACAATCAAGCTTCTTTTGCATATCAAAGGGACTTTCAAGTCTAAAGAGGAAACTGAGTAATATATCCTATGATCCTAGGTTCAGAAGTAAATTTCTTAATACCAAGTTATGTGTTCATACAGGTATAAAATCTTTAGAACTCTCTTGGAAAAGAAACTTTTACTTGAAAAAATAGATTTTGATGTTTGAAAATAAAAGCATAAAACCTTTTATCTTTTCAGTTTTCTTACTTGTTACTTCCCCCTCCACACTCTATCTCTAGACTAGTTCCTGTTCCCTGTGAACACTCTCAATCTCCCCCACCATCATGCTTTTTACTGGCTTTCCCATATTCCTTGAGTGCCCTCCCTTGTCACCTCAGCCTCTTAGCATCCTTGGCTTCTTTCAAGATTCTCTTCACACATCTTCTTGGCAGGAGGCCTTTCTCATTTCCTCAGTTGCTACTTGTGATTTAAACATCCATCTATCTATCCAACTGTCTAGCCATCCATCTATCTATCTATCTATCTATCTATCTATCTATCTATCTATCTATCTATCTATCTATCTGTCTGTCTGTCTGTCTGTCTGTCTACCTATCTATCTATGTCTGTATATAGATCTAGATCTATATACATATACACATATGTGTGTATTATATATATATATATATAGTATACTTATATGTGTGTGTGAGTAGATAGAGGTAATAGATATAGATATGGGCAGTTAAGTGGTGCCATGGATAGAGTGCCAGGCCTAAAGTCAGGAAGACTCATCTTCCTGAATTCAAATGTGGTCTCAGACTCAGTGACCCTGGGCAAGTCACTTAACCCCGTTTGCCTCAGTTCCTCATCTATAAAATGAGCTGGAGAATGGCAAACCAGTCTAATATTTTTGGCAAGAAAACCCCAAATGGGATCAGGAAGAGTCAGGCATGAATGAAACAACTGAACAATACACACACACCCAGACACACCCATACACCCACCCACATACACACATACATTACGTATACAAATTATGTATACATATTATATGTATACACATACACACATATATGCATATACTCATATATGCATATATGTATATACATGTGTGTACATAGATACATACATACCATATACATGTGTGTATCTCTGGCTGTCTGATCTATTTGTACTCATGTGGTCATCCCCATTAGAATGTAAGTTCCCTCAGAGCAGAAACTGTCTCCTTTTTCATTTGCAAGCTTAGCACAGTGCTTAGCACTTTGCAAGCATTAATCAATATTTGTTGATTTATTTTTTAAAGCTATTTAAGTTGCTAGAGAACTCACTAGAGTTTCAAAAGTTAATGATGACAGGCAATAGTTTATCCTGATCATAATCTAATTGAATATCAAAGTGTGATACGAAATTACACTGTGCACCTGTCTATATCTCTCTCCATATCATTTTGAAATTATCTGTCTCTTAATATTGCTATTTGTTTCTTCCTCTTCCTCCCTTGAGGGTCAAGGGCACTCTCTGGGCAATACATATGAATGAATAGGATAGGTGCTAGACCTGTCATTTCATTGGTTTAGGGAACTCCCAGGTATAGAAAGTCTCTCTACCAATGTAGATATGCACTTTTAAGAGAGTTATCTAGAGCACTGAGAATTTGAGTGATTTGCTCAGGGTCACAGAATAATATATGTCAGAGACAGGACTTGAATGTAGTTTCTCTTGTCTCCTAAACTGGCTCTTTTTCATTCTGTATGACAGGAAGCTTCAATGAATGAATGAATGAATGAAGTGAAAAAAAGCCTTTACAAAAGGAAGAAAATCCTTGTTCTTAAAGAGTTTACACATATGAAGGCATAGTGGCTAGTGAAAGGTGTTTTAGGGAAGTCATAAGTATAGTTATTGAAATAAGAGTACATTCAATGGACAGCATTCTTTCCAGAAGCAATACTAGGATTATAGCACTCAGAATAAAGAGGAGGAAAGGGAAGGTATGTGCACAGCATGGGGCTGGACACTGACCTGGATGAAGAAGTGTGGTTCAGTAGTCTGGGACCTTTCTAGTTTGGAGGGTGCAGTAACAGCATCAGGATGGAAGGACAGAGAATGGTTTGGGTGAAAGAATCTTATGGTGATACATTAACATTTTTAAAAAATGTTAGGATGAAGATGGGGAATACTGGAATTATATCTATAGTCATAGACTGAATATTGGCTTTTCTAAGACCTTCTGCTTCAGAATGGAAAGAGCACTGAGATTTGTTCAGTTGAAAAAATAGATAAGTTGGATCAGACAACTGAGTGATAGCACTTAGTAATGGTAACTCACAGGTCCAAGATGATCGTCTTTTGCATATTTCTGCGGATACATTTTGAATAAATGATTCTGAATGTTATTGATATGCCATTGGACTAGGAAAGAAATAAGGATAGTAGTATAAATTGACCTAAACCTAATGTGATTGATAGCAAGAATGAGATTTTTTTTAAAATTACTGAAATATTTTTAAAAATCACCTTCATTTCCCAGTATGAACACCTTAACAGTCTTCTTACACCTTACTCTCCTTGACATACTCTAAAATTTAGTGACACTGGCCTCCTTGCTGTTTTTCACCCACAATCCTCTATTTCCTGACTCAAAGGGTTTTGATCAACTGTTCCCCAGGTCTGGAACCCTCTCCCTCCTCATCACCACTTACCTGCCTTCCTTCAAGTGTAAGCTAAATGCCCATCTTCTGCAAAAAGTATTTCTCAGGCCTCTTTAATTTTCATGCATTCCCCTGAAACTATCCTCACTTTAGCCTCTGTGTCTTTTTTGTGTATAGCTGTTTACATCTTGTCCTGTGAGCAGTCCCTGCTCACAGGACTTCCTTTGCCTTTCTTTGTATCCTCAGCAATTAGTACAGTGCTTGGCACATATTAGGTGCTTAATAGGTTATTATTGGTTGACTGATTGACCAATATATTCTGCCCACTTTCTCTTTAGAATTATTGTCTGTCTTTAATGGAATGAAGTTGGCTTTGTTTCTACTGAGGTATCTTTGAAACAATCCAGTAGGAAGTGCATATGCATTGCTTGGCAATGTGAAACACTATAGATAAAGAAGGAGAAAAAGAACATGATGGCAATCATAACAGTAACAGTCACACACAGTGCCTTAGAGAAATAGATAGAAAGGTAGAGAGTAAGGATAAAAAGTATAACAGGGGAATAGAGGAGTGAAGAAGAAAATAATGGGAAAAGGAAGTGGACCTAGGGGAAAAAATGGTGTGAGATAATAGTGTCTAGAAAGGAAAGAAATATTATCCTTTTTTCTTTTTTTTCTTTTTTAATTTAATTTTTTTTTATTTTTAGTTTTCAACATTTACTTCCACAAGATTTTGAGTTCCAAATTTTCACCCCATCTTGCCCCTCCCCCCACCCCAAGATGGCATGCATTCTGAATACCCCTTCCTTTAGTCTGCTATCTCTGCTATCTTTCCCCCTCCTTCCCCTTCTATTTTCCTGTAGGGCAGGATAGATTTCTGTACCCTGTTTCCTGTATTTCTTATTTCCCAGTTGCATGTGAAAACATTTTTTTTAAACGTGTTTTTTTAAACTGTGGGTTCCAAATTTTCCCCGTTCCTCCCTCCCCACCCACCCTCATTGAAAAAGCAAGCAACTCAATATAGGCTATACTTGTGCAGTTATGCAAAACACTTCCATAGTAGACATGCCGTGAAAAACTAACTCTATTTTCCTTAATCCTATCCCGCCCCCCCCATTTATTCTATTCTTTCTTTTGATCCTGTCCCTCCTCAGAAGCATTTGCTTCTGATTACCCCCTTTCCCAATCTGCCCTCCTCTCTATCATTCCCCTACTCTCTTGTCCCCTTCCCCTCCTATTTTTCTGTAGGGTAAGACGGATTTCCGTACCCAATTGAGTGTGTATGTTATACCCTCCTTAAGTCAAATCCTATGAGAATAAGATTCATTCATTTCCTCTCACCTTCCCCCCAGTTCCCTCCACTGTAAGAGCCTTTTCTTTTCTGTTTTTTTGTGAGATAATTTACCCTGTTCTACCTTTCCCTTTCTCCTTCTCCTAGTATAATCCTCTCTCACCCCTTAATTTTATTCTCCAGATGTGACCCCTTCATCTTCAACTCACCCTGTGCCCTCTATCTATATATCTATCTATGTATCTATATATACATACATATAATTTTTCCCTCCAACTACCCTAATACTGACAAAGGTCTCATGAGTTACAAATGTCATCTTTCCATGCAGGAATGTAAACAGTTCAACCTTAATAAATCTATTGTGATTTCTCTTTCCTCTTTAACTCTTCATTTTCCACTTGAGTCTTGTATTGGAAAGTCAAATTTTCTATTCAGCTCTGGTCTTTTCATCAAGAATGCTTGAAAGTCCTCTATTTCACTGAATGACCATTTTTTCCCCTGAAGAATTATACTCAGTTTTGCTGGGTAGGTGATTCTTGGTTGTAATCCTATCTCCTTTGCCCTCTGGAATATTATATTCCATGCCCTGTGGTCCCTTAATGTAGAAGCAGCTAAATCTTGTGTTATCCGGATTGTGTTTCCACAATACTTGAATTGTTTCTTTCTGGCTGCTTGTAATATTTTCTCTTTGACCTGGGAACTCTGGAATTTGGCTATAATATTCCTAGGAGTTTTCCTTTGTGGATCCCTTTCAGGAGGAGATTGGTGGATTCTTTCAATTTCTATTTTGCCCTCTGGTTTTAAAATATCAGGGCAGTTTTCCTTGATAATTTCTTGAAAGATGATGTCTAGGCTCTTTTTTTGATCATGGCTTTCAGATAGTCCAATAATTTTTAAATTCTCTCTCCTGGATCTATTTTCCAGGTCAGTTGTTTTTCCAATGAGATATTTCACATTGTTTTCTAATTTTTCATTCTTTTGGATTTGTTTTACAGTGTCTTGATTTCTCATAAAGTCACTAGCTTCCAATTGCTCTATTTTAATTTTTAAGGAAGTATTTTCTTCAGTAATCTTTTGGACTTCCTTTTCCATTTGTCCAGTTTTGCTCTTTAGGGTATTCTGTTCTTCATTGGCTTTTTGGACCTCTTTAGCCATTTGGGTTAGGCTATTTTTTGAGGTGTTATTTTCTTCAGTATCTTTTTGGGTCTCCTTTAGCAAGCTGTTAACTTGCTTTTCATGATTTTCTTGTATCACTCTCATTTCTCTTCCCAGTTTTTCCTCTACTTCTCTTACTTGCTTCTCAAAATCCCTTTTGAGCTCTTCCAAGGCCTGGGACTGATTCATATTTTTCTTGGAAGTTTTGGATGTAGGAGGTTTGACTTTGTTTTCTTCTTCTGGTTGTATGTTTTGATCCTCTTTGTCACCAAAGTAAGATAATATAGTCTGACTCTTTTTGTGCTGCTTGCTCATGATCCCAACCAATTACTTGAGTTTTAAACTCTTTGTTAAGGTAAAAGCCTGTTTCCAATGTGGAAAATGTACTGTCCTAAGCTTTGGGGGTTTGTACAGCTGTTTTCAGAGATACTTCTAGGGACCTGAAAAGTGTCAGTTCTTCCAAGGTGCTATGATAAAGGGTGAGGTGTTTCCTCTCCACCACCACAATAAGCTCCGCCATGCCAGCACTCCTCCTTGCCCCAGGATTGCCCCTCAGAACTGTGACCCAGATCCAAGCACCAGTAAAGCAAGAGATTCCTGCCTCAGCCCTGGCAAAGAGATCCTTGCAATCCCCCTCTGATCAGCCACTTGATTCCCCCTCAGTCTATGGGCCAGAAGCTCAGGAAACAGCCACGGCCCTCAGGGTGGCTGAGATCTAGCTTCTTCTTTCACCATGGTAACAGACTTTTCCCACTGACCTTCTAAGTTGTCTTTGGCGTTCGTGGGTTGAGAAGTCTGGAAACCGCCAGGCTTCTGAGGCCTGCTCCAGGGTCGCTGTGGCCTGAGAGTCCACACTGAACTGTGCTCCTCTCCCAGCCCGGTGCGATATACCTTCCTGATCAACCATCCAGGTTGTCTTGGGCTGGAAATTTGTTTCACTCTGTCTTTTTGTGAGTTCTGCTGCTTTAGAATTTGTTTAGAGCCATTTTTTGTAGGTATTTGGAGGGGTTTGGGGGAGAGCTCTAGCAAGTCACTGCTTTCCCTCCACCATCTTGGCTCCCCCCATCTTTTTTTTTTCTGTCAAAATATCTTACTTGTGATAAAACAAAATGTTGAAAATTGTGATCACAAGAGAAATATGAAGAGGAATTTTAAAAATTAGGATGGGGAAGGTGGAAAAGTGAAGACAAATTTTTTTGAGTGTAGAGTGAGGAGAAGTGTAGTGACAGATGCAAAAAACAAAACAAAACAAAATAAAAAACCCCAACTTTATTAAAGTCAAACTCTAAGTCCAAGCATTTGATAACTGGTCAATAATAGTGAAAAGTTATTGAGTTGAAGAGGGCAGCTAGGTGACACAGTGGATAGAGTTCCAGGCCTACAGTCAGAAAGACTCATTTTCCTGACTTCAAATCTGGCCTCATATACTTACTGGCTATATGATCCTGGACAAGTCACTTAACCCTGTTTATCTCAGTTTCCTCATCTATAAAATGAACTGTAGAAGGAAATGGCAAAACACTTCTGTATCTTTGCCAAGAAAACCTGAAGAGTCATGAAGAGTCAGATGTGACTGAATTGACTCAATAACAACAACACCCATGAATTAGTAAGTCTATCATTAGGAGAAGTGACTAGTTTCCTTTTGGGGGGATGATTTGAGGTAGAGTAATTGGGTAGTAATGCTGATTGATCCTAATTTGGGGTAGGGGTAGAAAGTGATTTCTAAAACTGTGATTTTCTCATTTTAGGCAACTTATTTAGAGAAATATTTGGAGCCTTAAGAGGTTATGTGACTTGCTCATGGTCATACAGCCAGTATGCCTCAGAAGTAAGACATACCCAGAGTTCCAGACTTTCCAGACTTCAGAGCTTACCTTGTATCTCCTACACTGAACTGCCTCTCTACTATTTCTATTAACAATACTAATAACAACGGACAATAAAAATATTATTTGGACAATAAAAATATTATTTGGAATCATAAACAATCAAACCCAGACATTTGTAGTAAATTGCATTTCATTATCATCTATGAGTAATTATCTACTAAATTGTGGGAATCATGACAGTCATGTGGATTTCAATTAGTGGACACTGGATTTTAGATCCCTTTGAGATGTGGGAGGGCAAAGATGTTTGAATTACTATTATAGACACATTTTAAAGTCATTTTAAAGCATGCAAAAATGATCTAGAAATCTTAATTTTGGAAATTTGAGGAATAGAAATCCACTCTGCCATGGATAATGCCTGAATCGACAGTAAAAAAAAAAATGCAGTTCTTTATTTCATGCCTTCTTCCACCTCCCTATTAGAGAGTGAGCTTCTAAAGAGCAGGGATTGTCTTTTGCCTTTCTTTATATCCTCAGTTTTAGTATGGTGCTTGGCATATAGTAGGAGCTTAATAAATGCTAGGTCCTTAACTAGGAAAGTGTTTTTTTTAATCATGTGTTCCTGAACAGGTAAATCTGGGAAAACTAAAATGAGTAGTTTTTTAATCTTCGATTGCCTTCATAAAAAGGATGATGCATAAATGCTTACGTAAGCTACCTCTTCTTACTCTGTACCATCAGGGATGGGGAAGAGTGAATAAATCAGGAGCAGGTTGCCACTATCCATGATAAAGAAATGATGAGAAACAAGCCAATGGGTTGGTACTGGAGGACGTAAGGAAAAGCAGATACAGAAGTTTTGCCAGGACAGAGAAGGAGAAACCAAGAGATGAAAAATGGCTAAGGCCATAAAAACTAGGATTCTTCCTGAAGGTAGAAGCAAGTTCAAGATGAAGTTGTGAGTAGGATAATCTGAAGGAATGGCCAGAGCTGAGCAGTGAGCAGCTAGGAAAACCAGTTGGAAGAAGAATCACTGCTCTGCATCTATCTCCACCTCCCTCCTCCTACCCGCACATCCTGCTGCCCTTGCCCCTTCTGCCATCCCAACCCTAGACTTTTACCATTCAGGAGGCCATGATTGGAAAAGCATAGGGAGGATGTTTACAGCTCCTGGTGGGAGTAGCTAAGTGTATATGTGTCCAGGAGCTCCTAAGTTGGGGGGCATGCCTATATCCTAGGTAAGATTTGCCTGGATCAGAGAGGAGCAATAGCCATGTGTGCAGCCTATGCAGGTGATTATTTTATTATACTTGGTTTACTTCTATGGATATGAATAAAGATTTTGAACATACTTGTGGATTTGACTCCACCGATCATGTTCATGTGATTAAGGTCCATTAAAATGGCAACATATAGAGAGGAGGGCAGAGTTTTCTCAGTGAGTGGAAAGTGAGTCAAGATTAGAATTGGATGAATTCAGAATGATCATACCCTCAACTGAGAAAAATACTGCTACCCTAAAAAAGCAGAGCCAGGGGATAGAAGTTTCCTCGGAAACTGAGAACCATAGAAAATTTTGTGTTGGCATATCCTATAGTATGGTATAAAGTACATAACCCTATGAGTAAACATAAGACCTATTGTATCTGTGCCAACCTCAGATAGGATCAGTCAGTCATGACACCATTCTTGCATGGATTCTAGATTCTGGACAACATTCTCATACGTACCCAGTCACCAATGGAGTGAAGCTGGGCTGTGTGCTTGCTCCCATGCATGATGTTTTCAGTGATGTTGTCACATGCCTTCAATGAGGACGAAAATGACATCAAGGTCAGCTACTACACAGATGGTAAATTATTTAACTTGAAAAGGCTGCAAACCCAGACCAAAGTGGAGAGAGAGTTGGTGTGCAACTTTTTGTTCGCAGATGATTGTGCACACAATGCAGCCTCTGAGGCTGAGATACAATGGAGTATGGATCAGTTCTCTGCCACTTGTGCTAATTTTGGCCTAACAATTAACAGCAAGAAAACAGAGTTCTCCACTAGCTAACACTGTACCATCCATACATAGAGATATTTTGAATGCAGCTAAATTCACTTATCTTGGCAATATACTTTAAAGGGATGTACACATAGATGATGAGGTTGATGTACACATTTCGAGAGCTAGCTCAGTGTTTGGGAGGCTCTGAAGGAAAGTATGGGAGAGAAGAGTTATTAGACTGCCCAGCAAACTGAAGTTCTACAGAGCCATTGTGCTGATGTCATTGTTGTATGCCTGTGAAACCTGGACAGTATTACAGCGCAATGCCAGGAAATTGAATCACTACCATTTGAATTGTCTTATGAAGATTCTGATTCTGGCAAAGTAAGGTACAGGATACTGAAGTTCTTTCTCAAGCTGAAAGGCCAAGCATTTAAACCCAACTTCAAAGAGCACAACTCTGATGGGCTGACCATGTTATTCAAATGCTAAATGGAAGTTTGCCTAAAAGACTTTTTTATGGAAAACTCATACAGGTAAAGTGTTCACATGGAGGTCAGAAGAAGCAATATAAGGACACTCTCAAGGTCTTTCCAAAGAACTTGAGAATCATAAGATATGGGAAACACTGGCACAGGACTGCCCAGCATGACATGCCCACATCAAAAAAGGTGCTGTGCGCCAGGAGCAGAGTTGTAGTAGCTCAAAAGAAATGTGAGATGTGCAACCTGAGAGATATCTCCATTCCAAATGTTCATACAGACTATTTGTGCCCGACCTGACCTGTAGAACCTTCCTAGCTCATATTGGTGTGGTCAACCACAGTTGGACACACTATACCTTGTCACTAACATACTGATATACCATTTTGGTTCTCTTCTAGTAGGAAGAATAACAACCATTAAGTGACAGGCACTGTGCTAAGCCCTGAGGATACAAATACAAGCAAAAAGAAAGACAACCCCTGCCCTCAGGGAGCTTACATTCTAATGGGGGAAGATAACATATAAAAAGAGAATTGAAAAGGGTGGAGGAATGTACTAAGGTAATCTGGAAAATGAGGAAAGGGTCCTGAGTTAACTAACCAATGGGAGAAAGGGCCCATAGGAATATGGCCAGAAGGTTTCTGAAGCATGATGGAGTATCCTGGAAAAATCAAGAATGGCTGATCTGCTGTCCTTCCCTCAGATGGAGGTTGCTAGAACAACTTACCAATAGGAAAGGGAGCCCTCAGTAGCAGAAACAGGAGGCTCTTAAGACATGGTGGCCATGCCCATGGTTGTTAAACAGTATTTCTGTATTTTAAAGGTCTATTCCTTTATCAATAAGGATATTCCTCCCAACAATGGAAATCCATGCTTTAGTTGTTGAATTAGTGAATTGCTGTGGCCAAAAGAAAGCTACTACCTGGAAGCCCGTCCTTTGAGAATGAAATTTCTTGCATTTACCTAGTCTGGTCTATGAATGACAAACACATACACAGCGCTGAGCCCATTCTTAAACTCAGCACATTCTGTGGAGACTCTTGGTTATCTCCATATCACAGTGAGATAAAAGAATAAGTATATGGTGGAAAGATAAAGAAATGGCTTATCTGCAAAATGAATATGTTAATTTATTAAAATTACATATTTTGCAGGCACATACTTGGGTTGGATACGGAGAAGTGAGGTACTAACACTTATTTAGTTATGATTCACATAATTATAAACCTGATTGAGATCACAAACCTGAACACAAATCCCTGCTTCAACATCACCTGAAAAATGGTCACTCCACATCTGCCTGATGACCCCAGTGGCAGGGGACTCAACACTTCCCAAAGCAGCCTATTCCACTTTGGGATTGATCTAGTATTTGATTAGAATCCTTATTTTGAGCCCAAATCCATTTCTTGTAGCTTTTACCGATTACTCCTAGTTGCGCACCATAGAATCAGAAAAAACAAGACTAATTCCTCTTTCATATAACAACCTTCCAAATAGCTGAAGGTAGCTATTATGCCTCACCCTGGGCAGATAGGTGGTACAGTGGATAGAGTGCCAGGCCTGGAGTCAGGAAGACTCATCTATGAGTTCAAATCTGGTCTCAGAAACTTAGTAGCTCTGTTAAGTCACACAAGTAGCTGGGTAAGTCACTTAACACTGTTTGCATCCATTTTCTCATCTATAAAATGATCTGGAGAAGGAAATGGCAAGCCACTTCAGTATCTTTACCAAGAAAATCCCAATGGGGACATGAAAAGTTGAACACAATTGAACAACAACAACAATAACATACTGCAAACTCTTAATAAACTTACAGCCTACTATGAATTTTTTCTCATATGAATTATTTTCTATCCAGATTTTACCCAGCCTGTACTTAGGTGATTTCTTTGATCTCTTATTCTCTCACACTTCATTTGCCTTATGTGACTATAAAGTTGTGGTCTGCCCTTGAATATTGATTGTGAAAGCTTCACAGATCCTGATCAAGGATGTCCTTGATGAATGGATACGTCATTCACATAAAAACATGCTTTATATTTACTTTCATAGATCTGTGATCTCATCACTGTGAAGTCTCTCCAGTGATACAATTCACAACCCAGCTACGTCTGTTCTTCCTGTGTGACTCTTGTTCCTGTCTCTTCATAAAATCTGCCACAGGGGAGCCACCCAAAATGCCATGGGGCTTTCTTTCTTTAGTTCTCTTGACGATGAATAGATGTCAATGTAGTAAACAAGATAGAACCATACCTAGGAATTCTGGCAACTGAAACAATTTCAGTTGAGTTAGAGTTTTGTGTAAAGCATAACTTCTGTGTGTGGTTGAACTAGATTGGAGACAAGGTCATGAGAACTGAATGAGGCCAACGGATTTAAGTGAAAGGATGTTTGGGGTAGAGAACTCTGTTTAAAAAGTGTTTTGGAGAAGAAAGAAAGCGACCTGAAGGTCCATAAATGACAGCAGCTATGATCTGGACAAGACGAAGTAAATTTTAAAAGAGGAGTGGTTGCTGAGTAATTCTGATGTAAGATGCATGCTCCTTCCCTTTTCTCTCTGAACCAGGAAGGCTGTATCACCCCTTAGGGTTTAGGACACCCTAAGGAGCTTGTGTGTGTGTGTGTGTGTGTGTGTGTGTGTGTCTATTGCCTTGAGCCCCCCAAAACTCTGTATTTCTGCCAATTTGGGGAGACCAGAGACAAACCCCAGTTCAATTCGATTATTTCACATCAAGTAGCTTTTAGAAAGGGGTAAGTACTTCACAGATATAAAAACAAATATTTCCCCCCAATCACCTAGAGGGTATAACACCCTCTATACCACTTTGGTCTCTGGCAGGAGGGGGAATTAGTCTCAAATTCTAGCTCAATTTCTACATAACATTGGTCCTACCAAGTTTATGTCAAAGGTGGTATCATTACCACATGAGTCCTTCCTCTGGCATAGAGGCCCAAAGGTCACTCTTGATCTTGCAGCATCAATGCTACGTTGGCTGTAACACCTGGCCTGGTTTCCTGTACCACTGGATTCCTGGGGCTTGTGTTGCAGGCTTTGAAACTCTCAAAGTACAGACTCTGTTCCTTGCTTCTAGGATGAAAAAGAACAAACAAACAAACCAAAAAAACAAGGAGGGCCCATTTTTGGGGGGATCATATGGCCTCAGACGGGGAGGAAGCCCTAAAGTCATCACCCTTACCACATTTTCTCACTAAATGTCACAAATGAAGGAGTCCCCTTGTTCCTCAAGATGCAAATACAGCAAGAGAAGGCTAGAGTTAATTCATGCCCTTTTGAAGATGTTAATGGTGTTGGCATTAGAACAGAGGCTCCTCCCAACCATGTGGCAGACCAATTGGAACCAGTTACATAACATTCATACGTGCTCCAATCATTCCAGAAGCAGCTCCCTAGTGTCCTCCATGAAGAGAGGCCATGTTGGCAAGCTGATGGGGTCTGCATGTGTGCCAGATTATTACACTGATAGAGGGCAAGTGGTAGTGGATTGTAAGGCATATACCAAGTCTTCTTCTTGGTCCTGTGCACAAAGAGGGTATGAGGAAAAGAATGACTAGTTCTAGTGAGGGTATCAAGAGACAGGACATCTTCAGGAGAAAGCGAGGTTTCAGTGAGCACCAGAAGATGGATAAATTCTTAGAGAAAAAAATCTAGGATCATAGATTTAGAGTTGGAAGGTACTTTGGAGGCCATATAGTTCATTTTATAGGTAAGGAAATTGAAACCTAGAAAATCAAAGTAACCCAAGTTTATTAGATGTTATGTGGCAGAATTAGCATTGAAACTCATATCCTCTAATTTTAAAACTAGGGTTTTTTTTTTAAATTTAAGACCACTGCACCACAAAAGAAGAACATTTTCACAGGACACAGTGGAAAGGGACCGCAAAGGAGAGTCATGACCTGAAGAAGGATGGGGCTGCTTTCTGTGGGATACAGTGAAGGAGCCAGTGCTTTCACTGGTGATCCGGATTTGTCTCTGAGTCTTTCAGCTGATCCCAGTCTCTTGGGTGAGGGGGATTCTCCTTGGTAATGGAGATAATGGGGCAGAAGCAGGTATACTCTACATGGCTATAGAAGGAAGATAGCCCCAGAGAGAGATATAATAACTTTGGGAGGGAGTAGATGGAAAATATGGCAACTGGCATTTAAAGGGTGATGGGAAAACATGAGGATGTTGGCATGTGGAGTACAGTTCCACGTACCTGTGCTAATTCCAGCTCTGATGTAAGCTAGCCATTAGCTATTCCTTGTTCTTATCACATGACTAGCCTGTATTTTTTTTGAATCATATATTTCTTTGATGCCATTCCTTATGCCACTAAATACAATATAAGTACTTATTTGTAATGCATTACATACTGTTCATATATACCATGTGACTTAATTGCTTTTTTGAGTGATCTTCAACTTCACTTCTTCAAAGACCATGGTATTTCCTGACTCACACTTCTAATACTGTTGCTGCTGCTGCTGCTGGTGATGATAATGGTGGTGATGGTGATGCTGCTGCTGATGGTGATAGTGATGGTGATGATGATAACTTGCAAAACACTATACTAGGCACTAGGGGTGTAAAGATGGAAACTGATAAAATCTGTGCTCTAGAAGTCTAATGGAGGGTTGCTAAGACACATGCACAAATAAGCATGTCACAAGGAAGAATATGATAGAGATAAAGGAAAGCCAGTCAAAGTTTTATGAAAATTTTGAGAACGGTAAGATCAGTTTAACCTAAGAAATTATAAAGGAACAATGAAAACTTTCCCACGCATCCTCTCCTTCTCACCTCTTCTCACCCCCACCAGCACCTACCACAAACTGTAAGATGATGTACTCACTTCTTCCCAGGGTTTGAACCGTTTCTGATTCAATAATCAGTCCCTTCTTATTGATCAGAATCAGGTTTAAATAGTATTTCCACTTGTTGCTTCATCTACCCTAGGAAGGAATAATTTGATCAACAAGGCAAGTCAAGAATTACATTAATTATTAATGTGTATTATATTATTAATTAAACTTACAATTTATTATCAGACTAGTTACATGATTTTGGGTGAGGCTTTCAGCAGATCTCCAGATAGCCCTTACTATTTGATCTTGATTATATTTCCAGCTTTGTCATCTGCTTGCAGAATTCAGCATCTAAATTGTACATGTATAGCCTATATCAGATTGCATGCCATCTTGGGAAAGGGGGAGGGGAGGAAAGGTGAAAAAATTTAGAACTCAAAATCTTATAAAAGTGAATGTTGAAAACTAAAAACAAATAAATTTTTAAAAAGAGAATCAAAAAAATAAAAAGTTGTACACCACACATGGTCATACTTCTATACACAATCCTACTTTCTCTCTTTTGTACATTGATATATTCACATCTGTTGACATTTATATTCATACTAAAAAAGAAAAAATATAAAAAAAGAACTCATCATCTATGGTCTCCTACAGGACTGGTGATTTATAATAAAATAACAATGCAATATGGCTTCCGTTTCTCCTTCCTCTAATCTTCATTTAAATTTTTTCCACTGAATTCCCCAACCCTCGCCCAACTCTGGATGCAGGGGTTTCATGAATATATGTATGTGTGTATGTATGTAATGTGTGTATATATGTATGCATATGTATATATGATATATAATGCTGCTGCACCACTACTGAGGCAGCTAGGTGGTATAGTGCATAGAGTGCTGAACCTAAAGTCAGGAAAACTCATCTTCAGATCTGGCCTCAGATGCTTACTAGCTGTGTGACACTGGACAAGTCACTTAACCCTGTCTGCCTCAGTTTCCTTGTCTGTAAAATTGAGCTGGAGAAGGAAGTGGCAAACCATTCCAGTATCTTTGCCAAGAAAACTCCAAATGGGGTCATGAAGAGTTGGATAATGCCTGAAAATGACTGAACAACACACCACTACTTTAATCTAATTTGTTCTTTTGTTAATAAGGTATACTTTTTCATTGCCATGTTTCAGCTATGAATCACATCCATTCACCAAGTCTGCTGATACTTCATTTTTGTATGGTAATGGCCCTAGAATCTCAAAAGGCTTTGCCAGAGAAATGCAAAGTTTGTCAAATACACAAACTAGAAATACTGAGTTCAATTGTGATGGTAGGCCATGTTTGTCATCTGAGTATTAGCCTAATTAAATTCAAGTGGCTTGTCATCTGCATGGCCCCTAGGATAGACAGATAGAGATAGATACAGAGGATAGGAACTAGATCTTTGATGTCACTGATATAGAAAAATCCCAGGTGAGGAAACTCCCTGTACTAATGCAGGTGGGTATCTTCTCTCAACTTAAAGTCTTTAAGAGTTGCCTAGAGAACTGAGAGAGTTTTGGTGACTTGTGTTCAGGGTCATAGAGCTGGTGCATGTCCAAGAAGGACTTGACCATGGTCTTCCTGACTTTGAGGCCAGTTTTCTATCCACTACTCCATGATGACCCTAGATATAGCGATATCTCTCTAGAGGAAGAAGTTCCCAAGGACAAAATTCTGATAACACAGAGATAAATTATTCCAATGAAGAAGAAAAGGAGGAATCTTGCTACAGTAATTTGACATAGTGGCAACAGGACTTCATTGTCCCAACTCAACTTTATTGATCAACTCAAATTTTTAAATTTAAAAAACAGAAGATGGAAGCAAAGTCATGTGTGTGTATACATAACCCGTGTGTGTGTGTGTGTGTGTATGTATTACAGCAACTCATAAAACTGACAATTTAGGAATAGTAAGATAGAGATTTGTTTCATTAGGTAGGATACTCACACCAATAAAATTGTTGTAAAGTTGTGCAATGTTAGAGTCAAATCCAAACAACTCTCATCTATGCCCCTAAGGCTGAACATCCTTCCTTTTGATTTTTAAATTCCTCCCTCCTTTAAACCTGCTGAAACTGAAATGCTTAGATATCTATGACTCTTGCCATTTGTTATCTCCCAGGGTCTCTGTCATGGCAATTTGCCTCTCCTCATTTATCATCCTTAGTATTCATTTGAGAATTGGAAGGGCAGGGTGGGATGAAGGGTTTCCTAAGGAAAACTCCTTTATGGACTTTCCCTTCTTTTTTTAGGGTACTATTTGCCCAAGTATTTTAAATCTGCAGTTAGATTTGTTGCCAAGGCCTTAATGCAAACAATAGCTATATTTATCTATTACCTGCCAGAAAGTTATCTTCCAGTCCAAACTTAGAGCTAAATTGTGTATCTTCCTTTTTCTCTCTTCTCATGGATGGTCAGATGTTGACTGCTTGTGTTTCCTACCACTTTGCTCATCTATGTTCTTTAATATACCACTGACTAGATATATAACATGTCTCAAATGCTTCCAAATGATCAAAGGACTGATGAAGCTGAGTTACTATGAAAATATATGATTTATTATTAAAAATTAATAACACTCTGGTGAATAGACTGAAACATGACTAGCATTAGACTTGTCTCTTAAAAATGGTGTTAAATGAGCTAAATAATTCAAGAGTTGTGTTTTGAGATTGGTTAAAAAAAAAGCTGAGGGACCTATAAAGCCAAGAAGACAACATGGTGCACAGTGAATAAATTTGGATTCAAGTCCTGTCTCTGACACATACTAGCTAAGTGACCAAATAACACTTACCTTTTGTTGCTCCAGGCAAATTTCTAAGAACTATAAATTATAGATGAATTGCTGATCTGCATTGGATGACAGAATTTTTATGCTGTGAGTTCCATACTCCAATGATAATGCAGGTGTGTACAACACACAGGCACACACACACCCACCACAACTATGAAGTTAAACCTTGATTAACAAAATGTTAACAAGTAGCATTTAGTAAGGTTATTTTGTTTTACTACATTGTAAGAATACTCTAAGAAGGCAGAAAAAAAATTTGTAAGTATTCAAAAGGGCTTTTAAAAAGACACTATGAAAATGTGGAAAACCTCTCCTTATGAGGTAAAGTTTTGGCATGAAATAAAACTGGATAAGATAATTTAAAAGAACAGCCAGCAGCTAATTCTTAGCTTAGACTAAGATAAACACTACAGTGCCTTTGTCTGGGTATCAATTCTAAGATTGACATTCAATATATCAATGAGGGAGATAAGTATATCAATGACAGTTAATTGAGTCAGAACAAGGAAAGATTTTGAAGAATCTCAAAGGGATATAATAAAATTAAATAGCTAAGAAATAGAACTTATTGAACTTAGCCATTTTTTTCTGTGTACCACTAGTTATTTTGTAGACTTAAGGTAGTAGCAAGTGAGGTACTGATGAACCTCTACATTTTTCAATCAATATACGAGTATTGCTCAAGAGCTTCCTATGTGCCTAGAAAGGTGCCAAGCAAGCTCTAACTTTAATATATGCAAATTGTTGTTTTTGTTATTATTGATTCTGTGAAGACACCATCACTATCAATTCATGTTTTAGTTTTAAAACTGATGATAAAAATTATCATACTATTTTCTTCTCTTGTAACTTTTCCTATAATACATAAGCCACATGCACTCAAAAATTAGAAGCAAAAAGTATAAAATATGTAACTGACATTAATTAAATACATGTTTTACTCTGACATGATAATTTGAGCAAGTCAGGACACAAATCAGCCAGTGGTTCTCTTTTCTGAACAGAAATTGCTCCTCTATAATGTAAAATGCCAAGAGCCAGTTTCCATTTTGCTGTAAGATTGTAGCTACACAAGGTGCTATCTCCTGGAGTAAATAGGAATTCATTTACTAGTTGACAGTCCAATCAAAGACTTCATCTTTTCCTGAAGTAACCTGGTGTCTTAACTGCATTAAATGGCTGGTTTTGATATCACGGAGTACTTGGCATGTCTGACAAAAGAGCTGTATTCAAGTACTGCTCAAATGCCCCATCACAGCATAGACATGGCCCTAGGTTCTCATAGACTATTGTGGTGCTTTGGAACAGTATGATTATTTAGTTATATAGACTATACTTGTCCTTTGGAGCAGAACCTCTGGAAAATTCTATTGAGCTGAAAAGACTTTGGGCTTGTCATCAGACTGAATCTCTGTTGTCCTCACCTACCTATGTTTATGTTCAGAGAAGTTCATCAGCAGGCTACAAGGTTATGATTTGGGATAAGGAAAGTGTCACAGTGTATCAGAAAAAGGGAGTGTGGAAAAAGCATTAGTTGTGAAGTCAGAGGACCTGGGTTCAAATGCTGCCCCTATTATTTACTATCTGTGTAATCTTGGGTAAGTCATGTAACCTCCCTGGGCCTCAGTTTCCTAATCTGTAAAAGGAGGGAGTCTAACTCAATGGCTTCTAAGGTCTTTTCCAATTCTACATATATGACCTCAGAAACTACCTACAAAAAGGAGTAAAATTTGCATTGGTAGAGGGAGTACCAATATTAAATAACATTGCTTAACTTCTTTGGGCCTCAGTTTACTCATCTCTAAAAAGGAGGAGCTTGAATTAGATCATTTCCTAAGATCCTTCTCATTCTATGTCCTATGATCCAATAATCATATATAGTAGAACCTATGAATCATTTTGTTATTCTGGATGTTCCTGAATGTGTTGCCATGATTATGGGAGAGAAGCCAATGAGAGCCTGTCAAAGAAATGTGACTGTGTGGGCCACCCTCTGAAATGCTGCTGTCAGTGACTCAGAAAGGATGTTTGTAATCACTTCTTTAAAGTAGTATTTCTCCAGCTCCAATGAAAAGTAACACTTTTTATTTTCCTCCTCAACTGTTCTCCTATATAGCTACTATACTAACACTTCTTGGATAGTGACAGTTGCTGAGCTACTAATTTATAATAATTAAAATGAAGTCTGCAAGTAAAAATTGAAAAAATAGGAGTAACATTGGTTGTAAAAAGTCATAGAAATGTGTAATTATATCTATATCTAAATAAACTATTTATCTACATATTATCTATTTATCTCTAGGGGTATGCTGGTAAATGTTTAACAAGCAGATCTCTGGGGGAAAAAAGTACATGACACACTTTTAAATTTAATCTTCATCGTTAACATTTTCTCCATAATTTTCTTAAGTCTGGGCAATAAAACAATAAATCAAGCCCTGATTTGCAGCATTCGCCAAATTCTGAGGTGTAAATATTCACACTGAAAATTTAACAGTTAACTCCTATGAGCCATTGGAATCGACTCCAGTACATTCTTCTATCAATCATCTATCTATCTGTCTATCTGTCTGTCCATCCATCCATACATCCATCTATCTAAACAGCTATTCATGAGAGGTAGGTTGGGGTAGAGGATAGTGAGTTGGCCTTGGAGCCAGAAAGACCTGAGTTCAAGTCCCTTCTGGAAACATGCTGAATGTATGACCCAGTCAAGGTCACTTAACCTCTCAGTGATGGAGGCAATTCTCTAAGACTGTAAGTTACAGAGAAGATGCCAACCTCCATTGATAGAGGGAGTTTCCTTACCTGGGAGTTCTCTACAGCAACAAAATCATAGGCTTAGTTCCTATGTATGTATGTATACATAGTTCCTATGTGTCTATCATCTGTCTGTACATATATATGCATGCCCAGTTTACATTTGTAGATGTTGTCATTGTGTCCCTTTCCACTGTAAGCTAACAGGTTAAACACACTGATGTGGAGGCAACAGTTCTTTTCACTCTATGTATGGTTAGTCCTCTTTTCCTCAATTTCTTCTCTCTTACCCCTTTATTAGTATATGCACTTGTACTTTTAAAATCATAGTTCAGTAATATGTTGTACTTCACTGTTGCAGACAATAGTTTGTTCCCCCAACTCAAGTCCCGAGGTGGGCCATTGATCTCACAATCTGTGTCATGATGGTAATGATGATGGCAGGACCCCAAAACAGACATTCCAAAGTGTGGAAATCTTCATAAGAGGGTACCTGTTATCAAAGTGATTTTAAAGACTGGATATGTATAACTTACACCCAATAACAGTTATTCTTAGGTTAATTGCAAACTTTTATGTAGTACTTTAAGGTTTGCAAGGTGCTTTATAAGTTATCCCATTTGATTCTCCCAACAACCCTGTGAGATAGGTACTATTATTATTTCTATTTTACAGATGAGGAAACTGAGACTCAAGGAGTTTAAGCGATTTGCTCAGGGTCACAGAGCTAGTAAGTGTTTGAAGGATTTGAATTTAGGTCTTCCTGACTCATCTACAACTGCTGTTTAAAAAAGAAGAAGAAGAAGAAGAGAGAAAAAGAAGGTAGCTTCATCATCTATGAAGTTGAGTCCTACCTAGTATTTAACAAATAGACCTAATCTCCATGATGTCGTGGAAAGTAGGTATTAGGAACAGCCTGATGATCTAGGGAATCAAGGCAAAAGAAGGAAGAATGAAGCAATAACCATTAACAAAAACATTTTTTTCCCATCTGAACTCTACTCTTGCTTCCTCAGTTAGTTCAATCTGCTTTCTCCCTTTTCATGATGGCCAGTCAACATGATAATGACGTTCAAGTAACTTCTTATTGCAAAACTTGCTTTAAATATATATTAATAGTCAAAAACTTTTCTTGTTAATGAACTTGTTCAAAAATGAAGCTGATCAAAATCTTTCAATGGATAAATTGAAATATCCTAAATCATCTCCCAGGTCTTAAGATCATTAGTGTTTATCTGAACATATTTTATTACCTGGAAAACAGGCTTTTTGGAATATTAGAGAATCAAATTTTACAATAACAGAAATGTTTCATGTTCCTAATATGACTGCTGGGATGGGGGTGGGGGAGTGAATAATATGGTAATTATATTAAATAGAGTAAATAGGGTCTTTCCACAAAAGTTTTGTCAGGACCTCATACTTGGCTGGGCAGCTAAGTGGCACAGTGGACAGAGTTCCAGGCCTGGAGTCAGGTTCATCTTCCTGAGTTCAAATCTGACCTCAGATACTTACTAGCTCTGTGACCCTGGGCAAATCACTTAACCCTGTTTGCCTCAGTTCCCTCATCTGTAAAATGAGTTAGAGAAGGAAGTGGCAAACCATTCCAGTACCTTTGCCAAGAAAACCCCAAATGGATACACAAAGCATCCGACATGTCTGAACAGCAACAACAAAAGAATTCTATATCATAGTTACTGTATTTATTTAATGTTTTCCTAATAGACCATAAACACTGTGAGGGTAGGGACCTTGATTTACAAATTTCATATCTCCCCCAGATCCTGGTGCAGTACTCAGCACACAATAGGGATTTTAATAAATGTTTTGAACCAATGAAAGTTTGTCATTCTATTTAGCTCTTCAACTTAAAGATCCAATACTAAGAAGAAGTTTCTCTAGGCTTAAAAAAGATAAGAGTTTTGAGACTTTCCTCACCGTCATTAAGGGGATAAGACATATCTCATCATTATTACAATTTTCAAATATAATCAGAATTGTTAAAAGTATAAATATATTTTATAGAAGTATAAAGTACATACAGTTGATATAAGTATAAAGTTATAAAAATCTTCCAAATGGAAATAGAGTTAACAAAGGTTTTCCCTTTTTGAATTTTTACAAAAGTCAAAATTCCCAGGTTTTTAACACATATAGTATGTAATATACTAGGAGTATGGAGAAGTAAGTTCAACTACTGGAGTACATGATGTAATGGGCATGTAACCAGAAGCCTAGGTGAAAAAGTGCTTATATAAATGAGTATACAGAGTTGTATTCTTATGCATATATTGGTATCTCTGTAGAGAGAACTATGCTTCTGTTATCACACAGAATAATTTGTATGTGAGTTTAGAATTACCTGGATCGCTCCTTGGAGGAGCATCTGATGCTTCCCAGGTGATACTTCACCATATTTGAAATCACGAATGTGCGGTTGTTGAGGCAACATCTGTGCCAGCCACCTTTCTGCTTTCCCTACATTTGCTAGTAGGAAATCACTAGTTGTACAGTAGCATTTTTCTTTGTGACCCAGAAACCTACATATGCAATGCAATTCATGGTATTTTTAAAAGAAGATACAACTCCTATAAGATATCATCTGATTTAAGTAACGATATTTTTCCAGAGTAGGAATTATATACCTTAAAGAAAATGTCAAGTATATAATTACATCTTCAATATACAAATAAAAAAATCACTAATGAATTTTAATTGTCTTAATACCTTAAAGCACAGCCATCATGTAATGTATCTAGATGCTCTCTATGAACTGCCCTGACGACTCTTGCCAGCCACTTTGCATGTGAGTGCCAATGGGCAGAAGGGGGATAACGGAAGAAACAGTGGATTGCTAAATATAAATCTATTACCACTTCTGAAAGTGGAATTTAAAGCAGAGATCTCACTTAAGGTAATCTTCATTCATCTTCATTTATGGATAATACAATTATCCATATGTTATATAAATGTTATACATGTTTTGAGAAAAAAGGCATAAAGAGTTTGAATAACTTGCTCCAGGTAGCCTCCAAAACCCAGTTCTCCTGATCCCTATATTAGGATTCTGTTATGCCTCTTCTCATCTTTGGTCCTCAGTTTCCTCATCTATAATGTGAGACAATTGGATAGGTGATATCTTAAGTCCCCCTGTGCTAGAAAAGTCTATGACTTTCCCATAATGGGCACTCCATGAATGTTTACTGAATGAATTGGTTTTTATTTAACAGTAAAGTAATTGAGAGCTATCTTTACATACAGGTGCTACAAGTATTCATAGAACCTTTGAAAGAAAAATGTTGATATAATGTTGTGACTTATATTGAATATTTACTGCTTATATGTTTTGTTACATGTCACCTTTTCCCCATGCTTATGGAATCCTAACATTTTAAATTCTTGCAAATTATTCCAAATGGATATCCAATATACTGTTTCTCCCTTTATGCTGTATTTACAAATTGAGACCTCCTGCTTGCAAATTTAAATCTCAGCCTAAATGTGGATGCAGAAATTCACATTTACATAATCTATGCGCAATAGGACCAGGACATTCTTAAAACATTAGTCAGTTGGTCTACTGTGCTGGCTGCATTTTAATTTGTAATCTTTGTTTGGGAGGAATATGATTTTGATGGGTAACCAGATGCAGAGTAAGAAGCAGACAAGAAGAGACTTAACAAAGGGGCTTCTAAATCTGGATACTATAAATTCAAGTTTCCTAGGTTCAAGCCACCCACAGCCATCTGGAAATATATAAAATGTATTGTACTTTTTAAATGGAGAATGGAAATCAGGTAAATATTTTGAATTTGGTTATTTGTGAGACTTGAAATTTGTTATTTTATACTTGTACAAGTATAAGGCATAATTACTTAATTTTAAATATATTGAGTGATACATAGTCCTGAATTTTAAAATTAGTTATAGAAGGATTAAAAGGTTATAGCTCACCATTCATTGATTGGTTACTTTTGTTAAATTTATTGAGTGTATACATACTGCTTTATATTAAAAGCATTAAACAATTGATATACTCTGAGCATTGTACTCCAAAATATCAATATTTTCAATCACCTAACAGAATTGACTAAGTACTTAATATGTCCCAGGCACAGTGCTAAGCCCTATAGGTACAAAGAAAGGCAAAAGAAAAAAGAAAAAAAGTTCTTTCTGCCCTCAAGGCTCTTACTTTCTAATGAGGGAAATGCAAACAACTACGTACAGACAGGATTTATACATCATAAATGGTGACTAATCTCAGAAGAAATGTACTAGCAGTTGGGAGAAAAGGAAATGCCTTTTGGGATTTGAACTGAGTCTTGAAAGAAGTCAAGAGACAGAGGTAAGGGAAAAGTGCATGCTGGAAACGGGAGACAACTGGTGAAAAACCAGAGTTGGGATATTATGTGTCATGTACAAGGAACAGCAAATAGTGTAACTGTATCATAGAGTACAAAGAATGAAGCAGAATGGAAGAAGACTGGAAAGCTAAGGAGGGACCATGTTGAGAAGGGTCAACAGAATATTTTATATTTGAACCTAGAAGTAATAGGGAGCCACTGTAGTTTATTGAGCAGGGTAGAAACCTGGTTAGAACTGTACTTTAGGAAGGTCTCTTTGGCAGCTGAGTAGAGAATGTCTGGAGTGGGGAGATATTTGAGGTAGGGAGAAGAACCAGAAGGCTGTTCCACTAGACCAAGCATGAGGCAATGAGAGCCTGTGCCATGGTGGCAGCTGTGAGTGGAGAGAAGGGGATTTTTATGAGAGGTTTTGTGAAGATAAAAATGAAAAAACTTCGAAGTAGATTGGGTATATGAGGTGAGTACAAGTGAGGAACTGATGTGTCATCTCCATCTTCCCTATATTGTCCAAGTCTTCCCCCATGACTAGAAATGTACTTCGTTATCATCTCTACTTTACATAATATTTGTTTTACTTCAAGGCTCAGCTTGGATGCCACCTCCCTGAAGCCTTCCCTGATCTCCCAAGCTCAAAGACTTCTTCTACCTCAAATTTTCCTTAAAGAGTCTCTCTAGATTTCCTTTTTTTTTTTTTGTCTCAACATTCCCTTCTCGAGGACTTTCTATAGGGAAGAACAAAAGGGTAGCTAGATGGTTCGGTGGATAGATCACTAGTCTTGGAGTCAGGAAGACTCATCTTCCTGAGTTCATATCTCATCTCAGATACTTACTAGTTGTGTGACTCTGGGCAAGTCACATAACCCTGTTTGCCTCAGTTTCCTCATGTGTAAAATGAGCTGGAGAAGAAAATGATAAGCCACTCCAGCATCTTTGCCAAGAAAACCCCAAATTGGGTCACGGAGAATTGAACGCAACTGAAAATGACTAACCAGCAACAGGGAAGGACAAATGTGCACATATAAATATGTAAAATTTATTAAATAAATCCCAGCTTTGCTACTGCCTACGTTCATAAGCACCACACAGCTGCCCAAGTGATTTTCCTGCAGCATGTCTCTGACCATCTCATCTCTTACTCAATAAACTGTAGTGGTTCTGTATTATCTTTAGTACCAAATACAAACTGTTTGATTTAGTATTTACAACCTGGCTTCAGCCTAACTTCCTTGGTATTATACATTACTCCCTTTCACGCTTCTTATCTGTGAAACAAGAGATTTGGATTAGATGATGTCTAAGGTCTCCTGCAGCTCCAGTCTATGATCCTTAATGTTTGCTGAATTGAAAAGCTTGATTTACATTTAGCAATGTGACAAGTTAAATAGACATAATCCCCATTCTCAAAGAACTTTGATTCTAAAGTATACAAGGGGAATACAGAGTTGTGCATGATTGCTATTCACTACATACCAAGTGAAAACACCTAAGAATTATGAGGTAGAAAATATTTTTAAAAGTTTTATTGTGTACTGTTTGATTATGAAAGAAGGCAGTTATTTTCTTCGTAAGAGAGAGCTGACAAGCCTACCTATTTTGAAAATCATTTATTTGACCTTGCTATTCCCTACCTTATTTTTTGCCTTATTTTCACTGCCATGCACCCTTTTAAAAAATTTTTTTAAATTATGAACTTGAAAAATATCAACAAACATGAACATTTCCATATAACAAAGGATGACAGAAAAAGATACTTGTATATGAATTCAGGAGTTTTTGTTAAGTGAAGATTTTACAAATGATCTGAGGACATTGAAATATTTACCATGGATCTCTATTACTTGCAGCTTGGGGTGTGTGTGTGTGTGTGTGTGTGTGTGCACGCGCACGCGCATGCATGTGTATGTTTTGAAAATTTAAGCCATGTCTCTGAGCATCCTTATCCCAAGTCCCACTGATGAATCAGGTTTCTAAAGATTGGTTCTATCTTCCCTCCAAGTTATAAGGGTTATAAGGGTATCACTGAGGGGTCAGGGATGATTCTCTAATACTGTCAGCTTGAGCCCCTACCTGGGTGATTCCTCTTAAGATTATCAGCTAAGAATCAATTTATTCATCCAGCCTGGGCAAGTAACTTTTAGTAAGGGTTGTTTACTAAGCGAATACATTAAGAATAAATGGTACTAAAGATCCCCCCAAAAGTCTGTAATACAGTCTCCCACAAATACAATGTATAGTAAAGTGGGTCCTGGGGCAGCTAGGTGGCTCAGTGGATAAAGCACCGGCCCTGAAGTCAGGAGGACCTGAGTTCGAATCCGGCCTCAGACCAAACACTTGACACTTACTAGCTGTGTGACCATGGGCAAGTCACTTAACCTCTATGGCCAGAAAAGAAAAGAAAAAGAAAGTGGGTCCAAGTGCAGAGACTACATGTGGCAAAGGGCTCCTGGTTACTGAAATCCTTTTCTTTCATTTGTGGGGTGCTCAAGAAGGTCCTCTAAAGCATGGTGGATCTACATCTATCTATCCTTGGTTCCTGATGTAGATTCTACTGCCAGCTGGCTCAAGGATGCTGGCTAGGACACCAAAAGGAAAATGAGAAATTTGAAATTTTGAAGTGTACAAGGTCCTTTAGTCAAGGGAGGTGGGAGAAGGAAACCTGGCCAAGGACAAAACTAAGGTTTCTATTTTCCCCCTTTCCACCAGGAAGAGAGGGGGTTGCTAGAAACTTACACTTGCTCAAATTTCTGGAAATCAATCTCTTCTCAACTTGCTTGATAATTTATAGATGATTTCTGAGGCACAGGCAAATTCCTTGTCCTATTCAAACACAATTCTTGTGCTGCATCATTCCCGTTTAAAGGCCTTCAGCACTTTGTCTTAGGCCTATGGGCCAAGTTAATAAGTCAACAAGCAGTTACTAAACTTACAGCGTGCCAGGTAATGTGCTAAACACTGGGATTATGATTGATTGAGGCATGGTCTCATCTAGTTAAGGTATAAAGGCTAAAATGAGTTGGAGTGGTTTAGACCTCACCCTTACAAAAGTATATATTAAATTTAGTAGTAACAGCACCCCTACCAAAAAAAGGCTCCATTTTCTTAGCATCTAATCCCTCCTTTAACTTCTCGAGCAAGTACCCAGAGACAGTGAAAGAAATTGTGATCAGGATACTATGTGGAAGGTTCAACCTCAATAAGAAGTCAGGAAACTCTTTCCTCATAGACAGTGGGTACAAGTTTTAAAGGAAGATAGATTAAAGTGAAGAGGAATCACTTTGGATTCCTTCAGTCTTACAAGAGGAGGAGGAGGAGGAGGAGAAGTTTGTTGTCATTCCGCATGAAGAAGAAGAAGAAGAAGAAGAAAAAGGATAAAAAGAAATTCCTTGTCATTTCACATGGAGAAGTTCATTGTCATTCTATGTGAAGAAGGAGGAGGAAAAGGAGGAGGAAGAGGTGGAGGAGGAGGAGGAGAAGAAGAAGAGAAAGAGGAGGAAGAAGAAGAACAAGAAGAAGGAGAAGAAACTCATTATTCTGTATTATGCAGGAGGGGATGTGTGTTCAAGGGAGACAATCAAAAGAGAATGCCAAAAAGCTAGGTGACCACGTGAGCCCTGAGACTGGTAAATACCTCTGATCTGAAAGTCTGACACCAGTCCTGGCCTATGATGATACCAATGGGTGGGATTAGTACTCTAACCAGTGTAATGAAAATCTTGACATGGAAGATAGTGAAGTATGTAACATTGCACATTCTAGTACCACAAGAAGGCAAGATCATAAGTACTGGTCAGAAATAACAAAACCCCATTTACCAAAAATCATTCTATGCTAATAATTATTCCAATCACTAAGGCAAGCAAACCACAAGTGTATGTGAAATGTTTTGAGAAGAGGAATGCTGACTGTAGTCTTCTATAATCCTTGATTTCCCTACCATTTCCATCTCTTCTACACTTCTTCTTCACCCTAATTGAGACCCTAATTCCCTCCACTCCTCAGTACTTTCTCAGGCCTTTCTCACCCTAGCTCTGGCTTTTCTTTCCTCCCTCTCCAACTTCAACCCAATACTTAGCCATTTCAATTCTACAATGCCCTCTGCTCTTGAATCCCTCATTCTCTTGTCCTATCACAGTTTTTCCCCTGACAAACCTTAGCCCTGGATTACTTCCACCATCGGCCACTTTTACCCATACTCACAAATTGCTGAAGGAAGTCTCCCAGAAGTGCTGACTGGGTATATTATGAATTCATGTTATCCAACCTTAACTGTGGCCTCTCTCCTGTAATAGAAGCCTTTTTCTTTCCTAAAAGATTCCCTATCTCACTCCCTGTAGAAGCTATTTCCAATCTTCTCTTCCTTCCTCAAGCACCCTATTTCTCCTGCTCCTCAATATTTCTTAGCTGAGGACCTTGCCTCTTCATTGAAAAAAAAAAAGGTCATTTGAAGTGGGTTTCTTCTTTCCCATTCTCTTCATTTCACACACTCCCCCCTCTACACAACCTGACGCCAACCTGCTTTCCAGCTTAATTTGATTTTATTCCTATTTCGGCATTTGGTGACCCAGCCAAAGTCACCTTCTGTTTTCCTCACACATACACTCCAGCTTGGTTTCTATGCCTTTTCACTGGTCGTCCTCCATGCCTGGAATTCATTCCCTTTTTACCTGAACCTCAAAGAGTCCCTGTCTTCATTTAAAATACAGCTCAGGCATCATCTTCTTCAGGAAGCCTTTCCTGACCACCCAACTTCTAGTAGCCTCTCACCTAAACCACTTTGTATTTAACAATGTTGTATATATTAATATTATCAATTTTATATTTATGTTGTCCATACTTGTATATGTAGTCGTCCCTTCCATTAGAATGTATGCTCATTGTGGGTAATTTATTGTGCTTATATCTCCATTGCATAACATAGTCTCTGGCATACTACAGGCACTTAATAAATTCTTGTTTGATTAGTTTATTTCATTATGTACCAGTACTATAACACAACAAAACTAGAAACAATTTATGTTAGATGGAACATTGGATAGAGCACTGGACTGGGAGTAAGGAAGACCTGAGTTCAAATCCTATTTTAGACACTTAATAGCTTTGTGACCCTGGGCAAGTCACTTAACCTCTACCTCCCTCAATTTTCTCATTTTTAAAATGGGGATAATAACACATCTTACAAGTTTGTTGTGAGGATATAATGAAATAATGTTTATAATGAGCTTTGCAAGCCTTAAAGCCCTATACAAATGCTAGCAGCAGCTGCTGTTTCTGCTGCTGCTGCTGCTATTACCAGTTCTACTACTACTTCTTCTACTACTACTACTACTACTACCACTACTACTACTACTACTACTACTACTACAAAAGCCTCACACTGCTTTTTATCCCTTACCCCCAGTGACACAATTGCTAATCCATACAGGGCAAAAATAAGTTAATGCTTAAACCAGATGAAATATGAGGAGCTACTAAAATTAAAGAGGGAAAAGCTGAAAAAATCAAGGTCATTGACAATCTTGGCCTAATGCAAACTCTATTAATCTTTTAACAAAATAGATAATAAAGCAATAATTAATGTCTCAGCTAATTTAAAGAGGAGTTGGGGATACTTAGGAAATTTTAAAATCTCTTTTTTTTAGCTTGATGGCATTAATTAAACTAGTAGACCAATTATAACAAAACAATAATTTTTTTAAAGCTAGAATTTGCTCTGACATTATGAACAAGCACATTCTCTTGCAGTATTTGACAGAAAGCATAAAAATGTTTCAGGACCTGTATATAAGAGAATGCAGCAGTTGTTGCTATGGTGAAAAAAAAAAGAAGGAAGGCTAGAGTTATCAAAAAATACTTCTAAAGATAAGAATCAAGCACTACCATGGAAGAAGCATTGGAAGATTTCATAAATATCTAGTTGGTATGGTCAGTGGAAAACTTGGATGCTACAGTGTCCCATTAAAGGCAACAAAAAGAAAATACACAAAAAAGGAATCTGAAAAGCAAAAATACATTAGAAATTCTAAATTTCCTTAAGGATCAATTGAAAGTTAAAGACACATAAGTTAAGGCAATACAGAGTCAAAGCAGCACAAAGAACAAAACAAGCAATTCAACAGCAATCAAAATCAGTACAGAAGCCAGTAAAACAAAGAAATTAGGGGAGAGATGCCCCCCGCCCAAGGAGAATGTAGAAAATTTCTGGTCATTTATAAGCTCACAAGAAGTCCAAAATGACTAAAACACAATTTTGACCAAATGAGAAATAGAAAGCTAGTGCACCATGAATATGGTGAATAAGAGAATAGTTATATCAAAGGAGGTGACTCAAATCTATAGCTTCTATACAAAACCGGGAAGTGGCAGAGCTGGAAAATACCCATTATTATTGGTTTAAATGCTCCAGTGTGATGCATATATTACTAACAAAGCACTTTACCAGCTTTTTATCCAGACATGTTCATTCTCACTGTTCTTAACTGAAAGCATGACATATCTGCTCCCCAAAGATGAGAATAGCAGTGACCTTTTCAAATATAGGACAATTAAATATTTCTGTACTTTATACAATTCACTCACAGCTTATATTGATGAAAAATAAAAAGCTATAAATGCTTGCAACAAAGCAGTGTGTTGATTTAGAAGCAAAAAGTTTGCCAAAAATTACTAGAGAAACAAAAAAACCCCAACAATTTACTGATTTATTAATTATTGACAAAGCTACCTGAAAGCATCATAACATTTATTCTACCTTTATTAATTTTTGCCAAGTCTTTGACTCAGCTCTTCACTCATGGCTTATTCATGTACTGCAAATGTATAAAACTGACCTAAATAAAGTACAAAGGCTAAGGAATTTGATAACCATGTGAAAAACTATCCTCTATTTAAAACAGGCCACCAATACAATAATATAAAAAAAAAGATATAAAAGGGGGCACCTTTCAAGGAGAAAGTTTAAGCTCTTTGTAGTTCCACTTAGCCTTAAATACATTAGCATCTCTTTTAAACAGAACAGAGTTTTCCTTCCTCCTTCTGACTGACCATGTGTATCATCTCAGCAGTTGGGTACATGGAGGCTTGTGAAACCCTGGCTACTTCTTTTTCTTTTTCTCTTTAAAATTTTATTTTTTTAATTATGAATATCATCAATCAGCATAAACTTTCCACTATGCTAACAAGACAATAAAAGAGGATTACATGTGAAACTTTATGTTATATAATTTATGTTATATATATTTTCTTTTATAGAGTCTTTTAGTCCCTGGCTACTTCTTGAGCATAAAGCTGTGAAGGAGGAATTTGTGATTGTATAGTCAAGAGACTTACTAGCATCCTTAAATTCAAAATTCAATGGAAAGAAAACATTTAAGGAAGTAAATATATATGCAAAACTAGTGTTAAAATATATTTTCTGAATGTAAAATGGTCTATAGTAAATTTGAATGGAAAGTATACTAACAAAAACTCATGTAATATTAACATTACATAGGATTCATCCCTCTAATGCAACTATAGGCAAATGGATACTTCTTTTTCACAGCTCCTGATAAATATGGAGCCATGAACCTGGAGTAAAACAGATACCAATTCGCTGAACATTAGTTAAGCCTGAAATAAAGATATATGCTATGATATTTATAAAATGTTATCTAAAATTATTTTTTTTTTCTGGATGGAAGGTATAAAATGATTAATCTGGGTGGTTTTGTATAATAGTTCTGCTCCAAGAATGGAATCAAAAGGCCCTCCATGAGTAACATTAACATGAATTCAATCAACAAAATGGTGACCAGGAAGCAAACAAATGGATGAATTATGGGAATTTGTTTATAGAAACAATTCAAGACTAGTTTATCACCACCAGAATTTATGAATGAATTGTCTTTAGGGAGTATGAATTTATTAATCAATGAAAATTGTGTGTAGTAATGGGAAAAACAGTGTAACACATCACTTCAGGCTGCAATAATTTAGCACCTACCAAATATTTAGCAAGATATGATCTGGTAGCTACAATTATACATCAGAAGCTCATTCTTTTATAAAATAACATGAAAAATTCCCCATACTACAGATATAGGCCTCAAAATATCCTTAAGAATTCAACAGTTTAACTGTACCGGAGCTGGACCATTTAACTAACAGAATGGACTCACAATCCCCTGTCACATTGATCTTTAAAATTTTTAAATTTATTAGATGTTACAATACTAAATACTCAAAACCTCCAGGCAACATGGAATGAAAATCTTTCAAAATATAGACATAACAGAACAAATCAGATGTGGACTGGTTAAGGTGCATTCATTTCTTATCATCCTAACTCCTACTGGAATTGCTCTGAAGATTATTTCAGTGCTTACATAGAAGGTGAACTGACACACAAACACTTCCATGCAGTTAAAAAAAAAGCATTTACTTTATACATATGTGTAATATTAGTCTTCAGTCATTAAAGAACAAGAGCAGAATAGCAACTTATCCAGGACAATTTCTATCTGAACTCCATTTTGAAAGATGGGAAGATGAACAAGAACAGGATTTGTAATGTGGTATGGCAAATTGTTATAGAGCAGTGACAAAAAAAAAAATCAGGAATACTGGGTTCAAGTCCCATCTTTGACATATACTGAATTGCCCATTTACTTTAGGAAAGAGAGTTCTTTAATAGGAATTTCCTTTACTAAATGAAATTAGAAGTTTAGTTCAGCAGTAGGATTTAGAGCTAGAACAGATCTTAGATATTATCTAGCCCAACCTCCCCACTGTACAGATAAGGATTAATAACAATCACTCACATTTGTATAGCATTTCACAAAGCATTACCTTCACAACAACCTTGTGTGGCAAGTTGCATATGCATTATTATCTTTATTTTAGAAATAGGCAAACAGGTTCAAGAGAACTAAGTCCTCTCAGATACCTACTTGTTTTGTGACCCTGGGTAAGTCACTTAATCTCTTGTTTTGTGCCTCATTTTCCTCAACTGTAAAATGGTGATAATAATAGCATTTATCTCATAGGGTTGTTGTCAAGACCAAATGAGATAACGTACACAATGTGCTTTATAAACATCAGAGCACTATATAAATGCTATTATTAAATCACTTGCCCAAGATCACACAAGTAAATACCTGTGGACCCAAGTCTTCTGATTACAAGTCACCACACCGCATTGTTGGGGAACTTGAAAAGAGGGATTTCATATTTTGAGATTTTCTTCCTGTTCATGTAGTTTCTACCCATGAATTTGGCAGACTGAGCCATAGGTGAGTTCTCCTAAAATTTTGAGTCATAGATCTATACTGGTCTCCATCATTCACAACAGTCTCACTTTTAACTTCCTTAAACTCGTTTGCGCTGAGTCTTATCCTGTTTCACACACTTCTCTTCCTTACCACTACCCCCAATTCCCATGGTGACATCTGGGTTTCACACTTCTCTTTTTATTCATTATTTAACTATGCCTTGGGGATCTCCAGTTTAATCAGCCTCCTTTCAGTCTAATCATTCTCTATCCTGGCTGTTTTAACCATCCATTCTTAATACTTAACTCTTAGTCAATTAGCATGTAAAAACACATCAATTACATAAAATACACAATAGCTGAGTTCTATCTACAGCAAAGAGAACATTCAAGAACGCATATTGTACAAAAAAGAAGTCCCTCCATACCTAAAAAATTTTGAAGTACAGATATCATTAAATTAAATAATAACCATTTAAACCATGTTTTCACAATTCTGTTAAAAACAATTAAAGGAAATACAAGTTTTTGTTTCTTTGTTTTTAAATTAAGTCTGTGAATTGAGTTTTCCTCTGCACTTGCAGAAGCTCTAATTTGTGGCAGTTTCTCTAATAGAACATAAACTCCTTGAGGGCAAGGTCTGTTTTTGTGTTCATATCTCCAGTGCCTAATATAGTTTCTGACACAATTTGGATCCATTGCTATGGATAAAGCAGGCAAGGTACCCTGAAGGAGAGACAGAAGGTATCATGCGGCAGGAGGATCAAACTAGTAGAACCACCACAACAACCACTACTCTGCTACACAAGAGAGCTAGGCTCCTAAAGCCCAAAGTCCTGGTAATAGCAGAGCCTCCAAAATGACCTGCCCTATTGCCAGCTCAACTCAAAAAGAGGAGTAACCCCTGTGAGTAAGGGCCCCACCAGAAACCTCACCACCGCCAACACCGATTGCTTATCAACTGTCACTGATAGGCAGATAATGTAGAAAACCAAAGAAATAGTAGCTCCCCACCCCCAGACCACCAAATAGTCCAGAGGAGCAACAGCCCCCATCTCCTCAGCAGCCATAAATACTGAATATGTAGAAAAGAAAGTTTTAACCCCCAATCCTTGGCATTGTCAAGTGTTTCACCATCAGAAAAGAATTTGGCTCTATCAATGGAAATTACCTCAAAGGAGAAATATTACTCTCTTTTCCATTTGTATATCACCAGTGCTTTGTTAGTAGTGCCTGCTAAATGCTCATTCATTCATCTGTTCATAGTAGGCATTCAATAAATGTTTGTTCACTTAATGAATAAGTGAACTAATATATGAAGGAATGAAATTGCTGATGATCCCATTAAGTGCAGCGTCTATAAAATTTTTGTTGTTGTTTAAGTCATTTCTGTCCTGTCTGATTCTTTGTGATCCCATTTGTAGTTTTCTCAGCAGAGATACTGGAGTGGTTCCCCATTTCCTTCTCTGGCTTATTTTAGAGATGAAGAAACTGAGGTAAACAGGGTTAAGTCACTTGCCCAGGGTCACACAGCTAGTATGTGTCTGAGACTGGATTCAAACTCAGGAAGATAAGTTCTTCTGACTTCAAGTCCAGCACTCTGTCCACTGTGCCACCTAGCTGCCCTCAACTATAAAATACATAAATGTATTTCTGGCATATTAATTGAACCATATTTTTGCCATATTTTCCCAGGGACCTAAGAACAAGTGGATGTGACATTCCTTCCTTTGTAGCTATATTTGTTTTTACCTTTTGAACTTCAGAGTTTTTGTTCCTTTGTTTTTAAATTAAGCCCCAGAATTGAGCTTTTTTCTGCACTTGGTGGAGCTCAAATTTGTGGCAGTTTCGCTATAGAACATAAACTCCTTGAGGGCAAGGACTGTTTTTGTGTTTGTATCTCCAGTGCCTAGCACAGTTTCTGGCACAATTTGGATCCATTGCTATGGATGGAGCAGGCTACTCTACTACAGCAGAGGAGGTAACTCTGGAGGGCACACATAGCATAGGCTTGCCATGGTTTCTACGGCTGCTTGGAGGTTGCCTCTTTAGCCTGTTTCTTAGCTGAGTTTTAAAGCAGGATCACATCATTGATTTTTCCATTCAAATCCTTCCAGAGACTACTGGTCATCCTAACTCATACAAAGGTGTGAACAGCATTCTTCTGTAGTCTCTATGACAGCAGTGGAAGCTATGGCAATTTGTCCAAGCTGAGATGGGGGCAAGGGTAGTGGCCTTCAACACGCCCCAAATGAAAAAGTTCTGCTACAGCCTCGAGATGAGGGATATCATTAGCAGAAGGAGCAGGCAGATAGCTCCCACTCATCCAGATATAATTCTCGAGGTGTGTGATATCCGTGAAAAAGAAATGTAATGCCCAAATGGTTAATCATTAGACAACACAAAAAGCATAATATTTTATATTCAATAATAGCAAACAACACTGACTGGAAAACATGAGGCTCTATGACAAAGCAAACATGCCACAGGCTGACCAGCTCAAAGACTGGCCCCGCCCACTCTGCTTACAACAAATACATCTGCCTAGAGAACAACATAAAGGTACTTTACAGGGAACTAGGAGTGGCAGAGGTGTTGCGGACTGGACAAGTTGTGGAAATGGAAAACAACAGAGAGGGTGATCAGATATGAATTAAAGCTAGAGGGTGAGGCAGTCAGGGTTAAATAACTTGCCCAGGGTCACACAGCTAGTATGTGTCAAGTGTCTGAAGCTGGATCTGAACTCCGGTCCTCCTGACTCCAAGGTCAGAGCTCTATCCACTGTGCCACCTAGCAGCCCCCTGGACTCAGGTCTTCTTGACTCCAGATCCAGCTATTTTTCCATCACACCACCACAAGCAGTTTCTCATTAGCCTAAGTTGACAGGAAAAGGAAGTTAACAAGTTAACTTTTTGTGAGTTCAAATCTGGCCTCAGACATTTACTAGCTGTGTGACCCTAGGCAAGTCTCTTAACTGAACTGTTTGCCTCAGTTCCTCATCTGTAAAATGAGCTGGAGAAGGAAATGGCAAACCACTCCAGTGTCTTTGCCAAAACAAACAAACAAAACCAAATGGGGTCACAAAGAGTCAGACGTGACTGAAACAATTCAACAACAACAAACCAGATAGAAAACTAAGGTTTGTCTCTAGTGTCACCCAATTTTTTTTTTTGTATCTGCTAATTCAATATGTTTAGTCATAGATTTGCAGTGAAGTAGATTATATATGGTACATCTATATGGGTCTTCATAATTTAGATTTTATTCCATTCTACTACAGTAAAAAATTTTGTATGCTGAGAATGTAGTATTTGACCATTTTAATAATAAATTAGTGTCCCTTGTAATAAAGGCAAATCAGAAATTATCGATTTTTTTGTTAGTCAGAGGGAGGCAAATTTCTATTCTGTTTGAAAATTACTAGATCATCTTGGGCAAGTGTTTAGAAAGCATCTTTATGGTTATGATTGCCAATTATTTTTCAATCTATCTTTCCCTCCATTAATTCAATTCAGTTAAAATCAAAACATATTTACTAAACAATTACTATGAGCAATGCAAGATGACAAGCTCATATGGCACAGTAGTTAAAAATAAAGTAAGATATAATCTAACTTTCAGGGTAAGTGATCAACAAGATGTAAGACTTAAGACCTTTCAGAATTTTCCAAAACCAAAATCATGTGCCAAAGATAAAGCAACTTCAGGTGTCTCCATGGTCTAGGACACCTGGAATCCAAAAGATCAAAACCAAAACAAAACAAAACATGAACTGTCACCTACACAGAACCTCATTCCTGCCCTGCCCCTCATTATTCTTTGGGCAGCAAGGCTGAACTAGTTGGCCCAAGGACCTGACCCACAGGCTTTCAACAAAACACACCACCACATCTTTACCCCTTCCCCTTTCCAGTGCCATAGAGATATGGGCTCTAGGATGTGGAAGTTTCCTAGGGCCTGGATGGTATTCTGTGTTGCAAAACATCTCTTCAAGAATGAGGAGGAACAGAGGGAATGGGGCAGGACACATATCTGGGCTTGAAATAGATCTCAGTCCCATATGCCCCCCCCCTTTACACCCCCTCCCCCAGAGCTTCAGAGACCCAGACTCCAAATGATAGAAGTTACTTCTGGCTCAGTGGCATCATTGTGACAGCACCTTAACTTCTGAGTTATAGAACTGAGGAACAGAAGGAATGGGATAGACACTGTGTGTGGGAGAGGGGGAGAGGCACTCTTCTAAGGCTGAGGGAAAGAGCCCAGCATCCAACTGAAGCCAATTCTATCCCCCCCACCCGCACCCCAGCCCCACAAAGTCACTTGGGGTAGAGACCTAGGATGAACCATGAGTTGCCCAGTGTGGGAGGAAGCTGAAATGTTTCCTTCAGGGAAACCACCATCATATGGGAGGGAGCAGAAAGTGAACAATAGGGAAAAATAAGAGGGGAAAAAAGATAAATTGCCAAAGATCTCAGGAAGGAAAAAATCTCAAAGACCTCAAGTATTAATGTTTAAATCAACAAGGAAAACATAAACAACAGAAAGAAATATGGCCTCCAGATCTAGTAAATGAGATCAGGCATTTATAATACTATAAAACAAAGAAAAATGATCTAAAACTTGGTAAGACAGAGGACCCCATAGAATTTGAGGAGAACATGGAACTACAATACACTACTTCTGAGTGATTTAAAAGAGAAATGGGAATTATTAGAGCAGAATTTATGGCCTGAACAGCAAAAAAATAATTGGCAACCAAGTGGTGCAGGGAATAGAGAACGGGCCTTGGAGTCAGGAGGACCTGAGTTCAAATCTGGCTTCAGACACTTACTAGTCTGATTAGGATCACATTGGACAAGTCACCTAACCCTTTTACCTTAGTTCCTCATCTGTAAAATGAGCTGGAGAAGGAAATAGCAAACCATTATAGTATCTTTGCCAAGAAAACCCCAAATGGGGTGATGAAGAGTCAGACACAACTGAAATGACTCAACAACAACATATCTATCTATCTATCCATATGTTGTCTCCCCCAACCCCAACCCCTAGGGGGTTATTTTCTTTTTTGTCTTTGTATCTCTAGTGCACAGAAATAGGGAAGTTTGGAGGGAAATGATTTTTATTTTAGTTTGATACATCTCGTTGGAGATTCTAATAGCACATCTGGGTGAAGATATCTAAACAGACAATTAGTATTGTGAGTCTGGAGTTCAGGAGGGAGATTAGGCCTGGATATATAGATTTAGGAGTTATCTGCAAAAAGATGATAATTAAGCCCATAAGACCAGATGAAAACCAAGAAAGCATCAGTGTGGGAGGGAGAGGAAAGAAGGGAAGGAGAAAATGAGAGAGAGAGAGAGAGAGAGAAAGCTTGAGTAATATCTATATTTAGTTGATATGAGACTGTTGATGATGATCTAGCAAAAAGTAACTAAGAAATGATTAGGTGGGAAAAGAACTAAGACAGAACATTGTCAATAACATCTGGGGTTATTTTTAAGGAGGAAAGGTATCATCCAGAGTATTAAAAGAAGTTAAATAGAATGAGGAGAAAAGACCATTTAATTTAGGAACTGAGTTCCTTGGTAATCTTGGCAAGAACAATTTAAATATAGTGGTAGCATCAAAAGCCATATAGGAAGGGGCAAGAAGTAAACTGGGATGCGAGAAAGTGGAGCATAGAAATATAGTCAACCCTTTCTAATAGTTTGCCTGTTAAAATGGAAAAGAGACAGTATGACAGCTTGAGATGATGGCAGAACAAAACAAAAGTTTTCAAGAAAGTTTCGAAGAATTTCAAGAATTCAAGTTGGGCATGCTTACAGGTAGCAGGTAAGGTGGGAATGGAAAAGGAGACACTGACGATGAGAGAAAAGGGCAATGATATAAGGGGCAAAAATCCAGAGGACATAGAAGGAGATGGGATCAAAAGCACAGGTAGAAGAGGTTAATGGATTTGGCAAGGACCACCTCTTCCTCAGAGACTAGAGTAAGGGACTCATTTAATGTTTGTTCATCTGCAAAATGGGGTTGGAAATTTATCTTGATGGGATTACTATAAGGTAAATTATATGTAAACCATGAAATGATAAATTTGAGTTATTATTATTATTATCCTACATTGGTTCTCAAAGACTAATGAAAATTTTGGTGGGCTTGTAAATATAGAATGAAAAGATTCTAGATTTGTAAAAAACCTTATTTTACTAACCCAATTTACTACCAAATACATGAATCCCCTCTGCAACATCTTTGACATCATCCAGGCTTCATTTAAACAGTCAGTGAAACTTACTGTCCCATGGGGCAGCCCATTAAGCAGCCAACTTTAATTATTAGTAAATCCTTCCCTATAATGAGCTGAAATCTGTCTCCCATATTTTCAAGGGATATTTCGTAATTCTTGTTACTTAAGACTTTTTTTTAAATAAAGGGTACAATCTGAAAATATATTAGATAAATTATCATCATTCTGAAAAAAGACATTATACTTTAAAAATATTAGTGAAAAAATACTTTGCTAAGCTTGAACATTTATCCGTTTTAGCTTTAAAACAATAAGTGAAAATGTGACATTTCTTTTTAAACTTTTCATACATTTCTCTAAATATCTGTTCCATTTTAGGTGCTTCAATTTTACTTACATTAATTAGAACCAGAAAGATTATTCATCCTAAATGCTTTAGTAAAGCTCTTTTAGTTTCACATCTTAGACATTGTGATTTAATACTTCAAAATATATTATGCCCCAAAGAACCTGTAATACAGTACAGTACTTGAATTTGCAAGCATCAGAACCAGGCAGAAAACCTGCCAGATTTGCTGGATGCCTTCCAATGCCATCTGAAATATAGGGAGTAGGAAGGTTAAGCTAACCTTTCAGATGGCATAAGAATGGGGTCCAGCCGGTCTGGCTTTGCTCCACAGCTTTCAAATTCTGCATGTTTAAACAGTAGGTTGTACTGATCCTGAGAGCATAAACTGAGATGTTAACATTTGGTTCCTTATGTCTTCATACATCTCTTAATAATGGAACTTATTTCCAGTTGCTTCATGTTTTTTGAAGGAGTGGGGTGGGTGGGGGGATGGAAAAAGAATTGGAAATAGATTTTACCATGGGGGAAGGCATGGATAATATAGTAGCAAGTATGAAAGTAGTAGTTTTGACTGTTAGGAGGAAGGACAAGGATCAAGGAGGTCTTGTTTCTCTCTAAGACCCCATAAAAATTTTTTTGCCATATTAAGGTTGAGAATTTGGATGCATTGAAATAAATACTTTAATAACATAACATTTCCTGTATATTAAGACAGAAATCTCATCTCAAAAGGTCTAATTAAAAAATTCATGGATTCAAGAAATATTCAGGTCTTAACTGACTGAATGTTCATTTTAAATTATTAATCTGCTTTGACAAAAAATTTGCATTTTGATCTTTAATTTTTTCCACTGGAAGATATCACCTTAATATTTGATCAGTATATGTAAGCATTGTAATTTCAATAATTTGTATCAATCGTAATTTCATTTTTGATACCAATTCGTTAATCTTCATAAACAACTAGAAAATTAACAAAGCCCTCTAAACTCACAAAAAAGCAATCATCTTGGCCATCTTATTTATTCATAAATAATCAAATTGAGACTGACTCCTGTAAAAAGTGCTAGAAACTCATCTATTCCATAGGTATGAGAGACTCAGAAGTAGGACACTGTATATCCCCAAAACGTTGGGAGCTCATATATGAAGTTAAGTATTAGCTAGTGGTTTTATATCTCGTTATCTGTCAAAAATAAACAAAAGCGCTTGCTTCTGTCAAAAGTCTCCAGAGTATGATGTCTTAAAACGGGGTGTGAACAGTAGCCACTGGCCTAGCAACCTGTTTGAGACTACATTTACAGGTTAACAGTACACCTGAAAGGGGTCTTCTTACTGACGAAGTAAACAAATATAAGTATAGTTCTGGTGGGCACCTAAGAGTATCGAAGAATTCACGTAATTCAAGCACAGAGGAGGGCGTGAGGAGGGTGCACTTCGTTGTCACCCAGACAGCTCTTTGCAGCCAGGGCTCTGCATGCACCCCCGCCCCCATCCCCCACGCCCACACCAGGCTGCCAGGCCGCGGTTGTCAGGATGCTGCCCGAGGCCGGGAGCCACGTGCCCCGGTGCCCACGCAGAACTGGCTGTGCGGGTCGTGGCCGCGTGCATGTCAGAAAAGAAAAGAACGGACATTAGGTCCAGTGCAGATGGAGAGCTCAAGGGTGGGGGTGAGGACAGCAGGTGTGATGAGTGTGTGTGCAAGTGCAGGGTAGGTACCCACGTGGCTCATCTTGCCCCCCATCCCCGGAAGGCTGCTGCAGCAGGAGTGCGTGGGAGACACCCAGCCCGCTTCTTCCCCGCCTTGCCCACCCCTCCCCGCGGACGCGCCTCCCGGGCTCAGCCTCGGGAGAGAGGAGGGAGGAAGGAGGACGCCAGCTCGCTTCGATCTCAGCCCACCGGGACAGAGCACGGCGGTCGGAGCAGCTGTGCTTGGCGGCTGCCTGGCGGGGCTGGGCCCGCAGCTCCCCAGGCCGCCCCCCTAAACCTCCACCCCCAGAGTGTGGGCCCGGGGCACACTGGCTGCACCGGCAGGCGAGGAAGAGGAGAGGTGAGCGCCTGCTCTCCGCCTCCCTCCCCGGTTGCCCTGGTAACGGCGCTGCACCTCCCGGACCTCTAGCCCGGGAAGGCTGGACTCTCTAGCTCCCGGAGCGCGCGGCATACGCAGCCGCCGGGCCTGCTCCTGATTGGTGGAGGTCGGAATAGGAGGGGGGAGGGGCAAGAGAGGGAGGTCAGGAAGAGGGATGGAACCCCCTCGCGCCACTGGAGCGCGTCCTTTCCACCTTTCCCCCGCCCCCAGAGGGCAGAGGCCCAGTGCGTTCCCATGGAGACTGCCTGGGCTGCACCTGTATGGGCTGCAGCAGGAGAGAGACCGGCAGCAACAGCAACCTGAGCCCTCCGCGCTACGCCGAATAAGAGTCCGCTAGCAGCTGCCCCTCTGGCAGTCTGCAAATAAGCACTTACAGGGGAGGGGGTGGGGCAGAGACCGACCGACAGAGACTGGGAGAGGACAGAAGGAAAGAAGGAGAAGGGAGAGAGACCAGGAGGGAAAGAAGAGAGGGAGAGAGCGAGAGACAAGGAGGAGAAAGAGAAGGGAGAGAGCGA
>NW_020955033.1:10417796-10469515 GCF_900497805.2 Vombatus ursinus
AGGGAGAGAGCGAGAGACAAGGAGGAGAAAGAGAAGGGAGAGAGCGAGAGACAAGGAGGAGAAAGAGAAGGGAGAGAGCGAAAGGTCAAAACCCACCCCTTCGTCCTTCTCCTTCCAACTCCCTTTAAAAAAGCTTGTTGACCAGAATTCAACATTCCAGTATTTTCCACAGTAAACAGTTTCAAGGATACAAAAGAATCATCATGCCACACTCTTCTATTGGAAAATAGAAGGATGCCAGCCTTGGCTCAATCCTATTGTAGTTTGCCAGGGTTGCGGTGGAGTTTTAAAATACTGCCTGCATCACTGTAGGTGTAAAGTCCTCACAGTTGACTCACAAGACATCTAAGATAATGGCTGTTCATTCTCTTTGAATATCACTGACCTTGATGCTTTGATCTGATGTGTTTAGGAAAATCTTCCCCAATCCAGGGCTAAAATTACAGAGACTGTTTACATCCCCAAACTATTTCCCTTCTCGTGAATTTTTCCAGGACTCCACCCTACTGTGTTTAAAAGCAGTGCTTTGACTTTGTAAGGGACAAGGCAGCTTGTCTATTCCTTTGATCATGGGGAAGTAAATTGAATACAGGAGATATGCCTTTGGAGCATTTGACTTGGTTATTAAGCACCTGCTGTATGTAAGGCACTGTAGGAGAGATAAGAGGAGGAAAAAAAGGGATAAATTACAGTATTTCTAGTCTTCATCCCCTTTTTCTCCCCTGAGCTGCAATTGTTAATCTCAGTTCCTGATCACATTTCCCCCTTGGATGTCTTACCATGGCCGAATCATGATGTTTCCCCCCCAAGCTTGCATAACTCATAATTTCCAGTTTTTCCCTTTTTTGGTCATTTTTCTCCACTTTTTCATATTTCCACCACACACCACAACAATGACTCCTTTTCACTTAACTGAAAGCACATTAGGGGTTCTAGACATGCCTCTGGATGGTCTTGACAGGGCTCTTGGAGTTGCCTGTACTCAGTGTGTACCATGAAAAGCATGTTGGGAAAGGTAGTAGCTAAGTAAGTGCCATTTGTGGTGGTGCCTGGATAACATGAGTGCACTTGGGACAATACAGCTTCACTGGGACATCACCTGATATATCTGACAGTTCAATGGGCAAAACAGATTGATTTTCGAAATATAATTGGGGGAGGGGACAATAGCTAAGTCTCCTTAAAGTGTTTTTCCAACATTTGGGCAATGCCAGGATTAGTAAAGATGTAGTGGGCATAAATTAGTTCATACGGCATCTTGGCTGTCTGCTTGGTCAGGTCATTCTGGTTGGGAATTGTCATTCCACACCTCTTCAGATTCTAAGTAGAATAGCATTTCTAGTTCCTACTTACATTTTAACACCTGTGAAATTTAGCTTGTTCTGAATACAATCATTATCCACCACAATTTGCCTCTGAAAAGTTCATTGCCACCAAACCCAAAGAACTATGCAATCCAATATACTGCCTCTGAACTACTCATGTTCATATCAGGAGACAGGGACAGGGGAGGGAGAGGAAGAAATTGCTAACTCAGACTTTGAAAACAGGGGTCAATTTTCCCTGTTTGTGTTGAGGGTACCATCTTTAACACTATTATGGCCCACAGCTGAGTGGTGGCACAGTGGATAAAGTGCTGGGTCTGGAATTAGGAAGCCGGGAACTCAAATCTGGCTTCAGATACTTACTAGCTGAGTGACTAGTTTACTTAACTAGTTTGCTTCAGTTTCCCCATATGTAAAATGAGCTGGAGAAGGAAATGGCAAACCACTTTAGTATCTTTGCCAAGAAAACCCCAAATAGGGTCACAAAGAGTTAGGCATGACTGAAGATTACTGAACAACAAAAATGATGGCCCACATAAATGAGTTGCCAAATCCTCTTGACATTACTTCCTTGATATCCCTGGCATAAATTTCCTCCTTACCGCCACTAGTATCACCATGACGGTTGAAGACCTTATTAATTCTTGCCTAGATCAGTGGTCTCCAAACTTTTTTGATTAAGCATCCGTATCAGTAAAAAGAATTGAGATCTTTCCTCCAAAATATGTGTATTTAAATAATTGTTTACAATAATACTATTGTACATGGCTCTAAAGTTTAGTTTATTTAATTTTTAATGACTATCATAGCTGAAAAGGATACCCTCACAAAGATACATGAATCCAAATGGAAAAAATACATCATTGTCTATGGTTACAAAATCGTGATATTCATTTTTCAATCCTATTCACCAATTATGCGAGGTTTTTATAGAAGTGTGGCCAGTAAATTTCTGTCTTCCCTGATGTCAGTCAATTTTTCTTGCAAACTAGTTTGAAGGTATTGCATTTTTATATTTTTAACAAGTAGGTTCAAAATCCAATGAAACTCATTTGGAAGATTTTAAATAGACTAGAAAATTCTGTTTCCAGGTTTTTACAGTGTGCAGATATGGGAGTTTTTGTAAGTGACATTCATAATTTTTGGCAACAAAATCAATGGAAACGTTTCCAATATCCTTTCTCAAAATGTTCCCTCCATAGAACAAATTTCTTTTGAGAAGCAGTTTCTTTCTTTTTTCATTCACTGTTAAAACTTCACCTTTATCTCAAAGGGACAAAATAAGTGTTTTGTTTTGTTTTTTAAGATGTCTGCTACATCGCATGCTGCTGACAGCTACCTGCCATTATAGAAAAGGTCAGGAAATTTGAAACACTTGTCTTTTTTGTGAAAGAAAACTTCATAACTCATTTTCAAGCTCAATAACTCTTTAAAGTACTTTGTCATGTGTAACCATTTATCCCGTGAGGTACAAAAGATTTTCATAATCACTCCCCATCTCATTATATTGATAAACTGCTCCTTGCACAGTGACTATAAGCTAGAGTGTTAGTAAGATTAAAAACAAGATTCCTGTGTATGTCCTGGAGGATAAATAATAATTGTTTTTTAGTTATTAATTATTCAGTTAATTTGATCTACGTAGCTAGCCATTCCCACTGAAAATGGATGTGAAGTTACTCAGCAGTTGATGCCCCAGAACATCATCAGCCAAAGGGTGACAGCAGCTACACGGTGATCTCAGCAGCAAAGTGTTTATATTACATGGGGTACATGGGGTGAGGTTCCCCCAAAGCATCTGTGAAGGTGATAGGTACCTAGATTTGTTCTAACTGCTCTGGAAGACAGACATATGTTTTTAGAAAAGAAGAAGTGAGAGACTGTTGGGTAGTGATGTATGAAGGGAATGATGGGGTTGTTTTTGATTATCTATCATGGCAAAGGTGGGATGAAACCAATCTTCAGATTGGGTGGACCTGCACACTTATGGATCCCATGCACCCCCTGGAGTATGTGTATCTCACTTTGGAAAGCACTGGCCTGGTATCCTCCTAATAGTTTTCTATCACTCTTCTCTAACCCATTCATTCAATCCAACAAATCCTTGCAAATAGTAGGTACTGTGCTAATTACTGGAGATACAAAGATAAGAATGGAAAAGAAAAAAAATCAAAACATTCCCTGCCCACAAGGAGATAACATTCTATTACAAGGAGAGTACACAATGTAAATAAGTAAAAACAAGATCATTTGAAGTGGGAGAGAGCTCTAACCACTAGGGTATCAGGAAAGCCTTTCAGTTGTCATCTGAATTGACCTTAATCCTGAAGGAAGCTTAAGAGCATGAAGAAACAGGTGAAAAGAGAATGCATTTGAAGTACGACAGGCAACCTATGCAAAGGCAAGAGGTGGGAGATATAATTCTGGTTTTGGAGACCTTCCCGTAGGCCAATTTTGTGAAAAGAAAGAGTTCATGAACAGAAAAAAAAAAGTGAAATAAAGTCTTAAGAGGTATGCCGGAGATAGATTTGTGAAGGGGTCTAAATGCCAAACTGAGGAGTTTGTGTTTAATTCTAAAGCTGTTAAATGTTCTTGAAGAGAGGAGTGATGAGGATAGACCTAGACTTTAGGATGATTAGTTTGGCAGCTGTGGGGAGGATTGATTAGAAAATGGAGAAAATGGACTAAGGGAGATCAATTAGGAGGCTATTACAGAAGTAACGAAGACCTGAACTACAATAGTGTACGTTCGTGGAGAAAAGGCAGTGGATTTGATAGATGCGAAAGCTGTCATGGAGGTGGAATCAACAAGGGCATCCTTCATACTTTTGTCTAAGTATTCAGCCTAGTTCCTAGTTCACAAATCTGATTAAGTCATTCTCCTGTCTGAAAAGGTGCAGTGATCCTATATTATATACAATATAAAATACAAATTGGCATTCATTTAAGGCCCTGTATGGTCTGGCTCCAGCCTATGCAATGGCAGTGAAATATGGCCACTTTGCTTGCCTAGGAGCTGGGGAACCAGAGTGAATGAAACCACCATCACTTACTTAGTGAAGGGTGAGTGTTCCATTGAGTTTGGAGGCCGCTTAGTATTGAAATCTCTTCTCCTAGACCTTGCCTCTGATCTCATTAATATTGTTAGAGGAATTCTGCCTGATGTCACTGAAACATGAGAAAACCACAAAACGTTAGTTTTCTGCAACCCACTGAATACTCATCACCTACTCTTTCATTCTCATTAGTCCTGGGAAGGTAGAGTTCCAACCCTCTCAGACTGCTGGCATGTGTAGAGTTATTGCCTACATGTACTACCCTATTTCTTTGTGAAATCTCCAGCTCAAGTATTCAAGCATCTGGACACCAAGCCTCTCCCTTTCAAGATTGAGGTCCTCACTAGGATCCTAGCACACTCTCCACATGCAAGTTAGGTATATATGATCCTTACCTCACACCCCTCCCCCCCAACCTTGGGATGAGGCAAAGGAATTAGTGTCACATATGAATTTAGGCCCTTAAGGACATGATCACCAGATATTTTTTGACCCAGAGGCCCAACTTTCCTTATTGCTTCCAACCGTTCTTCAACCCCCATCTTGTTCCTTGGCTTTTGGAGTGATCATAGGTTGAGCTGAGCAGAGCCATCAACACTGGAGGGTGGGGGGCCCAGTCAAGTGGTACTCTGTCACCTATGGGCAGTAAACTTCCCCCTTCCTCCTTCCTTTATTCCTGTGATTCAGTTACAAGAACAAAAGCCATCACTGATAACCATTTTTCTCTAACAAATCCATTTCAGCCTCCATCTACCCCGATCTTTATCCTCCTTTACCCTCCTTTTTCACTGTACCTTGTGGATCCCCCATGATGCCATTAAGAAGCTACCTTTCACCTTTTACTTTGTCTCCTACTTCTATGGGTTTTTTTTGTTTGTTTTTGTACTCACAGAAACTTGTTTCCTTGTGGAAGTTAAAACCTATGTGGCTTCTATCTTCAGTGCTCCCTCTTTAGTGCCCCTGACATACTGGGCCAGGAGAAGAAACAGTCACATTCCTTGCTGCTCATGGTCACTTCCAGACTGACCAGCTGCCACTGTCAGCTAACAACCTTTCTTCCTTTTAGATTTATCCTATCTATCAGTAACCACCAGTTTAGGCCCTCGATCTACTAGCCTTTGTATCAGTTTGAATCATTTTTCTCCTCATAATCTTCCTTTCCACCTCAAGGCCACCCTGATAATCTGATTCAATTCAGCAAACATTTATTAAACATCTGCTATCTGTGAGAAACCATGGAAGGTATTATAGTAGAAGGCTTCATTCCTTCAATATTGATGTTCCCTTGAACATCCTGGCCTCCTAGTTCATCAGCCCAAAGTCCTGTGACCTACCTCTTTACTCTAGTTAACTACAAGGATAGTTTTACTGTGAAATTCATCTTCTGTGCTATTTCAATGGTATTGAATTTGCAAATTCCCCTTTGTGTTGATAACCTCTTGTTCTTTTATTTTTCCTTCTGCCTCCCTTTGCAACTTGTCTTCCACACCATCACCATGGCTCACCATGGCCTTCAATTGAGAGACATCATGATTGCACAATTCAGCACTTCTGTTCTGGCCTCACTTTTCTGCCTTCACACTCTTTACTTCCCAGTTAATCAATTAATTCCTTTATTGTATAATCCCTTGCAAAATCACAGTTCCCCTCTTTCCAAACTCCAACTCTGGTTTACCTTCAACATCTGCCTTTACAACTACTCTATGTAACAAAGGTCCACTACAAACTGATGATATTTCACTATTGCTTGTCAATTGTTTTATTCTCTGAATGACTCTTTTTAATGTTCAGGTTCTATGCCCTACGTGATGCCTTTGGTGATGTTCCTTAGCTTAAAGTGATCTCTCTCCCCTTAAAATTCTCAGATTGTTCTATTTGACCTCTCCTATGCATTTAACCATTTTCTAACTTGTATAATAGTTATTGGCGTACATCTCATTTTCTTGCTGCTATATTATCAGCTCTTTTAGAGCAGAGATGATCATTTTTTCATTTTTATATTCCCAATACCTAGCACAATGCCCCAAAGGTAGTAGGCAATTCAAAAATAGGTACTGAACTGAATTAAATACAATCTAATGGGGAGAATCACACAATCAGTTCTCAACTCTCATACAAAAATAATATGTGAATACAAAAGATAAGTACAAAATGTTCTAAAAAATTGGATATGGGAGAAATCGTCCGTGTGGGAAAATCAAAGAACACTTCAAAGAGGTAGTGGCTTTTTCCTGAATCTTGGGATGGGTAGCTAATGACAAGGGAAAAATTCCAGGTGTAGGGAACACTATAAGCAAAGACACCCTGGTGGGAAAGTGGGAGATAGGTACAAGGGTAGCAAATATTCAGTGTTGATGGAGAATAAAAGTGTGAAGGAGAGTAGAATGAAATCAAACTGGGAAGATAAGTTAAAGCCATATTTTGAGGGCATTGAATATAAGGTTAAGCTATTAGGCCCTATCTGGGCACTGAGGAGAGAAGAATTTAAGATTCTGTAACAGAAGGTGATATGATCAGAGGCTTGAATTAGATAGTAAGGCCCTTGAAGGCAGGAATCACATGTCTTATCTAAACTTTTGTTTTCCTTAACAGAACTGCTGCTTGGTCTAGGGGGATAGGGTTGACATTGAAAGGCCTCAGCTCTGAAATCATACCCATGGACCCTGTACAAGTACGTTGAGAAGTCTGTCCTCCAATGAAAGGGGTCAGGCTTTTCCTCATTGTTTTCCTTCCACCCTCAACCCTAGACCCCTGAGGAAAACCACTTAAAGATTAGGTTTGGTTCATGTCTAGGGACTTTAAAATGGAGGAGAGAAGTACTTAATGTACAATGTAGGTCAGGTATAGGATGGCTATTCATTTTGTTTACACAAAAGAAATGCTTAAAACACAAAGGACCCATAAACACACAAGGAAACTTCGAACAGGATGTAGTAATCCACAATTCCTATAAGCTCTCGGGAGGTTGATACTTTAATTAGCAATGCAGTATCTAAATAGTTCAGTGGATAGAGCAGAGTCAGGAGGATCTGAATTCAAATGTGGATTCGGATACTTACTAGGTGACTCTGGGCATGTCACTTAACCCAATTTTCCTCAGTTCCTCATCTGTAAAATGAGCTGGAGAAGGAAATGATAAACTACACTAGTGTCTTTGCCAAGAAAACCCCAAATGGGGTCATGGAGAGTTGAACATAACTGACTTGAATAGGCATCCTACTTTCATTTCAATTGAACAGTCCAAACAACTCCCTAAAGGTCTTCTGGAAAGCAGACCAAGGCTTTGGCTCATCAGTCCCTCCTAATCCTCCTCTCTGAGAAGGGCACAGTTGCGGAAATATCCTCCTATTGCCAGTCATCTCTGACTGAGGGACCCAGGAGCTCCCAACTTCTTGAAGTGACAAGACTGCCTTAAGGCTCAAAACATCAATCACTGGATAAATGTTTAATCACTTAAACTCAGGGAAAGAAAAAATAAGAGGCAGCCAGGGAGCAAAGGTCAGAGCTTAGCCTTATCATGGCAGCACATGGATACTCTGCCACCATCACTTGCTAGAAGGTAGAGGAGGTCCTCTTACCACCACCCCCTCCACCTCCCAGAGAATCCCACGCAAAGTTCCATCCCACACATTCCAGAGAAAGGAAGGCAAAAAGAGCAGACATTGTCTCTTTGGTAGGGATGGCCTTATTTTCTCAAAGCTCGAAGTGTTTAGAGTGGAGTCACAGGCCATATGGCTCATTGGACATGTCCTATCACTTGGCATGTCAGAGGGCTCATTCACTTCTTTACCTGTTATACACATTTACTGAACCTGAAATGGATACATTGGGATGACACTTCGTAGGCAGAAGTATTGGATCAAATATAATAAAATGAAATTTAATAGAAGTCTTTAAAATTATAACACTGGGGTTCAAAGAAAACCCCCACACAAGAATAGGGTAGAAAATAATTCATGTGAAAAAAGCAGTTTTAGTGATTTATAAGTTTGATATCCACCAATAGTGTGATGTAGCTGCAACAAAAGTTAATTACATCTTAGGTTATATTCACAGAAGTACAGTATCCAGACTGAGAGAGATTATTGTAGTCTTTTACCTTGCTTTGACAAGATTATCCTTGGTGGTTTTTGTTCAGTTTAGAGCATCATTTTTAGGAAGAAAATTGGGAAGCGGAGGAATGCAATTAAGATAATTCTTAAAATCATGCCACATAAAGATTGTAGAAGAAATTGGGGAACTTAGTCTAAAGACTTGTGGACAATGTGATAGTGACTTCACTTTTTCTCCCTGGTCTCAGAGGCAGACTATAAGCAGTTAGTGAAAGTTATAGAGAGGCAAGTTTGGACTCTTAAATTTTTTCTAAAAAATTTAATTAAGATATTTCTATGCTATGTAAACAAGCAAACAACAACAAAAAACCCAAATCAAACAGAATGGACTGATCTACAAATTGGGAATTCCTCATCATTGAAAGTATTCAAGTGGAGTGTGGATGGCCACTTTATAAAGGGATGTCATAACAAAGATTTCTGTTTAGTTATAGATTGAACCTTTGATGTGCTTGCTAACTAAGATTTTATGATTCTATGATTATACAGTTAATCCATGTAAGAAGAGAGAGTGGAATCAAGGAGACTTATTAAGCAACCATTGTAGCATTAGCAGCTCACATTTATACAGTGCTTTAAGGATCTTAAAGTGTTTTCCTCACTACAACTGTGGAATAGGAAAGGCAAAGGAATAAGCATTTATTAAGCACCCACTATATGCCAGGTACTATGGTAAGTGCTTTACAAATATCTCATTTGATGTAGAAGAAATATTATCCCCGTTTTATAGATGAGGGAACTGATGTCCAGAGAATTTAAATTACTGGGGAGGCAGTGTTACCATGGAAAGAACAATGAGTTTTCAGTCTCAGAACCCGGGTTCAAATCCCACCTCTACCACTTGCTGCCTATGTGACCTTGGGCAAATTACTTAACTTCTTATGTTTCATTTTCCCTATTTGTAAAATGAGAAAGTTGTCTTCTAAGGTCCATTCCATAAATCTATGATCCTTTTACCTTTCCTTGGTCGTCGCATGCCATATTGCTTTCCCAATATATTAGGTGAAAGAAATTTTGGTAGTAGGAATGTAGAGGTCGGTATGCGTGCCAGTGGGTCTTTACTGAGAGATAGTTTATTCTAATGAAAAGGATAGTAAAGGTGGAGCCAATATGGTGGAGAGATAGGAAGCCATGCAGCTGAGCTCCTTTACACAAACTCCTCTTATTTAGATCTAGAAAAAACGCTAGTCTGAATCCTAATGGAGAAATCCAGAAAAAAAGTCACAGTGAATACTTCGTCTAGCCTGATTTGGCATAGAGAGTCAGGGGGGGTCTTGGACAGATGGGGTCAAGCCAGGAACACACTGCCCTCAGAGTACTCCAGCCCCCTGGGAGAACGTGTACACCAGGGTAAGAAGGGATCGCAGATCCACATGGGTCTTCCTCAGACTACAGGGACAGGTACCAACTGACCCCTTTGTCACCCAAGACTCAGTCCCGAGTTTCAGAGTGGATGTGGGAAGGGGACCTTCGAAGGGCAGTGACGTATCGTTCCTGGGTAGAGGGGTGTTATACGGTCAGAGTTGGGGGAAGTGCAGTGGCAGCATGGCTCAGACCTCTTTCTCAAAGCCAGAATCTCATTTCCAAGGTCTAGCTCATCCTACAGAAGAGTAACCAGGACAGGAGCCTCTGGGGACCTCCAGGTCAAAGGGCAGCCTACAGTTCTGCCGACAGAGCTTTCCCGGGCTGATATGGGTGGAGTCCAATAGAATTCTAATATTATTCTGCCCGAAACCCAGGTCAGGAACTTGGCAGAGCTCAGACCAGGGAGACAGCAATCAGACTTAGCCCTGGGTCAGACCACTCTCGGATCTGGGATTAGAGCTTCTAGGTCCCCAGCATGTCCCTGAGATCCAGGAATAACACAACACTCGCTACCTCACTAAAAGCAGCAACAGGACAAGCCCAGACCTCCCCTCCAGAGGTGCTGCAGAGCCTCACATCAAGTTGCTGGAAGCCTGAGTGAACAACAACAACAAAAAGAACCCCATTATAATGAACTATTTATTATTGCAGGGATACTCAAGACACAAATGCAGAAAAAAAAACCCAAAACATCTATTAGCTTTGTCTCAGAGAGAAATACAGCTTAGGCACAAATTCAACTAGAATTCCTGGAAAAGATTAAGCAGGAATTTTTTTAAAAAGTTTTTGTTTTTTTTTAAAAAGTGGAATGAGAGTACTTGAGGAAAAATTGGAAAAGAAATGGGAACTATGGAAGAAAGATTTGCAAAGGGAATTAATAGCTTGGCGCAAGAAGTACAAAACTTAACCCAAGCAACAAAGTCCCTCAAAATTCTAATGGACCTAATAAAAGAAAATGATTCTATAAGGTAACCAGAAATATTTTAAAATTTTTATTTTTAATTTATGGAATAAAATAAGCGTTTCTATAACATTGCACAATAAAAAAGATGATTGCACATGAAACAAATATACAACATTTTCATGTAAATTTCTTTTTTTCTTTCCTCCTGTCTACTCCCTGCCCTAGAGATGGCTACCATTAGACACAAATAGGCGTGTGTGTGTCTGTATGTGTGCATATGTATGTATGTATGTAAAATTATTTTATGCATACTTCTGTTTATTAGCTCTTTCTCTGGAAGCAGATAGTGTCTTTCTTTATATAGCCTTTATAGTTAATTTGGATATTTATAATAGTCAAAGTAACTTACTTGCTCAAAGTTGTTCTTAAACCAATATTGCTATTACTGAATACAATGTTCTCCTGGTTCTGCTCACTTTGCTCTTAATTATTTTGTGCAAGAAATATTTTTTAAAAGCCAAAAGGCTAAAAAAAAAATAGAAGAAAATGTAAGGTATCTCACAATGAAAACAAGTAACCTGGAAAATAGATCAAGGAGAAAAAAAAATAACAATTATTGAATACCATGACCAAAAATGGAGCCTAGATATCATATTTCAAGAAATTTTAAAATAAAACTGTCCAGATCTCTTAGAACCAGAGGGCAAAGTGGAAATAGGAAGAATCCACTGGTCACCTTCTAGAAGAAACAAAAACAAATGAAAACTCCTAGGAATGTCATAGCCAAAATCCATAGCTACCACTATAAAGAGTGGCGAACTCAGATTATGACATTACACAAGGCAAAATATATGGATTTGCAGCCAAGAAAAACTTACTCATCAAAACTGAGTGTAATTCTATGGGAGCAAAAATGGATCTTTAATGAAACAGAGGACTTCCAACTATTCCTGATGAAAAGACCAGAGCTGTGGAGAAACTTTGGAATACAAACACAGGAATGAAGAGAGAAATAAAAAGTAAATATGAATGAACCATGATAAAGCACTAATCAAGGATAAACTGCAAATATTCAAATTTGAGGAGAAGATAATGTCTGCTCTGAACTATATCATCATCAGGGTTCATAGAGTGAATCCAAGTAGACAAGGTCTGTGGTCCTGTTAGGACCCGATGGTCTTAAGAAAAGAATGGAAAGAGAGAAGAATACACAGGGGTAAGGGGGAAGGGAAAGGAAGTTTAGGGGAAATTATTTCACATAGTGAGGATGCATAAGTAGACATCTACACAAACAAGAAAGTCGAGAGGACTGGCAGAGATTTGAACTTCATTCTTCTGAACTGGTCAAAAGAAGGAAGAGTATACACACAGAGCTGGGTACAGGTATACATTTAACTCAACTGTGAAACAGGAGAGAAAGGAGGGTAGGAGGAGAGGGGGATTAAAAGGAAAGTAGATTAAAGGAGGGATTACTCCTGAGCAAAACAAATTCTAAGAATGTACAAAAAATATTAATAACTTTTTTGAGATGCCAAAGAATGAGAATCTGAGAGAGTGGCCATAAATTGGGGATGAATGAACAAGTTACAGCATTTGGAAGTGATGGAATCCTATTGTCCTAAACTCTTCTCAGTGAAATGACCAACCACACCACCCACCTTCTTATGGAGAGGTGAAGGACTCAGAATGCAGAATGAGACAAATATTTTTTAGGCCATGGCCAGTGTAGATACTTCTTTTTGTTGAGTATACATGTGTATAATGGTTTTGTGTGTGTGTGTATTCTTGATGTGGTGGGGTTCTGGGGCAGGGATGATGAGGGGAGAGTGAAAAGGTCAATCTTGGCTGATTAAAGCATAATATATATTTAAAAAACAACTTGGGAATTTTGATTAACACAATAACCAATCACAATTCATAAGGACTATTGATGAAACATGCTGCCTTCCTCCTGAGAGATGATAGATTCAGAATGCAGATTGAGATATATATATATATTTTTGTAGAAATAGCCAATCAGAAATTTTGTTTTGTTTGACCACATGTACTTAGAACAGGAGTTTTGTTTTTCTTGCTTTCTCAAGGTGGGGTGGGGGGTAAGTGGAAGGAACAGAAGGCTAATCTGTTTGAAAATAAAATTTGATTAAAAAAAAGAAAGAACTCTGTAGAGGAAGATTAAGATCTGAGTTAGTAGAGCTGTACTCAGGAAGGTTTTCATGGGGGCAAAACAATTGAATAGAGTAATTTGTTCAAGGTCCCATAGCCAATAAATCCTAGAACTGGAATTTGACCAAAGTCTTTTGCATCTAAATACAGTGAATGAAGGGATTTTTAAAAAAGCATTTATTAATGTGCTAGGCATTATGCTAAGTAATGGGGATACAAATATAAAAAGCAAAATAGACCCAGCCATCAAGAAGTTTTCATTCAATAGAGAAAGAAAACATATATAGGGGAGTGATGGCCATGACAGGAAGTATTGGTCAGGAAAGTTAGAGTGATTGTGAGTGAAGAAATAGGGCACTCTATTGGCACATTCTTTCTAAGAATGGTATTGTTGATTTGATTACTGTTTCCAGAGCTAGAGGTAGAAAATAGGGGGTTAAAAGGTAGATGCAGGGGGCCATAGTGAAGGGGAGTGATGTGGTGGGCTGGACTAGTTATAATGAATGTTTACCAATCAGAAACCCAGGGCCCCAGAGCCCCAGGGCAAGAGTTAGAGTGCAAGGTTGGAGGTGGAGGCTGGAGTGCAGGATATACCATGAAGGTACAGGTCTGCAATGGATTACTATGCCACAATGACTTATTTTACAAATTTGGAACTTGGGGCTCAGAGAGTTGGAGTGACGGGACTAGCATGGAGTGATGGGACTAGCATTTCACATCTAATAAGTGGCAAAACCAAGATAGTAGCTATTTTCGATTACAGTTAATCCTCGACTTTCATGGGGGGGTAGTGTTCCTAGAAAACAGCATGAAAGTAAAAAATGGCAATGCTGATACACTGAACCTATGGGAAATAAGGGTTAGGTTCCCTTGATGACCAAAAACTGAAATCTTTCACTAGAGATTGATGAAAATATACTTTTCTATATATAATTATTTATAACAAAACATAATTTTGATAATATTCACTTTTCCTGAATCAGTAACCATGAAATAACTCATAAAATACAATATATAAAATAAGATCAGTAACATGCAAAACATTTTTACTCACTAGTAATTCCTTAGAATCCTGTGACCTTTTGTACTAACACATCAATTAAAAATTGACTTCAGACAATATTCAGTTTTTATAACACATGAATTCTATAGTACAATAAATACTATACAGCAAATAACATTCTTAAAACTAAACCTTTTTTTAACCTGAATTTTGCCTTCCACTGTGTGGCAGTGTGAGGGCATTGTACTATATACTATATTGCTGTAAACCTTGCTACCTTGGCCACCTCTCTGAAAACCAAAGGAAAGGTTGCTGGGACTTTAGTCACTGCTGTTGGAAGATGCCAACACTGGTGAGGTCTTGACATCACCTCTGACTCTCTCTTTTTCATGGCTGGTGGACGGCATTGGAGATTATGAAGGGCACATCACCTTGAAATAATCTCTCAGTAACCTCTGCTTCCTGGGTATTTTGAGATCTTCTGGCCAATAGTGGCTCCACTCATTCTTGCATGTGGTTTATCGAATACCTTTATTTTCTCATCAAGCTGTTTCACTGACTTTGCATGCTTGGGCTTAGGGCCCAAAGGACTTTCACTGTGCCTTGGGGGTATAATTGAAATACAAATCTTGTGTTTTAAAGGCAATGAAAATATACAACAAATGCAGGGTGAGGGCTTTACAGTAGTAGGGTGAACAAGACCAGTGAAGCACCTGGTAGGATACCAGTCACTCCAGAAACTTGCATGCTTCATGCCTCTCATTTTTTTCCCTCTGCTGCATAGCTGAGAATCATCACAGGAATGCTTGAAGTTGTGAAAGTTAAATGTGGGAATGTTGAGGACTGACTGAATTTGAAGGGCTGCCCTAGTTGAGACTAGCTCAACTGGGTTTTAGAGATAGGTAGCTGGTACAGTGGATAAAGCACCAGGGCTGGAGTCAGGGGGACCTGAGTTCAAATTTGGCATCAGATACTTCTTAGCTGTGTGACCCCAGGCGTGTCACTTAACCTCTATCACAATTTCCTTAGCTGCAAAATGGGGACCAAAACAACACTTATCTCCCAGAGTTGTGTGGATCACATGAGATAATATTCATAAAGTGCTTAGCATAGTGCTGGCACATAGTGGGCACTTAATGCTATTCCATCCTAACTCCCTACACCACACCCCCAGAGAACAGAGCTTAGCGTAAGTGATAGAAGTCTAGAAGTCATAGAGTCAGATTGAGGCTAGGCATAAAGAAAAAAAGTCCTAATTATAGCTGCCTCAAAGTGGGATGTACTCTCTTGGAAGATATCATTTTCTCTCTCTTCGAAGGCCTTCAAGCAAAGTCTGACTTCTCGCTTGTGGGGAATGTTGCTCAGGTTGAGTTAGGTGGACTTGGATGTTCCTTCCACCCTGAGATTTCATATTTACCTTCTACCACCAGAGAAACACTTTAATGGAAAAAAAACAAGAGGTAGAATGCTAAAGGGAGATAAGAAAAAGGAATCAAAACAAGAAGGGGATGAGGTGCTAGGTAGGGATAAAGGGAAAGACAGGAAGGACAGTCAGATCATGGGTATAGTTCCCTTTGGTAGGAGGTAGCACGAATCTCATCCATATAAGGACTGGGAGGAGAGAGAAGGAAGCCGTAAGAGAGGGGAGGCAAGGTGATGGGAACCTGGACAAATATGGCCTGGGAACAACAAGGCATGAGTAGCAGAGGACCTTGAGGCAAGCTGCATAGATGGCAATTGCCTTGAGGATGGGGTAACTGTGTATAGGAAGCATTACCCCAGGTGTTGGTAGTTGGGGCAAAATGCTGAGAGCCTGATGCTATAGTTCTAAACTCAGGCCTCCCACTCACTAGCTATGTAGCCTTGGATAAGTTGCTTTAACCTACTTAAAATGTCAATTTCCAAATCTCTAAAATAAGAATAATGATGTTTTTATATAGCTACCTAACCATATTGTAAATATCACATGTGATCTTTTTTTTTCCAATTTTTAAACTTTTAATGTTTTGAGTTCCAAATTCTATCCTTCCTTCCCTCTTCTCCCCTCTCTCTTAGAAGGTAAGCAATCAGATATAATTTATACATGCACAATTATGTAAAACATTTCCATATTAATTATTTTGTACAAGAAGACTCAAAAGAAAAAATGAAAGAGAGAAAGTGAAAAATAGCATGCTTCAGTCTGTGTTCAATCAATATCAGTTTTTTCTTTGGATGTGGATAGTATGCTTCATCATCAGTCCTTTGGGATTGTCTTGGATCATTGTATTGCTGAGAATATCTAAACTATTCACAGTTCTTCATTGAACAATATTGCTGTTACTATGTACAACATTCTCCCAGTTCTGTTCACTTCACTATGCATCAGTTCATGTAAGTCTTTCCAGGTTTTTCTGAAATGATCTTGCTTGCCATTTCTTATAGCACAATAATATTCCATTACAATATACCACAGCTTGTTTAACCATTCCCCAACTTTCATTTCCAATTCTTAGCCACCACAAAAAGTTGTTATGAATGTTTTTGTCCATGTGGGTCCTTTTCCCTTTTTTTTGGATGTCTTTGGGATATAGACCTAGCAGTGAACATGTGATCATTTGTAGGCAATACTGTAGTTATAAGGTGCTATACAAATTTTGGCTCTTATATTTATTACCGCTAAATCATGAAAGTACCTGGGAAGAAATATTCTTGGTGATTAGAGTATCAATATGAAAATTTGGAATTTTGCTAGCTATGTCCTGGCATTCTCTATGAAATGTGACTACTGACGACCTCTTTCTTCTCAGTTTTCTTTTCTATATAATGTGCAGATGGTATAGCTTTCATTTTCTGAAAGGACTTCTTTAGAGACAGTTAGGTCAGAACATTACCTTTTGTAATGGTCTTAATGGTCTCCATTGAGAAAATCCCGGCAGTGCTGGGGAGCTATGTTTATTTCCTAAAGCTTATAGATAGGTTCAAAGTTCCATCCAGTAATATTTCTATGTTCATGTCTTTTTAAAGCCACTAAAATAAATTTGGATAAGGCAAAATTGTAAATCAAAGATTACATCATATTCTCTTTCCCCAAATAATTCTACCTTTCAGTGTCTTTCTCATCTCTTCCTTTCCTTCCCTAGTTGCTCCTTCATTATCATAGGCTTTCATAGACCTTAAGCTGTCCTTTCATGTACAGCCAGTTCTTAAGGGGAAGATGAAAGGCCAATGGAAATGGAAATAGTGATGTCCCCCCTCATGGTTTCTTGGCACATCAGGCCCACACTCTATTTAAGTCTATGATTATAATATGTAATGAATTATCACCCTAAGCTTACCTTCTTCATCCTTAGGCAAGTCCTGGTTACCTCTAGATTATAATTGGCATTTTATAATCCAATTAAAGGAACCCTTTATTAAATTCCTATGCAAAGTATGTGTTTGGTTTCATTAGACTCAGATTTGAGTCTTGGTTCCATTATTTACTAGCTATTCTTCCCTAAGGCAGAGATGAGAAAGGATGAGGAAAAGTCCATCAGATTTAGAAATTAAGAGATCATTCCTAATTCTGATGGCAATTTTGCTTCTGTTTCTTCCTCAATTAATCTTTTTACAAGTATGTTCTATTATGCTCTTTCTCTCTGGTTTTTGGATTTCTATACAGAATTCCACATGACCACCTGAACAAACAAAGAAACAAAAAAGATACAGGTGTTTGGAAAATAGATAACAAACCTGTCAAAGAGAGATGATACAGCAGTTATGGGAGACCTTGAGTATCCAACCATCTCTTGAAGTGCTCTCTGTTTCTCTCTCTCTCTGTCTTTTTCTCTCTCTCTTTCTCTGTCTCTCTGTCTCTCTCTCTCTCTGTCTCTCTCTGTCCCCCAAAAAAGTAGTGTGACCAATAATCTATTGACTTGCCTTAATGAAAACCTCATCCTTCAAAGGGCAAAGAAACCAACACAGAGACATTCTATAAGAGTTCTTATTCTTATTAGCAAGAAGGAGCTGGTTACTGGGTTGGAGATAGAGTACACATTGAGAAGTGACCACCCCCTCCTAGAGTTTGTGATAACAGCATAAGAAAAGATGAGCAGAGTTTAACAGGTACCCTAGATTTTCAGTAGACAGATTATAAAGGTTTTAGAGGAATAATGGTTCAGTCCCATAGACTACAACTTGACAGGGGAAGTCAGCACAGTACAGATGGAAAATTCTGCAGAACTAAATTCCAGAAACACAAAAAGAAACAGTATTAAGGAGAAGGAAAAACAGGAGTTTCCTGAAGGGACCAATGTAGTTGCATAGGTGACTTATTAAACAATATAGGTTTTTTAAAAGGTATGTAAGAATATTGAGTGAGGAAGGGTCCTGTAAAATGGAGACAGGTGATCCAAAGCTCAAACTGAATTGTAGTTAATGAGGGAAGAAGAGGAAGAGGAAAGTGTATATGTACCATCAGATTGGCTAATATGACAAAAAAGGAAAATGATAAACGTTGGAGAAGATAGGTGAAAATTGAAACACTAATGCATTGTTGGTGGAATTGGGAACTTATTCAACCATTCTGGAGAGCAATTTGGAATTATGCCCAAAGGGCCATAAAAGTACACATACCCTTTGATCCAGCAATACCACTACTAGGCAAGAGATCATAAAAAAAGGGAAAGGACCCACATGTACAAAAATATTTATAGTGGCTCTTTTATAGAGGCAAAAAATTGGAAATTGAGGGGATGCCCATAAATTGGGGAATGACTGAACAAGTTATGGTATATGAATGTAATGTTATACTATTGTTCTATAAGAAATGGTGAGCAGGTAGATTTCAGAAAAAATCTGGAAAGACTTACATGAACTGATGCTAGTGAAGTAAGCAGAATCAGGAGAACATTGTACACAGTAACAGCAACACTGTGTGATGACCAACTTTGATAGACAGCTCTTCTCAGCAATGCAGTGATGTAACACAATTCCAAAAGATTCATGTTGGAAAAAATGCTATCCACATCCAGATAAAGAACTATGGAGTCTGAATGCAAATTGAAGCATACTATTTTCTCTCTCTCTCTTTTTCTTTCTCATGGTTTTCCCCTTTTGTTCTGATTCTCCTTTCACAGCATGACTAATGTGGAAATATGTTTAATATGATTTAATATGTATAGACTATATCAAATTGCATGCTGTCTTGGGGAGGGGAGAGGTGAGGGAGGGAGGGAGAAAAAAATTTGGAACTCAAAATATTATAAAAGTGAATGTTGAAAACTATATATGTAATTGAAAAAAATAAAATACTAGTAAGTGGGAAAAAAGAAAGTGTATGTGTGTGTGTGTGTGTGTGTGTGTGTGTGTGTGTGTGTTTAACTATATTGGGACAAAGAAGAAGATCATAAAAGGAATAAAGGTTGAATGACAACAGAGTGTTCCTTTTTTATCTACCAAGGATAATACCTTTTGAATTAAAAATAACAAAGCAAAAATGGCTAAAAAGGAATTGATACCCGAGATGATAAGGAAGGTCTTAATTATCCTTGTGATTATAGTTTCAAGAGATGGAGAGGAGGACACAGACTCAAAAAAGTGAAGGGACTTGCCCAGGGTAACCTAGGGAGTAAGGTTCAGAAGTGGAATTTGAATCCAAGTCTCCTGATTACAGAGCCAGTACTCTTTCTACCATAACACACCACGTTGCCTGGTAGATTTAACTCACCTGGCCCTAGAAGAACTATACACTTGGGATAATGAAAGCTGGCAAATGTGATTGCTGAGCCTTTGTCAGGGATATTTGAAGTATCATGGAAAAAGAGAAAAGTACCATAGTAAGACAAAAGGGCAAATATTTCATTTTTTAATAGGAAAAGAGTGGAGTTTGAAAACTATAGAGTAATGAGTTTGAGCTAATTTCTTGAAAATTATGGAATAGATCATAAAACCAATGGTTGATAAACATCTAGGAAAGGAAATATTAATTAGAAAGAACTAGCCTGGTCTGGTCAAGAACAGGTCATGATAGACAGACTTTATTTCCTTTTTTTGACAGTGTTACTAAATTATTAAATCAGGGGATTGATGTAGTTATAGTTTGCCTAGATTTTAGCAGAGCATTCAAAAAATATCTCACACTATTCTTGAGGGAAAGATGGAGAAATGAAGACTAAATAATAGTACAATTATGGGACAGTGGTGCAGTGGATAAAGCACCAGACCTGAAGTCAGGAGGACCTGAGTTCAAGTCTGGCCTCAGACCAAACACTTGTCACTTACTAGCTGTGTGACCCTGGGCAAGTCACTTAACCCCAATTGCCTAAAAAAAAAAAAATAGTACAATTATATTTGGAAATGGTTCAATGGGCAAACTTAAAGAGTAATTGATAAAAATGTTAAATAGTACAGTAACAACCACAAATCCCTGGTCTTTCCACAAGACACCTCCTGCTAGACTAAAATTGAACCTCCTTTCAGCTCAGTCTCCCAATGCCTACTGGCACTGGTAGGCTGGGACCCTGAAGAGCAATGACTTACTTCCCTCAGGGTACTAGGCTTAACTCTGAGAAGTTGGAGTTTCTGGAACTGTTACTCATTAGTCTCCATCCATTATGATTTCTAATATCAATCAAGTTTCTGGAATTGATTATTTTTTATAAAAGGGATATTTATTGAGAAGTTATAGTAAGGATAGGATTCTCAAAACAATCCTCCTAAATTGGAGGTGGGAAACAGTCTCTCCTTACTCACACAAAGTTCCTGAGAAGAGTGGTTCAAACATAGAAAACACATTTGGCCAAAGGGTAAAGTCACAGCTCTTGGTAATCTTTGGTAATCCCTGAAAATCTTTTTTTCTCCCTTCTTTGGGTCTTTGTGAAAATCTCCAGGGGTGCAGCTCTCTGTGGTACCTTTAAAAATCCTGAAGCTGTTCTTCCTCATTGCTTCTGGCTCATCCCATTGTGCCTCTCAATGCACCATACTTTACTAGCCATCATACTAGCACCATACTTTATGCCATCAGCCTCTTCTGCTTAGGAGAAACTTCCACAATTTTAGTGGGTACTTCAAATTGTCTGACCTTTCAATGTATACCTAGTCAATAGCCAGGGAGGGAGAGAGAAGAGAGAAGCTTAATCCTTGTGTTTCTCTGCTTTGGCCATGGGCCCTTCTTTCTGAGAGTCATTCATCTATGGCTTTGACCACCACCTGGCTCTCTCCTGCCGGAGTACAAATTGGCTGTGATGTTATACATAGATCCAGCCAGATGTGTGTGTGATTTTCTTCAATTAATCACAAAATATTTCCCATGTGGCATCATCCACTTTCAGTCAATGACCGGTCAGTCAGTAAGTCAAAAAGCATTTATTAAGTGCTCATTAATCCAGGTACTATGCAAAAGCAGTTTACTACTCTCAAATTGATAAAGGAGTTGTCCTTACCTAATTTATACCTTTGGTTGATTGATTTATTCAATTGATGAATCTTGTGCTTCCATGATTATTGTTATGGAGTTGATCTCCACCCTTATATAAGAATTGAGACTTGGACATTTAGTGTGAAAAAGAGAAGACTCAGGGAGAACATGATCACTTTCTTCAAGTATTTGTATAAGTCACATGGAAGAGGGATTAGACAAGTTCTATTTGTTACCACAAGGCAAAATTAAGAGCAATAGGCAGATGTTGCAAAGAATTTAATTTAGGCTTGATATAAGGATAAACTTCCTAACTACTATAGTCATCTAAAAGTGGAATAAACTGCCTTTGGAGATTGTGTTTCCCCTTATTAGGGTTTTTTTTAGGAAACACTGCATGACAAATTGTGTGATATGTTATGTGGGAATTCTTTTTGGGTTTGGATTGGACTAAATGTTGCCTTTCTCCATTGCTTATCCTATTGTTAAAATTTCTGTTGAGGTGGAATGTTTATTTTATGAATTAGAAGTCTTTTCTCCAATATCAATGAAAAATATTTAATAACTGAATAAGTAGTATTCATTCTCTCAATATTCCTTCATTTTTCTGTATTTATTTTAAAGTACATTTTCTTGATGAGTTTTGTCTTTATACAGCAGTTATTCTTGGGAAAGAAGGATATGAACTCTTCCCTCTCCAGTCTGAACTTTTCCTTGTGACAAAGAATATCAATTAGCAAAAACATTGATATAGTCACTGAATCTGAATAAGTATATAACATTCTGTCCTAATAGTCTTCCACTTCTCTGTCATGATGAGGGAATAACATCTTGCTATTTGTTCTTCAGGACTTCAATTTTTCATTTACTCAAAGTTGTGACATTTTGGTTCATATTGTTGTAACTAGTGTCTATGTTTTCATTTTGGTTCTGTTTATTTCAATCTGGATCAATTTATACATATTTTCTTATGCTTCTCAAAATTTCATGTGTTCTTAATTTTTTACTGTGTAACAATGCTCCATTACATTCATATACCATAGCTTTTTCAGTCATTCCCAGGTTAATGGGCACTCAATTTGTTTCTAGTTCTTTGGCATCAGAAAAAGTGCCACTTGAATATTTTGGAATATATTAGATCCTTAATTATATCTTTGATTTCCTTGGCATATACTTTCAGTCATTAATAGTATTTCTTGGTCAAAGAATAGGGACAATTTAGTTGCATTTATTGTGTAATTTTAAATTGATATAAAGCATGGATGGATCAATTTAAAGTTCCACTAACAATATATTAGTGCACCTATTTTCCCACAGCTGTTCCAACATTGACTGTCCATTTTTGTAATTTTTTTTTTCACAATTTTCATGTTGTGGGATGAAACCTCATAGTGGTTTTAATTTTCATTTCTCTTACTCTTAGTGATTTGGAGCATGTTTTCATATAATAATTTGTAATTTGAATGTTTCTTTTGAAAAGTGCTTTTTCTATCCATTGACTACTTACCTATTTGAGGAATTACTTTTGAGACTATGCATATATATGTGCATATATATGCATATACACATATATATGTATATACATATATATGTATGTGCATATATATACATAAATATTCCCTATATGTCTTGAATATCACATTTTTTCTATTTGAAACAAATTTTTTCCACTCTGCTGTTTGTCTTCTTATTCTCTGTTCACCTATTTTATTCATGAAAAAATCATTTAAGTGTTTTATAGTTATTTTAAAAATAAATCTTACCTATGTCTTTTTAGATTAATGCTAGATATGTTATGCATTTTCTTTTTGTTGGGTGGATATTTTGTTTGATGGATGTTTTTTGCTTTCAGTTTTCTTTTTTTATGCCAGTACGCTATAGGAATGCTAATCATTTTATTGGATTTATTTTGCATTCTGTTACCTTGCTATAGCTATTAAGAGTCTAAATTTGTATCTTCACTGGTTCTCTGGGTTTTCTTAATAAACCATCTTATCACGAAACAGGAATATATTTTGTCTCCTTTTTGCCAGTATTTATACTTTTAATTTCGTTCTCTGGTCCTATTGTTATCACTTTTCTAGAACTATGTTAATTAAGAGTGGAGAAAGGGGCATCCTTGCTTTATTCCTCTTTGTATTAAGAAAACTTTTAGTATTTCTTCATCACAAATAATGTTGGTTCCTAATTTTAATTATATGCTTTTGATCACATTAACAACAGGTTGTTCCATGCCTGTGCTTCCTAGGATTTTTTAACATAAATGAGTGCTGAATTTTGTCAAAGGCTTTTTCTGCACAGGAAATGGTCATGTAGGTTTTTTTTTTGGTTATCTTTATTGTTTCTATAATGTTAATAGATTGTATAATAGAGCACCATCTTTGTATCCCTGATCTGAATCTAACTTGGTCATAATGATTTATTTTTAGAATATATTTACATGTTCTCCTAAAGATAATTTAATCCTCCCACCCCATATTATATTCATTAGTAATATTTGTCTATAGTTCTCTTTGCCTGTTTTGTCTCTCCATGATTTAGATATCAGGACTATGGCTTTTCCCCCCTAGTTAAAGGAGTTTGGTAGAGTATCTTTTATTTTATTTTAAATACATTTTATAGCATAGGTATTAATTGCTCTTTAAATATTTAATATAATTTGTGTATGATTCCAATATATCTCTGGGTATTTCTCCACCTTTCTTAGTTCACTTAGGACTTTTGCTAAATTTGTTTTTCTGAGATTTGGATGTTTATGATTTTTATTTTTTGTTTTGTTAGTTTGGATATTTTATAGTTTTGTAGATAATCATCAACATCTTTTGAACTCTTAGCTTCGCTGATGCATAACTGTGTATAGTAGTTCTTGATAATTCTTTTTATTCAAAACCCTTTTTATTCCTAAACCTAACTCTTCCAATATTACTGTTAATTTCATTCCCTCCCACCTCCTTTGTAACTTTGCTCCATTAGTCATCCCCTATTTCCCATATATCTTCAATAACTGCTTCTTTACTGGCCTTTTCCCTTTCCTTGTCCTAAAAAACAAAGGATAGGAAAGCCAACAAAACAAAACAAAGCCTTCCCTTGACTCTGACATTCAATTCAGCAAGTGATCTCTGTTTTTCCCTTCCCCCAGTTCTCACCTGTGGCTCCAAGAAGCTGTAGCATATGCAGTGGCCACATCCTGGTAAACCATCTTGGCAGACGGGCTAAACCAGGTTGAGGGTAACAGATGGGCCTCAAACCTATCCAGCGGAATGGGTGGATGAAAATAATCTGTTCCAACAACCATGAAGGTGGTTGAAGCAGGCACCGTGGAATGCTTAGAGCTTGGTCACACGTGAAAGATGCCAAGTTCATCCATTGCATCTTGGGCCATCACCAGTCTCCTTAACTTTTCTTGCCATTGGACTTCAATGACTGTGGAAGAGAGAGTGAAGCTGACACCTTTGTGCAACTCTGCCTCAATTAAATCTAATTCACAAGAAAGTCAAGACATCAACCTTGATGTCATTGGTCTTCTCAGAGAATGAAGGATGGACAACAACTACATTCTAACAAAGCATTGACTAAATTACCCAAATCCAGTTCCTCAAAATCTATATAATACTTAACCCCTTGCAGTCCAGTGCCCTTCTAGTACTCTCTTAGAGCGTGCTGATGACCATATTGCTAATTCCATTGATCTTATTTCTCCTGTCCTTATCTTCATTTACCTCTCTATGGCATTTCACACCATGGGTCCCTCTTCCCTTCCCCACCCTGGGTTCTGAGTAACTTATTTCTGTTGGTTGCCTCTCTGACCATTCTCTAAATGTTTCTTTCCCTTTTTCTTCTGTCTCCAGCTTCCTACTTATGAGTATATGTCAAGATTATAATCCAAGTATTCTTTTCTCTCTACTTTCTTGTTCTCATCCATTCTCCTGGCTTCAATTTTCACTTTATGCAGACAACTCCAAAATTAATATCTCTATCCAAAACTTCTCCTCACTCCTCTTTAGTCCTATATTTCTAATTGCGGGATAGCTCAATATGGATATCTTGCCAGCACCTTAAACTCAACACATCTAAAATACTTTATTCTTTGCTTTCTCTCTTCCTCTATCCAATTAGTTGCCAAGTCCTGTCCTTTCTACCTTTAAAACATCTCTCATATATACTCCTTTCTCTCCTCTGACACTGCCACCACCCTGGCATACACCCTCATGCCTAGACCATTGCAAAATGATATTGGTTTGTTTCCCTGCCTCAGGTCTCTCTCTCCTCTAGTCTGTTCTTCAGGTTGTCAGATTGATCTTCCTAAAGTGCAATTCTGACCATGTCACTCCCCTACTCAATAAAATCCTCCAGGATATTATCTCCAGGATCAAATTTAAAATCTTCTGTTTGGCTTTTAAAACCCTCCCTAACCTGACTCCTTCCTACCTTATCAGTCTCTTTAACATCTCACTCCTTTCCACTTACTCTGAGATCCAGGGACCACGAGCCTATTTACTATTCCTTGAATATAACACTCCATCGACCAGCTCCATGACTTTTCACAGGCTCCCCTCCATGTCTGAAACTTTCTCCCTCTTCATTTCCCTTGGCTTCTTTCAAGACTCATCTAAAATCTCACTTTCTGCAAGAAACTTTTCCCACTCTTCTTTAGTCTTAGCACCTTTCCTCTAAGATTATCTCCCACTTATTCTGTATGTATCTTGTTTGTATATAGTTGTTTGTATGTTGTCTCCACGTTTAGACTATGAGCTCCTTGAGGGCAGGGACTGTCTTTTACCTCTTTTTGTATCTCCAAGCACTTAGGATAGTTCCTGGCACAAAGAAGACACTTAATAAATGTTTATTAATTGATTGATAATATAGCATTTTTGAACTTCTGAAATTAATAGAAAGTTGCTTTTTTATATCAAGCTTATATTTGCTTTTTTACAACTTCCATCCATAGCTTTTAGTTCTGCCATCTGGGGTCAACACCTTTTCCAGTGAGAGTTCTTCAGATACTTAAAGATAGACATAATGTTTACCTAAATCTTCTCTTCTGAAAATTAAACAACTGATCCTAATAAGACATCAAATCAAGGTTATTGTTGGAAGGCCTTATGTTCATCCTTTTCTGGAAAATCCATCTTATTAAAAAGTATCACACAGAAAAATACCGTTCTCCAAATATGATCTGACCAGGGAAGAATACAGTGCACTGTCATCTCCCTAGTCTTGAGCACTATACTTTCCTTAATGCACCCCAGTAACACAGTAGCTTTTTGGGCAGCTGTATCACACTGTTGACTCTTGTTCAGCTGGTCCTTCTCATTAGATTGTCAAATTTCTAAAAGCAGGCCCAAGGTCATTTCTACATTCTATATCCATATTTCATATCCCCAGAATTTAGCATAGTGGTTAAAACATAGTAGTTGCTTAATAAATGTTTTCTTTTCAATGAATGAATGATTTGGAAGCTTAGAGATTCCATGTCTAGTTTTTATTCTTTGGGCAACTAGCTGCGTGATCTTGGGTCACTTATATATCTCCAGACATCATTTTCCTCATAAGGAAATCAGAGCATTCAATTCAATTCAGTTCAACCTAGTTCATTTCAGTTAAAAAACAAACATTTACTAATCATTCCATGTTTGCAATTCACTGTGTTAGGAACTGAGAATACCACAAAAAAAAAAAAAAAAAGGAATTAGTCCCTGCCTTCAAGGAACTTGGAACTTACATTCCATTGTGGGTAGGGAGGTTTATATGTCATGTACACAAAGAAGCACAAACTAAATGCAGTTATACAAATTTATTTCAAGGGGGAGAAAGCACTAATTTCTAATGGTATAAGTAAAGACTTTGTGAAGGTGGTGGCATTGATTGCTAAGGTTCTTTCCAGCTATACAATGCTATACTTTTTAAGCATTTGTTTTTTGATAGCTGATTCTTCTCAGGTCTATTCTGTTAGAAAGAAGAAAAGGTGTGAGACCCATATCGTTCATTTGATGTTTGACCATTTTAAAATTAATCACAGAGACTTTGTAGACAGCTTCAGAATGACCTTATATTTTCCACAATAGGCTGTATCCTTGCTTTATTTTGCATTATTTTGTGTGAAAATAGCCTCTTGCCAAAGTATATAGGCATTTTAGTAATGATTGATATTCAAGTCCACATATTAATAGAACAGATTTTTGAATTCTAGTCTTAAGAAGAATAGTGGAAGAGCTGCCATGAAATAGAAACTCTTGTCTCAGAAGGTATGAACTACAAAGCTATGACGTATCTGGGAAAATCTATCAGTATGAAAAGGATTGCATAAGCAGCAGATAAAAAACAGGAAAAACAGCATAAATTTGTGGGAAAAGCAAAACCAGGAAGAAGCTTTTATGGTATTTAATCATAAAGAAAACAAGCTTCTTAAAAGAAAGTTATGTCTTAAAGATTATTATATTTCTCATTCTGAGCTAGATATCTTATGTCTTTTAACAAGTTTAGATTGAACAAATTTCATTGATTCTTATAGTTTTCTTAAGATTTCATCAAATTTATGGTTAGAAGGTGTTTTATTATTCCAGGAATTATTCTAAGGCAATTAAAAATATTTTTGCCCTTTGATTTTTGCATCATTAACATTTCCTCTTTCATATTGGACCTTTCCTTAGAACAAAGAAAAACACTTAAGAAAAGACTGCCAGTGCAGGGGCTACATCTGACACTACAGCCCATTGCAGGCCTGTAGGCCTTAGCTCTCTGTTGAGAGAAGGAAAAGCTGTATATTCTTATTACTTTTCCAGAGCTAAAATTGATTTTTTTCTCTTACAGTCTCATCTGAGTTATATTGCTTTTTAGTGTTGTTATTGTTTATATATTGTAATCACCATGTGTATTGTTCTCTTGGTTTGCTCTCATTTCATATGCTACATCTTTACATGTTTCTGTGTCTTCTTCATATTTGCTATTTCTTATGATACAGTAACATTACATCATGTTCATATACCACAATTTGTTCAGCCATTTCTTAATCTATGGGCATCCATTTTGGGGGGGGGGGTTCCTAGTTTTTTTTTCTTACTACCATAAAGAGAGCTGCTAGGAATATTTTATTATGTATAGGACCTTTCTGCCATTGACCTGAGATCACTGATTTATTACATTTTTTTGGGCATAACTCTGAATCATTTTACGAATGGTTGGCTTAATCTGTAATTCCACCAACAGTTTACTATTGTGCTTATAGACTTTTCCAACATTGATCTGATTTTTTTAAAAAAATTAACATCTTTGTCAATTTTCTGTGTATGAGGTAAACCTCAAAATTTTTTAAATTTTCGTTACTTTTATTAGTGATTTGGGGCAATTTTTCATCGGAATTACAAGCAAACACTAAAGACAATTGTTCCAAATCACCAATAATAAAATAAGTTAAAATTAAAGTAACTCTAAGACAAATTTAAAGATTTTTAAAAATAGGTACTATTACAGATGTAAAACAGGAAATTTTGTTTCTTCACTGCCTTAAGATTTTCTGTTTCCAATTTGTAGTGAAATATGGCTTCAGAACAGCCAAACTAAAGACCCTGCCACTTCCACCTCTGTGTGCATCCCCTCCCAATCCTCAATCAATTTCTCCATTGCTTGGGTAATTACTTCTTTTGAAGGCTGTACCTCTAAATTTGTTACACTTTTCTCATGACTTTTCTTGCAGTGTATATCCCTTCTCTTGTTGTGTCCAATCCAGTATTACATGCTCAACTGATAAACGCACACAAGTCAATCTACCCCAGCATAATGTACCACGCTCTGAGTACAAAATTGGTAAATTACAAGTGCCGTGAATTCATGATTTCATGTTCCTAACTTCAGTTCATCATAGATGCATACACAGATCTTACTTTTATTTTCAGTTCTACTCCATAGTTTGAAATGAATCTCAGTCTCCAGACCTTTTTGATCACTTGAGAAGTAAAGCCTTTACACTAGGCTCCGTACTCGTATTCCCTTTGTAACTACTTTAGCCCGAGCAAGAGCTGTCTACGGAAACTAAACTCCCCTCTTTTGTCAAGTTTTCCCTGGGTTACATTCCCAGAGAAGACAGAATAGTAATAATAATAAATAATATTTATATAGTGCTTTAAGGCTTGCGAAGCACCTTATCAATATTGTTCTATTTCCTCCCTCACACTGACTATGGGAGTTAGTTGCTGTTATTATCCCTATTTAACAGAAAAGGAAACTGAGACAGACAGAGGTTAAACTGCTTGCCTAGGATCATCCAGCTAGTGAGTGAGGCAGGAGGTAACCTCTGGTCTTCCTGACTCTAGGTCCAACACTCTATCCATTGAACTAGTTGACTCATTATTGCAGATAGAGTGCTAGCTAGATCTGAGACCAAGAAGACTGGATTCCAATCTTGACTCTAACACTTAATAGATGTGTGACCCTGGACAAGTTAATCAACCTCTCTGAGCCTCAGTTTATTCATTTGTAAAATGGAGAAAATAACTCCTATGTTATCTCTTATAGGGGTACTGTGAGGCTCACATGATATAACGTACATAAAGCAAACTTTATAAAAATATATAAACGTCAATTACCATTGAAATTTCTAAATTAAATTTGTATACCCCCCACACACATACTTTACCCTACAGTGAAATGTAAACTCCTTGGATGTTTTATTTTTTTATTCCTTGCCATTAACACATAGTAGAGGCTTATTCAATTGTTATACTGAATTAAGGTTTCATTGTTCTAAAAGTTTTGTTATATTTTCTGAACCTAGTTTTTCCAAAGTGATATCTTTGTTGCTGTCTCCCTCTGTCTTTTCCCTTCACACATGTAGCCTCAACACTGACTTCTTTCTTAACATATTGCCAATGAGTCTTATCTCCAGGTAATGATTATTTATTCTCTTGCCTCTTTTTAAAATATTATAATAGATATTAATGTCTCTGAAACCTAAATTATATTTTACCATTCTAGCCCTTAGTTAAATGTATTAATTTCAATATATATGTAATTGGGGGGAATGAGTGAATGCATTGCCTTTCTGAGTTACAGCCAATTCTCAAAGCACATAGATAATATGGGTTATTGAGTGCTGAAATAAGTCCCTAAACTTTATACTGCCAATGATTTCAGTTTTCTTTTTCTCCTAAGAGTAATTAGTGATTAACAAATATAAAAAGTGGTAGATTTTGTTTTTCTTTTTGTTTTGTTTGTTAATGTCTTTCTATTTATGTCTACCTTAGGATAAAGGTGCTAAGAATCAGGGAAATAATGACAGGTAGAAAGTGAAGGAGCCTAGATAATTTATTAACTGGTTAATTGTCCTCAATGACTAAAGGTGATTTGTGCATTCACTCTGCAGTGGTCACATGTTTCAGCTCAGTTGTGAAAGGTTCCTCAATCTCAAGACATTAGATGACAAAAGCTCATTTTGCTTAGGACTGAACATATGGTCAAGCAATGTTTATCCAGGTTTCATTTTGTTGGGATTGGCCTCTTAGTAACATGGACTTTGTTAATGCTGGAGAGAAAGGATGACTATGCTGTCTAAGTAATTATAACTACCCATTCAATGAAGAAACAGAGGATCGAAATTCAGTATTATGTTGTCACCTGTGGTGAGAAAAAATACACTCATACACACATACCCATGCACACACACACATATAATTAATGGCCAAATACAAAAATAATAAATAGCAATATTTACTGTTAATAGAAATTTATTTGTATCAGGTCGGAGGACTATAATTTTCCTTTAGATGTGGTATTTTGCCTGTGCTTGAAAAAAATTCTTTATTTACACCACTTAGAAAAAACAGGATTTGTGTTTTGTTTTTCTTTCATCCTAAAGAATGTCAGCAACTCTAATGCTGAGGTAAAATGCTGGATAAGGAGTCCTGGAGACCAAAACTCTTTAATAATGCCTATAATTATACATTTTTTCATATAATAATCATGCATCCCTTGAGTAATTAATGTCAGAATGTTAGAGTTTGAAATGACCTCAGAGACAATGTAGTCCAACCTTCTTGTTTTATACGTAAGGAAAATGAAGTAAAGAAAGAACTGACTTTCCCAAGTTACACAGGTGAAAAGTCACAGAGTTAAACGTTGTCTCTCTCAAATCTGTCACCAGTTGCATCTTTATCTCTCATACTCCCCCCTCCACCAGTACAGTACCAATACCAGTAAGTTGGATGACTTGACATTCCTTATAAATCTTTTCCTGTTTTTGTCTTTGTTCCTGAATGCAATGACTTTCATTGAATTTCTCTATGTTAAATCCTATCTGTAATTCTATCCCAAATGAAATGTCACTTTCTCCATGAAGCCTCTCCTGACCACCTCACCCCAAAATGAGCTCATCTTTCTCTGCATCCAGAAGCAACCACTGTTCCTAGTGTGGTTGATAGTTATTTCACATTATTTTCCTGTTCTAATTGAACAAATCTACTTGTTGATCCTCCTGACTTCACATAATTAATCTGCTAAAGGATGGAGAAGGATGACTGATGGTTGTGGGGGGTCTAGCTGCAAGCATAATCTGCCATTTAGCTACTCTGGCAGGGGGTGGTGGGGTGGCATGGGGTGGAACCTTGAAAGTCCTGAAATCAGGCTACTTTTTAAATGTAAGTCTTTAGGATTTTCTGCTTTGTGTGCTTTCTCACCTTTCTTCCTCTCTTTCTCTTTTCTTTTCCTGCCTTTTCCCTCCCTCCTTTCCTTCCTAATTGGCGACCTTTAGTGTCTATTTGATTTCTAGACCCTTTACTGAAATTGCTCACCAGCATATCAATTATAGTAATTGTCGTGATGATTTTCATGATTAGCACACACATCTTTTTTCTAATAACTGAACTGAAGTTATGTCAGGTGCTAACTAATTTCATTTATTGATCCTGAACAAGTAGATTTAAATAGACAGTGCTCTCATGTATTGTCCTTCTGTTGAATTCCCTCATTGACTTTCAAAGAAAAATATAAAGCATCAAAGGTTTTTGATAAATGTCATATTCAATATTTTTGAGAAAATTGTTTTTTATTTCTGCATGACAAATGCCAAGAAACTTTCCTTCACTGCTCTCACTAATGGCTTACTACTTTGGATGGAATAATTTGTCATTCTCTGTGTCCATTTTTTCTTCACAACTGACATTTCATACTGTGATGTGCATTATCCCAACCTGTCACCCTGACAGAACCATAACTAGTTTGGGGGGAATGGGACTTTGCCATAGGCTTCCAACAGTTGGGGGTGGATGGGTGGTATGTGCTTCCTTCCTGAAGCAGCACTGTTTGTGAGTCTCTCTGCTGCTGTGAATGATTACATAGCATTACTACCCTTAGGACTCTGATGCCATGAAGGCTTTTGGGCATCTCCTTCTCCCCAACCCCAGCAAGATGTGTAAGTTGAACCTTCTTAGGAATGGGTCATCTCTTCTCCCAGCATAGCTGTATCCAGAGTCAGAATTTCCTCTGCCCTTCTGGCTCCACATTAACCTAATTTGCCTTAGGCATAATTTCTCGCTCTGACTTCGCAACCTGATCCAATTTTCAGTAAGAGCTCTGAACAGAGGAGGAAGTAAGGAAATCTGGATCACTTTAGATCTTATGGTTTAAATATCTTATGCTTCTTATGAGTCAATCCTTTATTATTCGACTTTCTTATGGTACTTAAACCATACTTATAGTTACCTTTCAAAGAGATCCTATATTATCTGAGAGGCAGAATGATATAATGCAAAGAGTGCTGGATTTAGACTCAGGAAGACCTGGGTTCAAACTCTGCCACTTACATTTATGAACTGTGTAACCATGGACAAATCATATAACCTCTCAAAGCCTCAGTTTCTTCCTCTATAAAATGGGGATAATAGAACATGCACAAACTGTCGATTAATTGCAACACTCAAAATGTATTAAAACACTTTAGATACTTTAAAATGCTACATAAATGTCATTATTGTTCACAAGGAGGTACATGACAGAACTTTAGAATTAATCACAATTTTATTTTATCATAATAATGTTAATATTCTTAAGGTTGTTTTGTATTGCTCATTTCATAGATAACAAGGACTGCTTGATAGCATTAGATGTATTTTTATATACATGTGTCCTAATTTCTCAACATGCAAGTTCCTTGTGGGTATAGATTTGAATTGTATTTGAACAGAGTTGACCATACAACACTGATAAGTTTAGTCTTTGCAGACCGAATTTTGTTTGCCTCAATGCCTTTTATATGTTCCGATTAGACCAGTTTAATAAACAAACCATAGTTTGAAAAGAGAATTTGCAGTAGACACAGTATGTCCATTTGATGGTTATTAGTAATACTAGCACCACCATGTTAAGTTTACAGTGCAGAAAATAATTTATCATAGAATCATGACTATATTCATGTTCTTAGTTAATATTTTGTCTGGTTAATCAAGTCCTTTTTATTTAAGGATATATATCATGAGAGGTAACAATAGAGACTCTTTCAACCACAGTGTATCTTCATTCTGTTCATTCTCTGTATCATCACCATAGTTTAGGCCTTTATTACCTCTCTATTTTACTATTACAGTAGATGCCTAACTGATCTATCTCTAGTGCCTCTCTCTCTCTACTCCAATTTATCCTGCACAGTGCCTCTAACTTAATCTTTCTATGGCATAGTTTTATCATGCCATTTCCTTGCTCAAAACCTTACAATAACTCAACATTGCCTGCTGAATAAAATCCAAACTCCTTAGCTTAGCACCCAAGGTCCCTACCAGCTGGTCCCAACCTAACTTTCCAGATCTTTTTCACACATATATCCTTTTCTACAGTCTAACTTGATTTCCCACTGTTCCCTGAACATGATTTATGATGACAAACATCACTTGTTCTATATATCTTGTCTTCTACTAGATTGTAAGCTCTATGAGAGCAAGAGCTATGTCTTATTTATTATTATATTCCCTGGAGCCCCTAGGATAACATTCATTAGATTTCATTGGACTATTTGTTGAATTAATAAACAAATGTATAAACTTCTGGAATTGAGGGCTTATGAAATATACCTAATATTTAGTTGTACTAATTAACTTATACCTAAAAAATTTCCTCTAGCAATTTTTAAAAAGTTTTATATTTGGCTGTATACACATCATGCAAAGAAATAAAATAAAAATAAAATGATGAGGTCCTATTTGATGAAATTGGCAGCTGTGTTGAGTGAGTAGGTAATTTTTTCATGTCTTTTGGATTCTAAGTATAATTTAGAAGTAGAGGTAGGAATCTTCATTTACTACAGTAGGATGGTTAGCCTCATGAGTTAAAAAAAATGTTTAATCAGATTTCACTAAAGAAGATGTGTTACATGCTTACCAAAAGTTATTTATTAATCTTGCATTCCTTATCTGTTTTCCAGGATGGAGTAGGGGTAGATGAGAAGCTGTCTTTAAGGCGAGTAGCTGTGGTTGAAGATTTCTTTGACATTATCTATTCCATGCATGTGGAAACAGGGCCTAATGGAGAACAAATCAGAAAACATGCTGGACAGAAGAGAACGTACAAAGCAGTAAGTAAAAGAAAAAAGCATCTGAAAATATCTTGTATATATTTATAAAGGATGCATTAAGTATTTAGGACTTTATATCCATCATAATATAGGTTATGGCCAAACAATATCCACAACTTTAGTTTAGCTATATAATCTATATTTTATGTTATGTGCCTATAGAACATACATTAAGATAGTATTATATTATGTACAGATGAAACCTGCTTATATTGCCCTGACATTCCTGCAAATATATTATTTTAATTTGGAAGTTTCAACAATGACTATAACCAATACACAAAGAGCATCAGGTATCACTAGGGTACATATCATTATTGGATATTATTTATGTTTTAGACTGAAAACTTTTAATGTCTTTACAATAAAAGAATATGTGAACAACAGATTTAATATTCTCTCAATTGACCAGATAAACATATTCCATTATGAAATTATAATTTCTCTTATCTAATAACATTTCTTGGTCTATCTAGATACTTTAATTCTTTTTTTATTTAATTAAGAAATTTTGTTACGGAATTAGATTTAGCAAATTCACATCTTCTTATAAATATTTCATTGTCCTTTTCCAATAGAGGTACCACAGCATAAATCTATGTGCTTCTAATGTGAAAAAAAAATACATTCCATAGACAAAATAGTGGTTGATCCATAATTAATGAGCCTTTGTTTTCTGGCTACTGTTATCTTAATTATTTTCAGCTATATTGATATATAATATCAGCCTGGATGCATTTTTTCTTTACAGATACAGAAAAAAGTGTGAAATGTTCAAAGTTTCAAATACAGGTACTTATGTTTGAAAATTAGCTACTGAGCATAAGAAATAGCTTCTTTTCCATAACTATTTTTTGCTATATTGCTAGGGTCATATCAGATCTTTAGAGTTGCATAATAACCCTCAATATATGTTGTATTTATTCCCTTATTCCCATGGTTTTGTTTCCTGGCTGTTTCCAAACTGCATGGTATTTGGGCAGGCACTTTAGCAAGTTTTCTCACCTAATTCTGCCAAATAAAGATCATTTTTACCTCTCATCTTAGGAGATTTTCTACCATTACTAATGGTAGTTGCTCAATTCTTTTAGTATTTTGATATAAGCTAATATTCAGAACACACTAATTTTCACTTATCTTTTAAACCAGGCTTGAGTCCCTGGTCATCACTTCTAGAAAAGAGTAAATGCATTTATCTACTAATCTCACTAACTCTGCATTCTTTTATGGTATTTCACTTGCATGAAACAGATTTGTGAATTTTAAGTTTCAGTGAGACTTTTCATCAATGGAATACCAAAATACAGTATATTAAATTAAGCTAAAAACCTGTCTTTTTTTGCACAGTGGTACGTTATCCAGTATACAATATGTACTAAAAGCAATTTTTACAGGTTAGTCTTTGAAACACCTTCATTAAAGACTTTTTATTGTTGCAGTAATATGACTTAATAATATAGGCCAACATCTCTCTCTCTTTATGTAATTCTATATTAGTTTTCTTACAGGATTATATGGAGAGAATCCGATCCATAGTCCATGCAAGACATCCATTCAAATTACTTTTTTATAATATTTCATTTTGTATTAACTATGTAAGAATGTTGTTTGCATTATTTTATTGGAGAAATAACCTGAGAAGTATAAGAAGCATCTTAAGCTTGGTGTATTCCCTGATGAGAATGGATCTTGAAACCATTCCAAATTTGAATCCCTCCCAATGGTCTCCCTTTACTTCTGTGCCTTTCCCAGCATGCATTTATTCCTCCCTGTAACTAGTACTGTCTTCTTTCTGACATTGTCAAAGTTCCTATTCCTTTGCTCTCTAGTAGATTTATATTATATCCCAGTAGTGTAGGTTTTTTATTCCAAGTATCAATAATTAATTATAGAAAAATAGTCACCTGTGCAAGCAAAATAATGTGCATTCTATAAAGTGAACTGTTCATTTAATAGACAATAAAACTACATAATTTTTCATAGAGCTGTTAAGGATTGTAATGGCTCCAATCTGTTAAGTATGTTATTTTCTCTCAGAATTATTGTCATTATAAAGGACATTCATGAAGTATACTGGATAGCTAAAATTTCTTTTTAATTTCAACATTGCAACTCTTGGAACATTCTCCATTATATTCATTATTTTCTTCTCTCCTTCATTCTTCCTCCTCCTTTATTTTTCTTCCTCCTTCCAATAAAACCAAATACTCTTAATCACATGACTTATCACTAGTGTATTATCTTCATTCTTAGTATTATGGTCAACATAGTCTACATTTTTGCATATCTAGTTTATATCTTATCACTATGAAGGAAATAGTTTTTATGTTGGGTTGATATGGGGATAGTATTTAGTTTTATATAGCTATAAGATATCATTCCCTGAAATATCTAGGTGCTTCACAGATTACACATATTTCACCATGATCTGAATTTAGGTACCTGCTTTCTATTTTACATAAACTTTTCTGAAAATCCTCATAAAATGACACATTTAGGAATAAAAAAAGACTATCTGATCCTACAGGATTACATTTTCAGTCTTGTTTCATTCTGATATCTTCTTTTGTCTTTAATGTGTATGTGTGTGAGTATGTATGCTACTTATATAATGGGCAGATACACAAATGTATCCCATGTAATGCATACCAGTACAGTCAGCTCTTGATTATCTTCAGTCATGAAGGGGGAACAGTAGTGTGGATAGTCTAAAACTGCATTTAGTAACTAAAAATAAAACAAAACAAAAACACTTGTTTAGGTGCTTGGGCTGTTCTTTTGTATCTACTCTTTTGATTTTTGATGATTGAGGATTTTACTTCAAAGAAAATGGTAAAGCCATAGTACCAAAATCTATCCAAAGAAGAGCTGTGACATTTTATAAGTTCCCAGTCCTTATACTTACCAAATCTTCCCTGCCACCAACAAATGCTAGAAATAGACCCCTTTCTCTTAGCTGTCCTCAGGCTTAGTAGATCTGGTTCCTGCAAAACTTCCTCTAGAACTCAGATTGTTTAATTTTTGAGTTTGAAAGGGTACCCCTGTTCAAGGCAAAGTAAAAGTGGGCAATGGCACTAGAACAAGTAATTAAGCAGAGTTGGTGCTGTCAGAAAAGGGAGCTGTATGTATAGTTTCCCTAGCAAAGAACAAGTAACTAAGCAGATTATCTCAGGTGAAAATAATATTTGCTATTGATAAGCCACAAATATAAACAAATGTGAATGATAGATCATATATTTGCTTATGTGCAAAACTGCTGATTAGGACACTGGTTCACTAAACTAACAACCAACTACAGTGGATGGATTGGGCAGGCCCAGGAAGCAATTTAAATAGCTGTGCCAACTGCTATTACAGTTGCAGTCGTTTATGTTACCATGACTCAAAGCTTGAAAGATAAGGGTAGTGCCAAACATTAACTCCTCACTCTTAGTGTAGTCAGGCTTCTTCGGTCTCTTGGAAAAATCCCAGGTTAGCCTAATTTCTGGCCACTTTCTGTCTAAGTGGAAATTGATGTTTTCCCTGAATTGCTGAGTAGGAAAGTAGAGGTTCAAGTCTCATTGTTCCTGGAAACCTTTGCTACTTTCCAGAAGAAACTGAAGTATGTGCTGGGTTTGGCCTCTTCTCAATCTACATTAAGAACAAGGCTTTCCCTGAAGAGGCAAGAGAGAGGAAAGTGAGGGAGAATGGGTGATAAAAAAGAACATGGAAGGTGAAAATGAGGGGGAAAAAGTATATAAAAAACAGAAGGAGGAAAGTGTGGAACATGATATATTAAAACAGAGATGTAAAGAAGAAAAGCAGGAGTGTGTCTAGATGTCTTTGTGTGAAGGGTGTTTTGTAATTGTGTACATATAGTTTCTGTGTGTGTCTTGGCAAGTAGACTCCCAAGTATTTAATATTGTCTGCGGTTATTTTAAATGGAATATTTCTTTTCTGCTGGGTTTTGTTGGTAACATACAGAGATGCTGATCATTTGTATAAGTTTATTTTATATTCCATAACTTTGCTACAGTTATTGTTTTGATCAGTTTTTTAGTTGATTCTCTAGCATTTTCTAAGTATAGCATTATATCATCTGCAAAGAGTGGTAGTTTTGTTTCCTCATTGCCAATGCTTATTTCTTTAATTTCTTTTTCTTTTCCTATTGATATAGCTAACATTTTCTAGCGAAGTATTGAATAATAACATGAAAATGAAAAGCTTTACTTCACCCCTGATCTTATTGGAAAGACTTCTAGTTTATCTGCATTACAGACAATGTTTGTTCTTGGTTTTAGGCAGATATGACTTATCATTTTAAGAAAAGTTCCATTTATTCCAGTGTTTTTTGGTGCTTTTAATAGGAATGGGTGTTAAATTATGTCAAAAGTTTTTCTGCATTTATTGATGTAATCATAATTTTTGTTATTTTTTATTGATATGGTCAATTATGCTTAAAGTTTTCCTAATATTGAATCAGCTTTGCATTTCTGGTATATATCCAGCTCTGTCATAATGTTTGATCTTTGGGATATATTGCTGTAGTGTCCTTGCCAGTATTTTATTTAGAATTTTTGCATCAATATTCATTAGGGAAAATTGGTGTATAGTTTTCTTTCTTTGTTTTTGCTCTTTAGGTATCAAAAACTATATTTATGTCATAGAAGGAATTTGGTAGTACTCCTTGTTTATCTGTTTTTTCAAACAGCTTTTATAATATTGAAATTAATTATTCTTTAAATGTTTGGTAGAATTTGCTTATGAATCTATCTAGTTTTGTTTTATGTTTCTCTAGGGAGCTCATTTATGGTTTGCTCAATTTCTTTTTCTGAGATAGATTATTTAAGTGTCCTATTTCCTATTCTTTTAATCTGGGAAATATATATTTTTGTAAATATTCATCTATTTTATTTGGACTACCAGTTTTGTTGTCATATAGTTGGGCAAAATAGTTCCTAGTAATTATTTTAATTTCATTTTCATCGATTGTGTATTCATTCTTCATTTTTGATACTGGTAATTTGCTTTTCTTTCTTTTTTAAAAAGCAAATTCACCAATGGATTATCAATTTTTAGGTATTTTTAATAAAATCAGCTCCATTTTATTTATTATTTTTACTTGATAATTTCAATTAATCTTTTTTAATTTTCAGGATTTTTACTTTATTTAGTTGGGATTTTAATTTATTTTTATTTCAATTTTTTTAGTTGCATGCCCAATTCATTGATCTGCTCTTTTGCTCTTTTGTTGATATAAACATTTAGAGACATAAATTTCCCCCTAAGTACTGCTTTGGCTCATTCCACAAATTTTGATATGTTGTCTCATTGTTGTCATTATCTGTAATGAAATTATTGCATGTTTCTATGATTTATTCTTTGATCCTTTCATTCTTTAGGATTAGATTATTTAGTTTCCAATTAATTTTTAATTGAAATTTCAAGGGGTCTGCATTGTATGATATTTTTTATTGCATATGGTCCAGAAAGGGCAAATTTAATATTTCTTTCTTTCTGTATTTATTAGGTTTTTATGCGTGGATACATGGTTAATTTTTGTGAAGGTGCCATGTGCAGCTCAGAAAGAATTATATTCCTTTCTATTCCCATTCAGTTTTCTCCAGCAGCCTATCACATCTGTTTTTTAAAATTCTATTCATTTATTTAACTTTTTTCTTATTTATTTTATGGTTAGATTTCTCTAGTTCTAAGAAGAGTAAACTGAGGCTCCCTACTAGTATAGTTTTACTGTCTATTTCCTCCTGAAACTCATTTAATTTTTCCATCAAAAATTTTCAACCTTGATATCATTCATTGTCTATAGTACTTTTTAGCAAAATGTAGTTTCTCTGACTGTCTCTTTTGATTAGGTCTATTTTTACTATTGCTTCATTTGAGATCATGATTTCTCCCCCTGCCTTTTTTACTTCAGCTGAAGCATAATAAAATCTGTTCCCATTCTTTATTTTAATTCTGTGTATCTTTATATTTCAATCATGTCTCTTATAAACAACATATTGTTGAATTTTGGTTTCTAGTCTATTCTACTATTCTCCTTCATTTTGTGATTGAGCTAATCCTATTTACACTCACTATTATTACTGGTAACTGTATTTCCAACCATCTTCTCCTCTTCTATTTATCCTTCTTTTTTTAAACTTTATCCCTTCCTCAAAATTCCGTTTTACTTCTGACCACTACTTCCCTCAATTTACCTTCCCTCTTATTACCCCACACCCCCTTTCTCTTAGCCTTTTTCCCTTCTACTTTTCTGATGGGTAAGATGAATTTCTATATCCAACTCTGTGTGTGTGTATATTTAGCTAGACATACATGTATATGTGTGATATATAGTGTATAGGTAGATAGATATCTGTATCTTTATCTATCTATTTATCTGTCTGTCTGTCTATTCTTCTATCTTTGAACCAGTTCAGGTAAGAGGGAAATTCAAGTGTTTACTTTCTCCCCTCTCCTTTTGCCCTCCATTTTAAACTCTTGCTATTTTACCTCTTTTATGTAAGATAATTTTCCTCATTCCTTCACTCCCTTCCCCCTTCTCCCAGTGCATCCCTCTTTCACATCCTTCTATTTTTCTTTTGAGATCATCCCAACATAATAGACTCACATCATGTCCTCTGTCTAAATAGACTCCTTTTTACTGCCCTAATGATGATAAAGTTCGTAGGGATTCTATTTATAATCTTCCCATTTTAGAATGTTAACAGTTTAACATTAAGTCCCTTATAATTTCTCACTCTCCTTGACATATAGCAGTCCATGCTGCCATCCTGCTTCTGTCTCTATGTGAATGTTACAGAGTCCTGGGTCTTTGCAGCTTGAGCTGATTTCAGTATACTCAGCCCAGCCTCTACATGAATGCACAGAGGTAAGCCTGCTGGTAGAGGTTATCAGTCTGTATTTTTCCATGGAAAAAAGGGAAGGAAGCCAGAATCATCGATATTATCTTGTCTCCAGATTCTGTTAGAGAACATCTTCCTCAGTGTTTCAATTCCCTACCATCAGTACTATGAGAAATCAACACTGGAGAAGTTATTGGCTAACACTTATACTTATACATGTGAGGAGAAGCCCCAGGTGGGAGAATGATCAAAACACTCAACTGTCCGTGGCTCTTCTCCTCCTGAGTCTTTAGCTCTCCACCTTTGCTTGACTCCTTTAGTTCTTTCTGAGCTGAAACAGCTTCTGTGACCTCCATGCCTGGCCTTCTAGCTATGTTGGCCTAGGTATAGACAAATCCCCTTTTCTCCTTGGATCAGATAAGACAAGTTTGAAATTTTTCAAAGGGGAAAGTTACAAGGAAACAAAAATGAAACAAGACAATTCAAAAGCATAGAAACAAATGTTTCTCTGTTGTTTAGTTTGCTTTTATGGATTCCTTTTCTAATGTATAATCACAAACTGGCTTGACTGGAACATAGCTTCCTAAACACTTTTCTTCAGTCTTATTTTTGCCTCTACTTTTCTTGGGGATAGATCTTAGAATGAGTGGGGCAACCACTTAACCTAAAGTAGACAAGTTGTAAACACTGTTAGGTCTAATGGGATTTTCAGTCTTTTCCCAAACCTGTTCTGTTTCCTAGTTCTGAGTGTTACGGTTGTCTCCAGGGTTGTTCTTGCTAACCCTAGAATTTCTTGTATAATTCCTTACCCAAAAGCTTCCTTCATTAGTTCTGCCTTCTCCACTTCTCCCCTCCCACTAAAATTTTTTATCACTCTGGATACATGGGAGTCTTATTTTCTTCCCTGAACATTCCTTTTTTTCTTGTCATTGACCAGAAGCATGTACCCTGGATGGTTCCACAATTCGACATGTATATATCAAGGATCTCCTCTATACAATGCACTGCAGGGATACAGAGATGAATAAGATGCACACAGTGTCTGCCCTCATGGAGCTTTCAGTCTTGTCAAGGGATAAAACAAGTATGTAAATAATTATAACAAAAGGCAAAATATATTCAAGTACTATAAGAGCTAGGGCAGTTAGGTGGTACAGTGGATAGAGTGTTGGGCCTGGAGTCAGAAAGACTCATCTTCATGAGTTCAAATCCAGCCTCAGGCTTACTAGCTGTGTGACCCTAGGCAAGTCACTCAGCCCTGTTTGTCTCAGTTCCTCATCTGTAAAATGAACTGGAGAAGAAAATGGCAAACCATCCCAGGATCTTTGCCAAGAAAACCCCAAATGGGGTCACAAAGAATTGGAAATGACTGAAAAATGACCAAACCAAACCATAGGAGGTATAAATAGGTGTCACAGAGGCTCATAGGCAGGAGCAATCTCATCCAGTTTGAGGCCTCATAAAGAAGGTGTCATTTAAGCTGGTCCTTAGAGGATGGATATAATTTTGACAAGGAGATACAGGGTGAAAGGGTTTTCTAAGCATTTGCTGAATTTCTGTAACACCTAGCTTCTTCATCTAATATCAAACAATCATTTATTAAGAACCTACTATGTTCTAGACACTGTGCTGAGCATTGGGGTTACAAAAAACACAAAGACAGTCTTTGTCCTCATGGGGCTTACAGTTTAATTGAGGAATGCCATTAGAGCCTAATCTCTTTAGCAGGCCATATGTGGCTTCCCCCATGGGCATACCCTTCCTTGGAGCTTGCCTGTGTTATAGAGACAGGCCTCACTCCTTCCTTCACCAAAGCTTCCATCCTCTCTTGGATAACTTTGTAGGTTGCATTTTCACATCTGTGGAGCAGCAGGGGCCCAGCTACTGGGAGGTCCAGAGCTCAGTGAAGCCTTTCCTTCCACTTCTGAGGTTCTCTCTCTTTTCTTTTTTCATTCCTTAGTTACCCATCACAGAATACTTTCATATTACTACCCCTCACATACTATATGTTCCCACCAAAGTGGTCTGCTTGGTGCTTCCTGCATATGGCGTCCCATCTTTGTCGCCATGCTGTTGCCCAGGCCATGCCTTGTTGCCCTTACACATTTCTGCGTCTTGGAATACCTAGCTCAGCTCCCTTTATGGATCAGCTCCAATACTGCCTCTCACAGGAAGGCTTTGTTGTTCCCCTCCCCCAGTTAATGTTCTCTCCTCATCACCCAGTAAATTACTTTGTGTTTACTTAAGGTAGTAGAGAGAGAGTTGGCCTCAGAAATAGGAAGACATGGATTGAAGTTCCTCTTCTTACACACACTGAATATATGATGTTGAGCAGGTGTTCTAAGCAACTCTCTAAGACTATATATGAGCTGCAGAAAAGATACTGACCTGCATTGATAGTGGGAATTTTCTCATCTGTTTCCTAAACTGAGAAAATCATAGTTCAAACCTCTGTCCCTATATTTTGTATTTATTTGGGTGTGTGTTGTTACACCTAGTTGGATAAAAACTCCCTGAGTGAAGGTACTATTTCATCTTCATCCTTGTATACTCAGTACCTAGCACAATGCTTGGCACATAGTCAATTAATAAATGTTTGTTGAATTAAATTAAATTGAGATTGAAATCAGTAATAGTTACATAATATTAATGAATGAAGAAGGATGGCTAGATCAGTATTCTCTAAACATTTTTTATCTTGTACCCCTTTGAGTCATTTTTTTTATCATTCACTCTTTAAATAAATATATATTCGTTTTTAAATTATATACATATACTTCTGACTCAAACTATGACTCACTATCCCACTGAAAACAAGAAGGAAGCAGCAGTACCCTTGTTGATAGGTCATTGCTCTGGAGCAGAGAATGACCTACAGGGGCTGTAGCCAGAGCTTGAGATGATCTGGCAGGAAGGGGAAGTGCAGAAAATGAGTATCCTGCAGGCTTAGGAAGAATTGCCTTAATGGCACTTGCACAGATACTTCTATAGGTACTTGTGTAATGGTTAGGTTACCAGCATTTTGAGGGGCTAGTGTGGCAGAGAGGAAGCTGGGTGCCTGTGCATTTGAGGCAAAGAGAAGATTAGGGGAGTGTGGGACCACAATCAGTGAAGGAGTGGTGTGGTTGTTTGGGAGACAAGTTCCATGGCTGGCTATTGTGGGAAGGGTGGGATGTGACTCATCTCTACGCCTTCATGTTTTTTGATCACATACTTTTGGGAAGTTCATGTTATGCTCCCCTTAGGTTCATGCCATAACTTCAGTTTTGGAGACTACTAGGGTAGACAGGAGTTAACATGAAAGAGGTGGGAATTTCAGTGGACTATAGGATTAACAAAAATCAATAGGGTGATAGAGAACTTTAAAAAAATCCTCACGCCATCATAGGATACACTGAGAGCTATAATGAGAGTCCATAACAAAAGAAGTGTTGTTCCTCTTGTATTCTGCCTTGATCAGAACACATCTGAGGCATCGTGCTCAGTTCTGGGCTCCACGTTTTGGGAAGGACATTAGCAAGCTGTAGTGTGTCCAGAGAAGGGTTAGTAGGATGGTGAAGCAATGGAAGAGGATGCTACAAGAGGATTAAACTGGAGATATTTAGCTTGGCAGGAATATAATAGCTGTCTTTCAGTCTTTCAAAGACTGTCTGTCATATGGCACTGGGCAAATGGTTTGCCTTGTTCTCCTTGGCTCCAAAAGGCAGAACTAGGAAAAATGGATAAAAGTTGTACCAACACAAGTGGAAAAACTTCCTATTAGAGCTCCCCAAGAGTGGAATGGGCTGCCTAAGACTCTGTGTTTCTCATCACTGGAAGTCTGTCAGTGGAAGCTAATCAAGGAGAATGAGGACTGAGAAAAGGCCATTGGATTTGACTGCTGAAGAGATCAATGGTAACTTTGGAGAGAGAGCGGTTTCTGTGGGATGATAAGGTCAGAAGCCGGATTGTAAGCAGTCACAGAGAGCACAGACTCTCAGAGATGAGAGAGATCTCAGATGCCATCTTGTCCAAACGTTACCTGAGCGAATAACAGAGCAAATTGAACAAATTGAGCTCAGGTAAAGTTTGGACAAGATGGCATCTGAGATCTCTCTCATCTCTGAGAGTCTGTGCTCTCTGTGACTGCTTACAATCCGGCTTCTGACCTTATCATCCCACAGAAACCGCTCTCTCTCCAAAGTTACCATTGATCTCTTCAGCAGTCAAATCCAATGGCCTTTTCTCAGTCCTCATTCTCCCTGATTTCTCTTCAGCCTTTGACACTGTTGATCACACTCTCTTCCTTGATACTCTCTTCTCTTTAGGTTTTGCAGGATACTACTCTCTCCTGATTCTCCTACCTATGTGACTGCTCCTTCTCTGTTTCCTTTGCTGGAGACAGACCATGCCCTCTAACCCTAAGTGACCCTAAGGGTTCTGTCCTAGATCCTCTTCTGTTCTCTTTTTATATTACTTCAGCTTTTGTTGATATCTTCAGCTCCCATGGGTTTAATTACCATCTCTATGCTGATAATTCGCACATCTACCTGTCCTGCCCTAACCTCTCTGCTGACCTCCATTCTCACATTTCCAGTTGCCTTTCAGATATGAACTGGATATCTAGTAGACATCTGAAATTCAACGTATCAAAATTTGAATTTATTTTTCCCTCTAAACACTCCCCTCCTCACCTTCCCTATTATCACAGAGAGCAACACCTTCCTCCCAGTCCCTCAGACTCACAACCTGGAAATTATACTTTATTCCTCATTGTCTCTCACCCCCATATTCAATCTATTGTGAAGGCCTATCAGTTTCACCTCTACATCATCTCTCATACACACCTTCTGTCCTCTGTCTGGTACCATCACCACCCTGGTACAGGCCCAGGTGATAAATCTCATGCTTGGACTATTGCACTAACCTGCTGGTGAGTCTATGTGCCTCAAGTCTCTCCCTACTCCAATCCATCCTCCATTCACCCACCGAAGTGATTTTCCTGAAAAAGCAGGCTTGACCATGTCACTCCCCTACTCAGTAAACTCCAGTGGCTTCCTATTGCCTCCAGGATCAAATACAAAATGCTCTGTTTGGCATTCAAAGACCCCTTCATAACCTAGCCCCTTTCTCCCCTTCCAGTCTTCTTCTGCCCCACTCCCCAACATGTATTCTTTAGTCCAATGGCACTGGCCTCCTGGCTGTTCCCCCCGCAAAAAAATACTCCATCTCTTGACTCTAGACATATTCTCTGGCTGTCCCTGGTAGCTGGAATGCTCTCCTTCCTCAACTTTGCCTACTGACCATCCTGGCTACCCTTTAAGTCTCAACTAAAATCCCATCTTCTACAGGAAGCCTTTCCCAAGCCCCTTTAATTCTAGTGCTTTCTGTTGGTTAATGATTTCCTATTTATTCTGAATATAGCTTCTTCCTACTTTTTTGCTTGCTATCTCCTCCATTAGATTGTAAGCTCCTTGAGGGCAAGGACTGCTCCTTGCCTCTTTTTGTATCCCCAGCCCTTAGCACAGTGCCTCGAACATAGTAGGTGGTAAATAAATGTTTATTGACTTACTGATTGCTTCATAATATTATCCATAGGGGTGGTTCTGAAATTATGGTTGGCTTTACAGGGCAGTGCAATATAATAGGTTTACCCTTCCCTAAAGTACAGATAAAGTATTGGACCTGAAAACAGAAAGACCTGAGTTTATGCCCTGCATCTGAAACATGGGCAGCTAGGTGGTGCAGTGGACAGCATTCTGAGCCTGGTATCGGGAAGACCAGAATTAAAATCTGGCGTCAGACACTTACTAGCTGTGTGACCCTGGGCAAGTCACTTAACCCTGTTTGCCTCAGTTTCCTCATTTGTAAAACGAGTTGGAGAAGGGAATGGCAAACCACTCCAGTACCTTTGCCAAGAGAACCCCAAAAGGCATCATAAAAAGTCAGACACAACTGAAACAACTGAACAACAATAAAAAATCTGAAACATACTTAGTCTCATCCTGGGTTGATCATTTCATCTCTTAATGCTCTAGGCAACTTTCTAAAACTATATGTTGTAGAGAAGTAACATGCCTTATTAGTAGTATGAGTGTTCTTATCCAGAATTCCCTATATCAGTGAAACCATAGGTCCAATCTGTGTCCCTAAAATACATTTAACTTTGACCTGGATGTGATTTACTGAATAGTCCATTCAAGTATTTATTTATTGTTTATTTCTAGCTGCCTCTATCTTATATCTGAGTGTTCTGATCAGAGTTGCTCATTTTAGGTTGTTACAAGGTTGGGTTTATGCCTTTTTTTTTTTATCAGGTATGACTTTATATTGGTTATAGATTCTGTAGGTCATATGTTGGGAGCCCAGAAGACCCCACTGCCCAAACATACCTTTTTTCTGCCATTCTGCCTTACATTCTGTCATCATAAATTCACTTCTTTGGGTCAAAGCAATATTTGCTGCTGCTTTAAAAACACAAATGCCAACAGGAGGAACAACGTATTAAACTATACGTAAAAATAATATTTTATTGTTGAATTTTTAAGATTTGAAATTTTAGTAGTTTGTTGTTGAAAGAAGAATACAAATTCATTTATATAATTTCTTACCTCTGTAACAGCTGGCTGAGACCAAGGCTTTGAAGTAATGGGATTTTTGGGTGAGCACTGAAAAAAAGTAATTTTGGAGAAAGGGGGTGTGGCTTAGGGAGTACCAACCTAGGTAGTACATCAAAATGATGGATGCTGAGGCAGCCAAAGATCAGCTAATTCTGAGGAAGCCCCAATTAAATATCCACATGTATATAATATACATATAATAGACACGTATTAAATACAGATGTAATATACATATGTTAAATATACATATAATAAATATACACATGTATATATAATACAAAATAATGATATGCATAAATGCATAGTGGAAATTAATTTTGTATAATTATTTTTTGAGTATACATATACCATATACACATATCATACACATTTCATTTCAAAACACTCATTTTACAAAAGAGCTATTCAGATAAATGTTGTATGCTATCTCCTTCCTTGACTAAATAATTAGATAACATGCCTGCATACCAAATGATAGCTACTACCAACATAAGCCATACAACATCAGTACTCTCTTCTTCCCTCTCAACTCCTCAAGATGGCACACAAAGATATATATATATATATATATATATATATATATATGGCAGTAGACTGAGTAGAACGATTTTGCAAAATATTTCTTGGGGGCTCAAAATTAAATTTTATGCTATTGCCTAGATGTGATCTCATTATGAGGCTTCTACTTTTTTGACACCTACAACATAATGTGAAAAAATGTTGCTGCATATGGTAATACAGAATGAGATCAAGAAAGTATTCTGTGGAGGTATTTCACATTTGTTTCAGGAAATATTTTGACGCAATTTTTCCTAATGTGACAACTTTTGAGATGGGAGCAATTATATTGCTTTCTCTCTCTCCAGATGTTTACTTCCCTCAAAGCAACGCATCACAGACTGATTTCTCTCAAGTCTCCATATTCCAGTCATGGGTATCATCTCTCTAAGTCTCAGGTCAAATTTACATACTTTGGGATCTCTCACTCAATTTGATTGTTTCTAGTATTTTTGTCATCGTGTAGCCATCTGAAGCCATAGATTTTATGCAAGTAGCACATTCTATGACCAGTAAAATATAAATCTCCTTAAAGACAAGGGATGTTTTTCATTTAAATTAATCTTGGTATCCCAAGCATGTAGCATAATGTCTTACCAATAGCAGACAAGCAATATATTATTTCTTAATTGAACAATTGCATACAACTGTTAATACCCAAGTCATCTATTTCTCCATATCAAATATTAGATCTAGACATAAAGCACACAGCATTAAATTGCAGTTACAGGTTAGGACAAGCCTATCATGTTAAGTAACTGAATAAAATGAACATAATCAGACTGTGGACTGTACCAGATGTGTAGAACTTCTCAGGGGGGAAAAGTAAAATTTGGTGTCACAACAATTAAGTTTGTTAATGAAGCAGTATTAAAGCAATGTAATATTGCGGTTCATTGATGGCAATTGCTTCATTGTCCATGAAGGTCTGGATAGAGTCATCAAAGGGGAGAAAAACATTTAAACCATTAGTCCTGTGATCCTCAGAAATTGGTTATTAGGGACTTGAGAGACAAGAGAACATGCAGAGTTTAAAGTCTTTAGAGTGAAGCCAGAGAAAGAATCAGGTGAAAGCAAAACAACAACAAAAAGTCTCACCAGCTGGCATACATCACAGTCACTGAAAACATACACATATTTTATTGGACAATATCCTTGCATTCCTCAGACTAGTCCCTGTCTGCAGGTTAAATATTTTGTGAAATTTCATTTGCTTTTCTAAGTTAACTTGATGCTATCAAATGATGCAGTGTGTTGTGTACAAGGTAGTCTGAAAGAGCTAAAACTCTTGGGAGTGTTTTTGGAAGAACATGACCCTGGAACCATAGAACTGAAGCAAGCAGCAGGGATAATTTAGTTGGATACCTTCTTTTTACAGATGAAGACACCAAGAGCAAGAAGTTAAGTGACTTGCCTGACACCACTAGTTAGTGGCAGGTTCATTGAAATTATATTCTTTTAGGTCATTCATTGACATTTTGAAATTAAAAAAAAAACAAAACACCTTTTCATTATTCTGAAGTTTTATCTAAAAATATTCCCTTAAAGAATTAACACTCCAAAAGGAATAGGAAAACAGCATCAGGATCCAGTAGTTTAATGAATTTGGGATTTTAGGCATTAACAGGAAGGAGGCATAAAGGTCTGAATTTAAAGGGTATGGGAGTTGTGTTATGTGAAATGGTGTTTGACTGGTGGTGTTCTGAGCTACTTTTTATATTAACTAGGGAAATAATGGCCCTGCATATTTGAATTTTATATTTGATCATCCCTGACACCAATAGTATACTTACGTCCTTATGTCTTCAAACATTCATGATTTACCAGAGCAGTGTCTGTTACCAATGAATAGCTATATAATGATGATGATGATGATATAGTTATTTAAGGTTTGCAACACATTTTATATACATTATTTTATTGTCATAGTAATGCTGGGAGATAGTTACTATTATTATCTACTTTTTCCAAATAAAGAAACTGAGGAAGACAGAGGTTAGATGACATGCCTGGGGTCACACAGCTAGTATCTGAAGTAAAAATGTGAACTTAAGTCTTCCTGACTCCAAATGCAGCATTCTTATCAAATTGGCTACCCAGCTGCATAGCTGTATTCATTTTAGTAAAATGAATAGATAATGATTTTTTGGTTATGCACTCCACTTCTTTAATAAGCATTTTTATATTCTTAAGAATCTGTATAGTCAGTTATCTCTACATAATATATCATAAAATTTATCATACTTGTCATAATGAACTAATTATAAACTTTGTCTTATTAAGAACCTCATTGCTTGTCTCTAATCAGAGTCAAACTAAAGAGATATCACACATCTAGTATCACCCTTAAGAATCTAGTTTCTCCAATATCAGCTGTACGTGGTTGTAATATAAAGATAATTTGGAAATTGTGATAACACAATATGAGCTTATTCTAACATGATATTAGAAGTTACATACAAGTACTATATTGTAATAACATTTGCTGTTATTCATTCTAAGTACTATTATTATCTTCAAGTCAATGAAAGATGCATATGTTCCTGGACTCAGTGACAGAACCTGCTATACCTAAGAATATACCATCTCCCTGCTTACAGTATTCTGTCATGGCAAAAGCCTGACCTTTTAGAAATTTCATAATGTGGTTGTGCAAGGATCATACTTTTTGCTCCAAAACAGCGAAAAATCTTAACTTCTATATGCTAACATTCAGCATGTGGAAAAGCAGACTTGAGGATGGAGGGGTCAGTCCCTAAGGAGGCATTAAGAGTTTTGATCTGATCTGTGTTATAGCCCCAGGAATAGGGGTACTGAGTAGCTGAACTTGTGTGTGTGTGTGTGTGTGTGTGTGTG
>NW_020955033.1:10469615-10561280 GCF_900497805.2 Vombatus ursinus
AGTCTTTTTCTCCCTTGCACATCTCCCTCTCCTATGAACCGTTGGAGTTGGAGTCAGAAGAACTGGGTTTGAGTATTGGTTCTGACAGATGCCAGTTGTGTGTCCATGGGAAAATCACCTAACCTTTCTGAATCCATTTCCTTGTCCATAAAGTGAATAATGATACTAGTATTGTCTACCTCATGGGTTTATTGGTTTATTTTGAATACTATATATATATGTATATATATATACATATATATATACACACATATACATATATAAGTTATTTATTTGGCTTCCAGTATATCAGTTAATCATTATGAAGAATATGTGAAGTTTGGAGCAGGTGTATGAATATAAATATAAATAAAGATAGCAACAGGTGGGGTTTTGATCTGGGGTAGATATACATTGAGTTGGGAAGATTTAGGACAGGTAGGCAGATAAAACAATATATTCAGAAGATGGACCTTTTTTTTGCCCTATTGATTTTTGCTTTTACTTTGCCATTTCTGAAGCATGCTCAAATAATTTTTTTTAGAATTACCCCATAAGGTGAAGAGTAGTTTCCCTTTTGTGCTGTCAATATCGTGATATTTCCTCTCTTATTAATGTCTAAATAAATCTGTTCCTGGCTACATTTAGTGTGGTGATCATCAGTATTGTTTCTTTGGTGTTTAGTTTATGAAATTCCCATTGTCCAGGCAGAAATGTTTCCAAAAACTTCTCACCACAAAATCCAGAAGTTACTATGTAGAAATATAGCGATTTATTTCTACTGCTCATGCTTTCTTAAGTACTGAGAAATGCAATTTGGCATCCATTAGGTAGGATTTTCAAAACTGTATACTAGTTGGGAAGACAAGTACAAAAATGCTATGAGACTTTTACTGTAAAAGTTCTGTCAATGGCATTATGTGAAAGTTGTGGACCATGTTGTTTGTGTAGGTCCTTACAATTCAAATAAATGGTTCTTCCTAATTTATGAATTGTCTTGTTCAATTTTACTTAATTTTAAAATAATTTATGAGAAATTAGTGCCCTGTAGAAATACTACCTGTGTACACACACACACACACACACACACACACAAGTATGTGCATTGAAGACTGTGTTGGGAGAAGTATAAAGCATGTTGGAATATGTCTTTCTTGAATAATTTCAATTAAAGTTTCTTGATTTTAGTAATCATATAATTTCTTGAATATAATAAGATGAATGAATTCTATGTTCAGTTGTTACTTTGGCCTTATGGTCTTGATGGTGGTCAGCAGAGGGAATGTTATGGGTATAGCCTAAAAGGCAAGATCTGTCAGTGGTTCATATGAGTGAATTCTTTAAATCTCTTGTTTGCTCTTGAGACATGAAGGTAATATTTGTCATGTTCTATCTTCAACTGTGGATTATAGAAATTGATGAGATAATGTAGATCATGTCCACTTCAATGAATGCAAGCATAGAACCCAAAAGAAACTAAACTGAGTTTTAAAATTAAGTTGTCGGCGAATGTAAATTTTAATGAAATGTAGAATAGGAATTCTGTTTTTTCAGGCTTCTGTTTTTTTTTATGGAGAATTGGTTCATTAGTGGCATGACACTAATGTGTGTGTGATGACACAGTGAAAGTTTTGCTGCTAGAGCTTTTAATTGGCTGGATTTTTGTAAACTTTACTGAAAATTTGTACTAATTCTCATGAAGAACTTTAAGTTAAAAAATGTTATTTAAGTGTATATTTCAACATCTCCACACTTTCTATCCCCAGACCCTCAACTCATGCATCCTTACCGAATGGGTTTTTTGTAAAGAATTAGTCCCTTTGTTTCTTTAAAAGCAAAGAAGCATTTGATGCATTTGCAAGACATTGAACCATATTTGACTCCATTTAACTGCTAAGATAATTTTATCATCTGATAATTCTATGTGTATTAAACAATTTTATTAAGACAACCAGGGACTTTAGGGCGCTATTTTTTACCCACCAAGAAGACTCATGGCAGTGGGTGAATTTCCAACTCCCAACGCCTCTTTTACATGTTATTATTCTTTGATACTTCAATAAATCTGTGATCTCAGTGATATGAACACTTCTCTAGTGATGCCTTCACACCTTGTCACCAAGTGCAACTCTTTTCCAAGTCTTCCCATATATCCTGTATACAGAGTATACCCAACATGCTGGGAGACGTGGAGGGAGTGGGAATTACTCTCTGTCTCTTAGAGAGACAGCTCTGGAGTCATAGTAGCTGAATGTGAATCTTGCCTCTTTCACTATCTGATCCAAATCTATGATCCTAAGAACAGCACATTACCTGACTACCAGTATAGCATGTAGTTATCCATCTGTTATCTCTCCTTCTCACCGTATCACTAGACAACTTTCTTTTCCAAACACATTTCTGTGATATCTTTTATACTGCTTTTTGTGTGCCAGTTTTTAGTAATGTGTTGCAACCTATTGACACTGATCATACATCTCTTATTACTCTTTGAATTTTAACAGTTTTAACTTTTCAGAAACTATACTATTTCTTGAGTAGCAGCTGTCAATTAATAATTAATAAGCATTTATTAATCAGTGTGCTAAGCCCTGAAGATATAAATAAAAAAGCAATAACAATCTCTGCCCTCAAGAAGCTTGGATTCTAATAAGGGAGATTACATAAATACACAAACCAGTTGATACAAAATAAATTCCCAGGCAGATGGAAGGTAATCTCAGAGGGGGAGACAGTAGCATTACTAGAAGCATACAGCTGTTGAAAAAGATGAGGTTTTTATTTCAGGAAGAATCTTGGGATTATTTCAGATAAATTCCAAATCACCTTTTTTCTATTCAATTCTGAACCTAGCTCATTGTTTATTTGATCTGTCTGTTCAAGACAAATACACTGTAAGATTTTCTAGTTTGGTAAATTGAACTCTCTTTGGATGATTCTAAATAATTATTAATTGCTAATTAATAATTAATCATTATTAATATGACTTTCCATCCTTGGAATTATTTTAGTTGCTTTTGCTGCCTAATTGATCCAAAGATATTTTAAACTATTTTGATATAAAATATCACCATTTTTCTAATAATAACTAGCATTTTTATATAAGTTTTTCCAAGTGCTATACATGTTATGTCATTTGATCCTCACAACAACTCTGTGAAATAGGCCATGTTATTATCCTCATTTTATAGATGAGGAAACTGAGACAAACAGAAGTTAAGTGACTTCCCCTGGGTCACACAGGTATCAAATGTCTGAGGCAGGATTTGAACTTAGGTATTCCTGAGTTCAAGGCCAGTACTCTATCTACTGCAATACCTAGCTTTCCTTTTTCTTTATGGGAATTTCATGTCAGCTCTAAAGAGGCACACAGTCATGGGAGTATCAATTTCTTTTTGTATCTTAGAAAAATCTATTTTCATTGACCTATTAGACTGGTAGATCAAAGGAAATGCTTTAGACATAGCATTCTTAGATTTCAGAAAGTAATTTTTAAAATTCCCCATGCTGCCAATCTTTCTAAATATGTTAATATAGTTAGAGACATAACTCTTCAATAACCATGCCAAAAATTCATTAATTGGTCCATGTCAGTTTTGAGGAATGTCAGTTTGAATATTCCTGGAGTCTAGATGTCTTAGGCTTTGCGCTGTACAACAATTTTTTATTAATGTTTTGGATGAAAACCTTGATGACACACTTGTCAGATTTGTAGATGAAACAAATCTGGAAAGGATAGGAGACAAAAATCAGGATCCCAGAAGTTCAATTAATTAGAGCAGTGGTCCAAAAATGAAATGTCATAGAGGTTAATGTAAAGTCCTACATTTGAGTTTAAAAAATCATATTGATAAATACAGAATGAGAAAGGATATATGGATAATAATGCATGTGAAAAGAGATAAGAAGGTTTTAATGGATTACAAGTTCAACCTGAGAAAAGTTTGACATGGCAGCCAATAAAACTAATGTGATCTTGGGTTGTATAATATCCTCATGAAATCATATTTGAGGATTAGGATCCCAAAGAATGGGCTATTTCCTCAGGTTCTATGGATAGCCCTGTAGTTCTATGCTTCTGAGGCTGTATTTCATGAGCTCCCACTGGTGTGCTTTCCATTATTAGTCATTGTAGCAGGCTCAATTACTTCTTTGTCAAGAAATAACATGAAAACAATTCCCCCCATAAGCAGCGTCAGGGGTGGGGAACCTGCTGCCTCAACACAACATGTGGCCCTCTAGGCCCTTTGACTGAATCCAAACTTCATCTGATAAATCCTATTAATAAAAGGATTTGTTCTGTAAAACTTGGATTCACTCAAAAGGCTACACCCAAGGATCTAGAAGGCTACATGTGGCCTCCAGGCCCCAGGTTCCCTACCCCTGAAGGTGATAGAGTGGACTGAAGACTATATCTGGTATCAGGAAGACTTGAGTTCAAATCCAGCCCCAGACACTTAGTAGTTGTATGTCCGTAGGCATTCACTTAACTGTTGTCTGCCTCAGTTTCCACATTTGCAAAAGTTGGGATAACACCTACTTCCTAGGGATGTTTTGAGAATAAATAAGATAATATTTATAAAACACCTTGCAAAAATTAAAGTGCTATATAAGTGCAACACACACATATTTATAATATGTATTGTTATTAGTACTATCGGTCAGGCAATAAGCGTTTATTAAGCACCTTCTAAGTGTCAGACACTGTCCTAAGTACCAAATTGTTGTTGTTTTTGTAGGCATTGATGTTATTGTTGTTGTTCCGTTCTGAAGAGCAATTTGGAACTATGTCCAAAGGACTATGCGACTATGCGTACCATTTGACCTAGCAATACCACTATTAGGTCTGTATCCCAAAGAGATCAAAGGAAAAAGAAAAGGACCTATGTATACAAAAATATTTATAGCAGCTCTTTTTGTGGTGGCAAAGAATTAGAAATTGAGGGGATGCCCATTGTTTGAGGGATGGCTAAATAAGTCATGGTATATGATTGTGATGGAATGCTATGGTGCTATAAAGAATGGCAAACAAGATGGTTTCAGAAAAACTTGGGGAAACTTATATGAACTGACACAAAATAAAGTGAGCAGAATAAGGAGAATGTTTTATATAGTAATAACAATATTATAACATTTATCAAATATGAAAGACTTAGCTACTCTGATCAAAACAATGATCCAAGATGATTCCAAAGGACCCATGGTGAAAATATCCACCTGAAGAGAGCACTGATGAACTCTGAGTGCAGATTGAAGCATATTTTTTTTTGTTTTCTCTGTATTTCTTAACATATCAAATATAAAGATACAATTTACATGATTCCACATGTATAATTGACATATTGCTTACCTTCTCAGTGGGTGGGGGAAGGATAGGAGAGAGGGAGAAAATTTGGAACTCAGCATTTAAAAAAATATTGTTATTAGCCCAGGGCATATTCTCCCACAAATACACACAACATCCACAAGGAAAGTGAGCTCAAATTTGAAGCATAATAGTAATGAGACATTTATATATGGTACATGCATGGCAAAAGCAACTCAAAACTCCTAGGGCAGGGAGTCTAAAAGTTCTTTCTCTCTTTGTGAAGTTCAAATGCAATTCTTTCTGAGTGTAGTGTTTCTGCCAAACAGATTTCTCAGCTGAGCCCCCAGGTTATACTATTAACATGCCATAATTTGGTTAGCCATTGCTCAACTTATTGATTGCTCAAATACTACAAAAAAAACTTGATAAGACCTTCCAAGTCAAATCAACATAGCCTATGACAGTGACTGGAGTGTGAAGGTGGGAAATGGTGAGGATAGGGAAAATTAGGGAAAGCATGGTTCAGAAAGAAAGTAGACAGTATGGCATAGTGGATAGAGCCATTAGACTTGAAGATAGGAAGACCTGGGCTACTTCGGACTCTTTTAAGCTGTGTTACCCTGGGAAACTCACTCTTTTCCAACTGAGGACATTGGTAAAATGCTAAATCTATGATCCTGTGCAGAAATGCCACTTGTAAAAAAAATAAATAAAATAAAAAACAAAAAACAAAAAAAACCCTCAAAAAAACAAAAAAACAAAGAAATGTCACTTGTATATTATATAGAAAGCTTGACCTTCTCTAACATCTTTGAGAAAAGAATTAGACATGGCAAAGGTCACCCACTACATCCTGGGTCATCACCAGTCATCTTGATTTTTGTGTTGCTACTGGACTTTGATGATTCTGGAGGAGAGAGGATGGCTTTGTACAGCTCTGCCTCATTCAAATCCTATTCACATGAAAGATGAGACATTACCCTTGTGATGTTATAGGTCCTCTGATAATGAAGGATGAACAACAACAACGCTCCATAGTCCAAATCTCTTCTCTGCTGCCAGGGGTCATATTCTATTAAATTGCTTCCTCTCTTGATTGTCTGCTTCTCTGTATCCATGTCTTTCTGGATTATGAGTCTCTACTGAACACTGGAAGAAATTTATCCTACTGTTCAAGTAGTATCCCCTCCTACCTTCAAAGCTATGTGTCTGATGATAGAAAAGAAAAGATAAATTCCCTCTTTTCCCTTCTTCAGTGGTTTCTTCCATCAGTAGCTCTCAGCTTAAAATCTCTTTCTTTTGACATTTTCCAGGGTTTAAGGATTTGAAGCCCATGGAAACGTGGCTAAGTGGTGTGCTCAGCCAATCATATTGTTCCCTTCTTGACTCAGTCAGAGAGGTGTTTATACCTAATGAAAGGATCACAAGATATTTGTTCATCATGTGGTCTTATATTGTGTGACTGCTTCAAATGAGCAGGGGTGAAAGAATCATCCTCCCAATCACACCCCACTTGCTATTGAATTAGTAGAAATTTAGTGTCTAAAAAAGAGATGATAGTCTTTTTCTCCTCCCCCAAATATTACCCTTCCTACTTTCAATTTTAGATTCTACTTTTTAGAAATAATACTAAGAAACTAGAGCACACCCAAAGAGAATGACCAGGTTGGTGAGGGAGTAGTTAGGACTGTGGTAGATAGGGATTGATTGAATAAACATAGACTATTTAACTTGAAGAAGGGAAGGTATCGAGCAAATGTGATAGCAGCCTTCATTTATTCAAATGAATGTCATATGGAATAAGAATTAGACTTGTTTTATTTGGATTCAGAGGACAAAAATGGGAAAAATTAGTATAAGTTGTGAGAAAGTAGATTTGGTCTTTATATTTAAAAAAATAGCTTCTAATAATTAGAGCTCTCTAAACGTTGAATTGACTTCCTTGGCGTATTGTTTGTTTTCTCACCTTAAGGTTGGATAACAAGTTCATGGAATGTTTGAAATGATATTTCTCATTAGGTGTATGCTATACTATATCATCTCATTAGAATCTAACTCTAAGATTCTGGTTTTTTCTTTCTTTCTCCATATAGCCTGGACATTAGTATATTTTCACTGTAGACATTTTTGTTGTTGTTCAGTCGTTTCACTCATGTCCGACTCTCTGTGACCCCATTTGGGTTTTCTTGGCCAAGATAATAGAGTGGTTTGTCATTTCTTTCTTCAGCTCATTTTACAGATGAGAAAATTGAGGCAAACACAAGTTAAGTGATTCTTGCAAGGTCACACTGCTAGTATGTGTCTGAGGTCAGGTTTGAACTCAGAAAGATGAGTCATCCTGACTCCAAGCCCAGCACTCCATCCACTGCCCCACCTAGCTGCCCAAGACATTGATTTAGCACCCATAATTACAGTGCTACTTTATTTAATTTGAAGAATTGGAGTCGGAGTCAGGAAAGTCAACACCAGGTACTGTCACTAATTTATTACATGAACTTGGGCGATCCAAGTAAACTCTTTGTACGTAAGTTTATTCATGTTTCAGATAGTGCTGATAAATGCTAACACCAATTATTTCACAGGATTGTTTTGATGATTAAATTAAATAATGGATGTGTACAATAATTGTACAAATGTAAAATATTGCAACAAAATAATATCTGTACTCTTCTAGGAAATTTTGTGTGTGTATACACATACACAATATATGTGTGTGTGTACATATACATATATTTACATATATATATATATATACATATTTACATATATATTTAGCCTTGAGATGCTCAGCAGGCTAGTGTTACTCTTTGTGTTTTTAATGACTAGTGTTAGCTTATTAGTTAGAGAGAATTTGATGATCTTGTCCCAGGCCTTTATTCCCATGTTTATTTCTGTCATAAGTAATATATGAGACAGTAGTATATCTCTTGAATAACTGCTACAGCCAAAATCAAACAAACAAAAAACTACCAACAACCCAGAAATAGTTGATCATCAGATGTATTAATTAAAAAATTTAATAATGGCATATTTGTTTTTTCTCAATCCCCAAATATGAGGATATTTGGAGGGGTGCATAGTAAAGTACTGTCTATGCATTGAATGCATTTTACAGTGATACAGATCCTTTAATTCTAATATAAATTGCTACTATAGTGTAAGGTACAGAAAGTAGTTGCTTTTGGCAAGAAGATATGTGCAGTATACTTGTACATCTATTTTGATAGTTTCATTGACTTGATGGTTTCATTTAGGAAGGTAAAACTTTTTTTGAATTATTATTCCTTCCTTCTAGATTTTTTCTATGATTAAAATTATACGTTCTGTTGGGAGTAGAATGGGAAGGTAAAAAAACATATTTTTAGGGAGAGTATCATTATAGTGTACCTCCTAACTTACCTGTTATTGACCAGGGTACCAACCATTCTTTCTATTACCCAGGCTCACAATACCCACCTTGTTTGTTTCCCTACAAATCTTCCAGAAAGGATTTACCCATTGGTTGTAGGTCCGTGTTTTTTTTTCTTTTAATTACCACTTGGATAATCCACCTTGGTAATACTTTACATATAGATTCTGGAATTTAAGGCATCGTTGGTAACATGCTATAAACTAGACCTGGAATTATGTCAGGTGCCAGTAGGCCTTGCTGCTGGAAAGGTTGTGCTAGTGGATCATTTGAGTTCAGGAATTCTGAATTGTAGTGGGAATGAACCAGTCAGGTGACTTCACTCTCTGGCAACGATATGATGAACCCTAAGGAACAAAGGGCCACCAGCCTGCCTAATTTCTCATCAAGAGAAATTGTGTCGATCAGAATTGGAAAGACCCATGAATGGCTGTTATACTTCTAGCCTGGGTAGGCTAAAGAGACCTGGTCTGAAAACAAAATAAAGCAAAAATGTATGTAGAACACTCATGCCTGCCCACCACTTGTCTTTCTGTTGCTGTTTGGATTTTTTTTTAACCATCATAATTATCATATGTTCATTGCATGTGTTATATGATTTGTAACCATCTGTGAACTGCAGCACCTGAAGCAAAAGTAGATGGCCACATTGAGGGGTGGAGGTAGGGTTAAATGTTGTAATTGCAATGCAGAGGTAATTATTATTCAGTTACAGGTTGGGGTGCAGGGGTGGGGCCCTGTGGCCTCAAGGCCACATGTGACCTTCTAGGTCGTTGGGTGCAGCCTTTAGACTGAGTCCAAGTTTTACAGAACAAATTCTTTTATTAAGGGGTTTTATTCTGTGAAGTTTAGATTCAGTCAAAGGGCCGCACTGAAGGATCTAGAGCGCCACGTGTGGCGTCGAGGTCACAGGTTCCACACCCCTGGACTAGATGGATTCTGCAGACTCTTCTAACTCTGAAATCCTGTGATTCCATAATTTTGTGAAAGGAATTTTTTTTTTCCCCTCAGAAACAGCCAATCAGGGTAATTAAAGGTATTGTACAATTTTCCAAATGCACACTAACCTGATATCCTCCTCCTCAATTTCTGGATCTATTCAGTATTCTGTGATGCTTGTCTAAAATACACATAATGGTGAACTAATGTCAGAATCTGGATGAACACCACTTAGTGCATGTCAGAATCTCTGCAATGTGTGTTTTTTAAAAATTCCCTGTACTGATTCTGTCAATATTGTAAAACTTTTTTTGAATTATTATTCCTTCCTTCTAGATTTTTTCTATGATTAAAATTATACGTTCTGTTGGGAGTAGAATGGGAAGGTAAAAAAACATATTTTTAGGGAGAGTATCATTATAGTGTACCTCCTAACTTACCTGTTATTGACCAGGGTACCAACCATTCTTTCTATTACCCAGGCTCACAATCTAGGTGTTATCTTCCTCTCCTCCTCACTCTCTCTCTTCCCACAACACCATCACCAATTACTTGTTAATCCTGTCAAACCTAAGCGGGTTCACTTATCCATATATACACACGTGCATGCACACACACATGTATATTCATATACACATGTCCATATATGTATGAGCATGTAAACGTAAACATATACACATAAATATGCATGTGTATATGTTTATATAAATATATATGTGTATCGATAGATAGATAGATGAATTGTATGTGGATCTGTCCTTCATAACATCTCTTGTACATGCCCCCATCTTTCCTCTAACGCTGCAAACACCCTTGGTACAGGCTCTTATCTCACACCTAAACTATTGCAATAGTCTGCTGGGTGATATATGTGCCTCATCTCTCTCTACTTTAATCCATCCTACACTTAGTTATCAAATTGATCTTCCTGAAGTGCAGGTCTGACCATGTCGCACACATCCTATCCCCATTGAGTAAATTGAAGTGACTCCCTGTTACCTTCACGATTAAATATAAAATTCTTCATAACCTGCCTTCTTCCTACCTTTCCAATTTTCTCACGCCCTCCTCCTCTCCACATACTCTTTCAATCAGTGACACCAGTCTCCTTGCTGTTCCTTGCCCACAACAGATGTTCCTTCTTCCAATTCTTGAGAGTTTTTACTTTTCTCTCCCTCATGCCTGGAACATTCTCCCTCCTCATTCCCAACTCTGAGTTTCCCTGGATTCTTTCACATCTTTTTTATCTCAGCTCAAGTCCCACCTTCTACAAAAAGCCCTTCCTAGTCCTCCTTAATTGTAGTGCCTACCCTTAGAAATTACTCCCCATTTGTGAGCTCCTTGAGGTAAGGGATTGGTGGTTTTTTCCTTTCCATTGTATCCCTCGAAATCTTAAGTACTATGTGCCTAGCACACAGTAGGTGGTCACTAAATGCTAGTTGAATTGATTTGACTTGACTTTGGATCATTTTTTTCTTCATCTGCATAAAGATGACCTGGTGCTTTAAAGCTAGTAATTCTGAGTCTTCATTGCAATATTGCCTTATACTGACATCTACTCTCAGAAAATAGAAATATCTCTAAATCAGGAATTAGCCACATATTTCCCTCTTGATGAGAAATTTAGCAGGAGGAAAGTTGGATATTTGCCAGACAATTTATCTTTAAGTGGCTCTCCTTGTCATCCATGTCTCTTTGGCCTGAGCAGGAAGAATTGGTGAGGATGAGTAGGAGGCAAAGAAACAGAAATACTGTAAAGGAACAGGAACCCTGGGATAGTGGCAGATTAAAATGGCTTCCCAACATCTGGAGAAGTGCTTTCAAAAGAAATGCCTCTGTTAATCAGAATGGATACGGTAATGCCCAAAACTTTTTCATTAAAAATAAACACTATTTTTTTTTTACTGCTCTCTAAAGCAACTAAAACAAAAGTGGGACTTCGCAGTTACAGTTTTTATGTGTCTGACTATCATGCATATGTTTTGCTAGCTGTAGGGCAAAATATGCTGGTGGGGGGTGGGAGTGTCATGATTGAAAAATGATTTAATGAAAAGAAATTAACTTCAAACTGTGCTAATGGTCAGATGAGTTATACAAATGAGTCAGGTCAAGCCTAAGTCTATTTAGAAAGAGATTCTGCTGAAAAAAATAGTATTGGGAATTACAAGAAAAGGCAAGTAAAGAACAGGGTCAATGCCATTGAAACTAATGGGGCTACTCATCAAAATCCAGGCTTTACAAGTTCACTTGCTCCCTATGGAGGATTTCTTTTATATGTAAGTGGAACAAAGATTTGATAGGAATGCTTGATGAAAACAAATGGAGCATGCCTGTCAAACCCAGGGTGCTAATGAATCTATTGGTCAGCTCCATTAGTTTCAATGGACTTAAACCTCAGATATATCAAACTGTCATAAAGGCATATTGACTGAATGTATGTTGATGACAATTTTTCAGGTTTGATTTCGGAGTGAGATTTTAAAATAGGCTATTGGATACTCCGAACTGTATTTCCCTTTCAATACAGAAGTCAACTGAGTGTTATGTTTTCTTCTATATAAAAGGAGAATGAAAACCTGGCTCCATTTTTTTAAAATACCGAACATTTCCTTATTAAATCTCTGATATGAAAACTTATGGTAATGTGTCTTCAAACTGATCCTCTCTCTCTGTCTCTCTGTCTCTGTGTCTCTCTCTCTTGCTCTCTGTCTCTCTCCCTCACTCTCTCTCTTTGCCCAGAATTTAAAAAAAGAAATTAAAGCCACAGAAAAGTTTTATCCTTAAAAATAAAGTCAAGATCAGAGGTTTGACTTTTAGGATTTGAGACAGTGTAGACTAAATTAACTATGTGTGCATTGTCCATAGCAATTTTTATCCTAGACTGTTTTTCCCCTTTTACTGCTCACTATTCTTGACCACTTACACTTGGTAGCCAGTGGTGTGTAATAAAGAACTTAAACTAATTTTGTCATTTAATTAAAAAAAACCATAGTAAGGTAAATGTGGGGCTTGAAAAAAAAAAGGGATGCCAAAGTTGCATTTTAGTGCTTTTTGAATTATCATTTGTTTGTATTATGGGCACCATTGTACACCTCTATTAATGTGGATAATCAAAAGTTGACCCTATCAGTGCTAATGGAGTGGTGGATAGTAACACTGGATTATCTTTTGGTGCATAACTTCCCATCTTTTCTGTTGATTTTAAATCCATCAGAGTTTATAATGGGAATGATGTATTGAACTTGAAAAATTGTGATTACCTTATCAAGTTTTGAAATGTAGTTTGTATCTTTTTTTAAATTAACGTTTTTCTAACACTTCCTGCTTGTTACAGTACTAATGATTTGATAGAAGAATGATGTCTGCATCAGCTTTCTCAGTAGCAGAGTCCTAGTGGGTATCTCCTTTCATTTCATTTAGTGACATTTAATAATTTATCATGTATACATTGGTTCACTTGTATGTTAGGAAGTCCCTAAAGAACAGGAAAGGTGTTTGAAAAGTTGCAACCTACAGATTTGCTATGATAGGAGTGTTAGTATCTAACCAGCCTGTAGAAGACAGTCCTGAACTTGTGAGCTATCTATTCTTGGTGGTAGAAGGTCAGGCACATTTGCTATGAAAGATTTTATGATAGGTTATGAACATAAAATATGTATATCTGATGTGAAATATAAAAAGAAGTAGATGGCCAACATGTATTTCCAGGTGTGTCATTTTCTGTGGAATGGAGAAACTATGGAGAAAATATATTGACAAATGTAAGAGTTCTTATTCAAAAAAGATTTATCATTCCTTAACATAGAAGATTATTTTACATGATAAAACAATGAAGATACTGTCATAGTGAAAAATTCAACATTTTCTGTTTCTGTTGGGACTCAATTAAAAAAATTAGAGGTTAAAACTGAATTATTTTTAATGGTACCAGAACTATTAAAATATTTCTGATGAATTTTTAGTTTTTGAGAAAATTACCCTAGGTATTTGCAAACTATGAGTTTTTTCTTTAAAAAATGCAGAACTATAGACAAAGGCCATGCTGATATGACCGATTGCCTCCCCCACCCCCATCACAAATTATCAACCATTAGGTGATACACAATCAAATTGGACAGATATTTCTTGAAATGATGCATGGTATGCAGTGCATGCTTTCATTGTGCTTCCTGCCATTATGATATAAAGTGCCTTATTTGGAAATATAACGATCAGTTCTGTTAAATCATGTTCAATCAACTTATATAGTAACACCTATATTTGTGAATCATTTCAGATTTCAGAGAGCTATGCCTTCCTACCGAGAGAAGCGGTGACACGATTTCTAATGAGCTGCTCAGAGTGCCAGAAGAGAATGCATTTAAACCCAGATGGAGCAGATCATAAAGGTAGAATCGGAGTCAAATGCTGAGATGTGAAGTCATTTTATTCATCATACCAATTTATATCTCCTATTTTAAGTTAGGGTTCGTAAAAAACGTGGTAGACTGGAACAATTCAACAAGTCAAATCATCTCATTTACTCCAATTAGAAGGTAGTGAATCTCAGATACTCACTTAAATAATAGCTCAACCACCCTTGTTTGTCCTCAACAGAATATTCTATGAGGATCCTCTGTGAGAAATGTATAGGGTTGTTTTATTTTTTTTTTTAACAAAGATGTTTATATGGAAACTTAAAACTAGATTACTTTTCATTTGCCCTGGATATTTTGTGTGTGGTCTTCTATGAAGGTGGAAGGATCAAATATGTAACCTTTCTGGGTCCTTTCCATTTCACTGAGTCCATATTTCTTAAGGGGATAAATAGGATTCAGTGAATAAGTAGATATTCACCCCAAAACTTTTAATTCTTTGGCTTTTGTTTTCATTCATGGTAATCTAGAGGTTTGTGATATATAAATTGCTCTGTGAAATAAAGTTAGTTATATTGAGAGATGCACTTGCCCTGATTTATCCCCTGATGTACAGAGATTTCCCAATTTGAGTTAGACCATTGATTTCAGTGGTATAATGAGGAGTTCATCAACTCTTACTACTAATTCAGATCAGCACCTGCTTTGCAATTTAGTCTTAGAGATTTGCCTGAAAAATTAGGTTTCATAGGCAATATGTGTCAGAGGTTGGCAGCTAGACGATGCAGTGGATACAGCACCAGGCCTAGAGTCAGGAAGACCTGAGTTCAAATGTGCCCTGAGACACTTAGTAGCTGTGTGACCCTGGGCAAGTCACTTAGCCCTGTTTGTCTCAGTTTCCTCATCTGTAAAATGAACTGGAGAAGGAAATGAAAAACCACTATAGTATCTGTTGCCAAGAAAACCCTAAAAGAGGTCACAAAAAATTGAACATGACTGAAATAAAAGAACATCATCTGTCTGAGCTGGGATTTGAACCCAACTCTTCCTAACTGAAGCCTTTTTTCTGTTTTCTGTGATATGCTGCCTTTTCAAACAGCATATAAAATCCCCTACTAAGAGTGACTCCTCTCCATCTCATACCAAAGAAGTACATAGGGACTATCTTCCTATATGCAAACAGAAGGAAAAGGTGAACCCTTTTGTGCCACTAGAATAAGATATTTCCCATCATCCATGCAGCGTGATAAACAGCATGGTGTAGCAGAAAAAGTACAAGGCTTAGAATCAGAAAAAAGTGTGAAGTGTGTCCAAAAGCAGTCAACCAACTTCTCTTAACCTTAGTTTCCCCATCTGTAAAATGGAGATAATAATTCTTGTACCTTGACTGGCTGTTGTGAGGAAAGTGCATTATAAATGGTAATATGATATATAGATGTGCATGATAATGAGAAAGCCAGGATATGAAGTACCCTGGTGACTTGAGAGAGTTAATGAATCACTCTGTGATAATCTCTAGTAATCTGCATTTGGGAGAATCTGACTGATTCTTGTCTTTCTTTCTTTCATTCTTTCTTTCTTTTTTTTAAAGAACGTTTGAGCAATTAAACATATGGTGTCTTGGAACCCTATTGCAATAAGACAAATTGAAACTTTTGAGAATTGTTGAACAAATTCAATATGAAGTTATGCAATTAATCCATGTGCCTGAAAAATATTTTCATTACAGATAACGGGAAACCTCCTACTTTGGTGACCAGCATGATTGATTACAACATGCCAATTACCATGGCCTACATGAAGCACATGAAACTTCAACTCCTCAGCTCCCAGCAAGATGAGGTAATGACTTTGAAATAGCTCAACTCCCTATGTTATCTTTTAAAAATTATTACAAAATAAGTGTGGACAATTGGAACAGTTTGTAGCAGCTAGGCCACTTTAAAAATAATAGTTATCTTTCATTATAAAATGGTCTTACCAGGGTCATACAGAAAGGAGAACTACTCAGCTAAAAATGTGAAAGTAGACTAGCAGCCATATAGAGAAGGCCTTGCTAACATTCAGAACTATTACCTATATTCCATAAAAGGTTCACCCACAGAGATCATGAGGTCAATGTATACTTTTCTCCATGACTACTTCCAGGAGGATTTTAACTTCTTCCTCTATTCTCATTTCCACTGGGATCTCATCACCTGTCATGATTTCAGCATATATACATGTATATGTATGTATATATACATGTTATCTGCCTTGTATATAAATACAAATGTACATATGTGTGTATCTTATATACGAATACAGAAGCAGCTAGATTGCTCATTGAATAGAGTGCTACGCCTGTAGTCAGGAAGACCTGAGTTCAAAGCCAGCCTTAGACACTTACTGGCTACATGACCCTGGGCAAGTCACTTAACATCTGTTTACTTTAATGCACTACAGAAGAAAATGGCAAACATCTTTGCCAAGAAAACCTTATGTACAGTATTGCTATTCTAGGGTCCACAAGGTCACAAAAAGTCAGATACAACTGAATGACCAACAACCAGCAGCATATAAGTATACATATATATATGTGTGTGTATATATATACATATACATATATATATATATAGTATGTGTGTGTACATGTATATACATATATGTATGATTCAAAGCCTTACATTTCTGTTCCACATCTTCTCTAGACCTATATCTTTCTCTCTGTAAAATGTCATCATGTGGTTACCTAAAATGAACATTGGAAGGCAAAGGGTCATATAAACTCTACCCAGCCCCTGAACTTATCCCAGCTATCTTCTCTATTAATTTTAATAAGAAATTAAGAAACATTGCAGAAATATTTTTAGGTTCCCACCCTCAAAGCCTTGGTTCAGACATCCATTTTCTTTTAAATGGATAAAATGAAATCTGTCCTTACTTTTAGCTTCTTTTCCTTTCAACACAACTTAAATATAGCTCCCAAAATCATTTAAGAATACTCAAATGTCTCCTAAGCATACTCATTGTATCTAGAGACCTGGGCCTTGGAATCATGCAGACCTGGTTTCAAGTCCTGTTTCTGATATATAGTGACACTAGATGAGTCATTTTCCCTCTCAATGACCTAGCCAACTTTCAAAGACTAAATGCTACACATAAATTGCAGTTCTACATTCCTAGATAGGTATTCCCCACTGGTAGTACCCTACAAGCATATATATGCTTGTATATAAGTTTATAAATGTTTGCAATTCCCCAAAATAATGCTGTGAATATTGCCAATTTATGAACTTATTACCATGAGTTTGAAAAACATTTCAAAACAATTAAAATCAATAAATATAAATTAAGTACCCACTGTTCTAGGTATTAAAGAGGTGACTAATTTTTTAGATAATCTCAAGGTTTCTTCCCTCAGTTTAATGGGAAACAAGAAGACAGGTAATTATAATACACAAGTGCATTTGAGAAGTATAAAACATGAATCTTAGTGTCCCTATTTGTAAAATTAGGATATTTCCTCCCTCATTAAATAGGAGAGCCACATGAGATAGGGGTTTGTGAAAGTGCTTTTTAACTATAAAGGTGATATGTAAATGTGAGCTATTATTGACATATCTGGCATTAATTGCTTACAATTAGCACTTAATCTGCTTAATTATAACCTTTTTTGACATCTGGACTCCTGCTATTACATGCAGAGAAATCCTTTGAAATCAGAACTCTTAACTACCTCTGTTAGTCCAAGAAAAGTTCATGAGAAACCCAATCTTGTTATTAGTCAGAGATTAAGTAAAGTTAATCCTTTTCATTTACTAAGGCCTCTATTCAGTAACAAGCAGCATAAGTGTTCTTTTTTTTTTTCCTTTGTGCTCAGTACTAGTGTAGGCAGGGGTTAAAAAAAGTATCCTAGAAATAACTAGAGAACAAGTTGTTTTTTTTAAAGTAACTTATTTAGATAAAAAGTTACTAAAGATTAAACTTATTTATTGAATACTTAATATGTGCAAAGCACTGCATTTAAAGTTTTGTGGCTACTGAACTCGTCATTCAACCCAAACTGCTCTCTCCAAAGTTACCAATGATCTCTTAGTTGGCAAAATCTAATGTCCTTTTATCAATCATCAGCTTTCTGGACCAATCTGCAGCCTTTGACACTGTTAATCACCTCTTCTCCATGAGACTCTCTTTTCTCTACTGGTTCTTCTCCTCGAAACTTCTCTTTGTCTATTTCCTTTGCTGGATCTTCATCTACTCCATGTCTACTAATGGTGAAGGTCCCCAAGGCTCTGTGCTGGCCCTCTTCTCTTTTCTCTCTTTATATACTATTTATTTTGGTGATCTCATGACTTATGGTTTCACTTATCATTTCTATATAGATAGCTTGTAGCCCTAACCTTTCTCCTAACTTCCAGCCTTACATCTCCAACTACCTTTTAGACACCTTGAACTGAATGTCCCATAGACATCTTAAACACAACATAAGCAAAACTGAACTCATTATCTTTTCAACAAATATAAAGACATTGAGTTTGAAAACAAAAAAATGAATTTCACAAGTAAAGGATAGGAAAACATGATGAAGTAATTGTGTGCAAAAATTTTAAGTCAATCTATCTCTCCATCTATCAACAAATAAGTCATTTTTATTAAGTGCTTATTAATATATTTCTTAGGAATTATGCTAGGCACTGGAGAGACAAAGAAAGAAATAAAATATTACCTGCCCTCAAGGAACTTACTGTCTAACAGGGAATTTAACATATAAATACTTAAGTATATACAGAATATTTACAAAATAAATACAAGGTAGTTTGGGAAGGAAAGGCCTGAGCAGTTGGAAAGATTAGAAATGCAAACTAAGAGTGAGTCAGCGATGTCACGTGACTGGCAAGACAGTTCAGTTTTAGAGTAAATCTTGTATCTTGAGTTAATGAAGTTATGGCCTTGCTATATTTTGCCCTGACTATATCTCCTGTATTGTGTTTAGCTCTTGGTGCCACATTTTATGAAGGATGGGGAATAGGGATAAGGATGGTAAAGGGACTGAAAACTGTGTGATAATATAGGAGGATCAATTCAAGGATGAGAATATATTTGCCTTGGAGAAGAGGAGAGTTAAGGGGAACATGATAGTTGGTTTGTTGAGTTGTTTTTAGTTGTATCCAACTGTCTATGACCACAGTTGGGTTTTCTTGGTAAAGATACTGAAATGACTACTCCACTTCGTTTTATAGATGAGGAAATAAAACAAACAAGGTTAAGTGACTGGTCCAGAGTCACATTGTTAGTAAGTGTCTGAAACTAGATTTGAACTCAAGTCTTCCTGACTCTAGGCCTGGCACTCTATCCACTGTGCTACCAGTATTTGAAGGGCTATTGCAGGAAAGAAGGATTAGGCTTAATTTGTTGGTCCCAAAGGGCAAAATAAGGAAATGGGAAAGTAGGAATTTCTGATAAGCATATTTTAACTTGATAACAAAATATTTTTCCTAAAGAGATGTCTAAAAGTGGAATCAGTCATTTTTCATTCATTTTCTTATAGGATCATAGATTTAGAGCTTGATAGGACCTTATAGATTGTCCAGTCCATGGATGGGGAGGCCGCAGGTTCCTCATCCCTGGTCCAGTCTAATTTTACAGATAAGGAAACTGAAACCTGCCCAAAGTAACACAGGTAATAAGGATAAGAACCAAAATGTGAACACAGGTCTTCTGACTCTACAGAATGACATCAAGCAGGAGGGGAAAAGGAATAAGCATTTATTAGGCACCTACTACATGCTCTGTGCTAAGTACTTTACAAATATTATGTGTTTAGTTTGACCTCCAAAATCTCTTCCAATTTTGAGATTCTATCATGTTCTGATACTATGTTTTAGCCATGATCTTTGACCTCTAGGAATTTAAAGGATAATAAAAATTTTGGACCTTCACATTACCAGAAAGGAGACCAAGAAAATATTAATAACTACTTTCTCATCTCTATAAAATGTTATTAGGATAACCTACTGATGTATCAAGGGCATCCTTGAAAGTGTGAGAAGGGACAGGTTGGATTGTGTTGAAAGTAGTCATTGATATTTATGATCATGGTCATAAAATTGACTGAAAATTTAAAAAAGAAAGTAATACTATCCTACTCAATTGCTCGGGTGGTACAATGAATAGAGCACTGGCTCTGGAATTAGGAGGACCTGAGTTTAAATCCAGCCCCATACACTTACTGCTGTGTGACCCTGGGCAAGTCACTTAACCCTGTTTGCCTCAGTTTACTCATCTGTGAAATGAGCTGAAGAAGGAAGTGGCAAACTACTCCAGTATCTTTGCCAAAAAAAAAACAAAAACAAAATAGGGTCACAAAGAGTTAAGCAACAACTGAAATGATTCAACAAGTGCTCTGTTTAATGACTATTAAAAAAAAGCATTTGACACAGTTGAACAAAACACTGCTCTAGTTAGGTATCTATGTACAAATTTAAAAATTATAGAATATTCTTTGAAACACATAGCATCAGATAGTTTTGCTTAATGTTTCTATTAATATCAAGTGATATGAAAAACACGAACATGTATAGTCACCAAAGACGTTTACTTCATTCAGGTAAGAGGTACAACATAGAGTTCAAATATGGCAATGATTCCCTATCTATGGTGAGATCTTCTTGTCCTCCTGTTTAGCAAAGATAATATGCCATTTGTAAGCTCCAGAACACTACAGAGTCTCCTAAATGAGAATTGTAAACATTCAGGATTTGGGTTACTACCCACACAAGAAAAGGCTGTTGTTGTTTGCCTTTTGTTCTCAAAGAGGACCATAGCGTCTGAGAGGTGATGCCATGACATGCAAATGAGTTGGATTTAAGTGAGGCAGGGCTGTGCAAAGTCACCAATCTCACTCTCTCCTCCAAAGCCATCTGGGTCTAGTGGTGAGATATTGTTCAGGATGACTGGAAATGGCCCTGGATGCAGTGGGAGACCTTGGCCTTTTTAAGCCAAGGTCTTTAACAGGTCTTATTTTGACTGAGGCAGCACATCATTCTGCCTCTCATAATTGCCAATAGAAGGTTTCATTTTTAAAAGTCTATACTTTTTATAGCTTTCATTTTAACTCAAATTGTTAACACATTTTTGTTGTTGAGTCGTTTTTTAGTTACATCCAACTCTTTGTGTCTCCTTATTGGGGTTTTCTTGGCAAAAATGGTGGAGTGATTTGCTATTTCCTTCTCCAGATCATTTTACAGATGAGGAAAATAAGGCAAATAGGGGTAAGTGAGTTGCCCAGGATCACAAGGCTAGTGATTTTCTGAGTCCAGATTTGAACTCAGGTCTTCCTGACTCAAGACCCAGTACTCTATCTGCTGAGCCACCTAGGTGCCCATTAATTCATTAATGTATTCTTACTTTTTATGTACATATACATATATATGTTTATTATGCATATGTATATACATTTTGCACAGATGTACATAGGTTTTACACATACATATATAAGCCCTGAGTAAAACTTTTCTCTCTACTTGAGTGAGCTCCGTCTTAAGAATGCCCTTGCAAATTTGTTTGACTGATAGTTCGGTCATATATGAAAGATAGGGTTTATGTAATTTTTTTCATTTTTCCTTAATATTTTAATTACATTTTTACCACATGGCTCCTTATAAATTATGAAATAAGTGGTTAGATAAGCATTGAGTTAGGTTCATCAAAGAGAGCAAAGAAAAATTAATTCCCATGACTAAAAGGGGCAAAAAAAATTCAATTCATTAAACAATTTCAAATAATGGATTTCAATTATTTCATGAAGTGAATGGAAGCTGTCAAATTATTTGTAGCAATCTCATCTAGTGATATGTTTTTTTCTCTGCCAAAAAGTGAGGAGATCAACATGGTGCCAGTGGAGCTGTGGCCACATGCTGGGTCCTTCTGGCTACTCAAAGTCAGCAGCATGTTAAAAGCAAAAATAAATCCCTTCCTGCCACTAAATAGTTAGGCTTCTGATTTTTGAATCGTGAAAAAAAAAACAACATGGTTGCATTTCTAAGTGACCAGATTCCTTCGTTGATTAGAGTTTTATCTTAAAGAAAATCAAAATCCAAAGCATCAACCTGGTTGAAGAGCAATGATGCTCATCACCAGAGGACTGACATAATTTGCTGTGTAAATAAATAGTTTAATCATTGAATAGTAATTTTATTGAAAATGATGAAAGATGTATGCAGCTCTTGGCCAGGAATGAGAATGGAACTAAAGACTTTAATCTTTTCCTTTAGTTGTATAGAGAGATAAGTAGATTTCAGTGAGTATAGTACAGTTTGGGTGGGAATAAGATGAAAGTCAACAGAATTGCATGGAGACAAACAAGTATCCAAGTAGACAAACATGGTGAGTTTCTTTGTCTCTCCTATAGTCATTTATTCATTCTGCAGTGTAGATGCTGGATAATATTGATTCTCTATAGTTGTCCCTTTGTAAAAAATGAAATTAAATATGTGATTAAATGTTAACCATATAAATAGACAGATATGTGTGTCTTTGAGTGTATAGAAACATATACTGTATGTACATATAGATTGTTATTCAGTTTGGGGGCTGGCGTGGAAGAGTTTGACCAATTATCTCATCACTATAGAGCATGCTTGATAAGGTAATCTAACAAAGCAGAATGGCAATTTGTTTTGCAATCTGCAGTCTTAGGGGGTTGCCAGAGGTAAAGGAATATTGAAAGTTTAAATGACTTGCTTAGGGTCACATAGCCAATGTGTATTAGAGAAGATAACTTGGGTATACACATTCACATGTAAATATTTAATTACATGATGCTTTTTATCAAATATAGTCAGAAAACATGCGCTCCTTTGAATTATTTATAGTGGTAAATGTTATTATAAAGATTATATTACATTTACAGGCAAGCCTCAGAGATATTGTGAGTTGGGTTCCAGATCACCACAATAGAGGGAATATTACAATAAAGCAAGTCACACAAATTGTTTTGTTTTCCAGTGCATATACAAGTTATATTTCCACTAAGCTATAGTTTATTACGTGTGCAATAGTTTTATGTCTAAAAAAGAACATACAAAGCTTAATTTTAAAAAAATACTTTATTGCTAAAAAATGCTCACCATCATTCGAGCCTTAGTGAGTTATGATCTTTTTTGCTGGCGGAGGGTCTTGCTTTGATGTTGATCAGGGTGGTGATTGCTGAAGGTGGCGTAGCTGTGGGCAATTTCTTAAAATTGGACAACTATGAAGTTTGCTACGTTGATTAATTCTTCCTTTCACTTGAACACTTAGAGGCCATTATAGAGTTATTAATTGGCCTAATTTCAATATTATGTCTCAGGGAACAGGGAGGCCTGAAGAGAAGAAGGAATGGAATGGCATGCGAGTGGAGCAGTCAGAGCACACACATTTATTAAGTTCTCTGTCTTATACAGCCCCAACAATTACAATAGTAACATCAAAGATCACTGATCATAGATCATCATAACAGATTAAATAATAATGAAAAAATTTCAAATATTGTGAGAATTACCAACATGTGACATAAAGACACAATGTGAGCACATGCTATTGGAAAAATGGTGCCTATAGGCTTGCATGATGTGATTGCCACAAACCTTCAATTTGTAAAAAAACGCAATATACTCAAAGAGCAATAAAGCAAAGCACAAAAAAGTGAAATATGCCTATATAAGGCACTTTAAGGCTTACAAAGCATTTTTCTTATAACCCACAACAACTTTGTGACATGGTATGAGTATTATTATCTCTATTTCACGCAGTATGAAACTGAGACTCAGAGAGGGAAGTATCTTGCTGAGGTTTATACAGCTAGTAAGTGTCAACATGGGGATGTACATTGAGGTCTCTTGGCTCCCAGTCTCTTCTATTATACCCTCAATATTCTTTCTATCATACTATACTATCTGTTGGTTTCTTTTTTTTTTCATATCAGCAAGACTAACACAAACTCACCTTGCATTAATAGTGACATAGTGTCCAAAATGAGGAAGGTGAGTGTACCAATGTACTCTGCCTTGGTCAGACTTCTGAAGCCAACGCTTCAATATATCAAGAACTATTCAGTTCTTAATATCACCTTAGGGGCCAACTCATATGGGCTCTGAGAGTCAATCGCTCATTTTTTAGTGTGAGCATTTATGTCTCAGAAATCAACAAACACTATAAATTAGGGCTTGCCTTGATGTTTTGTTTATGCCTAGAGTTAAGAAAGTGATGGAAAAAAAATGATGATAGTGCAGATTAAACTTTAAAAGTGTGTCATGGATACATTTTTCCCCCTAGAGAGTTGGTGGTTAAACATTCCTAAAAGCATTCTACAAGAGGGTGACCGAAATGGTTAGAGGACTGGACACCATGGTATATAAAGGCTGGTGAAAGGATTTGTCCTAGAGATAAGAAAATTTAATGGGAGTATGCTGACTCTCTCCAAGTATTTGAAGGACTGTAATGTAAAAGAATAAATTTGGTTTGTTTGGCCCTGGACTGCAAAGCTAGGAGCAATGCAGTAGAAGTTGTAGGGAGGCAGAATATATATTTGTATAAGGACAAACTTCCTAAAAATTAGAGCTGTCGAAGCAGGTTATCTCGGGAGGTAATGCATTCCCTCTCACGAAAAGTCTTGAAATAGCACCTGGATGTCCACTTGTCAGGAAGGTTGAAGGAGGGATTTCTGTAGGAGGTCTTTTCCAAATCTGAGATTCTGTGAAGAGATCCCTACTGCAATGGATTATTTGTCATCATATTTGTGGTTATAAGATTTGAACTCTATTAAGGAAAAAACTTCCAAAAAGAAATAGGTTGCCATGTTTATATGTAGAATCTGCTCCCATGAACATTTTTTTTTAAACTTTGGGTTACAAATTTCCTCCCTTCCTCCCTCCCCACCCACCCTCATTGAAAAGGCAAGCAACTCGATACAGGTTATAGATGTGTAGTCATTCAAAACACTTCCATAGTAGTCATGTTGTGAAAAACTAAGTATATTTCCCTTCATCCTGTCCTACCCTACCCCCCATTTATTCTATTCTCTCTTTTGACCCTGTCCCTCCTCAGAAGTGTTTGCTTCTGATTATCCCCTCCCCCAATCTGCCCTCCCCTCTATCAACTCCCTGCTCTCTTGTCCCTTTCCCCCCTTATTTTCCTGTAGGGTAAGATAGATTTCCATATCCCAATTGTGTATGTTATTCCCTCCTTAAACCAAATCCTATGAGAATAAGATTCACTCATTCCCTCTCACCTTCCCCCATTTCCCCTCCACTGTAAAAGCTTTTCTTGTCTGTTCCATGTGAGATAATTTACCCCATTCTACCTCTCCCTTTCTCCTTCTCCCAGTATAATCCTCTCTCACCCCTTAATTCTATTTTCCAGATATCATCCCTTCATCTTCAACTCACCCTGTTCCCTCTATCTATCTATCTATCTATCTATCTATCTATCTATCTATCTATCTATATACATACATACATATAATTTTTTCCCTCCCACTACCCTAATACTGACGAAGGACTCATGAGTTACAAATATCATCTTTCCATGCAGGAATGTAAACAGTTCAACCTTAATAAGTCTCTTATGATTTCTCTTTACTGTTTACCTCTTCCATGTTTCACTTGAGTTTTGTATTTGAAAGTCAAATTTTCTATTCAGCTCTGGTCTTTCATCAAAAATTCTTGAAAGTCCTCTATTTTACTGAATGACTATTCTTGGTTGTAATCCTATCTCCTTTGCCTTCCAGAATATTATATTCCATGCCCTGTGATCCCTTAATGTAGAAGCTGCTAAATCTTGTGTTATCCTGATTGTGTTTCCACAGTACTTGAATTGTTTCTTTCTGGCTGCTTGCAATATTTTCTCTTTGACCTGGGAATTCTGGAATTTGGCTACAATATTCCTAGGAGTTTTCTTTTGGGGATCTCTTTCTGGAGGTGATCAGTGGATTCTTTCAATTTCTATTTTGTCCTCTGGTTCTAAAATATCAGGGCAGTTTTCCTTGATAATTTCTTGAAAGATGATGTCTAGGCTGTTTTTTTGATCATGGTTTTCAGATAGTCCAATAATTTTTAAATTCTCTCCCTGGATCTATTTTCCAGGTCAGTTGTTTTTCCAATGAGATATTTCACATTCTCTTCTATTTTTTCATTCTTTTGGATTAGTTTTACAGTGCCTTGATTTTTCATAAAGTCACTAGCTTCCAATTGTTCTATTCTAATTTTTAAGGAAGTATTTTCTTTGCTTTTGGACTTCCTTTTCCATTTGGCCAATTTTGCTTTGTAGGGCATTCTTCTCTTCTTTGGCTTTTTGGACCTCTTTTGCCATTTGGGTTAGACTATTTTTAAGGTGTTATTTTCTTCACTATTTTTTTGGGTCTCTTTTAGCATCACTCTCAGTTTTTCCTCGACTTCTCTTACTTGCTTCTCAAAATCCTTTTTGAGCTCTTTCATGGCCTGGGACCAATTCATATTTTTCTTAGAGGCTTTGGATGTAGGAGCTTTGGCTTTATTGTCTTCTTCTGGTTGTATGTTTTGATCTTCTTTGTCACCAAAGTAAGATAATATAGTCTGACTCTTTTTGAGAGGTTTGCTCATGATCCCAACCAATTATTTGAGTTATAAACTTTTTGTTACAGTAGGGGTCTGTTTCCAGTGTGGAGAATGTTCTGTTCCAAGTTCCAGGGGTTTTGTGCAGCTGTTTTCAGAGATACTTCTAGGGACCTGAAAATTTTCAGTTCTTCCAAGGTGCTATAATCAAGGGTGAGGTGCTTACTCCTTTCCTGGCCTGTGTTCTGATCTATGAGTGACCACAAGCACTCTTTCCTGTCTTGGAACTGTGAGGAGGATTTCCTCTCCACCACCACTATAAGCTCCACCACACCAGTGCTGCTGCTCACCCCAGGACCGCCACCCAGAACTGTCACCCAGATGCAAGCATGGGCAAAGCAAGACAATCCTGCACCAGTAGAGAGTTCCCTGCAATTCCCCTCTGATCAGCCACTCCATCCCCCCCCCCCAGTCTATGGGCCAGAAACTCAGGAGGCAGCTGCCACCCCAGGGGCCGAGCTCGGGGACTGGAGCTGAGACCACCGCGCTTCTCTCTCACTGCAGACACAGACTTTTCCCACTGACCTTTTAAGTTGTCTTGGGCGATTGTGGGTTGAGAGTTCTGGAAACCACCACAGCTGCCTGTGATTCAGTCCTCTGAGGCCTGCTCCAGGTTCACTGAGGCCTGTGCACCCACACCAACCTGCGTTCCTCTTCCAGACTGGTGCGATATACCTTTCTGATCAACCATCCAGGCTGTCTTGGGCTGGAAATTTGTTCCACTCTGTCTTTTTGTGGGTTCTGCTGCTTTAGAATTTGTTTAGAGCCATTTTTTGTAGGTATTTGGAGGGGTTTGGAGGAGAGTTCAAGTAAGTTACTGCTTTTACTCCACCATCTTGGCTCCTCCCACAAACATTTTTGAATGGGGAAAAGAAACCTTTGGACTGACTTCATGTCAGGACCCCTGAGCTTTAGTCCTGGTTCTGCTACAAACTAGTTGTGTGACTAGATGTTCTCTGGAGTTCTTATAGATTTAAAGACGAAAGGAACCTTTACAGATGATTTAGTCAGAATCACATAGAATCCCAGAATCTCTGAATCAGCATCTCTTGAGACCATCTTGTCCCAACAACTCTTGAAGAAGAATACCAACAGCATCTTACAGTGATCTCTACTACATCTCCAACAAGTGATCTGCTTGCAGACATTTGGTAGGAGGATGCCACTGACCCCTGAAGCAGTGGGTAGTTCTTATTGTTACTTTTAATACCTTTTTTTCATATGAGAAAATGAGACCCAAGGAAAGGAAATGACTCGTACAAGGTATACAGCTAGGAAGCTAGAGGAGGAACTAACTTCCCATCAAGATACCTGACTTCTAGTCTATTCATTTGAAAGACTTCTTTACAATCCAGCATATTTGTCTCATTATCTCTTTTTAACAGATAAGGAAAATGTGAAAAGGGTAGCAAGCCAGTTATTCAAAATGAAAGAATAGTTCTATGATTCTACTGTTTGAGTCAGTATGAAGACCAGACTGGAGATAAGGATCCAGAAGATTCCTGCTATTGTCGCATTTGACTATATCCTTTGATCTTTTCTAAGTATTATAGAAAATAGCATTTCTACTATGCTCTTGTGTTTAAGATGTATTAGCCATTTTTAAATAAAAGATAATTCTTAAATTAGTAAATAGTCAGAAAATACAATGCATTGACTTGGAATTTTTATTACTGAACTTTAAAATGCATATCAATGGCATAATTAACATTTTAGAATAATGAATGAGATTATTAAAGGTGAATGAATAATCATTATAAATAATCAGAGTGGGAAATATTTAAAGTAAAGTTGCAACTTTATGATACTTGAGGTGATGAATGAGAAAGGTTTTTTTTTTAATTTAACAAAAAATTGTAGAGAAGTCAGTATAACAATTTTTGCTGGAGATTCCATTTCTCCTATAGTACCTAATTTTTGGCACCACCATAAACTATTGCCTACTTCCACATAAACTATTGTTACTTCCATTTTTGTTCCTTAGCATTTATTGAGTGTCCCAATATATTGGACTCTGTACATATTTTCACAAAATATTCTGACTTTTAGGAGTCTGCTTGCTAAGGTTTCATGAGAAAACTATCATACATGCCATATGCAAATACAATAAAAACACATGTTAATTTATTTTAAGGTTAATTTCAATTTTCTATTTGTTTATTTTCTTTAATTTATAGTGAGGCAGTGTAGTATACAGAAATGAACATGAAGGTTGGAATCAAGAGATCTGGGTTCATATTTTGGTTTCAATACTTAGTAGCCATTTGGCATGGGCAAAGTGAATAACCTCTTTGGTCCTCAGTTTCCTTATCTGTAAAATGAGGGAGCTATATTGGATGGCCTCTAAGGTCTCTTCCAAATTTAAATCTACAATTCTGTAATCTTGTTATTTAACCTCTCTGAAGCTCAGTTTCCTCTTCTGTAAAATGAGGATTATAATATTAAACTCTCTCATAGTAATAATCCCAGTCCCCCAGCTCTACCTCATCACCACATTCAGATCCACGTTTGCAATATTAATACTCAAATTTGTGAATTCACATGACAAATTTCTAGTTTGAAGGGAATTCCCAGGTGGTTTCTAATTCTTCAAGAGCTATAATATCATTGTTGTACCTTTCTGTGGATATCAAGTGTAGCTTCTCTATGCCTTAGGAGCTGAATCATTATTTTTGGTAGTCAAAATAAATGATCATGTAGTAGCTGGCTTTTGGTGATGAACCTTTCCAAACTTAGCTTAACTTGTCTGTCTCATACCTGACTTCATAAAATCTGTCACACCTGTGTTCTGCCAGCATAATCTCAAAGACTAGATCATCCCACACCAACCATGATTGGCCATCAGAGTAGGACTTTTGTAGAATAACATTCCATTCCACTAATAAATATATATATATAATATAGAATATATTATATATATTAATTATATATGTATATATAATATATAATATATTATATATATTAATTATATATATGTATATATATGTGTATAGCACCTACTATGACTTACATTTAGAATTTAACAGAGAAACCTCAAGATAGCCCTTCATTTACATTTCAATACATTACTAGGAGAGTTCTATAATTTACAAGGTTAAGAAGGGTGGATTTTGCTACAAAACATTTTACCTATAAATAAATACAGACTGCTAACCTGGGCCTTTAAGATTATTGGGTAGGTCCATTCTCTATCTCCTCTCCCACTCAGTCCCAGCTTATAACCTCTTTGATGGCTAAGGGTAACTCGTTGCATCTTCTCTCTTCCTTCTCTGAGCTTTTCCCTGAGTCACTCCTAATGTGTGAAAAAGCCTCCACCTTTTTGTCAACCAAAATACAAACCTTTTGCTTTATGTTTTAACTTAAGCATTTCTTCCTTTGGAATGCTTTTTCTTATAAATAAATGATGATAAGTAAATTCTTATAAATAATATTTATAAGAACACTGATGTTTTCCAAAACTGTCTCTTCCTCTAAACACCTGATTATAGTTGCAAAACATTTTTTTCCATTTTGACCAATGAAGATCAACAATTTCTCTGCAGCATTCAGTCTCAGAGAGCTGCCTAGGACATTGAGAAATTAATGCTTTACCTAAGGCCACATAGCAATATGTGTCAGAGTCAGGACTTGAATCCAGATTTTCCTGACTCTGAGGCTTATTCTCTATATACTATGCCAAGCTGCCTCTCTTATTAAAAAAAAAAATTTACATGTAGTTATATTGATTGAGAATTCATTGACTGAAAAATTCTTGAAAAGAGAAATTGTATTTTACCATTCATGCTAGATACTTTTGAAATACTGTCTAATAAAACATATGTTCTAGTAAGCTTTCCCCTTTTTATTTTTTTATTCACATATTGCTAATCCACAGAGTCATATTCCACCATTCATCTCCTCTCCTGTTTCTAAGAAATTGTATTGTTGTGTTTGTCCTTTGTTATTGAAGAGGACCATGACATCAGGGAGATGATGACATGACTTTCAATTGACTTTGATTTGAGTGAGGGAGGGCTGTGCAAGGTCACCAGCCTCACTTTCTCCTCCAGAGCCATCTGGGTCCAGTGGCCAGATATTCATCAGGACAACTAAAGGTAGCTCAGGATACACTGGGAGACTCTCTAAGAAATGAAGCAATGTTGGAGGAAGTCACAAAATCTTGCTGATGAATTAGGTCTGCTACAAATTTATGTTGTCATATCTCATTGGAACTCACCAAATACATAGCAATCCTATGAATCTCTGATTGATTCTCTATAATAATTTGGAAGTGACCATTTAGCATCTCCTTCCTTGAGCTACCAATTCCCCTCTTCCCAAGAGATGACATGTGGCTGCTATTTTTACTAATTATTGAAGCTATGTCAAAATTATCAGCTTTGCCTCATGCCTCTCATCTATCTAGAGTTTAAAAAAAATCCATCTTTATGTGGGAAAATTGGAACACTAATGCATTGATGGTGGAGTTGTGAAATGATCCAACCATTTTGGAGAGCAATTTGGAACTATGCCCAAAGGGCTATAAAAATGTGTGTACCCTTTGACCTAGCAATAGCACTTATAAGGCTGTATCCTAAAGAGGTCATACAAATGGGAAAAGGACCCACATGTACAAAAATATTCATAGCAGCTCTTTTTGAGGTGGCAAAGAATTGGAAATTGAGAGGATGCCCATCAATTGGGGAATGACTGAACAAGTTGTGGTTTATGAATATAATGGAATAATCTTGTGCTGTAAGAAATGATGAGCAGGCTGACTTCAGAAAAACCTGGAAAGACTTATATGGTCTGATGCTGAGTGAAGTGAGCAGAACCAAGAGAACGTTGTACACAATAACAGCCACGTTGTGCAATGACTAATACTGATGAACTTAACTCTTCCCAGCAATACAAGGGTCTAAGACATCTCCAAAGGTCTCATGATGGAAAATGCTATCCACATCCAAAGAAAGAACTATGGAAGTTGAATTGCTATTTTTTTTTCTCTTCTGTTGAGTTTTGTTTCCTCTTTCTGGTGGTTCCTCCTATTGGTTCTAATTTTTACTTACAACATCACTAATGTGAAAATATGTTTAATAGGAATGTGTATATATAGCCTATATCAGATTGTGCTCCATCTTGGGAAGGGTGGTGGGGAGGAAGGGGGAGAAAAATGTTAAGCTCAAAAGCATATGGAAGTGATTGTTGATAAATCAAAATAAATTAATAAATTTTTTTTTAAAATCCATCTTCATCTTCACCTATCCTTTTATCCTTCAGCCTATTCTAGAAAGATCATGAAACTGAATTCCTTACTAAGGCCAACCTATATCCTTATGCTCTTGATTCCATTTCCTTTCATCTTGTCAGCATCTTTCTCTATTCTTATTTGGCTTCTCTTCTCTCTTTTTTCTGCTTCTTTTGCTCCTCTTCTTCTTTGAGTATGAGACACTGCTCCAGGCTCTATCATCACTTTTTCTTTTCTCTGTAATCTCTTCACTGGCAATTTCATCAAGTTGTATGGTGTTATAGGATTTAGAATTGGAAGAGACCATAGAGATCATTTAGTCTAATATCTCATTTGACAGATGAGAAAACTGAGGACTGTAAAATTAGGTAATGGTTACCATTTATATGGGATTTTAAGAGTTGCGAGGTAGTTTACAAACATCTCATTTTGTTCTCACAACTGCCATGGAAGGTAGATGCTGTTACTAAATCCCTTTTTACAGATGAGAAACCCAAGGGAGGCAGAGGTTAAGTGACTTACCCAAGATCATGCAGCTAGTAAGTGTCTATGGCTGGATTTGAACTCACATATGCTTGATACCAAGTTCGGTACTCTATACACTTTTTCAATCTGCCTCAAATGTCACACAAGTAGTAATTAGGAGAGATAAGATTCAAACTCAGTCCTCTGATTGCAAAGTCTAGTGCTTTTTCATAATGCCATATGTAAATCTCTATGCAAACTCTCACATCTATACATCCAGTCTCTATCTCTTTTCTGAGCTCCGAGTCTATATTTCCAAACATTTGTTGGATATCTCTGTCTGGATAAAAATTAGTTGAATTGGTGCATTGTGAACTGACCACCTAAACTTCAACCTATCCCAAACTATTTTTCTTCTTAATATCCTAATTTCTCTTGGCAGAATTACTATCATTCTAATCACTCAAAATCAAAACCTCAGACTTATCTTTGGCTCATCTATATTCTAGATCCCCTATATCAAGTGAGTTTCTATGTAAATTATAGTGTAATATTTATTACATTCATAAACCTTATTACATCCACACTGCCATTCACTTTCCTGATTAGCTAATCTAAAAGTCGCCTCTTCTCAAATTTCTTATAATACTTTACTTATGTTTCTTATTTGTCCTTATCACATTCTATGTTATATAAATACTAATGGGTTAGTTGACTGATAGATTGGTCGATTGTATCACACTTTTTTTATTTATGTGCTTGTATTATGTCCTCTCTTCCCATTATATGTTGAGATGCTTGAATTCAGGGGACCACCATTTTTCATCTTTTTCTATCAAGCGCACTGATACCTTGTGTTTATTAAATGCTTGTTGAATTGAATTAAAATTCACTAAATGCTTACTAACTGATTAAAATTTAAGGGATCATATCTATAAAGGAGAGATGTTATCTGAATGTACTGCACTATCTGAAATTTGTTTTATGCCATAATGTTTTTATTTTGTAGGATGAAAGTTCTATAGAAAGTGATGAGTTTGATATGAGCGATTCCACACGCATGTCGGCTGTGAACTCTGACCTTAGTTCTAACCTTGAAGAAAGAATGCAGAGTCCCCAGACGGTTCCTGGTCAGCAAGATGGTAAGCGGATTGATTTGTAATAAAAATACAATGAATATGAATCTAGTACAAATTCTTTCTCTCTCAGTGTCATTTATCTATCTGTTTCTATGGGATCTGATTCCTAGCCAACATTTTCTATTCGACTAATAACTTTTGGATTCAAATATTTTTAGTTTGAACTTATATATTAGATTTGTTTGTGCCATATAAAACTATTTACAAAATGAGTAATATGATGTATCTCTGCAGAGTTTCATCCCCATAAAGCTCTCCATCCTACGTTCCCTGAACATAATTTATATTTTTGCTAAATGCAGTCTAGTTGTGTTTATTTCAGTCTTTCAGGAGTACAATGCAATTCATGATGATTTCTAATATTGACTTTATTTTAGAAAAGTAAAATCACTGTGATGGGTTGAGACTTTAACCAAGAATAATTTGATTGTTTTTGCTTTCAAATCATAGTTTACAATGAAGAATTCAAATCATAATAACTATCTAATGCATTTACAGTGTTTTTGTTGTGAAAACAAATATTTTGCTAGATTTCTTATTTTTGTCATGCTGTTTTCCATTTTAATGGGAAAATGGAAAGATGACTTCTACTCTTGATGTCTATTAGATGTGGAGGTCCTTAAAAGACGGACTATATCAGGAATATCTCTCTGTTTCTCTTGCTGAGGAAGACACTGAATTCAAGAAACTGGAATGTCAACAAAATTTGTGGCATTTAGAAGTTCATCTTCTCTCTCATTTAGGATTTTAGCATATCAGAATTACATTGAATTATATTGAATTATATAGAAATCACTTTAAGTTATTTCTGCTATCTTTGGAAATTGCCATTTTCATATGTACAAAACTCTACATATAAGTAATTTTTTCCCTTCTTTTTGGCTAATTATGTATAAAATCTGCTCTTGGAGGCTTCTAACTGGATAGAAGGTGGCTAATTTTAATCATAATTAGTTGATTTTTTCATGCAATTATCTAACTATAAAGGGAGTTATTGCCTGTATAGTTTTGCACCTACAAGTAATTGCAGAAACTAAAAATTGCTTGTAGCAAGAAAAGGGGGGGCCTACTGTGTTTACGTTTCACCCTTCCTAGAAAACATAAGCTGCACAATTCCTGTTAGTTTTATTAGATGCTATTTGTGTTTCATGGACATGATGAAGTCTGAGAAAACCCTAATTAAAAAAAACACAGGGGCTCCAAAAAGGCCCCTTTCCCCTTCCTTACAGAGTTGTCTAAAGGCCATAATTACATTTAATTGCAAGAGGTATAGAAAGAGATGTTTGTGTGGGCATCATCCACAGTACTGGTGGCTTTAGTACTGTCATATTTTTTAACAACCTTATAATAGGAAGGTTATTGGAACAGACAAGGCATTTCGCCAGGAACATACAAAGAAAGATGTTTTGCTGCTGAAGAAATAAAGTGTCTTGTATTCTTGTCTAAAATACTAGTATATATAGCTCTGGGTTAATGGAATGGTTTATTGGAATGGACATCAAACCCAGATAAGCTGGCAAAAGGTTTAAGATATTATTTTCTATCTATATTTGGTTTTATATGCATCATTCAATAATGTCAGTATATAGCTTTGGTGAATAGTGAACAATGAGTCAGCTACTCTTTTGCTATAGAATTATTTCCTTGAAAGAAATTGCCTAGCTTTGGTTCTAGGATGCAACTGATATATCTGACAAATCAATGCTGACTTGAAGAAAATACAGTGGAAGAATGTGAAGTATAATTTATGCTGGGAAAGGTATGTTCTTCTATGGTTTACTGGTTGGTTTTGGGGAAAAATATTAGAGAGATGCTGTCCTTGTTCCAAGAAACTTTATCAAGCTTCAGTAGACCACACAATTTGTGTCCTCTTTTGTTCTACCAAGTTGTTCTTATAAGCATATAACCTTTAAAAATATGAAGAGTTGAAGAAAATATGGCTAGTACTACACAAGAAGTTTTTTATAATATAAGTGAGCCAATAATTAGATAGAACTTGCCATTTTCTCTAGAATTATCACTTTGGACATTTTGAAATTGTTTTGATTTTTTTTTCTAAACCTTTTTGTTTCATAACAAAGTAGTAACTCTTCAGTGGACCCATGGTATCCTAACTAGGCCTCTTCTATAGAAAATAAGATTCTTCCTGAAAAAAAAAGTTACTCTTCCAATTGTCTCTTAATTTGTCTTTTATTAAAAATACTTAATCCTTCATTAGTCTAATTATTTTCTATGTCTATGAATTGATAATTGATTTATGAAATTATGAAATGAGGCAGACATGCCTAGTTCTTAGCATACTAGTTAGGAAAGCATCTGGAAGCAAGACTGCAATCATATTTTAATAAGGTATAGGAGATATAGGAGAATTTTAACCATAATTAGTTGATTTCATAGGAGATATAGAAGAAAACGGGCACAGAAAATATAGAAACAAGAAGCAAAAGGGGGCCTAGAGGCAGATGGCATGGGGATGGGTGATAGGGTAGTGAAGGAAGGCAGGCAGTGTGAGGAAGAAGATGGGGAGGGGATGGAGTCACTTAGGTAACTGCAATTAGAGTTGAGAGCACATGAGCAACATGGACCCTTAGGAGATGAGAGAGTGCTCAGTGGGGTCAGAGTTTGAGGTCTCATTTCATAAGGTTGTTTGGGGAACAGACTAACTCTTCTTTGTGCTATCTTGGGGTTAGTTCATTACCATATCCAAATCATCTCAAAGCTGTTGGTAAAACTTTAAAGTTAATATATCCATGTTATCTCAGAGTTACCAGCACCATTTGGTCTTCTGCTGGTCTCACTCCAGGTATCTGGAACTTGCCTGAGATTTACATATCGTAGGACCCTAAATCCCTGACAGCAAAGCCTAAGTGGCTTCCTCTGATTTAGCACATGTGACTAGGATGTAATTTTTGATTAATAAATAATGCAATTTGTAAATCGTTCCTTTAATGTTTAGGATGGTTTGCATGTGACCTCTAGGTTTCCATTTGCAATCTTCCTATTACTGCCACTTTACACTGGCTACTTATAAACTTACTATGCTGACCAGAAGGTTCAAGGGGGTGGGGAGGGAAGGACTGGTCAGGGATACCAAACAAGATACAGTTTAAAATAGTCCATTACAATACTGCTGATAGTGGCTGACTTTTGTATTCCTTTGTGGCTACAGAGGACTCTCACAAATACTGTTTCATTTGATCCACGTAAAAATAATCTTGTGAGATACAGTCTAATCATTCCCTTACAGATGGGGATATTTAGGCTCAGTCAAATGACTTGCCCTTAGTCACCTAGTTAGGATCTTGGGATCTAGAACTCAAAAAGACCTCAAGGTTACATAGCTAGTAAGTGCCTGAGGCCAGATTTGAACTCAGATATTCCTGATTTCAGACCCAGTGCTCTATCCATTGCACCACCTAGCTCTCCTTCTTACTCCCATCCAGAACTCTTCTGCAAATCTGCTGACATTTGACCTTCCGAAACATGGTACTGGGGCTTCTTGGACACCAGCGCCTAGCTTCATGACTTAACACAAAGAGCTGGGTAGTCAGGTGGGCACCTTACTTCCTACTTGGGGTTTGGGTCCAACCTTACCCACTCCACGGAGGTCAGCACAAGCAACCCTCTCCAGGACTACAAAGATGTCCTATTAAACACAATGGGAGTCCACATGTCTTCTCAATTTCATTGCTTGGGATCCTGGACCATCATTAGCCACTGGCAGCCCTCAGAGAACCATCTCCCTACAGCCAGACCTGGGTTGGATCTGCATTACCCGCCTAAACCAGAGTTCTCCAGGTGCAGATTCTGCCTTCTTTCTCACCTAGAAAAAGGAGCTGCATGCAACTGTATAGTGCTGCTCTCACTCTCCTCTCAGCAGTCTCTCTCGTCATCTCGTCGCAAGGCTCTGCCCATCCACAGCAGTCCTCACCATTACTGTTTTCTTTTCAGAGGAATAAAAGTGCTGTCAGTGAATATCTCAATTTCTTGCCCTGGCAAAAATGTCCTGACCTGAGGCAGAGTTCCACAGGCTTTGAAATTTGAAGAGAAGAGGAACAGCGGCAGGGTGTGTTCTTGACTTCTGGGTGAACTTTTATGTGAGGTTGAAGGAATGGGAACACAAGGGAGATACCTGTAGGAATAGGAATGCGAGGGAGATACTTCAGAGTATAGACATCTTTTAAAGTGTAATACTGCTACAAAAGAGGATTATTAAATATTCCCTTCTGTCACACTAAGATGCATCTAGGACAGAAGAAAGGTTATAAATCTTAGAACGTCACAGCTCCTACTCCCATCCCCAAAGTTGCAGGTGCCAAAAAGGGATATGGAAGGACACTTGGTATGTACAAGTAGTCTATAAGATGTTTTCAGCAATGAGCCAAGTGCAAAAAATAGTTTAAGGAGTATCTGGAAAATTGAAGGGGGACTCGTCATATAGCAAGAGGAAGAGATGATGGATGAGTGAAGCATTAGTACCCATGAAATCTAGAAGGATTTTCTTTTTTGAGCTTCTTCAATTCTGATTTGCTCATAGAGCACAGCATCATCTTTTATGTGGGCATGCCATGCTGGGCGGTCTTGCGCTAGTGTCTCCCATGTCTCACAATTGATACCAGAGTTCCTCAGAGAGAACTTGAAGGTGTCCTTGTATCCCTTCTTTTGACTTCTGTATGAGTGCTTGTCTTGTGTGAGTTCTCCATAAAATAATCTTTTAGGCAAACGTACATTTGGCATTTGAACAATGTGGCCAGCCCATCGGAATTGTGCTCTCTGCAATAGAGTTTGAAAACTTGGCAGTTCAACTTGAAAAAGGATCTCAGTGTCTGGTACCTCATCCTGCCAGGTGACCTTCAGAATCTTCCTAATACAATTCAAATGGTATGGAAAGTACATCATCTATGAAAGATGCCAAGGGAGAATATAGAGATGAATTTCATGTGACAAAAAAGTATGTGACGATCATCATCAATGAGCATTGATTAGGACTGAAATCCATCCATGACATGCCTTCCACGATACTTTGGAGCTTCACAACTAAGTTATTGTATTTATCCTCTAATATAAATGTGATTTAAAAGTACATGAAAGGGTAGTATGTGGAGATCGAGACTAAATGAAGCCTGCCTTTAAAATGAGGACAGAAAAATGGAAAAGTCTGTTTGTGGGTTGCAAAGTTCTATTACTTGTAAAATGCTAATCACATTAATTATTTTTGGCGAGTTGTTATCCTTAATGATAAACATAGAGTTATTTTTATAACATTGCAATGAAAACAATCATTGACCTAATGAAGGTTTTAACAAAGCATTACCATAGCTGACAGGGCTAAGGAAAAACAGTGTGTGTGTATGTGTGTGTGTGTGTGTGTGTGTGTGTGTGTATGTGTGTAGTACTTGTATAAATACACTATAATAAACCTATAGTCAGAATAGAAAATACAGAATTTTTAAAATGTGGAAATCATAGATATTTGTGGTTGTGGTATCATTAGGGCTAAGAGAAGAAGTGTCTTTAATTGGCTTCTCACTACACAGTAGTTGTTTGGGCACAGTTGTAGTCTTCTAGTTGTTCTTAGAGGGAGATAGGAGGTTAAATTTTACTAAACCATAAAGGTTCCCCTATTTTGATAGTTCTCTCCACTTATTTCTTCCTCTGTGGTGGGGGTGCCTACTAAGTTCTGGCCTCAAGATCTCATGGGGCTCTTTCCTAGGGGACTATATGACAATGCAATATAGTATTTTGTGTTTTATTCATACATTTTAGCAGTATAATCACTTCCCAATTGCCCAATCCATCATTGTATAATAATGAAATATTATAATAATGAAATATAATTATAATAATGAAAACAACATCACAACAAACAGTAAGAGTCCTAAGCAAGGCCAAATCTAAATAGATATATATCTACATGAAATGTGATTATGACCTGCTTCTCTTGTTATTACAATTATTACAATTTTAATATTGATATCATGTATATATTTAGAGTTACGAATACTTATGTATAGACATAGATATTTAACTAATAGCCATTTCCAATACGTAAGAAATCAAAGGATATGAACAAACAGTTCTCAAAAGAAGAAATGCAGAGTATGTACAACTAGATGCACGAGGATGCACAACAAATCACTAATAATAAGAGAAATTTGAATCAAAACAAACCTTAGGTTTCACCTCATATACTGCAAACGAGAAAAAATGACCAAAAAATGACAACAGTAAATGTTGGAGGGGTTGTGGAATGATAGGCACACGAATATATTGTTGGAGGAACTGCAAAATGGTACAACCATTTTGCAAGGCAATTTGAAATTATATGAATAAAATGACTACAGAGACTCCTTTACTGGGTTTATACCCCAAGGAAGCTATCAAGAAGAAAGTCCTTATATGCATGAAAATATTTATAGCAGCACTTTTTATGATAGCAAAGAATTGGAAATAAAGTAGATGACCATCAATTGGGGAATGGCTGAACAAGTTGTGGTATATGAAAGTAATGGAATACTATTGTGCTATAAGAAATGATGAGCAGGTGGACTTCAGAAAAACCTGGAAAGACTTGTATGGACTGATGCTGAGTGAAGTGAGCAGAATCGGGAGAACATCATACACAGTAACAGCCACGCTGTGCAGTGACTAACATTGATAGACTTAGTCCTTCTCAGCAATGCAAGGATCTAAGACATCTCCAAAAGTCTCATGATGAAAAATGCTATCCACATCCAAAGAAAGAACTATGGAGTTTGAATACATATCGAAGCATACTACTTGCTATTTTTTTCTTTTGTTTTGTTTTGTTTCCTCTTTCTGATGGTTCTTCCTATTGGTTCTAATTCTTCCTTACAACATCACTAATGTGAAAATATGTTTAATAGGAATGTATATGTATAGCCTATAGCAGATTGCATACCATCTTGGGGAGGGAGGAAGGAATGGGAGGGAGAGAAAAATTTAAACTCAAAAGCTTATGGAAGTAATTGTTGATAAATCAAAATAAATGAATTAAATATAAAAAAACAGATGATAGATAAAAGATAAAGTTAACAAGCAACAAGCATTTATTAAGTACTTATTATAAGCCCAGCACTTCGCTATGTCATGAAGATACGAAGACATAAATGAAACAGCCCATTCCTTCAACCCCTTCAAGCAAAAGCTTTCTTGCTATGCACACTTAAAAATAAATACTATATAAGTATATATAATATATTGAAAACAGCAATAAGAAAATTCAAATAGCTATCCATTGGCCAAGCATTTATTTCTCCTGGTGTGGCTCCAAACTGAAATTCAAGCAAAGGTTGAAAGATTTAGCTGAGCATTCCATTGATACAAAAATAGGAGGATGTAAGAACTCAGTAGCTGAGAAATGATTAAGAGCACCGATACACATGTTGACCCATACGCTTTTTCAACAGAGGTTGATAGATGAAGCTATGGGTCTGTGAGGGTTCTACTTCTTTCATCCACCCTCTTCTTGAATATACTCTTGGAGTGAGTGAAGTACTGTCTATCCTCAATTATACCCCTTCCAAGGACAACCATAGGCAATCAAAGAGTGCCAAAACGAAGGCATTCTAATGGGTATTTGAATGTCTGGTTGTTTTCATCTTGAAGTCTGGAGCCTGTTGTCTGAGACAACCTCTTAATTGGTGTATGCTAATGGTACAAAATCATTGGCCATAAAATTCCTAATCTATCTTACTTTCCTGGTGTATGATAATCAACTGTACATAGCTGTAGAACAGTATCTTTTGAAATACACTTATAATTAATATTCCATAAAAGCTTATGTTTTTCTATGCAATCATCATTCTTAGCTTTTCTTAAAAATAGTTATTTAAAAAAAAGGTTTACTGATTGTCTTATATGAGTGACTGGTACTTAAAATTATATGCAGGATAGGTAAATAGAATTGATTTATACAATTACCTAAAATAGACATAAACTAATGATAGATGTTTTTTACTATTTAATGTTTAATTTAGTGAAAAATCTAATAAAACATTGATTTTAATAAAAATGATTTATAACAGTATGATTAATAGGAAATTAAATTTAATAGTTCTTTACTGTGCTAAGTTTTAATTAGGAGTGCTATGAAAATGTTTTTCAAACAGAACACAAAATTCCCTAGTGAAGTTATGTTGTCTGGGGAAAGTAATTTTTTTTGTTCTGCAAGTTTGCTTTCCTTTAACCATTTTTCATCGGATAGGGAATGTTGACTGTGATACCTAAGAGTAAAGAACAATGACTTTCTTAAACAAATGTTTGACCCACATAATTTAATCAATTCTTCACAGTGTTAGTGTTCTAAGTTAACAATTGTTTTTTGCTATTTAAAAATGTGAAAAATGTGTTTTCCCCTTCATTCTAGATTCTCCACTGCTTTTTTTTAAAAAAAGGAAATCATTTACACAATGCAGGAAAAAAAAGTGTTGAATTCATTTAATGAATTATTCTGTGTTGAGGAGGCTAAAGCTGATGAAGCTCTTTTCAAAGTCTTTTCTCCATAGCAGTTGCTCTATAAATAATGATACGACAATTTGTGGAACTATAAGGCACCTTATAAGTAAAGTAAAGCAAGTAGAATTAGAAATAATGTTGCTGTTAAATGGAAAGAATTCTGATGGCTGAATTCTCTTTTGTAAGACTGGTCTTTTTATTATTTGCAATTGCTTACAAGTAGAAATGTAGTAATTTTTTTTTTCTTTCAATGACAGAAAAAGAGCAATTTGGACTTAAGTACCAACCATAAGTTGGAATAAGATAAACCTGGTAATGCATCTCTTTGAAGTATGTTGTATGTATAGTACATGTGTGTGTGTTTCCCAGGACACCAATAGAATATAATTTTCTTCTTGCATTTGGGGTTTATTTCTTTAAACTTGTTTATTCCTTTTTCTGGGAACAGGATTCAGCTTTCTAATTCTAATTCAGCTACTAATGTTAGAAATTTGGTTTGTAGGGAGTTCTTGAATTTATTGTTTAATGGGAATAAGCTTCTAAATATAAGCTTCCTGTCCTATATGGACAATGATAGTACTAATAATATCTTCATCTATAAACATATATAGATCATGGTTTACAAAGTCATTTCTTCAAAACAACCTTGTGAGAGCAAGAATTATTATTCCCATTTTACAGACAGTGAAATTGAGGTTTAAAAGGGGCTTCGTACATAGATATTTTTCAAATAAGTAGAGTATTGATGAAATTTGCTCAACGTTAGAAGACATGAAGTTATATTTGTTCAACATTTTGATGTAATTTAAACATTAGAGCTATTAATTTTAGTGGAATAACATGGGAGATTTGACAATATTTTCAAAATAGTTCATGTTCATTTTTTATTCTGTCCAGTTTCTACAAACCTGCAGGATGATTCTAAGGCTTAAGTTAGGAATCAAACTTTTCCTATAAAACTCTAATCACTGAAATACATATTTGATGTCCATTCTGTTCAACCCTTCAAAAATTGGCCTTATTTATGTTGTATGTAGCATTTTAATTAATTTTTTTCCCCCTGTCAGTGAAGGGAGAAGTTGTTTTGCTTGATAAAACAAGATAGTGGATTTTAGGTGCACTGGGTCATTATTTGGCTAAGAGAGGCATATGTCAGCATGCACAATTAAAAAAAATAATAATAAGCATAATGGCTCATATCCAAACAGAAATGGTAAAGTTGTTTTTATTTTAAAATGGTTTTACGAAATGTAATGCTGTGAAATGAATGAATGAAAAAGCATTAAGTGCTATGTGCTGCACTAAGTATTACAGATACAGAAACAGAAAGCAAGGATCATCTTCGATAGCCGAAGAACTTATGTTCCAATAAGGAAGAAAACACAAATAGGGAAATGATGGCCAGGATGGGGTATTGTGGTTGGGAAAGTTACAGAGATGGTGAATTGGAGTAGATTGACACGCCCCCTCTAGCAGCAAAAGCATGCTTGATTAGCTAATGGGAGTGGGAGATAAGGGAGAGACTGGAGGGTAGGAAAGTGGCTGCCTGGTACAAAGGAGAGAAAAGTGAAGAGAGCCTGGAGCCTGCTTAGATACAGTGAATTGACCATGTGACTCATTTGCTGATCAGGCCAATAGGACTGAAGGGTAGAGGTTCCAGGTATGAAAGGGTTAAGATTGCTCAACCTCCATCAAAGAGTTACGTTCACATTTCTTTGAATAAGTGATTGGTTCTAAAGTCAGAGAACTTAGGTTAAAATCCTTCCTATGGCACCACTTTTGTGATTTTTAGCTCCTTGTGACTCAGTTTTTTCTTCTGTAAAATGAGGAGCTGGGATTAGATGGTCCCTGAGATTCTTTGCAGCCTTCAGCTATAACTCATCCTCTACTGTGTTTTGAATAATTTGGGAGGTAATAGTACATCTGAGACCCGGAGGGTTCACTGGTGTCTGCCTGATTGCCTTTGTTAGAGTTGTACCAGCATCAACTAGGGCATACCAAAATATCACAGAATTAAGCAGAACATTCTCAACTCAACTCACTACTCTATTAATCAAACAAATTTAAATAAGGCTAAATAACCTTAAATTACTTTGTCATTTTGAGAGAAATATTATAAAAGCAAGCTTAGGTGCTTTCTAGGACCATTTAGTCAAGGGATCTTTGAATTTTAAAATCTAGGAATGAAGTCCTAGAATCATCTTATGAAAACTAGACATTGTATATTTGGGGAATTTGGGAGTTATTCATTTTTCCCTCCTCATTTTTCTCCTATATTTTCAGAAGGCCTAGCTGGCCTCTATAAACTCCCACCATGCAGAATTTCTTTGACACTTGCAAGACTGGTCCCCATTGCTGAAACAGTTTCTTTTCCCTTTTGAAAAGAATAGTATCAGCTCTGTCCAAGGATAACTGCTGTGTTGGGCAGGGGACAGAAGCTGTGTTGCAGAGGTGACAATTGAGCAAAAGATCAAAGGCTTTGCAGCATCAACATCTAGAAGGGGCCTAGAGAGTTCCAAAAATCTGTCCTTGTAAAGTTCTATACAATATTATAATTAGATGACTGCAGATAGAAAAAGGAAGAGTTAGACTATGCAAGATGATGAAGCTAGAAATAAATTTCATAGTCACTGTTTTAGAATTTTTTGTTTAACCAATTCTCTAGGGCAGGAGTTCTCTGCCTTTTATTGTGTGATGCACTCTTCTGACTGTATACAGTGAAGCCTATAATCCCCTTCTCAAAGTAATGTTTTTAAATACATAAAATAAAATACATAGGATTACAAAAGAAACCAATTATGCTGAAATACAGTTGCCAAAATATTTTTTAAAAATCATTTCATAGGTCCAAAGTCAAGAACCTCTGCTCTGGGGTAAGAAAGACTTAGTTGCTACTCTGATACGGGCCTGCTGGCCACGACAACCTTAATGACAACAAGAAAAGAGAGTTGGAAGGGACAGCGTCTATTAATCCATATAATCCTCCAAACCCTATTGAAATATTTGGCAACCTATTTCCCCTAATTCATTCCAATAGATAATTCAATTAACATTGACTGAGTCATTTTGTTGTTTGTCGTTGTTTCAGGTGTGTCTGTCTTTTCACAACCCCATTTGGGGTTTCCTTGGCAAAGATACTGGAGTAGTTGTCCATTTCTTTCTCCAGCTCTTTTTATAGATGAAGAAACGGAGGCAAAGGTTTGGGGTTAAGTGACTTGCATAGGGTCACATAGCTAGTAAATATCTGAGATCTGATTTGAACTCAGATCTTCCTGACTCCAGGCCAGGCACTCTATCCGCGTCTCTACATAGTTGTCATTACTATGTGTTAAATCCTGAGAACATAGAGTTTTAAAATTATGTAATTCCTGCCTTCAAGGCGTTATCCCTCTAATAGGAGGGATAAGGCATACAAAATTGAATTTGATATGAGGCACAGTGGTGTGCTTATCACTTGGGATAAGCAATCATTTTGATATGGTTTCATTTTATGAAAGCAGTAGTCAGAAAGTAGTATGCTTCTGCTGACACTAGGCTGACTCAGAAGATCTGACTTTCAGCAAATGAAATTAGATTGTGCTAGTCTCCCCACCATTAGTTAATTAATTCTCTGTCACTTGAATACTGAGTTTTGTGCCATACAGGTATTTCCTTACTACATTTCATTCTGGGGTCTTTAAGAATTAACATTACTTTAAGGAAACACGCAAAAGTTGCAAAAAGTTTTAAAAAGTGCAATACTCTTAAAAAAAAGTGCAATACAATGGCTGTTAAAAATATCACAGTAGTTGTTGGTTGTAAGGAATTCAAGTATTTCAAGTATTGTTCAGGCCATAGTGAAATAGGATCAGTCTCACTGAAGCATGAGGAATGTGCAATTGAAAACAAAACAAAAGGCCAAGAAATAACTATGTGCCAGACCTTGCATTAAACAGTGAGGAAACATCGAAAGGCTGACAGTTCTTTGCCCTCTAGGATTGGTCACAGGTGAGTCCTGTAGGCAGTCCTTGAGTCTAAGTAGGTAAGAGATTATGGAAGAAATCAGTTCTGCTGTTTTAGATAGAATGTTGGTATGATGGAACTTTCACTGGTTCTTCTGTTGATTGAGGAGACTGCCCAGATACATGGTCTTCCCTATTCCATGCCTTACCTTGCTTGCTTTGGCATCCATATTCTTGGACAATAAGATTGCATCAACTTTTTAGGTGCTAATATAGGAATACTGTGAAACACCATCGATGGATGAACAATATACCCTGAATACCCCTCTCTTTTTTTCTCCTTTCCTAATATGAAGAATGCCTGCCCAGAATAACCCATATTTTCTATTGATTGGTTGTCTTTTTACCCTGTTCATGACAACCCTCTCTGCATAAATGTTTGTTTTCCTTTATGGTCTTTTGATAAGATTTATCCATAGCTTCTGCATATCTGCCTAGATTTCCAAACCACCTATAGTAATATAGTTTGCACCTTTGACAACCACAAATGCCTATGGAAACATTCTTTAAAAATTGCATGTTTCTTTTGGAACCCAAACATAATCATGTATGGAAATATATTTCACCCGTATAGTATAGTTAATACAGAGAAACAAGTTCTTTGAAGTAGATATCATTTTCAATGTCAAATAGAACTTTCAATTCATTATTGGTTAGCAATGTATTTATACAAGCTTGTGATAAGAAGAAATATTAGATTGTCATTATAGAAAACAGATGAATTTATACATTTGAAGGCACATTTCTGATCTCTTAATTGATCTGCTTGAAAGCATGTTCGCCATCTAAAGTATTTTAAATAGTTTACTTTTAAATGAGAGCAAGGCCAGTGTCTTACCTATCTTTTTTTTTTTAATTCTTACCAAGACCCTAAAATAGTCCTCTGCACATGATGGAGCTAATTTTAAAAAAATTAATCTGTTTATTATGATATATGAAGTTGTGTGACCATGATTTAATTTTGAGTAACAAACTAATAATTATTACAGTTTATGTGGCTCTATAATTTGGACTTGCCCCATAAAGGAAGCACTTTGGAGGTGCTAGACAGACAATTCCTATCCCATCAGACCTATGTGGTCTGAATAACCAGCACTTAGCCCAGTACCTGGCACAGAGAGGACATTTAATGCATTCTAGTTTACAAACTGACTGACTAATGCACTCTAATACTAGGGAACAAAGTCAAGGCTTCTAACTGCCCTGTGTTGTAGCTTTATTTATTTACTCCTCTAGCTGAAAAGTGCAGGGAGAGGCCGGCAGGTGATGTATTCTCTATTCAAGAGACTCACTGCTCAGTAAATTCCCTTCTTCTGTATAGAAGGTTGAACCTTTCAATTTATGAAATTGTGGCTAGTTGTTGGGCAATCTTTTGTGTTGTCCAAGAATTCTCCATTCTCTGACTAAGATGATAGATTCTGGGATTATGTTGCCTAGGAAATTATCCTCCCCTAACTAGGAGGCAGAAGTTCAGGGGTGAAATTGTCCCCAAACTCCCTTTGTGGGCCATGTGGATACGTAGCTCCTGTTTGTTTCTCCAGGACATCTCTCCACTGCCTTGGGTACTGCCATTTATTATATCAGAAAAGCTCACTCAATTCTCTGATCTGTGACATGTGCTCAGAAATGGAGAAAGAAAAGCAAAAGACAGCCAAGACTCTTGGATCATGAGTCTTGTAGCTAGCCATTAACAACTTCTGGAGTTGGGGAGAGAGAAGTGAAGAATTTCTTGCCCCACAACTTTTGTACCATTTCCAGAAGAAAGGCAAAAGGGAAAAGGAAAAATGGTGCCAAAAAAGCTGAGCAAGGCTTGTGGGCTCTTTTTTTATTTTTTATAGGACAACACAAAGGGTGGTTCTTCCCAACCAAGTTTATATTCCCAAGAGTCTGGGCCAACTAGATCCCCTTGGATGAAGTCCCAGTAACTGAAAGCCATCCTCTAAGGGGCACCAAGGGACTGGCTTCACATCAACTAATTTATCTCGAGGCAACTCTAGCAGTTAAAACAATTGGGAGTTTTCTTCAGTCTTCTCAACAAAGTGCCAGAGGGCACCTTTCCAGGGAGGAAGAGATATAGACAATTTAAATTTTCAAACAAAGGCTGATCAAATTGATCAGGGATTTCCCTCATCCCTTTTTACATTACTATTGTTCTTTTGAAGGCCTCCAAATATTCCTATCAGTAGAAAACATTCATAGTGGAAAAGCCCCAAAATAGTGGAAGTAAATGGGAAATTGGAATTGAAAGGACTGGGTTTTAATCTAGTTTCCTACAGTTATAAATTGTAAGCACAACCAATATATAACCAATTCACTTATCCTTTCTGAGACTCAGTTTCCTCCTCTGTAAAATAATAATAATGATACCTATAGTATAGTACCTATCTTTACAGAATCTTAAATTTGGAAGGGACCACATAACTGACCAAGAATATATACAGTATATCTACAATATATCTAGCTAGTAGTCATCTAGCCTTTGCTTGGAGATCTGCAGTAAAAGGGACATCATTGCAGTCCCATCACACTGTCTATTCACAAAGAACATCTGTCTCTAGCCATGTTTTTGCCATTCTATATTTGTGCTATTGGTTTTTAAAAGTAAATTTTATTGGTATCTTGTGTGTGTGTGTGTTTGTGTGCGCGCACACACGCACGCGCGTGTGTGTGTGTGTGAGAGAGAGAGAGAGCATATTACCTTATAAGGCAATTTGTTCTACTTTTGTATTATCACCAGCTTATTAATGTCCTTCCCAAAATAGGATGCCCTGAACTGAGCAAAATACTGCAGATGGGAATCTGACCAGGGCAGAGTACTTACATATCCCTAATTTTAGATACTGTCTATAGTTGCTTTATAGCAGCCGTTCTCTTTAACTTTCTTTGCCACTAGTTTATAAAAATCTCCAAGATTTTTCAGAGACTTTGCAAAGATTGAGGCTGACTGGCTCATCAGATTCATCTGTTAGTTCTTTCAGAATCCTGTAATGTAGTTTATCTAAGCCTAGTGACCAGAACAAATCAAGAATAACCAGTTGCTCAATTACCATCTCCCTCCTTATTTTGAGTATCAATTCCTTATTAGTTATTTTTGATCTGACCTTGCCAGTAAAGTGCTTCATAAAAATTAAAGTACTATGTAGCTCTCGGTTATCTCTCCCTGCCGTCCTTCAGATCTGTAATTTAATTGACACAAGGAGGACCTGATGAGAAACTCTCTCTTTTAGTGCAGATAATCAGGTGTCGTATATCTTATAGATGTAGGAATTGCCTAAATCACTAAGAAGTTAAGTGACTTGCTCAGGGTTATTCAGCCAGCATGTGTTAGAAGTAGGATTTGAACACAGTTTATCCAAGAACATTATGAAGACTCCTCCATGAAATCCATGGCATATGAAAAATAATGATTTAATTCGGGGGGTGGAGGGAGAACACATAGAAGAAGCATATCACACAGAATATGACATGTATCTGGATAGGAAGCCCATTGAATCAAGCCATCAATGAGTTTATCTTCAACCCTCCCTACAAATGGACAATGATATGGATTCAAAAATGAGTAGCCCAAAAATGGGCTGTGTGAACTTTGGGAACTTGTACAGTATCCTCATTTGTCTCAAGTAACTTTCTACTGAAAAAGCCGACTTTATAATATTACCATTCTCCCAGTGATGCCACAATGCTATGAATTATGGAAAACTATATTCTCAGAAGAATTAAAATGAAAAGATACTCAGGACAGTGGAAAGATACACAGTAGGTGAAGGCAGATTGCACCATTATCAGTGATACATTGTGCACAAAGAGTGGTGACTTGGAGAAAATATCAGCCCTTAAAAGGAGAGAGGTCAGTTACATATTGAGAATGGAAAACAACACATATAGCTTGAATGGTATGTTGGTATGCCAATATACTAAGCAAACAGGAGGACACAACCTTTAAAATCTCCATAGAGGGCTTTTCCCTCCTATGGAAATACAGACAAGAATAATACAGAATGAGAAGTCACAGAGGGGTCGGAGGTCAGGGGAGAAAGTAACCACATCAGTGAAATGGTACTGGTATAAAAGCCAAGGCTGCAAAACATAAGTTCTTTTCATGATAAAAGAACTAAAGATTTGAAGAAATTGTTATAGTATGCCTTTTACATAGTTAATGCTAAAAATTAATGATTGAATTATCAAGTAAATGGTTTTTAATGGTTTAATGGTTTTTGCTTTTGGAGATGATTTAGTGATGATCACCAAAAGTCTTTCCCCACTCCGTCTTGGTCACTCTTTGGAAATCTCTTAACATATAGCACTAGCAAGATTTGCAGTTAATTAGTCCAGCTTATGAGGCACTTTATAGATATAGAATATAATTTTTAATAATCAACTTTTGGGTGGTAGAGAAATCATGATGCTTTAACTATAACATACAGTTTAATACACATCAAAATGTGCCTTTTGGGACATTCTAAGTAGGAATAATGATTAGAAGAGGAAAATCATTTTAGTGATATGTATATATATATGCATATATATATATATTTACTAGATGATATGGATAATTGAAAAAAATTCACAGTATCCTTTAGAAAATTAGTTTATCAAATCCAAGATGTATACATGGTTCATACTGTTGCTTATTTGGTTATTTCTTTTTTTTTTAATAGTTTTAACTAAACACTCATTTTGTACCATACACCATACTTAAACAGAAGCAGCTAAGTATGCAATGGAGAGAGTGCTGGACCTAGAGTCAGGAAGACCTGAGTTCAAATCCAGCCTCAGACACTAGTTATATGTCAGTTAACCTCTGTCTACCTCACTTTCCTTGAGTCTAAAAATGGGGATCAAAATACCACCTACCTCGCATGGTTGTTCTGAGAATCAAATGAAAAAACATTTGTAAAGAGCTTAACATGGTACCTGGTACATAGTAGAAACTTAATAAATATTTATTCCCTTCCCCCTTTTACTGGACACTAGAGCAAAACTATATTATATATTTTCTGCTTTCTAGGATATTACATTCTAAAGAAAAGATAAATTTGCCTCTAGAAGCTTCTAAGAATTATTTGAATAAAAATTCTTTTTGTAGCAAAAGTAAATATAAACTATCAATGACTCAAATATTTTAAAAAGACTAATCTTTGTTCAAGGCTCAGCTTAAGCTACCTTCAAATGTTAAACTCAGTGAAAGTAGGGATTGTGTCATTCTTTGTATTTGTATCTCAGTTCCTAGTAAAAAGCCTGGAACATAGTAGGTACTTAATAAATGTTTGTTGACTAATCTTCATCTCTGTGAAGCATTTTTCTACCATCCTTCTCTACAGTTATTCTTCTTTCTACTGAATCCCTAGAGCAATTACACTTAATAGTCATCATTGGATACTTATATTGTACTGTTATTCATGCTCTGATAGGCATGTTCTTTCCAGCCAACTAGATTATCAACTCTTTAAGTCTATTATGCCTTTTTGTGGACCAGGCGCATCACCGTGGCTCACCTAGGAATCGTTTAATATTTGTTGTTGCTGGTTAAGGTGATGGTAATGATAATTACTAACATTTGAAAACAGTAGTTGGCAAGCTTTCAGAAGTCATGTTTATTACTCTGTTCTTTCTCCATTTGAGAGTGAACTGGGAGGTGTGCTTGGCATTTCTCAAGTGGTTGGTGATATTGCAGTAGAGGTCCTTGCAAATAGCAGTGGTGGCTGATACAAAACAGGGTTAGAATAAGGTGTTGTTTGCAGCCCTTGTGAATGTGAGGGACTTCATGGTATGCACATAGAAAGGCTACTCTGCCCACCTGTCCAAACCCATCATCAGAGGCACAGTCTGCTACACATTGAAGGATTTCTACTTATACCTCAGGATCTCAGAGGCTTGAGGGTAAGAATAGACAGTCAGGAGAGGGATAAGGGAGCAGAATATCGAAAAGGAATCTTCTTCTCTAACAGTCGATAAAAGGGAGACTTCATTCCCTACGTGGCTGTGTGAAATACAGCAGGTTAATGATGCTACCCCAACATAGATTCTAGCTGGATTGGGGGCATTTGTGGCATTCTTGGTGAGAGGTTGTGGCCTCATAAAAGAAGAAATGAAGAGTATTCCACAAGAGAAAACTGGAGTGAGGAGAAGAAGATGACAACTGTGACAAAAGCTCCCAGAATTCTATCTGGACTTTGATTATCATGTTGGCAAGAAGTGGTTCTTGCAAGACCTGCCCAAGATTCAGTCATCATGCAGGTGCTATAGTGCTAAGAAAACAGGTTCCGTATGCTGCTTCTGCTGCTGTTCTGAGAAATGTCTGTTTCCAAGATCTTTGCAGCTTCACCAAGATGGCAAAGAAAGTGACTATACAGAAAAACTGTTTCTAAATACCCTCCCAGGTCTGCTTTCTACTCTCCAGACTTTGCCACCATGTCTTGTCTATCATCTCATCCTGGAACTTCCCTCGGAACCTGGGGCTTTTTCCAATTGAAATATACTCCCATAGCTATGGCCTGCTTCTTCCATTGGTCAGTTCTTCCAAAGATCTCCATTCTCAGGAGGAGCCCAGGCTGGACTATCCTTCATGCCCTCTTGATTCCTGCTTCTCACTTTCCAGACCTCAATATCATTCCTCAGCTGCCATCTCACCCAGAAACTTCCTTCAGCACCTGGAACTTTAACTCCTTGTTGGTATTTGATCTGAAGATAGTAAGACCCAGAAATGAAGGTAACAGAGGTGGCTACTTAGGATCCCAAACAAAAAGATCATTCCGATACAGATATATGGCAGAGTGAACATGATAGATCATCAGTTGGCGGTCACTCCCCATAAAGCAGACAACCTAACCTATAAAAATAGCAAACAGAGACACAGTAGGCCAGTGTTTTTATTTTGACCCAAATCCTTATTTTTGTCTTGGTGTTCCTATCAAGACAAGTCATTCATTTAGGAAAACTGCAAATTTTTTTTCAGTAGTTTGGGCAAAGCATATGAGTCCTATTCCTCCCAGTAGCTGGTGGCACAATAGATAGAGTGCTAGTTCTGGAATCAGCAAGACCTGAGTTCAAATCTGGCCTCAAGCACTTACTGTGTGACTCTGGGCAAGTCACAGAACCTTTGTTTGCCTCAGTTTCCTCAACTGTAAAATGGATAGAATAATAATGCCTACCTTTCAGAGTTGTTATGTGGATTAAATGAGATCAGAATTTTAAAAGTGCTTATGAAACTATGCCCTTGGCATATAGTAGGTGCTATATAGATGCTTATTTCCTTCCCTTTCCCTTGCTCCTGGGTACCTTTTGTGGAGTCAGAAAGATAGGTTTGGTCCCCAGGTGTTTCCTATATCTGTGCTTCTGGGGGAAAAAGTGAAACCAATCATTAGTTTTTGGTGATCACTAGGCAACAGGTTGGAATTCAGAATACTACCTTAATTAGTCAAATAAGGAGACAACCAAATATTAACTGTAGCCCCAGACTAGGCTAATTAAGTTTCATACCTGAGAAAGTGTCACTGAGGCTCCACCTGTCTCTACTCCCAAAGAACTACATCTAGGGAAGAAAGAGGTACCATCAAAGCCTGCCCAGAGTTTCAAGCACCAGGGATTGTTCTAATTTATTTTCACTTTTACGCACATAATGCTCTTCTGAAATGGAATGCAGAGATTCTGATATACTGCTGTGTCACTGAAATCCATGAGACTTGGCTAGAGTTTCCGGAGTCTCTAGTGCAAGCTTATATTATTGCTTTAATAATATCACCAAAATATACTTTTTGTTTTTGTTATTGTTATTCAGTCATCCAGTTGTGTCCAACTCTTTGTGACCCCATGCACCATAGCATGCCAGGCTTTTCTATCCTCTACTATCTCTTAAAGGCTATCCAAGTTCATGTTCATTGTTTCCATGATACTATTTATCCATCTCATCCTCTGCTGTCTCCTTTTCCTTTTGCCTCTAATCTTTCCCAACATCAGGGTCTTTTCCAATGAGTCCTATTTTCTTATTATGTAGCCAAACTATTTAAGCTTCAGCTTCAATAGTTGACCTCCCAATGAATGGCCCAAATAAATTTCTTTAAGTATTGACTGATTTAATTTTCTTACTGTCCAAGGGACTCGCAGAAATCTTCGCCAGCACCACAATTAAAAAGTATCGATTCTGTGGCACTCATCTTTCCTTATAGTCCAACTTTCACAGCCATACATTGCTTCTGAAAAAACTATAGCTTTGACGATATAGACCTTTGTCAGTAAGGTGATGTCTCTGCTTTTTAATATGCTGTACAGCTTTGCTATAGATTTCCTTCCAAATAACAAGTCTTTTAATTTCATGACTTCAGTCACTATCTGCAGTGATCTTTGACCCCAAGAATATAAAATCTGACGTTGCTTCCATTTCTTCTCTGACTATTTGCCAGGAAGTGATGGGACCAGGTGCCTAGATCTTAGCTTTTTGAATGTTAAGCTTCAAGCCAGCTTTCCTCTTTCACCTTGATCAAAAGACTTCTTAATTCCTCTTCACTTTCTACCATCAGAATAGCACCATCAGCATATTTAAGATTGTTGATATTTCTCCCAGGAACCTTAATTCCAGCTTTTTATTCCTCCAGCCTGGCATTTTTCATGATATACTCTGCTTTTAAGTTAAATAAATAAGGTGACAATATACAGCTTTGTCGTGATCCTTTTCTAATCTTAAACTAATCAGTTGTTCCATGTTCAGTTCTGACTGTTGCTTCTTGGCCAATATACAGATTCCTCAGGAGACAAGATGATCTGGTACTTTCATCTCTTTGAGGATTTGCCACATTTTGTTGTGAGTCACACAGTCAAAGACTTTAGTGTAGTCATTGAAGCAGAAGTAGATTTTTTTTTTCTGAAACTCCCTTGCTTTCTCTAGAATCCAGTGAATGTGGGCAATTTGGTCTCTAGTTCCTATGCCTCTTTGAAAACCAGCATGCTCTTCTGGTAATTCTTGGTTCACTTATTGCTGAAGCCTAGCTTGCAGAATCTTAAGCGTAATCTTGCTGTGTATAAAATGAGTGCAACTGTTTGGTAACTTGAACATTCCTTGGCACTGCCCTTCTTCAGGATTGGGACATAAATATGAGATCTAAATTTAAGCTCCACCTCTTCCTCATATGATCCTGGGCTAAACCCAGTTCTTTTCTGTCATCCACAAAGGTTGAAAAACTAATCATGTTACACACTTCTTTTACTGTAAAGATTTGTTGTGATAGTAACACAATCATAATCGTATGATGGCAGATTTAATTTATTTTTATTTGGATATATTATATTTCAAATGTTGAAGCCAGTCTGTTTCCAGAAAAGCTAGTCTATCTTCATATTGGCTAATCAGCCATGTGCAAATGAGAGAAAATGTTGAGCTCTTAAGAACCAATTGAAATGTTAACATTCTTTGAAAAATGACTGTTAGCAAAGCTAGAATAAACAGGTTTACACTTATGGTGAACAAAAGGGACAAAAGAATGAAATTCATTACATGGTGTTTATAAATGATTCTACCTTTTAGAGATTGACTTTGATTAGTTAGAAAAATCAGGATATGAACAACAGAATTAGAACCTACTGGGAGCCTGATTTGTTTATTTTATTGTCAAGAGCCAATAATCTTGTGGTTTGTAATGGTCCTTAAACTGTCTCTATGCATTTGAAGTACATTTAAATGTGTTGATTTCTACTTAATATTAACTATCACATCTAGATAGACTTTGAAGTGCATTTAAATGTATTGATTTCTACTTAATATTAACCATCACATCTAAATAGACTTTTTACAAAGCTTTTTGCTTCAAATAATTGTGGTAGATACTTCTAGTACTGCTATCCTTATTTTAGAGATGAGGAAATTAAGGTCCAGAGAGGTCAAGAGAATTGTTTGTAGTCTCCTAACTAGTCAGTTTTAGAGCTGAGATTTGAACCTGTCCAATTCTAAGTCCAGGGCATTTTTAGTACAATATGCTATCTCTGGGATATATTGATATCCATACTATAACTGAGTTATGAGAAAAAAAAATAATTCAAAATTAATGTTTATCTGAGGAATTAAAATTTATTAAGGTAAAGTATATCAATATGTAAAATATTGTCCTCTTCATCTGAATTATTTTCTTTCAGTACTCTAGTGACATTAACGATACTGTTGAAATTAAGTTCATACTTATTCAAGACAAGTTTTTCTATTCTGAGATCAGTTTCTTTTCTATGCAGTATGTGACCAAGTGATACACAAGAATAAGAATGTTTAAAAAATAAGTCAAGGTTTAACTTTAGTCCACTGAAATATACAGGTATCTTGTTTCTAACAGCCTAATTCAATCCCTTATTTTTAATATTTAATACAAATCTGATCCAGTGGTTTTACATTCAAATTTTTAACTTTGTTCATCATTTAATTTTAATCTTTGACAATAAATCATGAATGAGAAGAGTTGTTATGTGGTGAATAGAGAACGAACTTTGGAGTTAAGAAGATCTGAGTACAAGTTCTGACTCCGATTCCTATTAAGTTTGCGGCCACAAACAAGTTCCTCTCAAGGGAACAAGTGATTCTCTAATATTAAAAGTCACAGAGTAGTCACAGATCATTTGTTCTGCATTAGTGGAGGGAATTTCCACATTGAGAACATCCCAAGGAAATCACGTGTGTGAATCAGAGATAGCTTTATGTACATATACATATACATGTATATGTGTGTCTATATATACATACGTGTATGCATATATGTATACACACACAAGTGTATACAAATGTACCCTCTGTCCTAAGGTCCTGTGGTATGAGACTCACTCCTTACTGGTAGACACAAATGCCCTGCCATCTGTAAGGATTGGGGCAGAGTTGGTGAGAATCAAGAGAGCTTCAGATCTCCTCTTTTGGAACTCTTCTGGGTAAATCCTCTTCTAGCTTGGTCCTGTACTTCTGGCTTCTGTATATGTATATGTATATGCATATATATATGTGTGTGTGTGTGTGTACGTGTACATATATTCACACATGATTTCACTGGGATGTTCTCAATAGATATTTTATTTGAAAATAACCTTCTCATTTGAAATGAGTATTTTAACTAAATATTTCATTGGGTACATTTGGATTCCATACTGATATTCATTAATTTCCTCCCCCTTATATTTGTGATTATGTAGATTTGGACCGAGTATCCTTAACATCACTTAAATTATTACTTTTCTTTCCCAATCTTCAAAATTGTCTGAATAAACACAAAAGAATATAATCATAATTGAGAGGAGGGATAGGAATAGTAAAGAAGTGATATTATAAATCCATGATCTTGTATCTTAGAAATTTTTTTAGAGGTAGTGCTCTATAGCAGCTAGAGTTCCTAACACTTAGAGTCATCATGATGAATGCCAAAGGCAAAAGCTTTGTATTTCATTGCATGTCTTTATTTGTAATGGAAAAAGTCATATTGATAAGAATGATTTAGCAGTATCTTGAGAAAAGGAATGCACTATAGCTGAGATGTTTCTGTTTCAATTAGAGCTCAGTTTATTTTCACCAAACTTGAGTTTCAGTGACCTGATCAATGCTGACAGTGGGTTGTGACCACTATTCTCTAAAATCCACATTCATTATATTTTAATCTTACCAATACAAAGAGAAGTAGTAATACATATATATATGTACACACACATGTACACACATATGTATACACATATGTATGTATACATATATAAATAAATATAATCTCATAGGTAAATCAAGTTATATATTTGTCTTTATTGCTTTATATTTATTATAGAATGTAACTTTTCAAACACCAGTATGTTCTGTGATTACATGAAATTAGAGGCTATACAATACAAATGTTCTGAATGTAGAGCTGTAAAATACTTCTTATTATTAATATTTGACTCTTCCCTAGGGAGGGTGCTTTAATTTTTATAGAGAATTGATCTGAATAAATCTTAAGTGAGGATTTATCTTTGGCAATTAAAGGGAAATTTACCAACAGAAACAGGATAAAGGAAAACAATTCTATTTCAAAGCAATGTCAAGATTAACATATCCAGTATTGTTTGTCCACTGAACATATGGTAGCATTATTTCTAACCAGAATTTTGGAGAGAATTGGAGAGAAGCAGCAAAGTGACAAAGGAGAAGAATGAGATCACGAATGACTCAAATAGCCACTAATTTCCACAAATATTCAAAATATACCATTTCTTACAAATTAAAGTGATCCAAACTTTTGTTTTGTTCTGTGTATCTTTCTAATGCCACATTTAGAATTTACATTTAAAACTTTCAGGATTTTTTAAAGACTTTTGGAACATGGTTAATCGTTTAAAAGTCACATAATGATATATGTAAATAGTGAGAGGTAGTGCTATATAGATACTGGAGACCACCTTTGGAATCTGAAATACCTGATTAAAAATCCTTCCTCTAATAGATACTAGCTGTGTGACCAAGAACAAATCAGTTAACCTCTCAATGCCACAGGAGACTCTTTAAACCTCTAAGTTGGGAGGAATTGCTAATCTACCCCTTTGGAGAGTTTCTACCCAGGGAGTTATCTACCTTGTCAGTGGTGTCAGACTTAACTAGAGAAGAGGGTTACTAAACTGTACAAAAGGCCACATAATGACCTAGAAAGCCACAAATTGACATTATCTATGTTCTATTGTATTTTTTATTTATTTTGTTAAATATTCCCAAGTACATTTTAATCTTCTTCTGTCCACACTGGGGAGTGTGGTAGGTCGCCTAGGGCTAGAACTGATATTGACACCTTGGATGTACATTGATGAAATAAATGAAAGGTCTGAACTTCTCTTCCCCTGAAAAATAAGTTAATTTGCTCCAATTCTGGAAGAATATTACACACAGTTTATTGTTAAGACAAATGTGAGACTCTATTAAAAAAAAAAAGATTGGGGGCAGCTAGATGGTGCAGTGGATGGAGCACTGGCCCTGAAGTCAGGAGGACCTGAGTTCAAATCCCGCCTCAGACCAAACACTTGACACTTAATAGCTGTGTGACCCTAGCAAGTCACTTAACCCCAATTGCCTTTAAAAAAAAAGTGGAAAAAAAAAAGATTGGACTTAACTTTTCATGCAGCAAATGTGATTTCATTTGATTCTAAAACAAGGCTGCACTGCAATGGTTATTGCAAGATTTGCATAGCGACTTGTGAAGATGCTTTCAGAGAGTTTGCAGATGTGCATACAAATCAAACATAAGCAGAAACATAAAAAGAAGGAGTTTACATTCATTTGTCTTGAAAATGAATAGATTGTTATTCTTCAGATATCAGCAGCCACCATTTTTAATCCTGTCCCAGAATGGTCACTGTCTAAAATGATAGCAACTGTCACATTTAGCACACTTTCCAGTGATTCTTCTGCTGAGCTTAGTGCTTTTCCCCTCTTCGTCTTTTACCTTAATTTGTGGAAAAGATCATCGAAGAAAGAAGGGACTGGCTTTACTCCAGTTTTTTTTTTTTTCAAGTTCTTTATTCCAAAGAACTTCCGGATTTCCTAGGATGTGACTAGGTATACTGAGGGAAACTTGATGTTAGTAATATTTTTCTCTCCAAATATTAAGTATGAAATTGTGTATTATAAGCTTGATTATTACATGCAGCAATATTTTTACATTAAAATAGTTTCCATTTTCTCTTTTACTCTAAAATTTTTATATCCCTCATTTTTTCCTAAGAGAATTTAGTACCCTCATAACAGTTCAAAATGGCTTCCATTAATAGATTTCAAATTTTAAAGTGTTCCATTTCCCCCAAATGTTGCTTTTCTCTATTTTGAAAGTGATAGTCCTAAATTTAGGAGGGCCAGTGTGGTCTAATAGAAAGATTTGGAGTAGGGATTAATACCATAACGAGTTAATCTTGTGCCTGAGGCAAGAATCTGAAATTGTGTCCTGTTACCCTGATGGTATGGGATGCTTAAGAGAGTAGAGGAACATTTTATATATTTTTTCTCTACTCCTCAGCTTTGTATGCCTGAGGCATGTGAGTACCTCAATTTGGTTAGGACCCCTGGGTTCCAGTCCCTGATCAGCTATTTACTAGTTCTGTAACTTTCACTTAACCCCCCTGTGCCTTAGTTTCTCATAGATTTGTGGTAACAATAGAATGAGGTAAACTATTTTGGAACATTTTATAAAATCAAAGATCTTTTACTTAGTCCCAGAAAGCAGAACTACCCAGGCACAATGCATAGAAGTCATAGAGAGTCAGATTTTGGTTTGATGTAAGGAAAAACTCCCTAATAACTAGAGCTATTCAAAAGCTAATAAACGACCTTGGGAGGTAAGATCAAGTTCTCCTGATATTCAAGCAAATGCTGGATGGCAACCTTATATTTTGGTGGTAGCTACTAAAGTCATTTCCAACTATAAGATTTTAGGATTAGTAAGGCATTGTGTAAGAAGACCTGGGTTTACATCCTGACTCAGCCACTTTCTAACCTTGGGAATCTCTATGGTTCTCAGTTTCCTCATCTCTAAAATGAGGGGATTGGATAGATGACCTTAAACGTCCCTTCAACTCTAAATCTATGATCCTAAGGATTTTATAAGCATGTGATCTGATATAGAATTATATTTTTAAAAACCTACTTGCTTCTCACATTGATTGAGCATGGCCTCTTTCATGAATGTATAGATTATCTTTTTTTTTTTTTTTTTTAGCTAGGCAATGGGGTTAAGTGACTTGCCAGGGTCACACAGCTAGTAAGTGTTATGTGTCTGAGACCAGATTTGAACTCAGGTTCTCTTGAATCCAGGGCCAGTGCTCTATTCACTGCTCTACCTAGCTGCCCCAATGTGTAGATTATCTTCATAAAATGTAAAGAGATGTGAAAATAGGCATTTGGATTGGTAGTTTTTTTGTTTGTTTGTTTATATTTACTTGTTACCCTTTAAAGTAAGAGTAATAGTAAGGTCTGAATATTTTTTCTAGGCCCTTGATATTCTGTCCTCTTTTAAGTATTTTGGGAATTGATTTCTTATAGCCACTGCAGCAATGGTTTTTCTTAAATCTTTTTTATGAAAGTTTTTTTATTTATTTTATTTTTCATTTAACAAGCCAGCTAGGTGTCACATTTGATAGAATACTGGGCCAGAAGTCAGGAAGACACCTCTTCATGAGTTCAGGTCTGGCCTCAAACACTTACTAGTCCTGTGATATTATTAAGTCACTTAACCCTGTTTGCCTCAGTTTCTTCAGCTGTAAAATGAGCTGGAGAAGGAAATGGCAAACTACTCCAGTATCTTTGCCAACAAAACCCCAAATGGGGTCACAAAGAGTCAGACACACCTGAATACAACTGAACAACTATTGCTTTTCCTATCCAGTTCCTCCTCCCCTTTCCAAAAAGTAAAAACAAAACCCAAATAACAAAAAAGTATGCTTCAGTTTACGTTCATAGTTCATCAGTTCTCTCTCTGAAAGTGGATAGCATTTTTCATCCTGGGTACTTTGGAATTGTCTTGGATTATTGTCTTGATCAGAGTAGCTAAGTCTTTCACAGTTGATCACTATTACAATATTGCAGTTACTGTATATAATGTTCTCCTGGTTCTGCTCATTTCATATTGCATAAGTTCATATAAGTCTTCCCAGGTTTTTCTGAGATCATCCTGCTCATAATTTCTTATAGCAAAATAGTTTTCCATCACAGTCATATACCACATCTTGTTCAGCCATTCCCAATTGATGGACATCTCCCTCATTTCCAGTCCTTTGCCGCCACAAAAAGAGGTCCTATGAATATTTTTGTATAAATAGGTCCTTTTCCTTTTTCTTTCATCTCTTTGGGATACAAACCTAGGACTGGTATTGCTAGGTCAAAGGGTGAGCACAATTTTATAGCTCTTTGGGCACAGTTCCAAATCGTTCTCCAGAATGGTTGGATTAGTTCACAACTCCACTAACAATGCATTAATGTCCCAATTCTTCCACATCCCTCCTAGCATTTGTCATTTTTCTTTTCTGTCATGTTAGTCAATCTGTTAGGTGTGAGGTGGTGCCTCAGAGTTTTTTAAATTTGCATTTCTTTAATCAGCAGTGATTTAGAGCATTTTTTCATGTGAGTATTGATAGATAAGATTTCCTTTTCTGAAAACTACCAGTTCATATCCTTTGATCACTTATCAACTGGTTAATGGCTCTTATTTTTATAAACTTGACTCAGTTCCCTATATATTTAGCTGTGTGACCCTGAGCAAGTCACTTAACTCCAATTGCCTTACAAAAAAAAAAAAAACAAATAAAGGCATGAAATAAAATATATAAAATTACAAAGACAAAAATTTTAAAAAAAAGAAAAGAAATGAGGCCTTTATCAGAGAAAATTGCTGTAAAAATGTCCCCCCTCCCCCAGTTTCCTCTTTTACTTCTTATTTTGGCTGATTAACTTTGTGCAAAAGCTTTTTGATGTAATGTAATCAATTACCCATTTTACTTCCCATGATTCTCTCTACTTCTTATTTGTTCATAAACTCTTCCTTTATCCATAGATATAACAGGTATATTTTTCTGTGTTCCTCTAATTTATTTATGATATCACCTTTATGTCTAAATAATTTTTCTATTTTGACTTTATCTAGATACGCTGTGTGAGATGTTGGTCTTTGCCTAGTTTCTACCAAACTGCTTTCTGCTTTCCCCAGCAATTTAAGTTATTACCCCAAAGCTTAGATCTTTGGGGTTTATCAAACATGACATTACTTTGATCATTTACAACTATGTGTAACATGTTGTTCCGTCCTTTCAGTTTCCGACTCTTTGTGGCCCTATTTAGGGTTTTCTTGGCAAAGATTCTGGAGTGGTTTGCCATTTCCTTCTCCATCTCCTTTTACAGATGAAGAAACTGAGACAAACAGAGGTTAAGCGACTTGCCCTGGGTCACACAACTAGCAAGTGTCTGAGGCCAGATTTTAACTTTGGTCTTCCTGACTCCAGGCCTGGTGCCCTATTTACTGTGCCACCCAGCTGTCCCAGTATGTATTGTGAACCTAACCTATTCCCCTGATTCTCCACTCTATTTCTTAGCCAGTACCAGATTATTTTCTTGATTACTACTTAGTATTATAGTTTGAAATCTGGTACTATTAGTCTACCTTCCTTCACATTTTTTTTATCAATTCTGTTGATATTCTTGACCCTTTTTTTCTTCCAGAAGAATCTTGTTATTATTTTTTCCAACTCTGTAACATAATTCTTTGGTAGTTTAATTTGTATGGCACTGAATAAGCAAATTAACTTAGGATACAATTGTCTTTTTATTATACTGGCTAAGCCTATCCATGAGAAATTAATATTTCTCCAATTGTTTAGATCTGTCTTTATTTCTGTGAAAAGTGTTTTATAATTATGTTAATATAATTCCTGGGTTTGTCTTAGACAGTAGACTTTCTGGTATCTTCTATTGTCTGCAGTTATTTTAAATGGAATTTCTCTTTTCATCTCTTCTTGCTGGGTTTTTTGATAGTTTATAGAAATTCTGATGATTTATGTGGGTTTATTTATATCTTGCAACTTTGCTGAAGTTGTTAATTTTTTCAGCTAGTTTTTTTTTTAAGTGGTTCTCTAGGGATCTCTAAGTATACTATCATATCATCTGCAAAGACTGATATTTTGGTTCCTCATTGCCTATTTTTATTCCCTCAATTTCTTTTTCTTTTTCTTATCTTATTGCTATAGCTAGCATTTCAAGTACAATATTGAATAATAGTGGTGATAATGGACATCCTTGTTTCACCTCTAATCTTATTGGGAAGGCTTCAAGTTTATCTCCATATAATGCTTGCTCAATAATGCTTGCTCTTGGTTTTAGAGAGATGCAACTTATCATTTTAAGGAAGGCTTTATTTATTCCTATGGTTTGTAGTGTTTTTAATACAAATGGGTTTTGTCAAAAGCTTTTTCTGCATCTATGGATATAATCGTATGTGTTTTGTTTTGTTTTATTTTTTATTGATATGGTCAATTATCCTGATAGTTTTCTGAATTTTGAACCGGCCCTGCATTCCTGGTATAGAACCCACCCGGTCATGGTGAGTGATCTTTGTGATATAGTGCTGTAATCTCCTTGATAGTACTTTATTTAAAATTTTTGCATTGATATTCTTTAAGAACATAGGTTGGGGCATCTAGGTGGCACAACAGATGAAGCACTGGCCCTGGAGTCAGGAGGACCTGAGTTCAAATCCAGCCTTAAACACTAGCTAGTTAAGTGGGCAAGTCACTTAACCCCAATTGCCTCTACCCCCAACCCCCAAAAAAGAACATAGATCTATATTTTTCTTTCTCTGTTTTTGCTCACCCGGGTATCAGCACCATATTTGAGTTGTAGAAGGAATTTGGTAGAAATCTTTCTTTGCCTATTTTCCCAAATAATTTATATGATATTAGAATTGTTGTTCTTTAAATGTTTGGTGGAATTTACTTGTAAATCCATCTGGTCCTGGGGATTTTTTCTTAAAGAGTGCACTGATAGCTTGTTCAATTTCTTTTTCTAAGATAGCATTATTTTAGTATTCTACTTCCTTTTTTGTTAATCTGGGCAGTTTATGGTTTTCTAAATATTCATCCATTTCACTTAGATTGTCAGTTTTACTGGCATATAACTAAGCAAAATAACTCCTAATATTTGCTTTATTTTTATCATCATTCTTAGAATATTCATTCTTTTCATTTTGATACTAGTAATTTGGTTTTCTTCTTTCTTTTTAAATCAAATCAAATCATTTTTTTCCATTTTGTTTTCATAAAACCAGTTCCTATTTTTTATTTATGAGTTCAATGGATTTTTAATTTTCAATTTTATTAATATCTCCTTTGATTTTCAAGATTTCCAATTTGGTGTTTAATTGGGGTTTTTAATTTGTTCTTTTTCTAGTTTTTTAATTGTACCCCCAATTCATTGATCTGTTCTTTCTCTTTTTTGTTGTATGTGTTTAGAGATATAAATTTTCCCCTAAGTATAGCTTTGGCTGCATCCCACACATTCTGGAATGTTTTCTCATTCTTTTTAATGAAATTATTGATTATTTCTGTGATTTGTTCTTTGACCCACTCATTCTTTAGGTTTATATTATTTGATTTCCAGTTAATTTTTATTCTATGTTTCCATGGCTCTTTATTTAATGTAATTTTTATTACATTATGATCCTTCAGCTCATAATAAAAAAAGGTGCATTTAATATTTCTGCTTTTCTGAATTTATTTGTGAGATTTTTATGTCCTAATCCGTGGTCAATTTTTGTGAAGGTGCTACATGCATCTTAGAAAAAGGCACACTCCTTTCTAATTCCATTCAGTTTTCTCCAGAGGTCTATCATATCTAACTTTTCTAAGATTCTGTTCATTGCCTTAACTTTTTTCTTATTTATTTTATTATTAGATTTGTTCAGCTATGAGAGGAGAAAGTTGAGAGTCCCCAAAAGTATAGTTTACTGTCTGTTTCCTCCTATAATTCATGTAACTTTTCATTTAAGAATTTGGATGCTATGACATTTGTTGCATATATGCATTGATATTTCTTCATTTCCTATGATTCTTTTTTTTAGCAAGATGCAATTTCCCTGCTTAGTCTTTTTAATTAGGTCTATTTTTGCTTTTGTCTGAGATCATGATTACTACCTCTGCCTTTTTTACTTCAACCAAAGCATAATAGATTCTGCTTCAGCCCCTTATTTTTAACTGTGTGTGTGTCTGTTTCGAGTGTGTCTTTTGGAAACAACATATTTTTGGATTCTGGTTTCTATTCCATTTTGCTATCTGCTTCTGTTTTATGACATTCATATTTATGATTACTAACTCTGCCTTTCCCTCTATCCTATTTTCTTCTGTTTATCCTTCTCTCTCTCTTTTTATCCTGTCCCTCCTCCAAAGTCTGTTTTGGTTCTGACTACTGTCTTCTTTTATCTGCCCTCTCTTTTATCATCTGCACTTTCCCTTATCTCCTTTCCCTTCTACTTCCCTGTTGGATAAGATAGATTTTTATTACCAATAGATTTTATTACCAATTGAACATATACATACATATATGTATATACATATATCTATCGATATCTATATCTACATCTATCTATCTATATATGTATATTTCCTTCTTTGAACCAATTTAGATGTAAGTTTGGTTCTAGCATTGCCACTCCCCCACTGCCATTTCCCCCTCTACTATAAAATCTCTCCCGTGCTCATCTCTTTAATGTGAGATAATTTTTCCCATTTTTCCTCTCCCCTTTTCCTAAGGCATTCCTCTTTTTCACCTACCCATTTTTTTAACATAATTCCAAACAATTGCCTCAGTCTTGTGCATTCCTTCTATGTAGAATCCTTCTAACTGCCCTAACAATGGTAAAGGTTTTAGAAGTTACATGTGTGTCATCTTCTCGTATAGAAAGGTAAACAATTTTGCCTTATTGAGTCCATTCTCTTTCATGTTTATCTTTTTATGCTTTTCTTGAGTCTGTATTTGAAAGTCAGATTTTCTATTAAGCTCTGATCTTTTCATCAGTAATGCTTGAAAGTCTTTTATTTTTGTTAAATATAATTTTCCCCCTGAAAGATTATACTCAGTTTTGCTGGGTAGGTTCCTGGTTTATAATCCCATCTCTTTTGGCTTTTGAAATATTTTATTCCAAGCCCTCTGCTCCTTTAACATGGTAACTACTAAATCTTGAGTGATTTCTTTCTGACTTCTTGAAGTGTTTTCTTTTTGACCTGGGAGCTCTGGAACTTGGTTATAATATTCCTTGGAGTTTTAATTTTGGGATCTCTTTCAAGTGGTGATTAAAATTTTTATTTTATCTTCTGGTTTGATGATCCTAGAACAGTTTTTCTTGATGATTTATTGAAGTATGATAAGTAGTCTTTTCTTTGATTATGGCTTTCAGGTAGTCCAATAATTCTTAAGTTATCTTTCCTTGACCTATTTTCCAGCTTAGTTGTTTGTTTTTCCAATGAGTTATTTTACATTTTCTTCTCTTTTTCATTCTTTTGACTCTTTTATTGTTTGTTGATTTCTCATGAAGTCATTAGCTTACATTTGTCTAATTCTAATTTTTAAGGAAATATTTTCTTCAGTGAACTTTTGTACCTCTTTTTTCATTTGACCAATTCTATTTTTTTGATATTATGTTCTTCAGTATTTTTTGTGCCTCTTTTACTAAGCTGTTAATTGTCTTCATAAAAAGACAATTTTACTTTCATTTGCTTACCAGATGTTTGTATCTCCCACTCTTTGATTTTGAAAATCATTTTTTTAGCTCTTCTAGGATTTGTAGTTGTACTTGTGTCCAATACACATTTTTTTCCCTTTGTGGGTTTACTTGTAGCTGTTTTGATTTCATTCTCTTCTTCTGAGTTTGTGTCTTGATTTTCCCCTTCACCATCATAGTAGTTGTTGTTGTTTGTTTTTTTAATGGTCAGGTCTGTTTTTTGCAATTTGCTCATTTTTTTTTCCATCCTTCTTGATTTTGAACTTTACATTAAAGTTGGGCTCTGTTCCCAGCATGGGGAGTAGAGCAGCAATTGTCTCAAACTTTAGACTTCTCCACACTGCTATTTTCAGATCCACTTTGGGAGGTTTAGACATTTTTGGTGCTTCCAAGGTGGTGTGATTAGGGAGAAGTGTGGTCACTGCTGTCCTGGTCTACACTCTGGTCCTTACAAGGAAGGACCCCTGATTTCTTGGGATTGCAGTCTATACTGTTCCTCAGAGTCCCTGATCCCTTGGGATGGGAAGTGATACCTTTCTTCAGTGTTCCTAATACCTTGTAAACAAAAGTAATACTGCCCCTCATGGCTTTTTTTGGCTCTTGATGAAAAGTGCTCCTCTCTGCCCTTGAACTATGACCCAGAAATGGGTATAGGCAATGGATTTGCCAAACTGTGTCTAGTCCTGCATTCAGTGCTAGCCCAGGAATCCTCTGTAAGTGCTTTCTGATCAGTTGCCAGGTCCCCTTACCATCTATAGCTTCAGAGCTCCTGAAATTGCTGCTTCTTCTGTCACTGCCACCTGGTCCCAGGTGTTTCATCTTTGTGGGTTTCAGACAGCCTCCACCCCCATGTCACAGATTTCTCTTTCTGACCTCGTAATTTGTCTTACACTAGAAAAATGTCATACTCTGACCTTTTGTTGGCTCTACCATTGCAGAATTCAATTTGAGACGTTATTTTGAGGTTGTTTGAAAGGTAATGTTGGGAGAGCTCAGCTGAGTATTTTCTCTATTCCATCATCTTGGCTCCACCTCTAATTGTACAGTTGTTAATTTTTGCAGTGTTGTGGTTATCATATAAACTGTTCCCCTTGTTTAAATAACTTTTACACTCTAAATCAGTTTATAACACAACAGTTTTCCACTATATTTGTATATTGTCATTTATTCAGCTGTTCTCCAATTAATGGACATTCATTTAGTTTCTAGTTCTTTGTCTCCATAAAGAGTATGTAAGTATACACACACACACACACACACACACACACACACATACATATATATGTGTATTTGGATATATGTATATGTTAACATACATGCACACATATACATATACATATGCATTCAGTATACATATGCATTTACACACATTCGTTTCCTTTCCTTTTGGGAGTAGAGGTCTTGTAGTGATACTAATGAATCAAAGAGTATACACAATTTAGTGACTTTTGGTACATAATTCCAAATTGCTTTCCAGAATAGCTGTACCAATTCACAACTCTACAAACACTTAGGTGTGTTTCCTACAGCCCCTCTAACATTTGTAATTTTACATTTTTTGTTGTTGTCAATTTTGCCAATCTAAAAGGTACTTGCATTATTTTTAGCCTGGCCTTTCTCTTTATATGCTTATCCTACTCCAGCTGCTCTTCTCACCTTTGTTTCTTTGGGGTAATTTCTCATGTAATACACTGGAGACTGTAATATTAGGAACCAAAGTCCAAAGATAGTACTAATGTTAGATTCCAAATGTGTTTTCCATAAAACAGTTCTATCAGCACACATACACACATAATATGAATTAATACATAGATAAATGGACTGGTACATATATAGATGTTTATGTATACATACATGCATATATGTATATAAATGCATGCATGTAAACATGGGCAGAAGCAATTAGATGGCTCAGTGGATTGAGCACTGGGCCTGGAATCAGGAAGACCCAAGTTCAAATCCAGCCTCAGATACTTACTAGCTGTATAACCCTGGGCAAATCACTTAACCTCTTTTTACTTTCATGTACTGGAGAAGGAAATGGAAAACCTCCCTAGTATTTTGCCAAGAAAACTCAATGGACAGTATTGGCATGCTATGGTCCACAGGGTCACTAAGAGTTGGGCACTATTGAATGACTGAAAAACAACACACATGAACATGCAGGTACATGATTATACATATATATATATGTGTGTACATATATTGGACAGACCTTATGAATGGCGTTTTAAGGTAAGAGGTAGAATTGGCTAGATTGCCTTTAGCAAACTGTTCAGGGTGTTTTAATTTTTCTAAGCTTCCCTAAAACAAAGGCCCAACATTTAAACAACAGTTTTTCCAGTGATACATGACGATTAGTCATAGGATTCCACAGTCTTTAAAGAATGAAAGTTGATGCTCATCCAAAAACAATGGAATGGTACATGGTAGACATGAGGCTAGAGCTGTACCGAAAAAAAAAGTTATGGAAGAGAAGTACATAAGAAGTAAATAAAAGAAAACTTAGAAATATATGACCAGAAAAGAAGATAGGTGAGTCATGTAGCCAGTGATAAGGATACCATTTGCATGCATCAGTGCTATACACATGATTTCAAGAGATCTGCAGTAAAGTTTCCTACTTCATTGGGTGAATATCCTGTGAAGAATTTATGATATCATACAGGATCAAAAGGCACAGATGAGTTGTGATCTGCACTGATGGAGATTGTTGCCCTATTGATAATAATAAAGATCCAGCTGAGTATACTGAGGGATTCCGGCACCTTCCTCAATCATATAAATCACCTGACATTCAAGAAAAATATCTTTTAAAGTTCCCTGAAATAAGATTGACTTCTGCCATTGTCTTTTTTGCATTGTCCTGCCAGTCTAGTAGAAGTTATATATTCCATTCCTCCCTCTCCTCCAGGCCAAATTTTCCACAATGGGAATTTTAATAATTTTTCTGTTTTGTTTTGTTTTGTTTTGTTTTGTTTTATAGAAAAGACAAGGGGCTCATTTAGGAGAGGGCAATTGGAAAACTATATCACTCTTCTGATGCCTCATGTATTGTTATCTAGTAATTCTAAAAAAAAAATTTTGGGGAAAGATGACAAAAAAAAACAAAATTTAGCCCTAAAATGAGGAAATGCCACATCTATTTAATTCTCATTTGTGAATCCTAGCATACTGTTGAGATTTTAATTTCTACCCAAAGATACAAATAGTCTACGAAATGTAGTCCTACAAAATGTAGGAGACAGAGGCAAAAATCATTAGTGTAACTAATTACTGTAACTAAAGAGGCAACTGTTATTAAATCTTGTTGCTGAGTGCTTATTATTTTAATGTTGTGCTTAGAAGAAGGCTTAGCCTTCTGATGAGATAGAAGAGGTGGCACTCTAACTGGTGGGCTTTGAAGGTTTTAAAGGATGCTGTCATCTCCTTGCCTACCCCACATCTGCCAAGGTACCTGAAGGTCTGGGGTCTGTAGGAAATCTCTATCAAAATATGATAGGCCCAAATTTAAGAAGGACTGCATGGTCTAGTAGAATGTCCTCGAGTAAGGATTGTTACTGATGAGGATGGGATCCAGACCCCAGAAAGGAAAAACCCTAGACTTTCCCACATGGCCAAATCTCTGGCATTCCCCTGAGGCTATAATCCCATCAACTGGCCTTTCATTGTGGCTAAACCCAATCTCCCAATTCTCTGTTACCCTTAACCTGGCCTAGTCCTCCATTGTTTTACCTCTCTATGGCCCCCAGCCATTTCCCACCCTTAATCCTAGCTAGGCTCCATTCTCCCTTGGCCACAAGGTCCGGGTCCCAGGAGTTCTGTTCACCCCAGCTTACTGGTCACTCCCATCTAGATTTCCTTAGACCCCTCCTCCAGTCACCCCAAACTACTTGGCCACTCCTAGATCCCTCCCACAGTCTTTCTGTATATAAGGTCCATCTTGTCACCATTAAGGTGCTCAGATTCTTAAAATTTAGCCAATAGCTCACTAATGTTCAGATTCCTTAAGAGTCTGCCCAACATGACGGATATTCTAATAAACCTTGTCTTTGGCTGAAAGAAGACTTGGGTAGAATTCTTTCAGGCAGGACCCATGTGTCGTGATTTTGGGGTCCAAGCACCCCTAACCCCTATACCTCAACATTACTATTATTAATGAGATCCCAAGAAATATTAGATAGAGAGCTAACTGAGGCTGGAGTAGTCAAGGACCGCTACAGAGCTCTTAAAAAGCTCACTGGAGAGAGTTCCATTTTTTTGTTACCCCTTAGAGTTGCAGCAACATAAGAATTAACTCTTATGCCTGAGTCAAGAATCTGAAATTTTGTCCTGATGTCCTAATGGCACAAGGTCATAAAATCCTGAAAAGAATGGCACCTTAAGTTATTCTGTGGAAGCTACCTGCTTAGTGAGTGTAAGCTGAAAGAAAGACTTCCTGAGAGTTGGATATAGAAACAATACTTGGGGACTGGTTTGGAACCAGAGGAGTTGGATAAAGTCACTGAAATGAGAGTTGCCAAAGACCAACTTTTCCCAGTTCCCAATTTCCCTAAGCCTTGATTTGTTTACAGGCTCAGATCTGATAATTCCTTATGACCCATGTAGAATCTGATCTTTTTCTTTAAAAAATTTTCTTCCATAGACATAATTCAATAGTTTTATATATGAAGAAATATGCATCTTTTATCTTCTAATGCTTCTGAAAAATATAAGAGATTTTCTACTCACTAGAATAACTGAAGAAGGAGCAAAAGAAACTGAAAGCATAACTGTTAGCCATAAGGCAGAAGGCCTGTGTAACAGTTTAATATTCTACTTGCCAATAGACATTACAAATGGCTTATGGACTCAGTGCACAAAATGAACACCATATGAGCTGTTTTCTTATGTTTAAATTACAGCAGCTCTAGGTAATGTGGAGTTAATGGTTTAACACTTTTACAGTGTCAGTGTTCCAACACTAATGGAAACATTTTTCTTTTCAACTTTTAAAAATAGTTTCAAAGAGGAAACACTGTGCATCATATGGATTCAGTTATAGCTGTAAAAAGAAACTTGACAGAAAGTGATTGGAACTCTTGAGTACCACCCTAGGGTAATGCAATGCAAAACCACTTCAGTATGGAGCTATTATTCTATTTTCTATAAGACATACATAATTAAAGCTATACAGTTTGATATCCCGAGTTATTTTGATATTGTGTTCATATTAAACATGATAATAGATTTCCTGTAACCCAGTGAACTGAATAGAGACAAAATACTGTATAACTACCTTTGATACTCATTTTATTAAGTAAATAAATGTAGTGTACATTTAACTTGAGGGTAAGGATTGGCAAGAAGAAAATAGAATAGCCATAGAGACTTGTGACTCGTCATCCATTTGTTTTACACATGTAAAGACAGTAGGCGATTCTATTATAGTCTCTAGCAATACCATATAAAATGAAGCAAAAAGCTTGCGCATATAGCAGCTTAATTCATGCATTGTCCCATAAACTTTCATTAAGATTTCTGATCGATATTTAATAGGTCCTAACACTTATTCTTCACCATCTATGTATGATATAGAATTCATCAGTGCATCTGTGACGTGTGTTCTTTCCGAAAGGATCCCTAAGCCTTCCCATCCTGTGCATCTCTTGTCTTATGTCTTCCCACAAATCTGTACAGATCATTCACAGTGGAATGGAGGCCTTATTTCTGGGTGTTAGTACATTACTTGAGCTCTCCATATAGGGAGAGTCTTTCTGTAAGGAGAATCTAACTTCATAGTTTTAAAAAAAATTGCCCCAATTGCTGTTTTGTTGATAATCTGTGTATAGTTGCAGAGAAGTCAAGCTCTACCTTGGGCCTTTGCAACTTACAATAGGCAGGAGAACTCCTCCATATTCCCGCTAATTAGCAGTTATTAATGAGCTACCAAGAAATATTAGATAGAGGGCTAACTGGGACTGGAGCAGTCAAGGACCACTACAGAGCTCTTAAAAAGCTCACTGGAGAGAGTTCCATTCTTTTGTTACCCCTTAGATTTGTAGCAACATAAGAATTAACTAGTATACAACCAGAGAATAGGTACCAACCAGAATTATTCTTTTTTTTTTAACCTGAAAAATCCAGGTTAATTTATATACTAGTCCATTTTATGCACTAGGACTATTAAGTAATTAATGATCTTTCAACAGTCACTTAAAGGAGGTAAGTGAATTCACTATTTAAGAAACAATGGTGAATGCTTTGGAAATAGAACTCTTTGTTAATACTAACAACACCCAAGCAAGGTATTTTTGTGCCATAAGTAAAGTTCTAAATTTATGGGCTGTTTTCTTGATGGCCCTTCAAAGAAAGTGTGGACACAACTCTACCTTTTAAAAGAGGAACAGCTTATTTCAATCTAGAGACACAGCAGAAGCAGCAGACACAATCAGAGCTATATTTGTACAAGTACAATAGCAAATTGAATAGTGATTACAATAAAATTTTTCTTGATTTAATGACTGCAGAGTAATTGATCAAAGAAACATTAATGTGCTTTGAAGTAGCACAGTGAGTGGAAAGTATATTTAGATTTGACAATCAATCTTAAGCATTTTATGATTATTTTCAGTTTCTTCACACTTCTTTCCTGGGGTTCCATGGTAATTAGCAATATAATAATGATATTAAAAATGAGTAATGCTGTTTCTGGGTTTGGATAGCAGACCCTAAGGGCATCCTGTGTCAGCTGGCAAAGATCAACAGTTGCTGCTAATTCCACATGAAAAAGCAAGTTTTGTATCTGACTCTTTTAGCTCTCCACCTCTAAAAAGAATTCTAACATATCTAGATTTTTGTTATAGTTAAATTCTAAGGCAGCAGCTATGTCATGCAGTGGATAGAGTGCTTGCTTGTCCTGGAGTCAAAAAGAGTCATCTTCGTGAGTTCAAATCTAGGCTTCAGACACTTACTAGCTATGTGACCCTGACCAAGTCACTTAACCCTATTTGCCTCAGTTTCCTCATCTGTAAAATAAGCTGCAGGAGGAAATGGCAAACTACTTCTGTATCTTCATCAAGGAAAGCCCAAATGGGGTCACGAAGAGTTAGACGTAACTGAAATGACCCAACAACTGCAAAATTCTTTTAGATTCTTTTTCATATGGTCAATTCTGTATTTGTGATCACAGGATAGAAAAGAACTACATATCCAATGAAACCTTAAAAAGAGAAAACAAAACAAAACAACTACATTCGTTTGATGCTTTGGCTAGGAGAAAAATGACATATAGATAATCAGTTTCTTTTCTGTGTATATGAACTTCAATTAAAGACAAAACAGGCCTTGCGTCGCTTTGTTTTTCTTACAAAAGTTTATTATCTCTCCCTCCCATGGTACCTACCCCCATTTGAACAATAAATAGATGAAAGCAAAAACTCTTATTGTCATAGTCTAAAACTCACGCACAGTCCAGCAAAATAAATTCCTACATTGGCCTTGTCTCAAAACATAGGTTTCAGTTTGCATTTTAAGTTCATCTCTTTGGTACGAAATAGGTGGTATGTTTCATATTTTGTCCTCTGGATTCGTTGTGTATCATTGTCTTGATTTGCATTTTAAACTCTTTCAAAATATTTTGTCTTTATCGTGTCATTATATAAATTGTTCCAGTTCTACTTGCTTAATTCCGCATTAGTTCATAAAAGTCTTCCCAGTTTCCTCGAAAACTATTTAATCATTCCTTAGGGCACAATAATATTCCATTGCCTTTTCAACCACTCCCCCACTAGATTGGCACCCCCTTAATTACCATTTTTGAGTACTGTGAAAATAGCTGCAGTCGATGTTTTTGTACAGGTAGGTCTTTTTTTGCTTTAATTTCTTTGGGCTATAGACCTAGTAAATGGTAACTTTGGGTCAAAGGGTAAACACAGTTTGTTGACTTTTGGGCCACAGGTTCAAATTGCTTTCCAAAATGGCTGTATCAATTCATAGCCCCACCAATAATGCATTAATATACTTTCCTGTCTTGTATTCCCTCCAACATTTGTCATTATCTCATTTGTCATCTTTACTAATGGAGGAATGACTCTTATTTTTACAAATTTGAATATATTCCTTATATATCTAGGATATGAAAACTTTATCAGATACATTTACTGTAAATGTTTTCCCCAGTTACTTGTTTCCCTGTTAATTTTAATTTAATTCTATTTTGTTTTTACAACTTTTACATTTTAAATCATCAAAATTGTTCATTTTATTTTCTTTGATCTTCTCCATAGCTTGTATAGTAATGAATTCTACCTCTATCCATGTATCTGAAAGGTAATTTCTTCCTTGATCCTCTAATTTGCTTAAGATGCCACCTTTTATTTCTAAGTCATGCATCCATTTGGTTTATATAGTGTGAGGTATTAGTCCAAACTTAATTTCTGTCAAACTGCTTTTTGGCTTCCCCAGCAGATTTTGTCAGATAACGAATTCTTCCCTTCAGGTAACTGGGGGTTTTGAATTTCTCAGACACTGCCACCATGTTCATTTGCTTCTCATTCATTTGCTTCTCTGTTTCATGGATCATTTAACCAGTATCCAAATCACTTTAAAGATTAGTGATTTGTACTATAGTTTGAGATCTGGTACTGATAGAGTCCCTTCTTCCTAATAATTTCTAAGTATTCTTCCCAATAATTACTCATTATTACTCTTAACATTCTTGACTTCATGAATTTTACTACTATGTTTTCTCTCTCCATAAAATAACTCATTGGTGATTTGATTGGTATGGAATTGAGTAAGTAAGTTAATTTAGGTAATATTAAAATTCTTAGCATATTAGCTTGGCCTACATATGAGCAGTTAATATTTTCCAATTATCCATGTCTATATTTTCGCAAAGACTTTTATAATTCTCTAGTTCCTTGGTGAGTCTTGGTTCATATGTCCCAAATATTCTATTTTGAATGGAATTTCATTTCCTCACTGTTCCTGTTGGGTTTTGTTGGTGATATACAGGAATGCTGATGATTTATGTGGATTTATTTTATACTCTACAACTCTGCTGAACTTAATTCAGTTAATTTTTGAGTGATGTTTTAGGATTTGTTTTACATAAATCATCATAACTGCAAAAGTGATGATTTTGTTTCTTATTTGCTTATGCTTATTCCCTTGATTTCTCATCCTTTTTGCTGCTAGAGCTGGTATTTCCAAGACTACATTAAATAGTAGGGGTGATAAGGGACCTCCTTGTTTTACAGCTAATTTTACTAGAAAGACCTCTACCTTTTCTCGTTTACGTATGATGTTTGCTTTTGTTTTTTAGATAGATATTGCTTACTATATTAATAAAAGGTCTTTTTATTCCTATACTTTCAACTATGTTTTTTTGAAACAGAAGTGAGTTGTAGATTTTGTCAAAAGACTTTTTTTATATCTATTGATATAATCATATGGTTTTTAATATTTATATGATTTATCATATTTGTAGTCTTCCTTACATTGAAACAACCCTGCTTTGCTGGCATAAATCCAATTTGTTCATATTTGATAATACTTTATGTGAATATTTTTGCTAATGTTCATTAGGGATATTGCCTTATAGTTTTCTCTCTTTGTCTTTTTCTAGTTTAGTTATCAAAACCATATTTGTTTTAAAAAAGAGATTAGAAGAGCCTCATCTTTCCTAATTATTACAAATAGTTTATGTAACATTAAAATTAATTGTTCTTTGAATGCTTGGTAGAATTTACTTGTAAATCCATCTGTTCCTGGAGTTTTTTCTTTCTTCTTTGGGAGTTCATTTATGGTTTGTCCACTTTCTTCTGATATTAAATTATTTAAATTTCTTACTTTGTTAATCAGGATATTTTATATTGTTGTACATATTCATTTGCTTTCTCTAAGTTATCAGCTTTGTTAGTGCATGATTGATCAGAATAGATTCTGATAATTTACTTTGTTTCCTCTTCAATTGTGAATTTTCTTTTTATTTTCATTTTTGATCAAAGCAGTCAGGGTTTTCTTTTTTAAAAATCATACTGATAATTGTTTACTTGATTTTTTTCAAAAAACAAGCTTTAATTTTACTTATCAAAGTGATGTTTTTTCTTCTTTCAATTTTATTAATTTCTCCTTTAATTATCAGAATTTCTGTATTGTTACTTATTTGGGGAATTTTGATTTGTAGTTGTTCAATTTTTAAAAATATTTCCATGCCTGGTTCATTAATTTGTTTTTCTCCTTTGCTGATGAAAGTGTTTAGAGAAATAAAATTTTCCTTAAGAACCATTTTAGCTTTTGGTTTTGGTATGTTTTCTTATTTTCATAATTTTCTTTAATTAAATTATCTATTCTTTCCATAATTTGCTCTTTGACCCACCAGTTTTTTAGACTTACGTTATTTAGTCTTCAATTATTTTTCAATTCTTTCTTAAAAGGCCTTATTATTGAATATCATTTTTTTTATTTCTTTGTGATGAATCAGTGGTGTTTTGCATTGCTTTGTTACCACTTTTGCAGTTTTGTTGCATGAAAATGAGAAATTCTTCAGATTTCCCTTCATGGGATATCCTTTGCCATGCTTGAATCCAACTGCCATATGTGAGTCTTCAGTTTTTGGATTGCAGTGCTCTATGTTCTGCATTAACACAGTTCAGAATTCAATTCTAATTCACTAGTATATACACAAAAATAGAAAATATATTTGATTAAGAAGACTTTAGGCTGTAGAAATAATTTCTGAATATGCCAACATATTTGGGACAATATCATTCAACACTTTAAATACTAATATTATTTGTGAATGCAACACTTTCATAGCACTTGCCTCAGGGTTTCTGAGTGACCTTTAAGAGATAACTGTAATGTATTCATTAACATTTTCCAGCAGCTGGTGGAACTTGAAAAGAATGTGAAGGTCTTTGTACTATTTTGAAAAAAAAAGTAAGAGACCTATTATTCAAAGGAACTGAATATTATACCTGGTAGATTAAGATCATGTGCCTGTATATATAGCACAAATATAGCAAATTCCTTTTCCTGCAGAATAGTTGTTTGCATTCCTTTGTACTCAATACCCACATTTACTGCATCAGTTATTATAGCCTTGGCTTCTTGAATTTTTATATTAATCCCATCCAATATTAATTTCTAAAGATTTGTGATGCCAATCTAGTCTTTTCAAGGACATCAATGAAGTCTATAGAACTCTTTTATAGAAGTCCTTCAATGGATAACAACAATGCTTTGAATAAAAGAATCATAAAATCAAAGTTAGAAGGGATCTCAGAACCTTTGTAGTCCAACCCATGTGCCTCAAAAAATCCCCTTCACAACATAATTGAAAAGAGGTCACCTAGCGAGGAGTCCCATTCCACTCCTCGATAACTCGTTGTTGGGAAGTTTTTGTTTGTATCTAGCACAAATTTGCCTCCTTGTAATTTCTTCTTACTGCTCCCAGTTCTGTCCTTTAGAGCCAAGTATCTCTTTCATATGACAGCCCTTTAAATACTTGAAAAATGGTGATCATTTTTAAAGATATTTGAAATACAGACAAAGTGGTTTGCAATCAATTTATGAAACTCTATGCAAATGTTAGTTATTAAATCCTCTGAAAAAAAAAAAAAGTAAACATCCCCAGATCCTTTAACAGACTTTCATTTGATATGAATGCAAGGCCCTTCACTACCCTAGTTATCATGTTCTGGAGAATATCCAACTTATTACTATCCTTCCTAAAATATGGCTCCCATTTGACTAATATTCTTGGTGGGAATATTACTGGATGGCTGAATAATGATGAAATATAATTTTGCTTTCTTAATTTCAGAAAATATTTCAGCTTGAAATTTGTAGCTTAGCAAGTAAATAAGCCCATTTAAAATCAATTCAATTGATTGTTGCATCTTATCATCAACAAATTGTCTTTTTATTCATTGACTTTCATTTCAAAAATGAGTGCAGTCATCCAGTGAATTCTTGTGATTTTCCCTGTTTATAATTGCAAGTTTTTCTAGTGATGATTTTAAAGGTGGGAGGGGTGAGAAATGTCAATAGAACACTGACCAACTTGTTTACTGAAGAGGATGCAAGGAAAGCAAAATCAAGATTTGCTTAACTGATGATACATCATCCAATTCTGGTTTACTAAATTTCCACTGCAAAATTGCACGGCAAACCAAAAACCTATAACTGAACGTTCATCATGCCAGCTGTTTTTGGTGAGCGGCATATTTACCGTGGTTTGCACTTTGTTTCAGTAGATAACACCTCACTTGAACATCTGTATTTAACCTAAGTAAGAGATCATTAAGCTTGGTGGAATATTACTACCTTTGTAAGTTAATGTAAACACCTTCTGTTACTTATTCTTTATTCATTTAATGCAGTTGGCTGATTATTGGTTAAATTATTATTTTTTTTCCTACTGGGCATTTAAAGGGAGGTTGTTTTTTTTTTAATTTCAGAGCCATAGGTCCTAGATGTAAATTCAATATATTTCTTAAGTATTGAAGGCTGTGTATTGTACATGCCCCCCCCCTTTTTCTGTGCAATACACTTCTATTCTTCTTTTACCTTTGCAGTCATTCTGAATAATTGTTGTATAAACAATAGAATGGAATGAAATTAAATTAAGTCGTATTCAAATGGCTCTAGAAAACCTTAATAAGTATGACAAGATAATTATAAATAACTTTTCTTAGTATTATATTTTTGCTGTTTTAAAATAAATCTTAAAGAGCTCTGCCACATCTAAGGTTAACTAGGAAATGGTAGTGATTTGGTTCAAGGAGTTTATCTCCTTGACAGTATACTCCAATTTTGAAAATTCTAAAGTTTTTACTAGTTCCATGATATATGTAGATATTTCAAAGGTTAAGGAAGGGCTAGTTGGGCCAAAAAATGTTTATCCTTGAAATCTAGTAGCAAATTAGTAATTGCACAAAGCCCTTTCTATTATTTTCTCTCTATCTTGGTATTCTGCAGAATTTCAAATAAAGCTCAGATATTTGTTTGTTTTTTTTTCCTTTTTTCAAGTTTTGTCTTTATGAAAACTACTTCCCAGTAAAAATCACTTTCCTGTTCTATACAACAACTATTATAACAATTTGGTGGCATTGCTCACTCTAAGAATGATACAGTTGTATTCAGTATTTGGTCCATAAAGATTCAGACCATGATCTTGCTAACAATGGAGGACAGAAAGATGAAATGAGAGTTGCAAACCATAGCCTTCTTTCTTTTTTATCTTAAAAATAGTATTAGAAGTGGGTCTAAAAATTTCCTGGCATATCCCTAAAGTATGAAAATGCTGAACTAATATCCTCTCCTTTCCCTGATTGAAAGCCTCAGAAATTATGTCATTATTTTTTTTTCTTAATGTCCTTGACTGACAAAGTAGATCTTTCAAAAAGTTGAAAGAAAAACTTTTCAGCCTTGGCATCTAATCATGAGCATTTGTATTTCTTACCTGCTCCTGACTGCTAGTCATAATGTAGACTTTGATACGCATCACTTTGTCAAGATCAAGAACAGCTGCAAGGTTTTGACAATCAATCAGTCTTTCTAGCTTGTCTTGGGAGCACTGATAAATGGTATCTATCAATAATTATTTTTTTTCTATTCCTTCATTCTTTCAAATGACATCTTCTCCAGGTAGCTTCCACTGATCCTTCCAATTGGAAATAGACTTTCCCTTCTCTTGATGAACATAACACTGTATACCTTTCATATTGTAAATCCTATTTTTTAAGTATCATTCTCTGTGTACGTGTTGATGACATCACTATTATCTCCCTTATTCTGCTGTAAAGATACATTAGTTCTAGGAACCTGTTTTATTCCTTTCTATATCCCTTGCAGCTGAATGACAGTCATTCAATAAATAGTTATTGAATAAAGAAATGAATGGAGTCATTCAATCACTTTGACAATGGCATTTGTGCAAAGTGCCTGATCTAAGGGGTCACAGTGACTTTGTAACTGATGGACCTCTTTTCTGATATTTTTATGTTTTTAGAGTTTACTTTTCAGCTCTCTACATGTTTGATATGCTACTTCATGATATATTCATTGCATTGCTGGTAAAATTGTGAAACTTCTTGTGTAGTGGTAATCTGCAGTAAGGTTTCACCATCAACACATCAGACAGTAATTGTATTTTCTTGAATGGAATGAGAACAGAGCAGAGCTTAGCTAATGTCTTTGTTTAGCTAATAGTTTTATGTGTTAACACCTTTGTGCCTAAACAGAGAGTATGCTAAAGTAGCATAGTTCAGTGTTGGGAATCAGAAGACCTGAGTTTGAACCTTGGCTCTACTACCTATATGACCATAGAAAAATCACTGAACTTCTATGGTCATGTTTCTGCATCCTTGTAATGAGGTTGGATTGGCTGGCCTCCAGTTCTAAACTTATGATCTTACTTGTCTGACCAGGGATGAATTAGATCCCCTCTCTGTACCTTACTTTTCTTATGTGTAAAATAAAGGGGTTGACTAAAGCATCTTTATAGTCCCTTCTAGCCCTGGATCCTATGCTTGACCTACTCAGTAGATCTTCAGAGTCCATTAATTAACATTTATTAAGTGCCTACTATGTGCCAAGCACTGTGATAGGTACTGGAGAAAGAAAAGAAAAGGAAAAAAAAATGGAAGAATGTCATTCCAACTTACGCTACTTAGAAAAGAATTAGAAAAAGAATTAGTAGAAAAGTTTGAATCTTCCTTTGTTAAGCTGAATAACAGTTGCCTGATTCATATCTAATAGGCAGGACTTGGAGGTGTAGAAAACTTCCTATTTAAGAAGTAAAAACTCAATGATAAGTAATAACAAGTGAAAATTAATAGACTGGAAAGGTTTAAGTGAGTATGCTTTTTAACTGAAATTGAGAATGATACAAAACCTCTTATTTATGGAAAGATAATTCTGGTTCAAGTGAGAGTTTAAATGATTTTTGTTAAAAGACTAGGATAAACACTGCTATTTTACTTATTTTTAATTTTAAATTTATTTATTTTTAACATTCTTTCTTTTTTTAAAATTGAGTTCTGAATTCTCTTCTTCCCTCAGACCCCTCACCCACCTACTGAAAAGGCAAGCAAAATGCTATCAATTATACATGCGAAAGAATGTCAAACACATTTTCGTAGTAGACATGTTGCCAAAAAAGAAAAAAAAAAGCAGGGAAAATAACATGAAAAAGTATGCTTCAATCTGCACTCAAACTCCATCCGATTTTTTCTCTAAAGGTAGATAGGTGAATCTTAGAGGTAGATCTGGAGGTGGCTCATAAGTCCTTCAGAATTCTCTTGGATCATTGTTTTGATTAAAATCATCCAGTTATTCACAGTTGACCATCATTTAATATTGTTGTTATTGTATACAATGTTCTCCTGGTTCTGCTCACTTCACTTTGCATCAGTTCATATGTCTTTCCAGATTTTTCTGAAACCATCCTGCTCATCGTTGCTTGTAATACAATAATATTCCATCACAATCATATATCACAACTTGTTCAGGCATTCTTCAATTGATGGGCAGCCCCTCAGTTTCCAGTTTTTTGCTACCACAAAAATGGCTGCTATAAATATTTTTTTGTATATATAGGTCCTTTTCCTTTAAAAAAAAGTGTTTGGTATAGAGAACTAGTAGTGGTATTGCTAGGTCAAAGAGTATGTACAGTTTTATAGCCCTTTGGGCATAGTTCCAAATTGCTCTCCAGAATGGTTGGATCAATTTACAACTCCACTAACAGTGCTCTAGTGTCCCAATTTTTTTCACATCCCATACAATACCTGCTATTTTCCTTTTCTGTCATATTGGACAATCTGATAGGAGTGAGGTGGTACCTCAGAGTTATTTTAATTTGCATTTTTCTAATCAATAGTGATTTAGAGCACTTTTCATATGACTATAAATAGTTTAGTTTTTTCTTCTGAAAACTGCTTGCTTATATCCTTTGACCATTTATTAGTTGAGAATGACTGGTATTCTTATAAATTTGACTCAGTTCTCTGTATATTTGAGAAATGCCTCTATCAGAAAAAAATTGCTGTAAATCCACCCATCCCCAGTTTCCTCTTTTCCTTATAAGTTTGGTTTTGTTTTTGCAAAAACTTTTTAATTTATTGTAATCAAAATTATGTATTTTACTTCCCTTGATCCTCTCTATCTCTTATTTGGTCATAAACTCTCCCCTTATCCGTAGATCTGACGGGTAGAATTTTCCATGCTCCCCTAATCTGCTTGTGATATCACCCATTATGTCTAAATCATTTTTCCATTTTGACTTTGTCTTGCTGTATGGTATGAGATGTTGGTCTAGCTCCCACTAAATTTTTTTCCAGTTTTCCTAGCAATTTTTGTCAGATATTGAGTTCTTGTCCCAAAAGCTTGAATCTTTGAGTTTATCAAACCCTAGGTTACTGTGGTAATTTACTACTGTGTATTTTATACTAATCAATTCCATACTAATCTACCATCCTATTTTTTAGCCAGGACCAGATTGTTTTAATTATTACTATTTTGTAATACAGTTTGAGATCTGGTCTAGCTAAACTACCTTCCTTCACATTTTTTTTTCCATTGATTCCTTTGATAGTCTTGCCCTTTTGTTCTTCCAGATGAATTTTGTTATTTTTTTTTCTAGCTCTATAAGAAAATTTTTGGTAGTTTGATTGGTATGGAACTGAATAAGTAAATTAATTTGGGTAGAATTGTCATTTTATTATATTGGCTCAGTCAATCCATGAGCAATTAATGTTTCTCCAATTATTTAGATTATCTTTATTCATGTGAAAAGTGTTTGGTAATTTATATTCTTATAGCTCCTGGGTTTGTCTTAGCAGATAGACTCCCAAGCATTTTATGTTGTCTACAATTATTTTAAATGAAATTTCTCTTTCTATCTCTTCCTGTTGGATTTTATTGGCAATATAAAGAAATACTGATGATTTATGTGGGTTTATTTTATTTCTTGCAACTTTGTTAAAGTTGTTAATTGTTTCAGTTAGTTTTTTAGTTTATTTTTTAGGGGGCTCTAAGTATACCATCATATCATTTACAAAGGGTGATAATTTTATTTCCTTATTCTCTATTCTAAATCCTTCAATTTTTCTTCTCTTATTGCTATAGTTATAATTTCTAGTACAGTATTGAATAATGGTGATGATCATGGGCATCTTTGCTTCACCCCTGATCCTATTGGGAAGGCTTCAAGTTAATCTCCATTAAAGATAATGCTTGCTGATGATTTGAGGTAGATGCTACATACAATTTTAAGACAAGCTCCATTTATTCCTATGCTTTCTAGTGTTTTTAATAGGAGTGTTATATTGTTAAAAGCTTTATCTGTATCTACTGAGATAATCATATATCTGATAGCTGATAGTTTTCCTACTATTGAACTAGTCCTGCATCCCTGGTATAAATCTCACCTGGTCACAGAGTATGATCTATCTGATGTTGTTTTTCGGTCATGTCTAGCTCTTTATGATCATATTTGGGATTTTCTTGTCATAGATACTGGAGTGGTTTGCCATTTCCTTCTCCAACTCATTTTACAGATAAGAAAACTGAGGCAGATAGAGTTAAGTGACTTGGCCAGGGTCATACAGCTAGTAAATGTCTGAGGCCAGATTTGAGCTCAGGAAAATTAGTCTTCTTGACTCTAGGCCTAGCACTCTATCTTCTCTGCCATCTATGTGCCCCATGATCTTTGTGATATATTATTGTAATATCCTAGCCAGATTGTATTTAAAATTTTTGTATCAATATTTATTAGGGAAGTTGGTCTATAGTTTTCTTTCTTTTTTTGTTCCTGGTGTAGGTATCAAAATAAAATTTTGTTATAAAAAGGATTTGGTAGAAATCTTTCTTTGTCTATTTTTCCAAATAGTTTATATAGTACTGGAATTAATTGTTCTTTAAATGTTTGGTAGAATTCACTTGTAAATCCATCTGATCCTTGGGATTTATTTTTTCTTAGAGAGCTTGTTGATGGTTTGTTCAATTTCTTTTTATAAGATAGAATTATGTAAGTATTCTATTTCCTCTTCTGTTAATCTGAACAGTTTATATTTTTGTAAATATTCATCCATTTCATTAGATTATCAGATTTATTGTCGTATAATTGACAAAATAGAGCCTAATAATCCTTTAATTTCATCTTTAGTGCATTCACCCTTTTCACTTTTGATACTGCTAATTTGGTTTTCTTTTCAATCAAATTAATCAATGGCCTTTATATATATATATTTACTACTAGCTCCTATTTTTATTTAGGAGTTCAATGTTTGCTTATTTTTTACTTTCAATTTTATTCATCTCTCTTTTGATTTTCTGGATTTTTAATTTGGTGTTTAATTGGGTTTTTTAATTTTTCTTTTTCTAGTTTTTTAAAATTATATGTCCAATTTATTGATCTGGTCTTTCTCTAACTTATTGACCTAAGCATTTAAAGATATAAAATTTCCCCTAAGTACTGTTTTGGCTGCATCCCACGAATTTTGAAATATTGTCTTATTCTTATCATTCTCTTTAACAAAAGTATTGATTATTTCTATGATTTATTCTTTGACCTACTCATTCTTTAGGATTAATTAACTGTTTCTAATTAATTTTTAATCTATCTTTCCATGGCCCTTGATTGAGTGTTACTTTTATTGCATTATGTTCTGAACAGGATGCACTTAATATTTCTGCTTTTCTGTTTGTGAGGTTTTATGTCCTACTACATGGTCAATTTTTGTGAAGGTGCCTTGTACAGCTGAGAATAAAGCGTACATCTTTCTATTTTCATTTAATTTCCATTAAATATGGTAGACTTCTCCAGAAGTCTATCATATCTAACTTTTCCAAAATTCTATTCATCTCCTTAACTTTTTTTTCTTATTTATTTCATGGTTAGATTTATCTGCTTCTGAGAGGGGAAAGTTGAGGTCCCCCACTAGAGTAATTTTACCATTTCCTCCTATAACTCATTTACTTTTCCTTTAATAATTGAGTGCTATGCCATTTGGTGCATATATGTTTATTATTGTTTTTACTTCATTATTTATGGTACCTTTTAGAAAAAAAAAGTTTCCCTGCTTATCTCTTTTAATTAGGTCTATTTTTACTTTTGTTTTGTCTGAAATCATGAGTGCTACCCCTGTCTTTTTTACCTTAACTAAAGCATAATAGATTCTGCTCCAGCCCCTTCCCCCCCTTTTTGTTCTCCATGTGTGTCTCTCTGTTCCAGATGTGTTTCTTGTATACAATATATTGTTCAATTCTGGTTTCTAATCTATTCTCTCTGTTTTCATTTTTGGTTAAGTTCATCCCATTCCATTCACAGTTACGATTACTAACTCTGCATTTCCCTCTATCTTTGCCCCCCCCACTGTCTCATTCATCTCTTCTCCTCCTCTCTTTCCTTTTATGTTAACTGTTTTGCTTCTGACCACTGACTCCCTTAATTTGCCCTCCCTTATCTACTTTTCCTTCTACTTCCCTGTTGGGTAAGATAGATTTCTATACTCAATTGAGTATGTACTTATTCCCTTTTTGAACCAAATCTGATGAGAATGAGGTTCAAGCATTTCCCACCCCCTCAATTCTCCCTCTGCTGTAAAAGTTCTTCCTTGAGTGCCTCTTTTATGTGAGATAATTTTCCCCATTCTCCTTACTCCCAATACATCCCTTTTTTACCACTGAAATAATAAAAAAAATTATTGTTAACATTCTTTTCCTTTTAAATTTTGAATTTCAAATTCTCTCCCTCCCTCCCAGCCCTTTCACACTCCCTGAGAAGGCAAACAAAATGATATCAATCAATTATACATGTGAAATCATGAAAAATATAGCTCCATATTAGCCATGTCACCAAAAAATGAAAAAAATTATGCTTCGGTTTGCACTCATAGTTCATCAATTCTCTCTCTCTAGAGGTGTATAGCATTTTTTCATCATGGAAATGTCTTGGATTCACTGTATTCATCAGAGTAGCCAAGTCTTTCTCAGTTGATCATTATTACACTATTGCTGTTACTATATACAATGTTTTGGTTCTGCTAACTTCCAATTGCATCAGTTCGTATAGGTTTTGCCATACTTGTTTGTTTTTTTCTGGAACCACCCCCTTTGTCATTCCCCCTCAATTTATTATTTACCTATTTTAAACATTCTTTTCCTTAATTTTTTCTTAGATCATCATAGTCAATGAATACTTGTGCCCTCTGTCTATATATGCTCCTTCTAACTGCCCTAATAATGATAAAATTCTTAGAAGTTATAAGTGTTATCTTCCCATATAGGAATGTAAACAGTTTAACCTTATTGAGTCCCTTATGATTTCTCTTCCAGATTTACCTTTTTATGCTTCTCTTGAGTGTTGTATTTAAAAGTTAAATTTTCTATTCAGCTCTGATCTTTTCATCAGGAATGATTAAAGGTCCTCTATTTCATTAAATATCCATTTTTCCCTCAAAGAATTATACTCAGTTTTTCTAGGTAGATTATTCTTGGTTATAATCCTAGCTCCTTTGCCTTCTGGAATATCATATTCCAAGACCTCCAGTCCTTTAATGGGGGAAGCTGCTAAATCTTGTGTGATCCTGACTGTAGCTTCACTGTATTTGAATTATTTTTTTTTTGTCTCCTTGCAATATTTTCTCTTTGACTTGGAACCTTTGGAATTTGACTATATTATTCCTGGATATTTTCATTTTGGGATAAAAAAGACCACTCTTAATAAAAACTGTATTGCCAAGAATAAATCCCATGGTAGGCAGAAGTTCAGATACAGGTCACTGTGCATTTGTGATATAGCTGAGCTCATTTTGTGCTTAGTTCTACAGTAGGAGTATCACCAAGGGAATGGCTAGCTGCCAGCCATGAATTAAAATTTCCTGGTCTGGATAAATAATAAAGTGTTATGATGGAAAACAGCAATACATCTTGAATTGGTGGACCTGAGTTCACCTGATTATTAACTGATTAATCAGACTTAATGATCTCTAAGATCCCTTTCTAGCTCCAAATCTTCTGTACTTACATTTTAGGGGTGCTAAAATTATTTGAAGATATGCTTACAGAACCATCCTCCATGACTTATGAATTTTGGCAAATGATATAAAGGATGGAAGACAGTCACAATTTCAAAAAAGTGAAAAAAAAGTTGATATATGAAACCAAAAATAGTTTAATGTTGATTCCTGGCAAATTCTCAAATGCATTTTCTTCACTTAATAGTATTTTATTTTTTCCAATTACATGCAAAGATAGTTGTCAACATTCACTTTTACAAAATTATGATTTTCAAATTTTTTCTCACTCCCTCACCTCTCCCCTCCCCAAGACAACATGCAGTTTGATATAGTCTACACATATTAAATCATATTAAATATATTTCCACATTAGTCATGTTGTGAAAGAAGAATCAGAACAAAAGGGGAAAACCATGAGAAAGAAAAAGCAGAAAAAAAGAGAGAGAAAATATTATGCCTCAATTTGCATTCAGATGCCATAGTTATTTCTCTGGATGTGGATAGCATTTTTTCCATCATGAATCTTTCAGAATTGTCTTAGATCATTGCATTGCTGAGAAGAACTGTCTATCAAAGTTGGTCATCACACAGTGTTGCTGTTACTGTGTATAATGTTCTCCTGATTCTGCTTACTTCACTCAGCATCAGTTCATCTTAGTCTTTCCAGGTTTTTCTGAAATCTGTCTGCTCATCATTTCTTATAGAACAATAGTATTCCATTACATTCATATACCACAACTTGTTCAGCCATTCCCCAATTGACGGGCATCCCCTTAATTTCCAATTCTTTGCCAACACAAAAAGAACTGCTATAAATATTTTTGTACATGTGGGTCCTTTTCCCTTTTTAGGATCTCTTTGGGATACAGACCTAGCAGTGGTATTGCTGGATCAAAGTATATGCACAGATTTATAGTTCTTTGGGCATAGTTCCAAATTGCTCTCCAGAATGATTGGATTACTTCACAACTCCACCTGCAATGCATTAATGTTCCAATTTTCCCACATCTTCTCCAACATTTATCATTTTCCTTTTTTGTCATATTAGCCAATATAATAGATATGAGGTGGTACCTCAGAGTGTTTTAATTTGCATTTCTCTAATCAATAGTGATTTAGAGCATTTTGAAATGCATTTTATTTTTAATTTTTTTTTCAGCCCAAGACAAGGTTTATTAGAACATCCATCATATTGAGCAAACTCTTAAGGAAACTGAACATCAGTAAGCTATTGGCTAGATTATAAGAATCTGAGCATCTTAATAGAGACAAGATGGATCTAATATACAGAAAGACTATGGGAAGGATCTAGGAGTGGCCAAGTAGTCTGAGGTAATAGAACTCCAGGGACCTGGACAAAGTGGCCAAGGGAGCATGGATTTAGGGTGGGAAATGGCCTGGGGCCATAAGGGGGTAAGACAATTGAGGCCTAGGCTAGGTTAACAGAATTAGGAGATTGGGTGCAACCACATTGAAAGGCCAGGTGAGGGGATTATAGCCTCAGGCAAAATCCAGAGATTTGGGCATGTGGGAAAGTCTAGGGTTTTTCTTTTTTTGGGTCTAGATCCCATCCTCATCATTCCCCCCTCAAACAAATGGGACCCAAATTCTTTTGGGGTAAGGGGCAAAGGTCTCGGCTTCTAAAACTGCTTCCTGCTGGCAAGGGATGCAGAGCTGTCCCTCCCTCAAGGGAGTCCCAAGAGGTTGACTGGAACCAAGTACAGGCTGCATCCAGGGAACGATGGAGGGACATTGGCTGGTACCCACTGTTTGCTATCAATTGTAGGTGAATGGCCTGTAGTCTAGAAGACACCAATCTGACAGAAAAGACTGCAGGGCCCAGATAGGACAAGATAAAACATCCTTTGCTCTGTTTGGATTAAGATAATTCAGTTTTCCAACTATGCAGTATCAAACCCACCTCATAGCCAGACTCAGGAATAGCCAGGTGGGTAACATTCCTTTTCAAAGGAACATCATGGAGAAACTGAGCCAGGAGGATCCCATCTTAGACTGAGGCTAAAATTGTCCTCTCAGCTTTTCCTGATGCTGACTTCCCACCAATATCACATTCTCTGAGTAGCTTGTGGCATTTCCCTCAGATAGTGGATTATTGATTATCGATGGATTATTATGATTCATCAGACAACTTGAAATAAAATCCTATGAGCTTTTACCTCACACAGCAAGTTTCACTAATCACAGCTTAGGAAAAACTTTTCCAAGATTTACATCTCAAACTTAAATTTGTCCTGGTATAAAAGCCAATCATTAGAGATTTCTATACACTTGCAAATTCTCAGCAAACCATAACCCAAACAAGCTTTTTGACTAGTTTACACATTAGAACAATAACCAACAATAGCCAAATTATTTTAGCAGTAACCAAATTATGAAAAGTTGCTTGACATAACTGACACAAAAAGTTCACCAATATGAAACCTGAAACGAACCTATTACCAATCAGGTGACTTCAATTTTGTTAAATGCATTTCCAGATTATTTTACACAGAGAAGCAACATCTCATTAACAGTTAAAGCTACAACAAGTGGGGCCCACATTATAGCTGTTGCCCCTCCTCCCGTCTTCCTTTCCCCAGGTGGGGGAGGGAGAAATCAAAAGTGAAGGGGAAAGGGTGAAACTCTTCTCCTGTGAGAGGGTTTAACAGATATCCTCTTGACTCAAGGGAAGGGAGTGACCAGGTTGTACAGAGGTGTTTAAAAACTACTTAATGATTAATCACAAAACTTCCAGAATCTCCTAAGATGTTTTTAGCTGTTCTAACTTTTCCCTGTAACCTCCATAAACAAAGATTCAGGGGTGTAGAGGGAAGGGAATAAGTAAGCCTCAGGGAACCAAAAAGCAACTGCAGTTTTCCCCAATTCCCTTGCACCAAGAGAATTGACAGAATTGAGCATACACTTCTGGATAGGGTGTCTGTCCTTGTCCTCTATGCTGTGAAAGGTGTACCCAGGTCCATGGCCTCGAACTGACCCAGTGGATTGAGAGCCTGAGAGTGTCAGGCCAAGTGTAAGACAGCCTCATAACTGTCTGCCTGAAAACACCTCCAAGTCTTGATGCTTGGAGAGTGACCCCAACTGCAGAGCAAGAAAGGGGGAGGGAGGAGGCTTACATATCTTCCAGTGTTGGCTGGAGAAGAACTTGGGGTTAGGCAGTTTCCCTATATGGGCCACCAAAATGTTGATGTTTAGGGGTTCAGGGGTGCTGGGACCCCAAAATCACAACAGGTGGGTCTTGCCTGAAAGAATTCAACCCAAGCCTTCTTTCAGCCAAAGACAAGGTTTATTAGAACATCCACCATATTGAGTAGACTCTTAAGGAGTCTGAACATTAGTAAGCTATTGGCTAGATTGTAAGAATCTGAGCCTGAAATGCATTTTAAAGGGTCAATTTAAAGTCCTTAAAAAAGGAGGAGGTTATTGTGGAAAGCCAACATGAGAAGTTCATGCCATACTTTCTTTCTTCCTTCCTTCCTTCCTTCCTTTTTTCCTTCCTTCCTT
>NW_020955033.1:10561380-10580798 GCF_900497805.2 Vombatus ursinus
CTTCCTTCCTTCCTTCCTTCCTTCCTTCCTTCCTTTCTTTCTTTCATAGAGTTTCTAGACTATTAGATCTGGTGGATTGATTCCATAGTCCTAGTGTATTTGCATTTTAGCAAGAAATTTGACAATGACTCTTAACAATATCCTAGTGAAAAAAAAAATAAAACAATATGAGCTACATAACAGTACAATAAATAGTGTTCTGTTCAATGCATTAATGTCGAGCTAAAGGAAAACACAAAGTAGAATATTCCGGAGAACTTCTGTTCTTGTCCTTGGTCATAATCTATTCAACAGTTTTGTCAATGACTTTTTGAAGGCATGGACAGAATGTTTTTCCAATCTGCTGATGACACAAAGCTAAGAGGAATAGTTAATATATTGGATGGCAGAAGCAGGATCTCAAAAGATCTTGGTAGATTGAAACAGTAGGCTAAAGCCAATAAGACAGAAGATAAATATAAATCCCAGAACTTTAGTTTAAAAAAATCAACTATACAAGTCCATGGTGGTAGAAATATGACTAAATAATAGTTCACATGCAAAAAGAAGTGCCCAGGAGTTCTAGTAGTCTTCAAGTTTCATATAATTTAACAAAGTAAAGTGGAGACCAAAAGTGTCAATGGTGTCTTATGCTGAACTGATAAAATTTTAGTGTTCAGATTGAGTCAGGTTATGGGGCCACCATACTCCAGTCTCATCACATCTGTAACATGGTGTCCTGTTCTGATTATTGCATTTTAGAAGGTATATTGACAACTTGGCTTGTTTTCACATGAAAACAACCACAATGGTGAAGGGACTTCAAACCTTGCCATAAGGCATGAAACCAGAAGTATTTAGCCTAAAGAATGAAAGTTGTAGTTGAATGTTAGTGGGGAAGGAGCAGGGAAGAATTATCAGTTTGCAGATATTTGAAGGTGTTCATATGAAAGAAGGATTAGACTAAATCTGGTATTCTTGTTATGCAGGCCTTTGTACTGCCCATTCCCCTAGCCAAGAATGCATTCACTCCTTATCTCTGCTTCATAGAATTCTCTCACTTCCTTCAAGACATAACTTAAGCATCACCTTCTCTGTGAAGACTTCCTAATCCCTGTACTGCTAGTGCCCTCCTGCCCTCACTACCTTGTGTTTACTTGTATATATTCTCTTTAAGTTTACTATGTATATGTACTTGTTATCTCATCCATTATAATGTAAGTTCCTAGCAAGTGGTTATTATTTTATTCTTTTTATATGTCCCTCTAGCATCTGGAATAGAGTCTGGCACATAGTAGGCACTCAATAACTGATTGTTGGTTGATTGTTGAGTATGGTTCAATAGACTAGGTTCATTGGGAGGAAGTTACGAAATGGTGGATTCCAACTTAATATAATGAAAATACATGTGAACAAAGACATCCAAAAGGTTAACGGTCTGCATCAGGCTCACTCCTGACTTTCAAGCACATCCATATTCTATTCATTTGGCAATTCAGTATATACCACCCTGTATCATTTATTTTTTGTTGTCATTTACTGTTATGTAACTTTTTGTGTATTTTTGCCTTACTTCCATGATGAAACTGTAAGAGTCTTGTAAAGGACGACTTAGATATCTTCCTGTATCTCCTTATGACTAGATCAAGGCCTTATAAAGAGTAGGCTCACAGTAAATATGTCTTTATTGATTAGATGCCTGAGAATTGAAGTATGGCCACATTTAGGGTAGACAGAAAAATCACTTAAATAGAAGTTGAATAATACTTTCCTAAAATGTGAAATTGCTGCAAAAATACAGAAGACAAGCCAACAAGTGAAGTGGGTCCACTTGGTATTTAGTCCTTGGGAATAGAATGAGTGGAAATGGGGTGTTCTTTTTAAATAAAGTTATTATTTAGCTCTTGACATAAAATGATTTTGTCATAAACAATGGCACAATGTTTAGAAATATAATGGTAGGTATAACCAAAGAACACTTTTTACATTTACATAAAGGAGAAAAAGACAATATTATTGAGGAAGTAGCATTTCTGAAAACAGAAAGGCATAACAGTATTAACACTGTAACTAAAATTCAAGGACAGCTCTTGCTTGCACCAAAAATGGTTAATGATTGCAAAAATGTTCTTTTTGTTTCAACCCTCGATTCAAAATAGAATGTTAGTTTAAATCATGTTCAAAGATTTGATCAGAGTTGTTTGCTATAAAGTATTGACTTAGCTTGTTTTTCTGAATATGAAATATTACTTGTGAATTTTAAGCACATTTGTGAACTACAACAATATTATAGGTGCCAATAAAATCACTATTGATGCGCAATTTTATAGACCTTCTATTTACCATAGCAGGCAGCCATGTATAAATGTGTATTACATGAGATGCCAAGTCACTTATCTTTCTTAGATTTGAATTGGCCTTTTGGGAAAAGAGATAACTAATCAACAATAAACCTTCTTAGGGTAAACTTTTTCAGATATTTTGGAGTCTGATTTTTTTCCTCTGCAAAACATGCTTTATTGAATAATACTTCCCATTACAGAAGGAGTATGGAAGAGAGAGAGCCCTGGGTTGAAATCAGGAACTTTTGGGTTCTAAACCCACCTGTGATATTTTGAAACTTTGGGCAAGTCACTAACTTCTATGGGCCTCAGGCAATTCTTCATGATTTATCCACTGGATCTTATTAGATGTGGAATTGCTAATATTTGGAGTTCCCAATGGGGTACCTTAATATGTCCATGAATTTCCTTTTATCCTCAAGGTATTTTTTTTTAATTTGGAGAAAATGTGTTTAATAACAATAATACTAGCATTTATCTAGTGCAGGGGTAGGGAACCTGCAGCCTTGAGGCCACATGTGGCCCTTTAGGTCTCCAGTTGCAGCCCTTTGACTGAATCCAAACATCACAGAACAAATCCAGGTTCTGTGATGTTTGGATTCAGTCAAAGGGCCGCACTTGAGGACCTAAAGGGTCACATGTGGCCTTGAGGCCAAAGATTCCCCCTCCCTCACCCCCCTAGTGCCCACTGTGTGCCAGATACTGTGCTAAGCACTTTACAAATATTATCTCCTTTGATCTTTACAACAAACCTGGGAAATAGGTGTTATTATTATTATCCTCATTTTGCAGTTGAGGAAACTGAGGTAGACTGTGGTTAAAGGACTTGTCCAGGGTCCCACAGCTAGTAAGTATCTAAAGCTGAATTTGAATACGTCTTCCTGATTCCAGGTCCAATGCTATATCATTGCACCTTCTAGTTGCCTTTTATTTTATTTTTATTTTTATTTTTTTGCCTTTTGGTGAGGCAATCAGGGTTAAGTGACTTGCCCAGGGTCACACAGCTAGTAAGTGTCATGCATCTGAGGCTGAATTTGAACTTGGGTCCTCCTGACTCCAAGGCCAGAGCTTATCCACTGTGCCACCTAGTTGCCCCAGCTGACTTTTTTTTGATATTTTAAAATACTTTCCTATAAGGAATAAATCAGTTAGTTATATTTCTTCCAAATTCAGTGGGTGTGAAGAAGGTATTGATCACATTCCATTCATCCTTATGTTTGTTCTCTCTGTATATAGACAAGGTGTTGAGCACTGTGTTTTAATTAGTAATTTATAGATAAGAAAGCAATCATGCTTGGAAGATGGAGATATTCATGTAAAATTTGTCGCAGAGGCAAATTTAGACTTTTGAAGCTTCATAGCTGCCTATCTCATGCTTTGGCAGTGATTCATGCTCCCTTCTTGAATCTCATCAACTCAGTTCAACTAATATCATCATCATCATCATCATCGTCGTCGTCATCATCATGATCATCATCATCGTCATCATCATCATCAACCACATTTATTAAGTGTTTATTTTGTGCCTGGCACTATGCTACACATTGAAAATACAAAGAAAACCCATCAGAAGGATTAGGGAGTTTCTTTGTCTTTCTAGAATCCTTTTTTAACTTTATGGCATTTTGGTAAGATTACATGATATGAGTTGTCTTTACAGTTAGACCAAAAACAAACAAATGAACAACGTTTCCTTCCTTGAGCAAAGATTGTACTTTCCAAGGACAGTAGAATGCAGAATTCATTCTTTCATTCTTCCACTCTCAAATTATGTCACCTTTATTTGGGAGCACTTTTGTGCCAACTTTGAGATACTTGACCTCTAACAACAACCATATACTGCTTTTAAAGGTTCAGGGGTCTGTGGGTCACAGCACAGGACACCAAGATTTTGGATGTATGGAGGCAGAATATGCTGAACACATCAGTTTCATGTTATCCATTTGTCACACAGCTAGTGAGTATCTAGTGTCTGAGTCACATTTGAATTCAGGTCCTCCTGACTCCAAGGCCAGAGCTCTATCCACTGAGCCACCTAGCTGTACCCTCCATTTAGGTTTTATGAAAATGCTTTTCCACCTATCTACCTTATCCCTCTCCAACAGTCAATTTAAGACTCCTTAAAATTTATAGTTCCTATAATTCAGTTCCATTTTCTAATCAGGTTTGAGAACTCTAAAATAATTGGAGAAATCATGAAAAATTAAGAGCAGGTGCTGATAAGCTAAGAATTAGGAATGAGGAAATTCTAGTTTCTAATTTAATAAAATGAAAGTTTCACTCTTGAGAGTTGTTTCAGTAACTCCTGAGAGTGATCAAATTATGTGAATTAAATAAATTAATGCTTTGCCATTAAAGAGTTTTGCACTAAAAGGGAAATTGAAAGTATATATTCCTGATTTAACATTCTCATTTAAACTGGACATGGAAGTCTAGAAATTCAAAGAGATAGTATTTTGATTGTTTTACTTTGAGCAAAAACAGTAATCCTATAGCTACTTCCACATCAATCTTGTAAGAAGGTTTTAGCCCAAAACAATTGCAAATGATTATGAAAAGCAGCTTTTTTGTGAAAAACTAAATATATTTCCCTTCATTTTATCCCACCCTCCATTTATTCTATTCTCTCTTTTGACCCTGTCCCTCCTTAGAAGTGTTTGCTTCTGATTACCCCCTCCCCTAATCTGCCCTCCCCTCTATCATCCTCCCACTCTCTTGTCCCCTCCCCCCCATTTTCCTGTAGGGTAAGATAGATTTCCATACCCAGTTGAGTGTATATGTTATTCTCTCCTTAAGCCAAATTTGATGAGAATAAGATTCACTCATTCCCTTTCCCCTCCATTGTAAAAGCCTTTTCTTGTCTGTTTTATGTGAGACAATTTAGCCCATTCTACCTCTCCCTTTCTCCTTCTCCCAGTATAATCCTCTCTTACCCCTTAATTTTATTCTCCAGATATCATCCCTTCATCTTCAACTCACCCTGTGCCCTCTATCTATCTATCTATCTATCTATCTATCTATCTATCTATCTATCTATCCATCTATCCATCTATCTATATACATACACATAATTTTTTCCCTCCAACTACTCTAATACTGACAAAGGACTCGTGAGTTACAAATATCATCTTGCCATGCAGGAATGTAAACAGTTCAACCTTAATAAGTCTCTTATGATTTCTCTTTCATGTTTACCTCTTCATGTTTCTCTTGAGTCTTATATCTGAAAGTCAAATTTTCTATTTAGCTCTGGTCTGTTCATCAAGAATGCTTGAAAGTCCTCTATTTCACTGAATGCACATTTTTTTCCCTTGAAGGATTATGCTCAGTTTTGCTGGGTAGGTGATTCTAGGTTGTAATCCTATCTCCTTTGCCCTCTGGAATATTATATTCCAAGCCCTGCAGTCCCTTAATGTAGAAGCTGCTAAATCTTGTGTTATCCTGATTGTGCTTCCACAATACTTTTTTCTTTCTGGCTGCTTGCAATATTTTCTCCTTGACCTGGAAACTCTGGAATTTGGCTACAATATTCCTAGGAGTTTTCCTTTGAGGATTTCTTTCAGGAGGTGATCAGTGGATTCTTTCAATTTCTATTTTGCCCTCTGGTTCTAAAATATCGGGGCCATTGAAAAGCAGCTTTTTTTTTTGATCTATTTAAAGCTGACTATCTCTCGTTACTTTATTGGATGTATATGATACATAAGCTTTTTTTAAAAAATTTATTTTGATTTATCAATAATCACTTTCAGATGCTTTTGAGTTTAAAATTTTTCTTCCCCCTTCCTCCCCACCACCCTTGCCAAGAACGTACACAATCTGATATAGGCTATACATTTACATTCCTATTAAACACATTTTCACATTAGTGATGTTGTAAGTAAAAATTAAAACCAATAGGAGGAACCATCAGAAAGAGGAAACAAAACTCAACAGAAGAGAAAAAAATAGCAATTCAACTTCCATAGTTCTTTCTTTGGACGTGGATAGCATTTTCCATCACGAGGACTCTGGAGATGTCTTAGATCCTGGTATTGCTGGGAAGGGTTAAGTTTATCAATATTAGTCATTGCACAATGTGGCTGTTATTGTGTATGATGTTCTCTTGGTTCTGCTCACTTCACTCAGCATCAGACCATACAAGTCTTTCCAGGTTTTTCTGAAGTCAGCCTGTTCATCATTTCTTATAGCACAATAGTATTCCATCACATTCCTGTACCACAACTTGCTCAGTCATTCCCCAATTGATGGGCATCCTCTCAATTTCCAATTCTTTGTCACCACAAAAAGAGCTGCTATGAATATTTTTGTACGTGTGGGTCCTTTTCCCATTTGTATGATCTCTTTGGGATATAGCCCCAGAAGTGCTATTGCTGGGTCAAAGGGTATGCACATTTTTATAGCTCATTGGTCATAGTTCCAAATTGCTCTCCAAAATGGTTGGATCATTTCACAACTCCACCAACAATGCATTAGTGTTCCAATTTTCCCACATCTTCTCCTACATTTATCATTTTCCTGTTTTGTCATGTTGGCCAATCTGATAGGTGTGATGTGGTACCTCAGAGTTGTTTTGATTTGTATTTCTCTAATCAATAGTGATTTAGAGCATTTTTTCATATGACTATAGATGGCTTTAATTTCTTTATCTGAGAACTGCCTGTTCATATCCTTTGACCATTTATCAACTGGGGAATGACTTGTATTCTTATAAATTTGACTTAATTCTCTATATATTTTAGAAATGAGGCCCTTATCAGAGAGACTGGTTGTTAAAATTCTTTCCCAATTTTCTAAGTTCCTTCTAATCTTAGTTGCACTGACTTTGTGCAAAAACTTTTCAATTTAATATAATCAAAATTATCCATTTTGCTTTTCGTAATGTTCTCTATCTCCTGTTTGGTCATGAATTCTTCTGTTCTCCATAGATCTGATAGGTAAAACTATCCTTGCTCTCCCAGTTTGCTTACAGTATCAGCCTTTATATCTAAATCATGAACCCATTTTGACTTTATTTTGGTATATGGTGTGAGATTTTGGTCTATGCCTAGTTTCTGCCATACTCTTTTCCAGTTTTCCCAGCAGTTTTTTGTCAATGTCCATGTTTATCTTAAGAATAGCTCATAGAAAGGATGCATGTGTATTAGTAGTTTCATTTGTCCTTATGGCTTCAAGAATGACTAGAAAGAGTATCTGCCCCACTGGGGACCCAACTGGAACTAGTCTTTTCTCTCTCTCTCTCTCTCTCTCTCTCTCTCTTTCTCTCTCTCTCTCTCTCTCTCTCTCTTTCTCTCTCCCTACTTCTCTCTCTCTTTCTACCCCCCCCTCTTTCCCTTCCCTCTGCCCACATAGAGCATCATACCTTTACCTGCCCATACTCTGCCCAAGAAATATAAATTTTGATCACTGAGACTTTTTTTTTTTCCTCAAGGACCACTCTTTAAACCCAAATCACTCTGGCTCTCATTGATTGGCCAACAGTAGATCCTGGGCCAAGCCTCGCTTGGTCATTGTTTGCACCCTGATTGGTTTAAAGTGAATGTAAATAACAGCTGTTTCCATTTTGGTCAGAAACCCTGAGAGTCTTCCCCTCCCAGATTGATTTTTTTTTTCTTGTCTGGGTAGAGAGCCCATTCTCTGCCTCATTTTTCACCTAGCCTTATCACTGAATGGATGCTGCCTCAGTCAAACTGGGACCTGTTAAAGACCTTAACTTAAAAAGGCCAAGGTCTCCCACTGCATCCAGGGCCATCTCCAGTTGTCCTGTGAAGCTGGTGACTTTGCATAGCCCTCTGTCTCGGCATCACCTCCCTGACATCATGATCCTCTTCAGGAACAGACAAACAACAACAAAACAACTAGATTGCTAGGTTGTTTATTTCTTCTTCCTTCACTGTTATATAGTTATGGTTTTCTAAACTTTATCCAAAGCTCTATACTAACTTGAAAAAAATGATGATGTTTGTCCTTTATACACAATTCATAGAAATATATTATTTCTACACATCTCCTACTCACCCGGTAGGGTTCTGTGTGTCCTCTTCTTTGTTAATAGAATATTGGGCAAAATTAATAATCATGACATTAACTATATGTAGAGTACTCCATATAATATAAGTGACATGGCTCTTATTTTTTAATTGTTAATGAACAAAAGAGTATAATGCAAAGTCCTAGAAAAATAAGTTAAAGGATATATGTCATGTAGTCAGTGGGCACCATTCTTCAGAAAGTCTCCTTTGTGGTATGTCCAAAGGACTCTTGACTGTATAATGCCATTAATGTATGTATGTCATCATGATGTATATGATTGAAACAAATGGCTATTCCTCTCATCTCCCACTTATTTAGTTTCTGGATTTTGGAAAGTTTCCTGACATATTTTAGATCCTCACAAAAATCCAGAAAAGATGTGTTTCACTGACTCTAGTATAGAAAAACCAGTTCACAAGTGGCTAAAGAAAACTACTAAATTAATCACATTTAGTTATTTCTTTAAAGTCTAAGCAAAATTGGATAATAGCAGTGATTAGATCTCTAAGAATTAGACAACCAATTTGTATAATTTAATTTTTAAAAAGAATCAATACTCTTTAATTGCAAGGAAATTTAGAGATTCTGATGAGTTTTACCAAAGAACACCATAGTTAGTAATGTAAAGGGTTTAACTAGCTATTACAAAGTATACTAAAAGTAAACTTCCTTTAAAATAAACTTAAAGCCTACTTCTTTTAAGGTACTGTGTTTTTATTTTTTCAATTGAACCAATCCTTTTCATTTTTAACCAAATCTCCTACTAAATAAAATGACAAAGTGGATTCATTGCTTCTACACTCTCAGTTGATATTCCCATTTTTGATATTATTCAGTCCTATATATCTGTCGACTTTTGCCTGTAAGTGTGAGCAAAATATTGTAGATGTCATTCTGTACTTTTTTTTTCTCCAAGAAATATTGAATTTATCCCCCACAAATGAATAAGCCAATCACATTACTTGGGCTTCAGCAAAGTATTACAAGAAAACTTAAAGGTATGCTTACATAGGTTTTATTTCTATGAATATTAGGATATTTGACTTCCTTCAAAAAAACTACAAGAGTATCTAGTATTTTTATAATTCCTTAAGGTTTACAAAACACTTAGCAAATCTTACATTGTTTTATGCTCACACCAAACCTGGGAGGCAGGTACTATTATAATTATCCCCATTTTACAGATGAGGAAATTAAAGTAGACAGAAGTCAAATGATTTGCCTAGGGTCGCACAGCTGGTAAGTATTTGAGGCAAGATTTGAATGCAGGTCTTTCTGACTTTAGGTCCAGCACTTCATATAGAGGATCATAGGTGTAGAGCTGGAAGTGGCTTTAGAGATCATCTAATATAAGACCCCCATTTTATAGATGAGAAAACTGAGTCCCAGAGAAGAAATGTGATTTACTCAGTGGCACACAGATAGGTAAGTGACAGAGGCAGGCTTTAAACCTTAGTCATCTGATTCTTATGAGGGTTCTTTCCATTGTACCATATTATTTCCAAGCTTTGGAAAAATAATAGTTTATTAGATGCTTCATAATCAAAAACCAACTTGCCCACTTGCCCCTAAGTTACCAGGAAAAAACAAATGTAAAAACTTGTATCCAATGCATAGTCACCCTCATAATTTGAAATAGTACATAAAAGTTCTCAAATGAGATTTCTGAATGGAGGTTGTATGTCCAAGGTTTTTTCTTGGTACAAGAGTGAATGTAGAGGGGAGAAGTAACCTGTGTGTCTTGTGGAGGTATAATGTCTGTATAGCATCAAATGCATGATGACAATAAAATTAAGAGTATTTGGAGATAAGAATGTTCACGATAATCCTTTGTTCATTTTTTTTAGTCCTTATTCTTCCTCATTCCTTTTCCCTTAGAAATGCAGCAGATAAGAGAATTAAATATAGCTTCAGGTCCTTTTAGTTCCCTCCACTCCTACTTAAACAAATAAACCTTACTTTTCCTTCCTGCTTAATTTTCTTTGGACCTAATAGACCTCAAAGATTTTTCTTGCTTAATGAAAAAGTTGGTAGGAACACTGTTTAAGAAATGGCAGCATGTTGGTTCTGTCCTTTAAACTGTACTTGGTTTATTTGATAACAGGAATATATTATAATGATTAATGTCTGCCTGCTTGTCTCTCGCTATATATATACATATGTATATATGTTATAAATATGCAACTGAATTGGACAAGTTACAGCACAGAGAATAAAATCTATTATATTGATACATTTATGACAGGGTTCCTGATTCAATATAGTTTATAGTTCATGCAGGTGTAGGATGAGAAAAGATAGGAGATAATTATAAAGGTGAGCATTGAAATGATAAAGAAGAAAAGTTTAGTATAGGAAAAACACTTTATCCATTGTGGGAAACAATTAATTTCCTTGTGCTTTTAATGCAAAGAAGATCCCCTAATCTACAACTTTCAGTCCACATTGCTGTTAGCAATGATATTTTGCCATGATACAAACTTTGATCTGCAGCCTGTTTGGATTTCCACTTTTCTTCCAAGTAAAAGTTGCCCAGAGGCCACCTTCTCCATTTTTCTTAAATTGAATCCATTAGTTCACATTTTGTTTGAGTTGCAGCTATGTCTAAAGCAGAATCTAAGGTATGGGTCATCAATAAGTGACTCAATAAATGGCATCCATCCTTCTCAGTGAATAGGAGGAACCTTCAATTCAGAAAAAAAAAAGTGAGGCTATGCTAAATATTTTATATTTTGTACTTCCATAGTTTTAAAAATTGTTAATTGAGAAACAAATGGTTTCTCACACACCAAGTTTTAAGATTTTGAATTGCTTCTACTTTATTGTAGTATTTCAAGCCTATATTATTTGCTATTTCTGTTTAATTTAAATATTCTCAAATTTAGGGGTGGTTAGTTCATTGCTTTTGCATATATGTACTTATGTCATTTCATTTGCTGACATGTAATTGACCTTCTTCTACAATAATTTGAAATTGACATATTTTCCATCCACATGCCTGTCTTCATTTTGATATGTAAAAATATGTTGGATATTTGAGTTAAATTGAATTAATCAGTGCCATTTTGAAAGTCACATAATCTTTCCTTTGATAGCTGTGACACATTCTGTAGACAAACAGATTAAACCTGCCTGTTAGAAAGTGTGCACATTTTAAATGATGCACAGGATAAAATTATAAGGTAGAGATACTCTAGCTTATTTAAAATTTGCAAAGGAAAACTTAATTTTCAGTTTTTACCCTTTAGCTATTTGATGACTTTTCAGGCTAAGAAGCATTGGTAATCTTCCTTTGATATTGGGGAAAAACCTGGATGTTATGTACTATGCAACAGAATCAGGATAATCATGTAATTTTTTTTGTTTGTTTTAATCACAGCGTCTGAGACATAGAAGGAACGTTAGAGGTTATGTAGTTGAACTAATACTTGAATGGGAATTTTTATTCAATATTCACCCCATCACCTCACCCCAACATAAGCAAAATGGTAATATATTCTTTGTTTAGGGACTTGTAGTAAGAAAGAACCCACTACACTGTGAGAAAGCTCATCTACTTTTGGACAACTATAATTATTTAAAGCATTTCCTAATAAAAAGCTTAAGTCTGGTTGTATAACTTCTACCACTTGTTCCCTCTGGGGTCAAGCAGAACAAATCTATTCCCTCTTCAAATAACCCATCCCAAGTATTTGAAAACAACTATCATAATATCCTAAAATCTTCTCCAGGTCCTGTTCAAGTTCTTTCAATAAACCCTCCTATGATATGACTTCTAATCCTCTGACAATCTTAATGAGCTTTTTTGGAAATACATGCTTCCTTTTGCCAATGTTCTTCCTAAAATGTGGCACCTTGAGTTGAACATGATGACACGTGATCTGACCAGGGCACCACACGACAGGACTTTCTCTTCCCTCATTTTGGACAAATGTCTTTATTAACATGGCTTGAGATTTCACTGTACCATTGAACTTGCCTTGTTTGCCAAGTTGTACAGATTTGTCAGAGTTTGTCACTAGCTGGCATAGTCTTCCATGATAATTTCTATGCCAAGATGAGGACTTAATAGAGGACCTCATGGTTGTTTGAATGTCTATTATAAGAGGACTTATCTGGTTTACTTAGGAAACACTCATTTCTTAAGATTGGCCACATAGTGATTTGTTTTTTCTTAACTCAATAATAATAGGTTATGATCCTTATTGGCAGAAAGATTACTTAGAAAACGTTAAAATCCTTGAAATTTCAAAATATTTCATTATTTTTTGGCTGAAACTTCAGGATCTTTGGCATGTAAACATCGCAGTCAACTTAATCTCAATTCTTGATTTGGATAATTGATATTTTGAACCTAAACTATTAGAACCTCTCTTTAATTTCATAATATTAAGTTTAGCCCATTATTCCAGGTTGTTGAAATCTTTTTTCATACTATTTTCCAATGTGTTAACTTTCTTTCTCAACTTTGAAAACTCTACCATCTAAGCCTTCAATGAAATCATTTCATTGATTACCCTGTCGAAAAGCAAAGAGACAATGCAAAAACATCAATTTCTTTATTGATCCACCAGAGATCTTCTTCTAGGCTGATATCATTAATTGTAAGACTTAATCATTCTAGTCAGTTACAAATTCACCTAGTTATGGCACCATCTAGCCAGCATCTCTCCTTCTTGCCCATAAAGATTGCTTTAGAGAATTTGTCAACTGTTTTGTTGAAATCCAGGTGCTTTTAGATTATTATCTTAATAGTAATTATCATTACTTGTAAATTTTACAAGTTATCATTTTAATAGTAATAATAATCATTAACATTTATATAGCATTTTAAGATGTACAAAGTGCTTTAAAAAGGTTAGCTCATTTGTTCTTTTATTTGATTAATGTTTGCTAAATATAAAAACTAGACAATTAATTCGTGCATGATAGTCCACCTTAAAAATGACCTATGAGATAATTAAGGATAAAAAAGTCAGTGCCTGTTTTAAAAATTAATAATAATATAAAATACAATGATACAAGTAATAAAAATTATATCTACATCCTCCTAAAAGAAAGGGAGTTATAAAAATCTCTTCACAGTTAATAAATAGTGCCCTAGTATAAATAAAATTTTAAAATATGGATATGCACTTATATATTCCCTCCCTAGACTATATCCTCCTCTATTATGTTCAATGAATATATTATACATGTGAATTCATGTACATTCATATATGCATGCACATGTATTCATGCATAGGTTACATATAGACAAGTGTATATATACTATACTACACGTGTGTGACTATATATGCATATGTAAATATATTCATTTCTTGTACTGTCTCTCTCTATAACATGCTCAATGAATATATTACATGTTTGAGTATATGCACATATATCTATACATTCATATATAGTTGCGCATTTTTTCAATTATATATGCATGGCTATGCATGTATTTGTGTGTGTGCATGTATACATATACATGCATATGTAAACATATATACTCTCTGTACTATCTCATTCTATGATTTGCTCAATGAATATTGTATGTATGTATATGTGTATGTATGTTTATATGTCTATATGTTCTATAGGAAGCTATTTCCAAAGCTTCTTAATTCTAGTACCTTCCAACTCTTGATTATTTCCTATTTATTCTATAGATAGCTTGTTTGCACATAGTTGTTTATATGTTATCTCTTTCATTAGACTGTGAACTCTTTGAAGGCAGGGACTATTTTTTGCCTTTCTTTGTATTTCTGGTGCTTAGCACAGTGCCTAGGGTGGGGAACCTACAGCCTTGAGGCCACATGTGGCCTTCTAGGTCCTTCAGTGTGGCCTTTTGACTGTGTCCAAGTTTTACAGAACAAATCTTTTTATTAAGGGGATGTGTTCTGTAAAGTTTAGATTCAGTCAAAGGCCTGCACCTAAGGACCTAGAGGGCCACAAGTGGCCTTGAGGCCGCAGGTTCCACACCCCTGGCCTAGAGCACAGTCAATGTCTGAGAAATGTTTATTGACTGATTGACTGGTCCTTGGAAAACGGTTTTTGGCTTATTTGGCATGAATATCCATAAATTAATTCTCTAGGTTAAACAGTATTCTTATCATTCTGCAACTTCTCTCATATTGAGTATTTACATATTTTATTATCTTTATCAATTTGCTGGGTATAAGGTAAAACCTCGAAGATGTTTTCATTTGTTCTTCTCTTATTAGTGATTTACAGTTATATTTATTTTTGTTAATGATTTGCAATTCTTTTAAAAATATGTTGTTCATAACTTTTGACCATGTATCTTTTGGGGAAGCCATTACCTCCACATAGGACCTCCAGAATTTATTCTCCATAAATAGTATCCCTTTGGGAAATTCATTCATTCATCTTTGAAACTCCACCCTGGGGCCCAGTCATCTTTATTGATGAGTAAGTATGTGCAAATTTATCTAGCCTTCCTATCTAACTGGCCTCACACCCCAAGGCAGTCCTGGGAGTCTTCACACTCACATTCCATCCAGCCATCCACCTAGGTAATTTTTTTCATTTTCTTGCTACTGTGCACATCTCCCTCACCTTTACCATCTTATTCAAATACACAGGCACAACTCTTGTTCTAAGAATAGTGGACATCAGGGAAGCTAGGTGGTGCAGTGGATAGAGCACCAGTCCTGGAGTCAGGAGGACCCGAGTTCAAATCCAGCCTCAGACACATAACACTTACTACCTGTGTGACCCTGGACAAGTCATTTAACCCCAATTGCCTCACCCACCCCCCCAAAAAAAGAATGGTGGACGTGCACAATCAGTAACGTTATTATTCAATCATTCAGTCATGTCTGACTCTTCATAATTCCATACTGTCTGTGAAGTTTTCTTGGCAAAGATACTGGAGTGATCTGCCATTTCCTTCTCTGGTGGATTAAGGCCAACATAGGTTAAGTGACTTGCTCAGGGTCATATAGCTAGTAAGTGTCTGAGGTCGAATTTAAAATCAGATTTTCCTGACTCCAAGCCCAGGGCTCTCTCCATTGATCCTTCTAGCTGCCCAACAATCAACTATCCTATGCATCAACTCACCATCTCTGTGACTCCACATACCAAAACTCTCTTCTCTGGCTTCCTCTGTCCTATCATTATTGTCTCACTCTATTAGAATATCAAATGCTAGAAGTCAGGGATTGTCTCACTTTTTTGCATTTGTAACCCTAGCATTTAGCATAGTATTAGGCACATAGTATAATCTGAATAAATGCCTTTTTCTTCTTTTCTTCATTCAAATTATGATTCTTCTGCTAGAAAGTTCATTTTCTAGTTGGAGAGGCAGAACTGAAAAACATTAAACCATTAAAGAACAATTAAGTGCTAAGTGGTGTGAAGCCACAAGCATGATAGGAGTTGGCACAAAACAGTACCATCAGTAAAATTTTAAATTCAAAGGGCAGACGTTTTCAAAAATATATTTCTATGGCAGCATAATTTTATATGGAAAATAAAGTATTATAATTGATAATTTATTGACAAAATCCTTCTCTAGTTTATTGCTGTTTCTTATGAGTTTTTGTTCCATTACAATAAAAAGCAGTTAGAGATCAATTTGCATGTTATTTCACTAGACTATCCAATATCTTATGGAGGTGGCTAGGGTAGCACAATATAAGACCCGTGGTTATTCAGACAAATTATTTTTCTTGAATTTGTTGAGAAGCACAACAATACTATCATCATCACATTCACCATCTTATAACTGTCAATATCATGCTTTGCAAGATTCTAGGTCTTATAGTGAAGGGGTTCTGATGAAGGGTTTGTTACTTTATTCAAGTATAAAACAGGGAAAAGGGGTGTTCAGTAAAATGAGGGAGGGGGGAATTCAATGGCCTCTAAGGTTTCTTCCAGCTCCAAATCTATGATCCTATGATCTTCATTTCCCATTGCAAATTTAACTTTCAACCTGGTAATCTAATCGATATTTAATTCAAATTAACATCATATTAAATATTTCATTCACTCTCCACAACTGGTGAAGAAGAATTAAGAGAAAGGTACAGATTCCTTTTAAATCCCTCCCCCTCTTCTCCTAACTCCATTCTTTCCTATGCATCATTTTTTTCTCCTAAGAACACATCTGCAAGTAGCTCCTAGATAACAAAATGGCAATAATGCCAGCTAGTTCCAGAATTTCTTTCTCTAGGAAGCTCAAACCCCTTGAGATATTAGACTCACAACATTCCTCTGAGGTAATTGAATGATATTATCTCCATTTTCAGATGAGAAAATGGAGACACTGAGAAATGCAATGACTTTATCCAAGACACACAGCAAGTCACTGGTAGAGCCAGGAATAATAATAATTTAAATTTACATGACGCCTTTATTCTGAGGAGTCCAGAACATTTTATATGCGTGATCTCATTTATACTCAAAGTAGCTTTGTGAATTAGCTGAGTAAGGAGTGGGAAGTTCAGCATCTTGCCCAAGGTCATGTAAAATATTTAGGAGGAGAACCAGGTTTAGATTCCATTTCCCTTGACTCCCAATTTTTGCTGTTTCCCAAGAAATTGCCAGGTCCAGTTTCTCCAGTATAGTATATTGCTTTTTAAGTATACAAAGCTGGTTGTTGCATACATTGTACTGTAGATTACTATATGTATTACAGAATCACTGAACCTATGATGAAAATGGAAAGTTATTAGCATCTGAACTTTCTGGATTTTCAAATTAAGGGAAATCTGAATTTACAGTTGATTTTCTAATTTGGTAACTTCTCTGAAATTAGCTAGGTTGATCTTTGGACACTGACATCCTGTGTATTAGGAAGCCTGTACATAAAGCATTTCAAGTTTTGAAGGACCTGCCTACTGGCATAACTTTCAAGAGCCCAGTGTTACCTCCATGAGAAATTATGAGAAATCAGCACAAGTCTTCAGTAGATTTCTTGACATGTTGAGATTGTATTCCATTAAATCACTTTTTTTACATGAATAGTAGTGTAGGGATTTGGACTTGATGATTTATTAGGTGTCTCTGAACTGTAAATCCTATGAACTATCTAACACATTAACATTTGCAAAGTGCTTTACCTATGTGATCTCATTTCATCCTCAGAACAATCCTGACAGTTCTAAGTAGGCTGCATCTTACTACCAACAGTGACTTGCAGAAATATAATGGCATAAAAAAAACATCATCATAGACATGTATGACTGAAAAAATAAATGACCTGGTTATTTAGCAAAAGTGAATTAAGTAAGAGGAAAGGAATAGGCATTTATTAAGCACCTACTATGTGCCAGGCACTGTGCAAATATTATCTTATTTGGACCTCACAACAGTGCTGGTATTATTATCCCTGTTTTACAGATGAGGAACCTAGGATAAATAGAGGTTAAATGACTTGCCTAGGATCACAAAGCTAGTAAGTGTCTGAGGTCAAATTTGAACTCAGATCCTCTTCATTTCAGGGCCAGTGTTCTGATATATGAAGTCCTGTATAATTTGAGGCTTGTCCAAATTGGAGATCTTCTGAAGTCTGGGAGATGTTTTGGAGGAGTCAGATGTTAAGGGTTTACCTAATGTTGAGGATTAGTAGTCTATAAAGGGTAGACTACCATGAGGGTGGTGGCTAACAAATAATTGAAAAGGATGATTATAGGGGTCAACTGGGTAAGAAAGCAAGAGAAGCCAGGATAAATGTGGTTGGCTAACGTAATAGGTATGGGTTAAGGAATTAGAGGAATAATAATAGCAAATAATAGGTTAATCAACCTATGAATGAGGGAGAGAAGTAAAAATTTGTTGGTCGTGCAGAGCTAGATGATGGTGAAGTTTAAATTGTGACCATGATAATGTATAGTTAAAATGGGGGTAAAGTGGAGGTCATAGTGATAAAGGATGTTTAGAAGCCACACATACAAATAAACATTTGGTCAGGGCTAATACATGCTGTTGGGGACAAGAGGATACGGGTACCAATTTGATGTTGTTTTTTTTAAAAACTGCCATAATTTTTGTTATAATATAGTAAAATATAATGAAGTTGAAAGCAGGTAAAACTCACATTTAAATATCCACTATGCAGAGAGTTAGGGTTATTTTTGACAGCAATGTTCTTGACCCACAATAATTAGTTCATAAAACTAGCAACAGTTTTTAGGCCAATACATTTTAGTAAAAAAATATAGTTCTTTGTTGGATATTATTTCTTTACTTTGTCATGTAAGAAAGTAGAACTTTCTGTATGAAGGTGGAGGAGCACTTAAAAATTTAAAGTATCCACCTCCATATATTTATTGTGGGAGAAAAAATGGTGAATAAAACAAAGGGAACATTTAGGTAGATATGATGAGATTCTTCAGTTAGTATTTGACTAGGATATAAGAACTATTTGAGAAATACACTAAGATTTTTCTTTTTTAAAATTACTACATGATGATTTAAAACAAAACAAAACAAAAACATTGTATAATGTTCATTTATAGGGACTGGAATTAGACCTTTGATATCATTGATAAAGAGAACTTCCAAATAAGGAAGCTTCTTATGCCATTACAGTAACTTTTCCTCTCTGAAACTTAAGAGTCTTAGAGTTGCCTAAAGTGATAAAAGGTTACATTATTTGTCCAGGGTTACATAGCTAATTTATGTCAGAAGAAAGACTTGAACTCAGGTCTTCCTGGATCCAAAGCAAGCTGCCTCTCTCCTATAGTGAGTTCACCTATAGTGGAGACAAAACTGGCCTACTGAAGGACTATCCTAGCAGAATACATCTTTAAACAGTTTTTACAAAGTCAGAAAGATTTCAAGTAAAGGCTGGGTAACACAACTTTTCTCTGTTGTCCAAGAATCAATTGAGCTAGTTTTGAAAAGGCTTATCACCAGGTTGCCCATAGATGATAAGTGAAATTTTGGCAAGCATAACTTGCAGATTCTCTCCTGAGTCATGGAAGAATTTGAAAGTTTTTGGAGAATAGAAGTTCCATTAATCTAGAGAAGGGCATATATTGTCCTGATTTGAAAATAAGAGAAGAAGAAGAAGAAGAAGAAGAAGAAGAAGAAGAAGAAGAAGAAGAAGAAGAA
>NW_020955033.1:10580808-10678795 GCF_900497805.2 Vombatus ursinus
AAGAAGAAGAAGAAGAAGAAGAAGAAGAAGAAGAAGAAGAAGAAGAAAAAGATGATGATGATGATAAAGGCTTCAAGGTCATGAGCTTGACTTCAATTTCTAGCAACATTCCCTAACTCATTTTTTTTTGTACCATTCATTTTACTTTACTTTACTTTATTTTGTTTGTTTTTTTAAATTTTTATTAATTTATTTATTTTTAGTTTTCAACATTCACTTCCACAAGATTTTGAGTTCCAAATTTTCTCCCCATCTCGTCCCTCCTCCCACCCCAAGATGGCATGCATTCTGAATACCCCTTCCCCTAATCTGTATTCCCTTCTATCTCTCCCCCCCTTCTCTTATCCCCTGTGCCTTCAAATTTCCTGTAGGGCAGGGTAGATTTCTACACCCCATTTCCTGTATATCTTATTTCCCAGTTGCATGTGAAAACAATTTTTTTAACATTTGTTTTTAAAACTTTGGGTTCCAAATTTTCTCCCTTCCTCTCTCCCCACCCACTCTCATTGAGAAGGCAAGCAACTCGATACAGGTTATATATGTGTAGTCATGCTAAACACTTCCATACTAGTTATGTTGTGATAAAGTAAGTATATTTTCCTTAATCCAATACTGCCCCCACATTAATTCTATTCTCTCTTTTGACTCTGTCCCTCCTTAGAAGTGTTTACTTCTGAATACCCCCTCCCCCAATCTGCCCTCCCCTTTATCATCTCTCTCCTCTCTTGTCCCCTTCCCCCCCTATTTTCCTGTAGGGTAAGATAGATTTCCATACCCAATTGAGTGTGTATATTATTCCCTCCTTAAGCCCAATCTGATGAGAATAAGATTCACTCATTCCCTCTCACCTTCCCCTGTTTCCCCTCCACTGTAAAAGCCTTTTCTTATCGTTTTATGTGAGATAATTTACCCCATTCTACCTCTCCCTTTCTCCTTCTCCCAATATAATCCTCTCTTACCCCTTAATTTTCTTCTCCAAACATCACTCCTTCATCTTCAACTCACCCTGTACATTCTATTTATCTATCTACATATATACATACATATAATTATTTCTCTCCAGCTACTCTAATATTGACAAATGTCTCATGAGTTACAAATATCATCTTTTCATGAAGGAATGTAAACAGTTCAACCTTAATAAGTCCCTTATGATTTCTCTTTCCTGTTTGCCCCTTCATGTTTCACTTGAGTCTTGTATTTGAAAGTCAAATTTTCTATTCAGCTCTGGTCTTTTCATCAAGAATGCTTGAAAGTCCTCTATTTCATTGAATTTCCATTTTTTCCCCTGAAGGATTATACTCAATTTTGCTGGGTAGGTAATTCTTGGTTGTAATTCTATCTCCTTTGCCCTCCAGAATATTATATTCCATGCCCTGTGGTCCTTTAATGTAGAAGCTGCTAAACCTTGTGTTATCCTGATTGTGTTTCTACAATACTTGAATTTTTCTTTCTAGATGCTTGTAATACTTTCCCCTTGACCTGGGAACTCTGGAATTTGACTACCATATTCCTAGGTGTTTTCCTTTGGGGATCTATTTCAGGACATTATTGGTGGATTCTTTCCATTTCGATTTTGCCCTCTGGTTCTAAAATATCAGGTCAGTTTTCCTTGATAATTTCTTGAAAGATGATGTCTAGGCTCTTTTTTTTTTTTTCTTGATCATGGCTTTCATATAGTCCATTAATTTTTAAATTCTCTCTCCTGGATCTATTTTCCAGGTCAGTTGTTTTTCCAATGAGATATTTCACATTGTTTTCTATTCTTTTCATTATTTTTGTTTTGTTTTACAGTGTCCTGATTTCTCATAAAGTCACTAGCTTTCAATTGCTCCATTCTAATTTTTAAGGAAGTATTTTCTTCAGTAAGCTTTTGGACTTCCTTTTCCATTTGGCCAATTTTGATTTTTAAGGCATTCTTCTCATTGGCTTTTTGGACTTCTTTTGGTATTTGGGTTAGGCTATTTTTTCAGGGTGTTATTTTCTTCAGTATTTTTTTGGGTATTCTTTAGCAAGCTGTTGACTTGTTTTTCATGATTTTCTTGTATCACTCTCATTTCTTTCCCCAGTTTTTCCTCTACTTCTCTTACTTGTTTCTTAAAATCCTTTTTGAGCTCTTCCATGACCTGGGACCAATTCATATTTTTCTTGGAGGCTTTGGATGTAGGAGCTTTGACTTCATTGTCTTCTTCTGGTTGTATATTTTGATCTTCTTTGTCACCAAAGAAAGATTCTATGGTCTGACTTTTTTGTGAGGTTTGCTCATGATCCCAGCCAATTATTTGACTTATAAACACTTTGTTAAGGTAGGGGTCTGCTTCCAGTGTGAAGAATGTACCGTCCCAAGCTTTGGGAGTTTTGTGCAGCTGTTTTCAGAGATACTTCTAGGGACCTGTAAATTTTCAGTTCTTCCAAGGTGGTTTAAGGGGCAAGGTGTTTACTCCTTTCCTGGCCTGTGGTCTGGTCTATGAGTGACCACAAGCACTCTTTTCTGCCTTGGAACTGTGAGGAGGATTTCCTCTCCACTACCACTACAAACTCCACCACACCAACACTCCTCCTTGCCCCAGGACAGCCACCCAAACTGTGACCCAGATCTAAGCACAGGCAAAGCAAGAGAATCCTGCACCAGCAGAGAGATCCCTGCAATCACCCTCTCATCAGCCACTCAATTCCCCCTCAGTCTGTGGGCTGGAAACTCCAGAAGCAGTCGCCACCCCAGGGTCAAGCTCAGGGACTGTGGCTGGGACCAAGCTTCTCTCTTACCGCAGTCACAGCATTTTCCTACTTACCTTCTAACTTGTCTTTGGCATTCATGCGTTGAGAAGTATGGAAACCTCCACAGCTGTCCGTGATTCAGTCTTCTGAGGGCTGCTCCAGGTTCACTGAGGCCTGTTTTGCCTGCGTGCCCACGCAGAACTGTGTTCCTCTCCCTGCCCAGTACGATATACCTTACTGATCAACTATCCAGGTTGTCTTGGGCTGAAAATTTGTTTCACTTTGTCTTTTTGTGGGTTCTGCTGCTTTAGAACTTGTTTAGAGATTTTTTTTACAGGTATGTGGAGGGGTTTGTGCTTTTACTCTACCATCTTGGCTCTACCCCTCTATCCTCTAACTCATTTTTAGAAGTACAGTTAGTAAACATCTATAAAATGACAGGAATTGATTGAGGAATTAGAGGAATGATGAGAACAAATATAGGTTTATCATGCATGAGATAATGAGAGGAGTAGAATTTTATAAGTATGAGAGTGACAGATGATAGTGAAGTCTGAGTTGTAAGCATTCTAATATGAAGTGGAGGTGAAGTGGGGGTCATAGCAATAAAGCATGGAAGAGCCATCATGGCTCCATCAAGAACAGGTCATGGCAGATTCATCTTTTTTCTTCCTTTGTCAAACAGGTTTATTAGACTAATACATAAAAGAGATGCTATAGATGTGGATTTCCCGAATATTAGCAAAATATTTGACAAACTCTTTCATGTGTTTCTTAGGGGAAAATATGGAGAAATGTGGGCTAGACAAGACAGATAGAAACATGTATAGGGAGATACAGAAGTGGTTGGCTGTACCCAAAGAAAAGTCATAATGTTTTGATGTCAACTTGGAAGGAGGTCTCCTGGTGGAGGGGGTACACACACCGATGAAACCATTCATCCTTGAAGGACTGAACTATCACAACAAAATAGTAACAAAAAATATTGGACATTGTTTGACCAGTTGCTACAACATACCACTCATATAGAACATGAAAGATGGGTAGGCAAAGTGTTCCTCTCCAGAGAAAGCAAGGAAGCTGTCTCATGCAGTAGTGGATCACCTCTGGTAAACTTTGGGAAGGCCATTGATAAGTCACATGGGTGAGTTGGCATGAATTGGCTACAGTCTGCACCATTGGAGGGAGACCTGAATTGATGAGATCACTGATCCATTTAAGTAGTTCAATATCTTTCTTATAATTTCTATTGGTGGTATTGCTGTTCATCTAATTTCCTGCTTGAAACTTCTATGTTATTTTAGATTCTTCCATCTTATCTATGACCCCTTCTTTCCCCACCTTGCTTCTATGTTATCCTTGGCATTTTAGCTCCAACTCCTCCTCTGCTCTTAGTGACACCAACTACCTAAGTACAAACCATGATTACTATCTGCTTAGACTACTGCAAAAAACCTCCACTTTCTCCCCACTTCAGTCCATCTTTCATACTGATGCCAGGATGACCTTCCATATGGTCAAGTCATGCTAGTGCTTAAGATACTTCAATGGCTACCAAGATTTACTAAGGAAATTTCAAACTCCTTCACCTAGAATTAAAGGTCTCCATAATGTGGCCTTCCTATTCTAAAATTAGCTCAGACTACTTTATTCCATGTCATCTATGCTCTAGACAAGCTGGACTAATTGGTTTCCTCTCAGCTGGTAGGCACTTTCCTGTATTTTTGCCCATACTCTGTGTCTATAATGCCCTCCTCCACCAATACTGGAATATTCTCTGCCCACTCAGTTGCAACCCACCTTTTAAAGCCTAACTCAAAAGCCACTTGATCTCAGAAAATTCCCTTTACTAGTAAGGATCATTATATCCCTTCATTTCTCACATGGTACCTCTCTGATATATCTTGCCTTGCATTAATTTGTATTATAGTTATATGGAAATGTGTTTCATGCCTTTGTCTAGATCACTGAATTTGGACTGGATTTAATCAACATTGTTGCTTATTACCTGTGAAACTTTGGGGAAGTCACCAGATCTTATTTTCATCTACAAAAAAAAAAGAAAGAAAATGAGTTGAAGTTGATAATCTGTAAGATCCTTTATCCAACTATAAATACAACAATTCAATTAGAGGTAGGCTGGATCTCATGAGGGCAGGGACCTTGTCATGCCTAAACTTTACATCTCGCTCCAGCCCTACTCATCTACCACAGTACAGAGTACATTTATTTCATTGAATTTCCCATAGCCAAATCATGTATATGCTTTCCTCGAACAAATATTAATTTAATGTTTCTTATGCAAAAGCCATTGTGCTAGAAACTGTGGGAGATACAAGGAAAAAGAGAATCTCAAAGTTGGAAGTAAGATCAGAGGTTATTTAATCTACCACACACCAGAAGCATGAATCCCATCTATAATGTCTCATAATATCCAACCTCCATTGCATCCGGGGCCATCTCCAGTCATCCTGATCTATATCTTGCCACTGGACCCAGAAGGCTACAGAGGAGAAAGTGAGGCTGGTGACCTTGCACAGCCCTGCCTCACTTAAATCCAATTCACTTATGTCATGACATCACCTTCCTGATGTTATGGTCATCTTCAAGAATGAAGTCAAACAACAACAACAATCAAGTATTCATTAAGAGATTTACTTTGTGATGCTTTTTATCCCCAGATCTAAGAAAAGTGATGGGGATACAAAGATGAAAGCAAAATAGTTCTTGCCCTTAAGAGACTTACATTCTAATGTATGTATATGTTTTAATGTTATATGTTATAAATAAAATATACACTTCGAGGTCATCTTGAAGACCATTTGATAGGTCCTTGAGTTGGGTCTTGCAGGAAATCAAGGATTCCAGGAGAAGGAGGTATTGAAGAAGGCTGTACCAATTATGAGCAATAGCCAATGCAAAGAGTTGGATGTGAGGAATGGAACATCATTTGTCAAGAGCAAGTAAGCCAATATAGAAAGCATGGAAGGGCTGGAAATGTAGAAAGGAGTCAAGTTGCAAAGAGCTATGAAATGTCAAAGAGAGGAGTTCATATTTGATCCTATAGATATCAAGGAACCTTTGGAGTTTATTGAATTCATGTTTGTTGCGGGATAGTTTGGAGGGAAGGTGGGAACAGGAAAGGATTATATCATCAAATCTTTGCTTCAGGAAAATTATTTTGGGGTGTGTGTGTGTGTGTATGTGTGTGTGTGTTTGTGTATAGAGGATGAGAGGGTTAAGAGATTAAGAGACATAAAACGAGGAGACTAAATAGGAAGCTATTGCCATAGTCCAGGGGTGGGGGGAATCTGTGGCCTCAAGGCCACACATGACCCTCTAGGTCCCCAAGTGCGGCCCTTTGACTGAATTCAAACTTCACAGAACAAATTTGCTCTGGGACTCCAGGTGAAATGTGATGAGCTTTTAAATTGGGGTGGGAGAGGGTATTTTGTAAGAGGCAGGAAGGGAGTATATTTGAGAGATGTTTTGATGATAGAAATGACAAGATTAACTAACTGGATATGTGAAGTGAAATGAGTCAGGATGGAAGTTAATGGTTAGCTAAGATTGCAAACTGGAGTGACTATAGAACCATGATGGTGTCCTCAACAGTAATAGAAAAGTTCAGAAGAGATGGATTTGGGGGGAAAGATAATCTCCTCTGGTCGAAGACCTTCGGTAAAGGTGCGGATCAGATAAGTCCATTACAATTTTAATCAGCTATAATTTTTATTAAGTTCTTTCCAACTTTGTTCCTACTTCTTTCTGTTCAATAATCAATCCCTTACCCAAATCTTTTCCCCTCCAATTCTTCTTTTCTTCTGGCTAAACATAAAGGGTTCCTCTAGCCAATACCTATTCTGTTCTTTATCCTTCCTGAAACAGTGTCTACAACAGAGCCCAATACTCCAGATGTATATGACTGAGGCAGACTCTGAAACAAATGGCATCTATCCTCCTGGAGCTTACAATATAGTTTTTTTTCCATTCTAATTTAAGATTATGATACTTTCATCAGTGCATATTTTCCAAAGTTTCCAAACTTTTATAGATATTTATATTCTCTATTGTTTTTACCTGTTGAGATCAATTTTGTGGTGGGATGCTAGAGAGAGTTGGGGTTTGGGAAAAGGTAGATGCCATGAAAAATAGAATGGTCTAATCTGATAATATGCTTTATTTCTCCCTAACCCAGTTATTAATCAAAATATATGTCAACATATTAACATGTATTAAATATTACTGAATGGAACTAGAAATTAGTTCTATAAGATTATTTTTAGCCAGGAGATTCTTTTAAATTTAGAAATTTGGTTGGTTGATTTTGAAAGAAAAACCATAGGTTGTTTGTATGGTTTGGCTTTTATCCAACTATACACTGGAAATAAGTTTAAAAAAAAGTAAGAATAGGAAAGATAACTTTTCTAATTAGATAGTGAAAACAAGTAGTATCACCATTTTTGTAAAGTATATGGTGTAACCTCAAAGCAAGGTTTGAGAATAGAATCATGGTCAATATAGTTTTATGTATATTCATGTAGTGGGTACATATCTAAGAGATATGCCAGGACTCAAATTATAGTAAACTTAAATATGTTCTATAATTCTTCAGAGATGCTATGGCACTACCCAAAAGAGTCAATAAATGAGACTGTAAGAGGCCTTAAAAATACACTACATATTATTTGGGAGTTTCTAAGTGCAAATACATTCAGTGCAATATTGAGATATTAGTTAAATGCGCTAATGTTTTTCAAAACATTGTAGAGTAATTCATAAGAGGTAATTACAGACACAGTTCAGTGACTCATCTAACAATCCAAAAGACCTGGATCAAATCTAACCTATACAGTCTTTCACTTCTGAGTGATAGGAGCATCTATAAAGTTTTGTTCTCTAGCCCGACAAGTGAAGGGAGATGTAGATGAGGTAGACTGTATTGCTTTGTAATTCCCCCAGTATTCAGTCACAAAGGGCAATCATTTCAGCCTCATGTGGGGGAAGGGTGATATGTAGTGGCTGCTCTTGACATAAAGGATTGAGAAATGGGAAGGATAATGGAGACAGGACAGGGTAAAAAGGAGAGCTTAAACTAAATTTATGGGGGAGAACCTCATTCACATTGGTTTATTAAACCAAATCTTTGCCACTGAGAGGTTAAAAATGTTTTTTGACATATCTTGATTCCTTTTATTGGGATAATGAATGAAAGGAATAGCCATGTTTGAATTTAGAGGGACCTTAACAGATAAAACTCAATGTAAACATTAATAAAATTTTTACTAAAGTTAAAATTACTTGATGATATATTTTCAAATGTGAAAATAAGATTAAGCATCTAAAAGATTTCTCCTAAAAATGTAAATGAGCAAAAAAATGTAAAATTTGTTTCATCTATTATGATCTTATAATAATTAACTTGTGTTCATATTAATTATTCTTCAGTCAGACTTTTTTTAGATAAGTATCATTTCTTGTGGTTATTCTTTCATTTGTATAAATATGAAAAATGTGGCTGCTGGGATTTGCTTTTGTCAGTATCCCCTCCCCCACTGCCCAAAACCTTAGCACTTCAAACAGTGATGTTACGCTGCACTCTGTGTGTGTGTGTGTGTGTGTGTGTGTGTATGTGTTCATGTTTATATGTAAAACCTTGGAGAGGATAGAGATGATAAATAGAAAAAAATAGAAGTAAAGCTTATGCTTTTATGATTTTGCTTTTAGAATAATGAAATATTAGTAAAACTAAGAGCAAAGATGATGCTTTAACATAGTGAAAGGACAATCTTTTAAGTAACTCCATAGTGTATTTAAAACAGCAACTTATATGAACAGGAAGGACACTTTTATTAAATAATTCTATGATTTCCCAGCCATTTTCTTAAGCAGTTATCCCCCTGTAGCAAAATACATAGAGAATCAACACCCCAGTCTGTCAGTAAACTTGTTGGAGAATTAAATCCTAAAGGAAGGAGTCCATAGCCCCAGAGGAAGACTGAGTGCATGTTTCACTGTGTCTTTTAAAGCTCATCTCAGTAGTCCCACTGCTAGAATGTGCTCTGTTGTCATAGCAACACCATCTCTTGCTTCATACAGGAAAGATTAGCTCTTACTGTGCAGTGGAGAGAATTTAGGGAAGTCACACTAATCCCTGGGTGCATTTCGAGAGAAAGGTTGGACCTCGCCTGAGGGATGCTGTATCTGCAATGATAGAATTGGCCTGCCACAGACACTGGTATTTAAGTTGAAGAGCAGAATTCACAGTAAGTGTCAGCTCCTCCAGAGTGGAATATTGATGAATGAGGTTTTTCTAAGTCTTGTTGAAAACTGTCCCATGCCAGCAGTAGAATGACAGCAGGAGCCTATGATTAGAATACCAATGTGTTTCACTAGTTTAGGTGAGATTTTCAAGTACAGGTGTTTAAATGCAAAGATTTTACCTGATAGAAAACTTAAAAACAAATTTCAGAACTACACTTTTGACATGCCTGCATAAAAACCTTAGGAGCATGTCCAATTAGAATGATACAATGACAAAAGTGAGTTCGTCAAGTGTGCATTGCACTTTGTGCTAAGCATTCATGCTTATGTCTGCAACATTATATGTTTCCATTTCTTAAACTTCAAAAGTTTGAGGGAGAATGGATAAATCCCTTTGTCTAAGCAGTCAAAATTTTCAACATCAAAAGTGTTCAACTGCCTGTTTTAAGTGTGCAAATCTAATTGATTCTCAATGATGTAGTCTTTATCAAAAGCCCTTGTAGAATCATAAAAGTAGTGAAATTGCCTTTTACGATTCAATTGTGACATGATAAGAGGTTTTCTCTGAGGAGGAGTTGGAACTAATTTTTGTTTAGTTTTCCCATTTGATTCTGCTGCTACAACTTGTCACTATAAAGCAAGTGCAATGTGAATGTGTTTCTCTGTTTTCTGTTGCTTGCATCAACTGGATGTTCTGAACTGTGCTGGGGTCTGTTTCTTTGCATGATTTTTAGTTTGCTCTCCTTTTGGGCTTTTCTTCTACTGTTACCAAGGTATTGCATTTCTGTAGCATAAAAGGCACAAAAGCCTTGTTGTGAGTTCTGAGATTCCTGATGTTGACATCTTTTGTGATGAGAACCATCTCTCCCCCCCACTCCCGATTATTTTAAATATTCCTTTATATTCATGTTAACAAAAGACAGAATTTGATTAATACAAAAATTTTAATCTGGATTTTAGGTAAAAAGACACTAAGATCATGTGTGTGTTTATGTGTTTTTGCCACTTAAATTCTCTATTATAAAAAATATTAGCATGTTATATTCTTGATGTCCTCTACCATTGTATATTTTAATAATGGATTCATTATTTTTTAAAAGTGTAATTCATAGACTGATTTTTTCCCCTATACATATTCAGAACCATAGATCTTAGTAGTAGAGTACTTATTTTATGCAGCATAGACTGTGTTAAATATAGACATTATCTTGAGAAATTATTTTTAATTGCCATTTGAAGTGTGTTGATTTCATTTATCAGAAAGGAAGAGATTTAGATACTGCTACGAAATGTAGCATAATTTATGCACTTTACCTTTTCTTCAAACTTTTGTTTAAGAATGTTAGAGAAAATGTAATTTGTTTCAGCAAATATTTACTGAGCACTTGCTATGTGCAAGGTGGATATATTCTTTGTTCTCTAAAAAAGACCACAAAATTATGAAGTTCTTAGTTGGTTTATTGTTATTCAGATTATAACTATGTGAGAGGAAATATACAAAAGAAAGTCAGTGCTGTAGGACATTGAGTGTCCCCCAGTGGAATTCAATGTGTCCCACTTATTGGAAGGATTGTGTTTCTTTTCCAGCTGCTCTCTTCTCTATAAGTTCTCAGCATTAGATTTAGTGTGCTATTCTTAAAATGTATAGAGAAAGGGAGCCTCCCTACACCTCTCTCTAGCAGCATGTTTCTTATACAAGCAGGTTTTGGGGGGAGGGAAAAGGCATTGATTTTATTGGAAAAGAGAAACTTTGGGTGGCTAATTTGAGATTCTGCCATGTGATTGAGGGTCAGATGATCTTAGGTTGGACAACAAAAGGAAAAAGGTTGCTGAGGAACGAAGTGCTAATGATGGGGAGCAGAGCGCATCAATGCATTCCCTGTATTGCTCTAAAAATATCTCCTTTTAGTAATGAATTGCAACCAACTTTCCCCTACAACTGAAGTTTTCCTATAGTTTCCCTTGTCCTTTCTTTCCTTGTCCACCCTGCTAGAGAGAGAGGCAGTAGGCAATAATAAGTAAGCCTAATGTCATAATTTAGAGCCTGAGTCAACTTACATCCCCTGCATAATTTACAAATGACTTTACTTAAAGGGGGAAGGGGTTCTATAATAGAAATTGCAGCTAATTCAACAACAGAATGATTATCTTTTCTTTTAAAATCAAGAAACCCAAGTTTAAAATTGCCCAACACAGAGTTTTCTAATGTATGTTGTAAAATACATAGTAATAAAGAAAAGTTCAACACGAACATCTACAAATTTACTATAATTAAACATCTTAGCATTCCTTTTCTGAAGAAAGGAAAAATAAGTGCCTGGTAGAGTTCTCTCTCTCAAGTTTAGATTCTGAAACTTCCACTTCCGATTTTGATTCTGGCTCACGTGGTTGAATGATTGAATACCTGCTACACTGATTCTCTTAGAGAGCTATTAAATAAGAGCTTAAATCCCATCTTTTATGAAGGAAAAGAGGAATCTATTAAATAAGAGATTCCTCTTTTCCTTCATAAAAGATGGGATTTAAGTTGACTTATAGTTTTCTCCCCTTATCCATTTCTATAAGTTGGCCTTTTCATTTTTCAGAACTGATATATAACATGCTCCACTGGTCTACCTCCCTTAGAGTTACAAGTAAACAAATTAATTATTTGGCTGTGTTTTTTGTACACTTTTAAAATCTTTTTTGGGATAGATTTAATTTTGTTTTTTTCAATGAACAAAATTCTCATTTCCCTGCTACCCGCTTCCCCCTTCCTACCTCTGAAAAGGAAAAAAGAAAACAAACCCCTTGAAAGCAATAATCCCTAATCTAGCAAAATGCCCACTTTGGTCTCTGTCCAAAATGTCTCATTGTTCATCTCATGACCTCTGCTTCTGTCAGGAAGTAGGCAATATGCATCATCCCTAGTCCTCCGGTGTCAAGTTGGTCATGGAATTGACTAGGAGCAGCGTCTTTGTGAGAAGTTCATCTTTCCATTCCCAATAGTATTCAGCTCAGAGTAGGGCATTTCGAGACATTTCTTGAAATTGAAAAAGGATTAGACTATAAAGGCTCTACTGGGATGGAAGAACTCAGAGACGAAATGTGAGAAGCTCTTCATTTGTCTGGGGGCAGCTGTACTCTTGAGATCAGATAAGTCTATGTTATCTGGGTGCTGGCTGGCACCAACCAAGCTCAGATTCCACCCTACTTTGTCCTCTTCTGCAAGTTTTGTAGATTCCAAAGAGGTGGATAGAACGTTGATTTCCATTTGCTTTGATGTTTATGTCCATGTTGGTGAGCTGCTAGATCTTATTGTAGAGCCCCTAGAGCCAATGGATGCTCACAAGACTCCTGACAACTGGCAAACAAGGTGATGCTGCCATCTCTTTCTTTCAGAATACAGAATACAGAGCCTTTGGCCTTGTGACCCTTCACTTCTGCTTTGGCTTCTACCTGGTGGGCTTCTGCTTTTGCCTCTGCCAATGGCTCTCTGTGTTCTCTTTGGTTTGTCAGGAGTAGCTGGATCCTTGATCAATCAATCCTGCTTCCTCCTGAAGTTTGTTCATATTTGCAATGTAGTTCAGGCATGGCAAAGTTTGAGTTTTGTTTCATTTTAAACCATTTGTAGAACATATTTACCACAATTTGTTTCATCTATAGGATCATCACTTCTCAGATGCCACTCAGTTCCAAAATTCATTCCTTTAAAAGAGGAAGGGGGATCCATTTTTGTTTGAATTAAGCAAATACTGAAAGTTGTATTTTAAGTGTTTTATTGCCTAAATGATTCTATGCTTTGCTTTGCCAATACATTAATAGTCTTACTCTGATTTTCATCTTCTCATTTCTTCATGTGGCATTGCATTATTCTACTTTCAATGTCAAACTGAAAAGCAACAAATGATTTTGTTTTCAAATGGCTTATTTTTGTGCATAAGCAATGTACCATGACCCACACCAAAACCTTACTTTGTATGTTCCATGGTACACTGGTGTGCCTTGAGTTATGCCTAGAATCATCTGGAACTTTTACTTGCAACCGTACACATTCATGAGTCTTCCAATTTTCCCATAGTATGCCAAGTCAGGACAAAGAAAAATACAATGTGAGGGGGGAAAATAGCTTTATATCAACTGCTATCCTATTCCCTGCCATAGAATGAAATTTAGAATACAGTTGTGCCTTAGATTCCAAAGATCCTAGGTTATGAATAATCCAATACAATCTAACTCTCCAAACTTTGTTAAGGACCTATTATGTGCAAAGCATAGTTTTAGGTGCTGGAGATAGAAAACCAAAAAAGAAAAAAATCCCTTTCATTCTGCCAGAGAGAGGGGAGGTAGATATAGTATGTAATCAGATAAGCCTATGGAAAATCATTTGAGGAGGGAGAGGGAGACAACTTTAACTGAGGGGAGGGTCAGGAATGGCTTCCCTCTGTAGCCCACGGAGCAAGAGAGGAAGGAAGATAGGGATTCTAAGAAGAAGAGTTGAGGAAGGAGTACATAGCTGGAACAGGGACAGCTTTGGCAGAGGCATTTATTTGGGAGATGGACTGCTGGGTTCAGGGAGCCCTGAGTATCCCAGTTTAGGTAGAACCAATAGTGTTTGATGGGAAAGTAAAGTAAAATCGTCCTGGAAAGGTAGACCAGAGCCAGATTGCAAAATGCTAAACAGAGCAGTTTATATTTTACTCTAGGGCAGGGGTTCTTAATCTGGAGTATTTGAATTTCTAAAAAAAATTGTATTTTAATAAATATTTCAATAAAATTGGTTTCCTTTATAATCTTATATATTTTATTTTATGGGTTTATAAACATTATTCTGACAAGGAGTTCATAGTCATCCCAAGTCTATCAAAAAGGTTGACTTTGAGCTTTTTGTCTAAAAAAAAATGCAAAATGTTACATATAATAGTAATAAATATGTGTTGAATTGGTATTTGCTATATTATTTCAGAAAGAAATTTAAAGACCAAAGAAGTATTATCTTCTGTCCTAAACCCAATGACTCAAAAAAAAGTTTATAAACTCCTGCCTACTTAGGTAACAGGGAACCCTTGAAAGTTCTTGAACAAAGGAGTGACATGGTCAGACTTGTATTATAGGAAGGTATTTTTAACAGCAATGTCAAAAATGAATTAGAAAGGAGTGATTTTTGGAAACTGTTGCCCAGTACCTAGCAAAAACTTGCTTGTTGACTGACCAATTGATGAAGTCATGACCTAGGATGGCAACCATGTGAGTGGAGAAAAGACAATGGATATAAACTGTTTCAAAATTTAGAACTGCTGAGGCTTAATACAGTGCGTGGTACATAGTTGGGGTTTAATAAATGTTTATTGATTGATTGGATAGAGAGATTGCAGGAGAATGTAACTTTGAGGTAATGACCTTGGAGGCACCCTCAATGGCAATAGAGAAGTTTGAAGAAGGGTAGGTTTAGGACAGAAGATAAAAGTTCTTTGGTCTTTAAATTTCTCTCTGTAATAATATAGCCAATATTAATTCAATTCCACATATATTTATTACTATTATATATAACATTTCACTCGGATTTAAACAAAACACTCAATTATCATATATTCCAAGCTCCTATGATTTCTAACCCTAACTTCTCTTTTACTAGGTGAAGGGAGTCTTAACAGAGAGAACACTGCCCTGTGAGGCAGAAGTCTGACATTCTAGTTGAGTAACTTATTAATGATGTGACTCATTTTCCTAATCTGTAAAATATTTTCCTTCCTTACTTCACAAGACTAGAAGCATCATGGCATAGCTGATAGAGAGCCTCAATTCAGCTTCCACTTCTGATAAATATTGTTTGTGTGATTTTAGGAAAGTCACTTAATTTCTTACTGCTCTATGCAACAATCTAAGACTATCAATTTCAGAGGCTCTACAGACCTCCATTGGTAGAAGGAGTTTATTTATCCAGGTGTTCCATATACGTATTAAATCACAGATCCAGTCCCTAGTGCTACTTCACAAGACGAATATGAAAACAAGTAAATGTTGTATTTGAATACATTTGCAAACGGAAAAGTGCCATACAAGCTTAAAATGTTAATATTATCAAGTAGAGGAAGTTGAGTGTGACCACTGAGAGCTCTAATGTAGATTCCCCCAACTTTTACATTCTGGTCTTATTTCATCATAATGCATTATGTCAAGGTTTTCAATTATTGCTCCACCTACTCACTGGTCTTATTTCATCAGTCTGTGCCAGATGTAGCTGTGTTTATCCTCTAGGGTATGATTGAACCATTGTTTTAAATCCATAGCATTCTTCACCAGACCTTAAGTGGTTTTCAGATTATTTTGTTATATAATTGAATATCTTGTCTTATGTGAATGGTTATGTAATGTTTGCATTCATTACTTTTAAAAATTCACAATTAAATTAAAATATCTTTTTTGGTACCTGTGAAATCATTTAATATGGTCTTTATCCCAGAAATTTGAAAATAGTTGTTAAAGGGGGAGGGGGGAAGGAAAGAAGGAAAAGAGAGAGGGAGCGGGAAAGAGAGGAAGAGAAAGAGAGATGATATTTTTCATTTTATGTCTCTTTGGGAATCTATATTTCTTCCCAATTGTACAATATGAAGGCAGATACATTATATAATAGAAACCATTTCAATACCTTACCTAAGGTCAAAATAATTTTTATTTTACCTTTCTAAAGAGAAAGTATCAATTTTAACTCCATATAATCAGTTTTAAGTGGAAACTCATATCCTACATGCTTAAAATTATTTATGGAAAAAAAAAACCCAGGATGATTTTGGAAAGAACTGCCAGAAATTATTTTTGTTAGTTATTATTTAACCCCCCCCCCAATTTTCTGGAAACCATCACATCAATTAGTATTAAAAAGTAAAGAGCACACAATATAAAACTCTGCTAATCCAAGAGAAACTTAAGAATTGCCTGAAAGAGGAGCTTTATTAGAGAATGCTGCACTGGTATGATCTCACTCTGCAAATTGCTGTAAGTAAGTAAAAAATATGAGGGGGAAAGGCAAGTTTGTGGAGGTTTGAGGTATTTTTTGGTTTTGTTTCTGTTTTTTTACTCTCAGATAATTAGATCTCTAGAGATAAATATTGTCCACATTAGGAAATAGAAGAGATTACTTCTTAAAACGTGTCATAAAGAAAATCAGGACTTTCTTTCCCAGCATTTCTTCTTGTTGCCACCTATTAAAAGGGATATAGGAACCCTGAAGTGGTATAAGTCTATATTTTTTCCTCCTTTTGTTGTTTTAATTATTTCTATTATTGTATTTTCTTTTATGATTCATTCTTGTGTCTCAAGTTAGTTAAGGCAAGAAATTTTCCAGAAGAGAACCTCCTCATTTTCCAAATAATAGTGATAATAACTAATACAGTTGAAAAAGTGTTTTCCTCACAACAGACTTATAAGGCAAGTAGTACAACTATTCTAAACTCATTATATAGACAGAGATAACTGAGGACAAGAGAGGAGATGTGATTTGGCCAAAATCAGAGCTTTTGTGTTCCCTTATCTGGCATTGATCTTGGAGTCAAAAAGATCTGAGTTCAAATTTGGCTTTAGATACCTACAAGCTATGTTAACCCAGGCAAGTAATTTTACCTCTGTCTGCCTCAGTTTCCTTGTCTTGCATGGCAGGTATCTCTCTTAGGAAGTTTTTCTATACATTTAATAAAATTCAATTCAACAAACATTTATTAAGCACGTACTACATGGCAGGCACTGTTCTAGGTGCTTGAGATAGGAAGACACAAACAAGACGGCTTCTGCCCTTAAGAAGCTTACATTCCACTGTGGGAAAAACAACATGTACCCAGATAAGTAAAACAAAAATTTTTGGGTGGAGGGGACAGACCTGAGATTTCACTGATATTCAGTAGTCAGCCCCTGATGAGAAGCACCCTCTGTCAATACAGATTAGACCTGCTCTGCATCTTAGACTCCTGGAGTCTTAGCCTGGGAGGATTAAGTGATGGGTAAGTGATTGTCTAGAATAAGCCTGAGAGCACGTGTAAGAAGCTTCACTTGAGGCCTCATCTTAGCGACTCTGAGGCCAGCTGAGTATTCATGATGCCGTGGTGCTTCTCAAATAAGAGATTTTTTATTCTTGTGTATAAATACAAGTGTAGCAGTAATACAGTAGTATGATGGTTTGATACTCTGCTGCGAAGATGAGCAGCATCGTCAGAGCTGTCAGGAACTCTTAATCACTTCTACTCTCCAGATGTGGACAAGATTACTCTTCCTAGCTCTTTTCTTCTCAGGAAGTAGTTTTCTTTTCAAACTGGCCTTGGGAAACAAAAGAAAGAATTTGCCTCCAATACTAATTCAGTTATTTATAGCACATACAACGCTCCTCTAGTTCTATCCCTACCCTCAGACTGCAGAACCATTCCCTAGGGAGAAAGCCTAGAAAAAGTGTTACCTCTTTTCTCTTTTGAAACTCAAAAAAGGAAAGGAAAAAAAAAAGGAATCAACAATTCTTTCTTTCGGATCTGGGACCCAGCTGGAGAATCATTCTGGCAGAATACCACAGTTGCAAATCTGTCTTTTTCTACTCCAGAATGCTCCCTTATGGCTTCCTTAAGCCCTTCTCTGCTGCATTTCAGCAAGGATACAGTGAGATGAGGAAAGCAATGGTTAAAACCTTTTATGATACTTTAAGAAAAACTTTTAAGAAAAGAGCTAAGTTTTGGGGAACAGATATTCATATTCTTGGGGGAACAGTAATGGAAAAGACAGTACTCATCTCAACACTCCTAACCCACAGTTCACACACTGCTCCAGTACTGGAGTTTGGCACCGAGTTCCTCTGGCACTGTTATTACCCTCCACGTAACCTTCTCTGCTTGTCACAGTGGTCCCTGCCCCTCTTTCACTTCCCTGAGTCCTTTGGTGCCTCTGGTCTCTCTCTTAGATTTTCAGTTGTCCACAGTCCCTAAGGTTGGGAGGATGGGTCAAACCTCTCTGCTTGTCCCCAGATTGGGGCAAATTCCCCTGAAAGACTGAGAAGTGAAACATTGGTGTGATTTCAGCCTGTATCAGCAGGAATACACCCCTAGCATTTTATCTCTTTGGCAATGACAAGATAGTCCCATATAAGATACATACAAAATAAATAGAAAATTATTTCAGGAAAGGGTAAGAAAAAAAGATTGTGTATATCAGGAAAGGCATCATGATGGGGCAACTAGGTAGTGGATAGAGCACAGGGCCTGGAGTCAGGAATTCCTGACTTCAAATCTGGCCTCAGACACATACTAGCTGTATGACTGGGCAAGTCACTGAACCCTTTTTGTCTCAGTTTCCTTTTCTGTAAAATGAGCTGGAGAAGGAAATGGCAAACCATTTCAGTATCTTTGCCAAGAAAACCCCAAATGGGGTCACAAAGAGATGAACACAACCGAAACAACTGAATAACAAGAGGTGATGCTTGAGCTGAGCTTTCTTTGAAAGAAACCTAGGTTCTAGAAGTTCCACAAGGTAGAAGTGAAGAGTGAGAACAATTTAAAGCCCCTTATTTGGCACTTTTATCTTTTCCCTCTGTATCTGCTCTCTAGGGCTAAGTAGAATAAATCTAATCCCTTTCCCACATAGTAGGTCTCTAAATACTTGAAAGATAGCTATCATGTTCCCCTTCTCTTTGGTAAACATCCCCATTTAAAAAAAAAATTTTAGGCAATTGGGGTTAAGTGACTTGCTCAGGGTCACACAGCTAGTAAGTGTCAAGTGTTTGGTCTGAGGCTAGATTTGAACTCAGGTCCTCCTGACTCCAGGACCCATGTTCTATCCCTTGCATCACCTAACTGCCCCAACATCCCCAGTTCTTAAAACTCATGTAGTCTGATTTCTATTCCTATCACCACTACTACTACATAATCTATGAGTTATATGTTTGATATAATCCATGTACAAGTATTTCAATGCTCACACTCACTAATTTCATTTTTTCTCAGTCTATCCATAATGTGAAATAATTTTTCTGACCTATGTAATGTAATAAACGACTTCTTAACACAAACCAGATTAAGCAAAAGCATGCTTATAGTCATTTAAGAAAATACTATATTCTTATTCTTTGGTTAAAAGTGTATGCAAATCTTCCTATCCACCAAAAATAGAACAACAAAACAAAAAATAGAAAGTAAAAAAATGAGGAAAGAGTTGGAATTTACAAACCTGTGAACTTAATACACTAAATTAAGATGTATGATTCTTACATTTATAATAATAGCTAGCATTTATATAGTACTTTAAGGTTTAACAAGCACATATGTTTTATGGCTTTACATGTTAATTCAATTAATCATCATAACAACCCTACTAGGTAAGTACCAATATTATCCCTATTTAACAAATGAGGAAACTGAGGCAGACAGAGGTTAAGTAACTTGTTTAAGGTCACACAGTTGGTCAGGGCCTAGAGGCAGGATTTGAATTCAGTTTCTTCTGATTTAAGTTGTATACTTTCTCTACTGCACTTCCTGGCTGCCTAGCTCCTAACTGTATCAGCTCAAATTAATGCAACAAATAGGCATGAAGTGCCTACTATGTGTAAGGTACTATATACTAGACATGAAGAAGATGTGTCTCCAAGGGACTTATATTCTAATAGAGGAGATGAATGTACAAAACCAATGTTGATACAAGGTTAAACATTACAAAGAAAAATGAAAGAGCCAAAATGCTCCAAGAAAAACTGAGGAATAAAAGATCATTTTTAGTTGGAATGAAATGGATTGACTTCATGGAAAAAGGATAGCTTGAAACCACCTATGTCTTCATTTCTTGCAGCACAATAGCCTTCCATGTACCACATGTTATTCAGCCATGCCTTAATGGTTAGACATCCTGCTAATTTTCAGATTTTTTTGTCACTATTAAAAGAGTTGCTATAAATATTTTTGTACATAAAGGACTTTTTCTTCTTTCTTTGACTGGTATAGGACTAGCAGTGGTATAACTATATCAAAGAACATACACTATTTGGTAATTTCTTGCATATAATTTCAAATTGCTTTCCAGAGTGGTTATACCTCTTCATAGGTCCATCAGCTATACATCAGTTTGTCTATTTTTCCACAGCCCTTCCTACAATTATCATTTTCCTTTTTTTGTGGTCATCTTTGCCACTCTGAAGGTTGTGAGGTAGCACCTCAGAATTATTTTTTAATTAATAGTAACTCAGAGACACTTACCAGCTATGTGACCCTGGGCAAGTCACTTAAACTCTGTTTGCCTTAATCCGCTGGAGAAAGAAATGGCAATCTACTCTTGTATCTTTACCAAGAAAACTCCAAATGAGTCATAAAGAGTTGGATACAATTGAACAACAACAGCAACAAAGCATAAAGGTAATCTTACTTGAAAAAAAAAAAAGAAAAAGAAAGCCTTTTAAAGACAAAAGATACAGGACATGAAGTTCAGGGTTTTATTTAGAATAATAATTGTGATTGACATGCTAACTTTTTCTGAAACCAAGAAAAGCTAAGGAAGTTCGGATTTTATTTATCATATTACTATGCCACGTTATAGGCGATATGTCTTATAGCATAGGAATATGGAGAAGATTTATTTCCAAGGCATGAATCACATAATCTTTGCATGGTTTGCACGGTTTAACAGCTGTCATAGTCTCTCCCAGAGGTAGCTTCATTCAAGTAGTAGGTGAAGTGATTTGTATGTGAGTAAATGTGCACATTTGTTCATGGTTCAATTCATACCCTTAAGGGTTTCATGGTTGTTTGTGACTCCTATATATTTGATCTCGTATGGATTACTGCACCCTAAGGACCAGAAGTGGAAAAAGCACATTTTTTTAAAAAAAAATTGAACAAATAATATGGGAAAGCTCTATCTGGTTAAGTGAAATTTTAATAAAGGATAGAGTGCCATCATACAACATTTTATCACTCAGAGTGATGTGAATTATTTCCTCTCAATCCATGTCTACATGAAAGCAAACAGGCATTTTTTTTTCGAATACTAGACTAACACATATGGTGTGTCAGTGTCTTAAAAGAGGGAGACAAAATATAGGATCTCCTCCTCCTCCTCCTCCTCCTCCTCCTCCTCCTTCTTCTTCTTCTTCTTCTTCTTCTTCATCTTAGTTTTCTGGCACTCACAAGATCATCAAAAGCATCACAGGGGCTCTGTCGCTCATCGGGAAAGTACATTTCCAATAGTGTTTCTGGAGGTATCAATGTAGAAGGAGCTGATGGCAGGGAGGAGGGAGGATAGTATTGGCACTGAAGTTGTTTTTCCATCTATACTAGGAAATACTCTTCATTAGGAGGAAGCACTACCTCAAGTCCTTCATAGGAAGGCTTGAGTTCAGGAGGAATATCTTTAGACTTCCTATAGGACTCAATTTAGACTGCATCTTAAATGCTTTTTCAATAGATAATTATAAAGAATTACCAGATAGGGGCAGTTAGGTGACTCAGTGGATAGAGTTCTGGCCTTGGAGTCAGGAGGAGCCAAGTTCAAATCCAGCCTCAGACACTTACTAGCTGTGTGACCCTGGGCAAGTCACTTAATCCCGATTGCCTCACAAGAAAAAAAAGGAATTACCAGGCATAACTGGAATCTTTTCCAACCATTTTCTTGTCCATCTTGAAGACAAATAGAAAAAAAAAACTATCCATAAAATTGTAGCCTAGAAAACACAATCAGGTTGAATATCATAGCATCACAGAATTTCAGAGTGAAAAGAAACCTCAGAGGTCATCTGGTCTGATGATACTTGAAAAAGAAAATCCTTTACAAGATGCCTAACTCTATGGTGAGAGGGAATTTACTGAAAGATTTCTGATGAGGGGGAGCTCACTACTTCCCCAATTTTGGATAGTTGTAAGTATTAGGAAGTTTTTCCCTTAAGCCTAGATTAGCTTTTTTGGAATTTCTATTCATTGTTCATATTTCCATTCTCTAAAGCCAAATAGAAGTCTAATCCCTTTTCCAAGTAACTTTCTTTCATATATTTGGAAAGGGCTATCTTCTCCTTGGGGCAGCTAGGTGGCACAGTAGATAGAATGCCAGGGCTGGAATCGGGAAAACTCATCTTATTGAGTTCAAATCTGACCTCAGACACTTGCTAGTTGTGTGACCCTGGGCAAGTCACTTAGCCCTATTTGCCTCAGTTTCCTCATCTGTAAAATGAGTTGGAGAAGGAAATGGCAAACCACTCTTTGTCAAGAAAACCCCGTGGACAGTATGGTCCACAGAGTAACAAAGAGTTGGATACAACTGAAATGACTAAACAACAGCAAAAATATGCCTTCAATAATTCATTCCAAAATTTTTCCAGGAATCAGAATTTAAGTCAGAGGCCTATAGTTCTTCCATTTTTTAAATTAGAAGAAAATTTATCCTTCCTTTAAGTAATTGTTGATATTTTTTGTTTTTATATACCTTTATTTCTGACTATATCCTTTTCACTTCTCCTATTCCACAAGCCATCTTATACAACAAAGAATAAAAGCAAAAGACAGAAAAAAAATGCAGTTCAGCAAAACTAACCAAGACATTAACTGAGGCTGACAGGATAGGCAATGGTCCATATTCATAGGTCTTCACTTCTGTAAAAAAGGGGAAATATATTTTCTCTTCTCTTTTTTTGGACCAAAGCTAGATAACTATAATTTCACAGCAGTCAGTGTTGAAGTTTTGCTGTCTTTTCTATTTCCTATATCTCAGATATTGTTTATATTATTTTCCAGTTTGGCTTACTTCAGTTTGTTTTTTCATGCAAGTCTCTTTATGCCTCTATGAATTATTTGTATTCATAATTTCTTATGGCACAGTAGTATTTCATTATATTAACATGCCACAATTTGTTTAGTCATTGCATAATCAATGTTCATCTACTTTGTTTCCAGTTCTTTTATCTCAAAAAGTGCTGCTACCATTATTTTGACACATATGGGACATTTCTTTCCATGTTTAACCTCTTTGGGTTATATACCTACCAGTAGGATCTCTTGGTCAAATGAAATAGACATTTTATTTGTTTTTTTTTTTAAAGTAATTTAAAATTGCTCTACAAAATGGTTGGGCCAATTCACACCAACAGTATGTTGTGTTTCTTTCTTTCTGTAGTCCTTCCAACATTGATTATTTCCGTCTTTTGTCATCTATGCCAATTTTCTGGATGAGAAATGCAACCTCAGAGTTATGTTGTTATGTTGTCAGAGTTGTTATGATATGCTTTTTTCTTACTATTACTGTTTTGGTCTTTCTATTAATATTACTTACTATTACTATTACATTCTTTCATGTGATTGCTAATGGTTTACATTTATTTTGAAATTCATTGGGAAATGGGCTTTGGTTTTGTATATTTGTGTTATTTCTTTATATCATGATTATCAGTTACCCTTGTCAGAGATATCTGATGAAAAGATTTTTTCCAAACAGCAGTTTCACTTCTAAATATAGTTGTATTGATTTTGTTCATATAAAAGGTTTTAATTTTCATGTAATAAAAATCTATTTTATCTTTTGTGTTTGCCTCTATTCTTTGCTTAGTTAAGATTTCTTCTCCAGATATAGTACGCCACATCTATAATCCCTGCTACTGAAAGAGGCTGAGGATGGTAGTTTGATTGGGTTCAGGGGTTCTGAGTTATAGTAGAACTGTCTTCACTAAGTTGGGCGCAAATATGATGAGCTGCTGGGATCAGATGGCCACCTAGATTGTCGAACTAGTCCATTTCAGAAAAACAAAGCAAGTGAAAGTTTTCATGCCAGCCAGTATTAGGGTCACAGTGCATTGTCTACTGTACTTCCAGTAACGGTGAGATTAGGCAATCTAGTCTAAAAAAAAAAAAAGATTCTCCCGGAATATTTGTGAAAGTTACCTCTTTTAACATCCACGTCATTTTTGAGCTTATTGTGGTATATGGTATAAGATGTCTCTAACAAACTTTTCCCATTTTCTAGTAGTTTTTGTCAACTTCAAAGATCTTTCTGTATATAATTAATGTTATTGGGCTTACTGAAGGCTAGATTATGGGATTTAGTTGGTTTTTATTCTTCTTTATTTTGTCCATTCTAATGATCTACTTTTTTCCTTTTTAAAAATATTTTTATTTTTTCTTAATTACATGTAAAAAGTTTTTAATATTCATTTCTTATAATTTTTGAGTTCCAAATTCCTTCCCTCATTCCCTTTCCCTTGAGAAGACAAGGACTTTGATATACATTATACCCTTGTAGTCATGCAAAACATATTTCCATATTAGCCATATTGCAAAGAGAACACAGGTATCCCCCCAAAAACAACAAGAAAAATAAAGTTTTAAAAAATGCTTCAATATGCATTCAGATGCCATCAGTTCTTTCTCAGGAATTGAATAACAATTTTGTTCAGAAGTCCTTTGCAATTGTTTTGGATCATTGTATCGCCAAGAAGAGCTAAGTCATTCACAGCTAATCATTTTACAATATTGCTTTTGCTGTGTACATAATTTCCTGGCTCTGCTCTTTTCACTTTTCATCAGTTCATATAAGCCTTCCCAAGTTTTTCTGAGCCCATCCCCCTCATCATTTCTTTTTCTTTTCTTTTCTTTTCTTTTCTTTTCTCTTCTATTCTTTTCTTTTCTTTTCTTTTCTTTTTCTTTTCTTTCTTTCTTTTCTTTTCTTTTTTTTTTTTGGCGAGTCAATTGAGGTTAAGTGACTTGCCCAGGGTCACACAGCTAGTGAGTATCCTATGTCTGAGGCCAGATTCAGGTCCTCCTGACTCAAGGGCCAGTGCTCTAGCCAGTGTGCCATCTAGCTGCCCCCCCATGATTTCTTATAGCGCAATACTATTTCATCGCAATTATTTGCCACAACTTGTTCAGCCATTCCCCAGTTGAAGGTTTAATGTATTTAGAAATTTATAAGTAAAATGTATATTATTATATGATAAGGGAATATGAATTCCATGATCTATATGCATATGTTATTACAAAATTAATTTAATGTAGTCATGTAATATGTGCAGGTGATATTAAGAATTATATGTATATTTTCCAATTTCCAGTTCTTGCCAGTGCAAAAAAAGCTGCTAAAAATATTTTTGTACAAAGAGGATCTTTCTCTTTGATCTCTTTGAGATACAGACCTAGTAGTGGTGGTATCGTTGGGTCAGAGGGTGTGCAGAGTTTTATAGCCCTTTGGGCATAGTTCCAAATTATTCTCCAAAATGGTTGAACTAGTTCACAACTCCACCAACACTGCATTAGTGTTCCAATTATTCCAAATCCCCTCCAGTGTTGTCATTTTCCTTTTCTATCATGTTAGCTAATCTGACAGGTATAAAGTCATATCTCAGAGTTGTTTTATTTTGCATTTCTCTCACCAATAGTGATTTAGAGTACTTTTTCATACAACTAGAGGTAGCTTTGATTTCTTTGTCTGAAAACTGCCTTTTCATATCCTTTGACTATCAATTGGGGAATGATTTATCTTCTTATAAATTTGACTCAGTTCTCTATATATTTCAAAAATGAGGGCTTTATCAGAGAAATTTGTTGTAAATTTTTTCCCTGTTTTTTCTTTTCCTTCTAATGCAGGCAAGGTTGCATTGGGTTTGTTTGTGCAAAACTGTTTTAACTTAAAATAATCAAAATTACCCATTTTACATCCCATAATGCTCTCTATCTCTTGTTTGGTCACAAATTCTTCCCTTATCAATAGGTCTGACAGATCCATGTTCCTCTAACTTGCTTATGATATTACCCTTTATTTTTAAAATCAGGTACCCCTTTTGACCTTATCTTGGTATACGGTGTAAGCTGTTGGTCTATACCTAGTTTCTGCCAAACTGCTTTCCAATTTTCCCAGCAATATTTGTCGAATAATGAATTCTTTTCCCAAAGGCTTAGATCTTTAGGTTTATCAAACATTAGATTACTATGGTAATTTACTACTATGTTGTTCATTCATTCAGTCATGTTTAACTATTCGTGACCTTGAGGACTGAAGGATGTCAATGCTATCCATGGGGTTTTCTTCACAAAGATACTAATTTGCCATTTCTTTCTCCAGTGGATTAAGGCAAACAGAGGTTAAGTGACTTGCCCTGGGTCATGCAATTAGTAAATGTCTGAGGCTAGATTTATACTCACATCTTCCTGATTCCAGGCCCATCTCTATCTGTTGAGCCACCTAGCTGCCTTTTTACTATTATGTATTGTGTACCTGATCTAATCCACTGATCCACCACTCTATTTCTTAGCCAATACTAGATTGTTTTGATGGTGACCACTTTGTAATACAGTTTGAGACCTGGCACTGCTAGGCCAACTTCCTTCACATTTTCCCCCTCCTTGATTCCCTTGATATTCTTGGCCTTTTGTTCTTCCAAGTGAATTTTGTTATTAATTTTTTCCAACTCTATAAAATAATTTTTTGGAAGCTTGATGAGTATGGCACTGAATAAGTAAATTAAGTAGAATTGTCATTTTTATTATATTGGCTCAGCCTAACCATGAGCAATGAATATTTCTCCAGTTGTTTAGATCTGACTTTATTTGTATGAAAAGTGTTTTGTAATTGTGTTCATAAAGTTCCTGGGTTTGTCTTGGCAAGTAGACTCCCAAGTATTTTATATTGCCTACAGTTATTTTAAATGGAATTTCTCTATCTCTTGCTGCTAGACTTTGTTGGTAATATGTAGAAATGCTGATGATTGGCATGGGTTTACTTTTCTCTTTTTTTTAAACAATACCAAATACTTTGATGATCAGTGCTTTATGATATAATCTGGGGTCTTAACATGCTACTTTTCTCCTTTGTTCCTGGTTTTTTTTTCTTATTTTCCTTGAGATTCTAGGCCTTTTTAAAATTTACTTCAAAAGAATTCTGTTATTCTTCTGTTTAGCTTTATAAAGTATGTGCTTGGTAGATTTTTTGGTATATTACTAAATCAATCTATAAATCAGTTGAGGTAGTATGTTTATTTTATTACATTGGCACTGCCCAACCATGAAAAACAAATAATTATCCAACTATTTGAGCTTTTCCTTATTATTTCCAAGAGTTTTTATAATTATAGTTTTATAGTTCTTGAATATACCTTCATAGATTGACTCCAAGATATTTTGAATAAGACTTCCCTTTCTGTTATTTTTTCCTGGATATTCCTATTGTTACATAAATGTGATTTCAATTTTGTGATTTATTTTGTACTTTTTACTTAACCAAAGCTACTAATTGTCTCACTGTCTTTGAAAATTCCTTAGAGTTTTCTAAGTAAGCCATCATTTTATTGACAATAATGTGACATTTCTTTTCCTATATTTATGTCTTTAATTCTTTCTCTTGTCTAATTGCTATGATTTTTTTCTATAATTGTGTGAAATAAAAGTGGCAAAAAAAAGGAATTTACTCCTGTATTTATTAGAGAAGCATTTAGTGTTTACCAATTGCAAATAACACTTGCTTTTCACTCTTCCTTACAATTCAATGTTATTGCCTTTGTATATCGTAGCTAGTCTTGCCTTTTTCTGCTCTTCTCTAACAGATATGAATTCATGAGAGAAGCAATGTTGAATGGAGACAGTATTGTATGATACTTATCATTCTGTGTCCAAGGTAATGAGGTCTGGTCCTATTTTCTCTATCCCCCTTCCTTATCTCAATCAATATTCATTCCTTAGTCCATGTTATCAATATACCAGTCTCTATGTTCCCTTTAACATTCTGGTTGCGAGCTGTCCTTGGAGATTGTTACATCCCTCTCCTAAGATGGGATACTATCCAGTGAAGTACAACCCTTTCTCAGAGAAGGTAGAATTTTAATGTGCATGTTCTTCCCAGATAAAACTCACTTTACTAAGTTCTTTGACTCTTCCTACAGAGATACAACTTTTTCTCCCATAGGACTGATTTTTAGTTGTACTCTTCCCTTTCTTCTTCTAGGGTGAGGCATACGTTATTACTCTTACCGCCTCAGGTTCTCCCCTGCATTGCTTTTGTCCTATTCTCCCAAAGTTTTCTATCTTGTTGAGAGACCTCTAGTTTGTTTTTCAAAGGGCAGCAATGACTCCTTTGTTGAATGCCCATCTCTTTTTGTTTATTATTAGACTCAGGATATCATGATATTTTAATTTTAGGTGCAGCCTGAGGCTCCTTTGCTTCTTGGAACACACAATTTTGTTCTCCAGAAAATTGCCTTTCTTTCTTATTTGAAGATCTTTCTACTAAGTGGCTGATTTTTTTTTCTTATTGCAGTCATCAAATTTAACTACTACATGCCTTGGAGGAGAGAGAGAGAGAGACAGAGAGAGACAGAGAGACAGAGACTTTGTGTATTTGTATTTGGCTTTTGGTATTTTTAGTATTATGGAACTTGATTTTTTTTCATTTTCTTTGGGGGTGATCTATGCTACTTAAGTTGTCTCTGCACGTCCTATCTTCAAGCTTTCACTCTGTCTACACTGTGTAGAATTGATATTCTTTTGATATTATTACTTTTTGTTTCTTCTTTTCCAAATTTTCTTCCACTTCAGTATCTTTGTGTTTCACATCTATTATTCACTCTTTCTGGGTTTTTCATCTGAAAAATTTTTTGTCATGTATTCTGTTTTTCCTACTCTGCTGTTGCTACTTTGTGTTTTTTTAAAATTCTACATTAAAATAAAATTATATATGTATATATTATATTATTTTATGGTTTTGAAAACTTCTATGTTGAAATATCTGATTTCTTAATTTATTTCTAATGTCTTCTTTTGAGTTTTACTTCTCTTTTGAAACCATTTAATGGTTTCTTGCTGCTCTTATTATTATTTCACTTCCATTCTTCCCTAGTTCCTTTCAAGATTCAGCTCAAATCCCAATTCCTAAAAGAAGCTTTTCATGCTGTTTCCTTCTTCCCTCCACCCCAGATTCTAGTACCTTTCTTCCAGGGTTGTTTCCAATTTATATTGTAAATCTTGTGTCTTGCTGTTTGCATGTTGTCTCTTTCAATAGCATATCCACCTCCTTGAGGACAAGAACCATGTATGTATTTTTTTTTGTATACCCATCACTTAACACAGTGCCAGTCACATAGTAAGTACTTGTGAAATGCTTGTTGATCAGTTAATTAGTTATTACATTATCTCTGGAGAGTCCACAAAATTTTCATTGTCATTAGGTAATACTTGTTCACTTTTCTTCATATTATTACATTTGTTCGAAATACTTTGGTTTCTCCTTGACATTTTACTCTTTCTTCTGTCTTTACAATCCATTCTCTTGGTTAATTTTGCTCTAAACTTAGTTTTTCTTCAGGCTTTCCCTCCTGGTCTTTTGATTGTCATCTTTTCTTTGGGTAATCTTTCTCCTTGTTTGGCTCCTTTCCTTCCTACCGGCCTTACAAGCCCTTGAGGAGGAGTACTTGGCATCCTCAGTTTCCTGCTCTTTGGAGATAGGGGCATTTGCAGGTCCAGGGTCCTGTCCTGAATAATTCTCTGCTGGGAGAAGATGATACCCAGCTGGGTTGCCGGCCTCCTTTTCCCTAGGCCTACTACTCATTTCCTCCAATGGCTTTAGTTGCCATAGTCACCATGTGGGATTTCTATCCTGTCCCAATCTTCTGTTCTCTTCCTCCTGTGTGTCCTTTCCTTTGAATGAGTGGACACAATCAGTGTCTGCTGACGCTTTTCACGTTTTGAAGCAGGGGAGCAAGTTTTCAAATGGAATCACAGACGTGAAGGAGTCTCATAGCTGAATCCTGAGTTAAAAGCCTATGAGTTCACTTGTGCTCAATGACCAGAAATATAGACTCAATTGAAGTGTTGAATGCTAAATGGGAGTTCTAAGTATTAAAGTTCCAATGTTAACCCTTGAGATTTTCATCTTCTATCTCAGTTTTGTTTTCTTATTAGCATAGTACCATGGAAAAAATTGATCTGGAATTATAGGACCTGAGTTCCATTCGTACCTTCCATTCACTTACTACCTTTGTGAACTTGGGCAAATAATTTAAATTTCTTTGGGTCTCCATTTCCTTCTCTCTAAAAGAAGGGATTATATTTGGTAATTTCTAAAATCCCTTCCAACTATAAAGTCATGATCTGTGATTGTCTAGCTTTATCTGTAATTACTCTGTATCTGACACATGATTCCTTTCTTTTGAGGTTTTAGAGGTTGTAGTTTATAAGAAACAGATACACCACCATCTTACTGGTCATGTGATCTCTCCATGACATTTCACTGTGTTGTCACAGAAATCATGTTTTTCACTTCTTTCAGTATCTGAGCATGTTATTCACTCAGTCCAGATAACGAACTCACCAAGACAGTTTTGTGCTTTTTTTTTTCAATTGTCTCTTAACATCTTAGGAATCAGCACCACATTAACTGTATTTGTTTGGACTTTTCCAGCATAACGATAATTTTCCTTGGATGAGAAATTGGAGAAATATAAGAATGGAGAAACTCTGCCTTTTCTCTTTCATTGTTGTCCTATATATCTTGAGTACTGACACTCTCCCTTTTCTTAACCTCATCTTTCCTGCAATTTAATTTTTAAAAATCCCTTTCTGTTGTCCTTTCCCCTATGGCCTTTAAGCTTTAGTACTACTAATACTGCTTCCATAAGACACTGACACACTCTGTATTCATCCTATGTTTTGACTCTTTCTTCAATCATTTGTGTGTGACTATGTACAGAATATAGAAATATCTCTTCTGAATATGCTTGTGTCATAGAGGAATTTCATTAATAACGTAAAATTGAAAAAAATAGTTTGAGTAATTCTTGGTTGCCATTGGGTAATTGGAAATATACTTAGTTATTATTTGTTGTCTTGGTTTTAAATCAGAAATTTCATCGTATTCTGATTAAATATAGTAATTTGGCTAAATGATTTTACAATAACCAATCTAAGAAGCATTTTACATTTTAATCTGAGACTTAAAATTCTTCTGGTGGTAGAAATCAGTTTATAGGAAAATAAGCATATATCATTGTTGTGGAATGAATACCTTTTAGCTAAAAGTCTTCAATCAGATATATATTCTGTTCCATTACTCAGACTGTATCTGTTAGCTCTTCCTGATCATCTTGTTGCCAATTCAAATTAAAAAATCTTTTTTTCTCCCAAGTTTCTTCCATCAGCATTTCTTTTATAATGTTTCAAACATCATACTATTTCTTCAGTAACCCAATATAAAATCATTAGAATTGTGGGTACTTATGTGTATACCACTGACTGTAAGTCACTGTGGCTTAATAGTGCCTATTCCTAGGAAAGTTTAGAATCCTTTGGGAGAAAAGACTTAGATACATGAAACAATAGAGTAAAAATGTATAAACTGACATAGTAAATTGAAATAGAAGTTCAATATTGCTTAGAATTTTCTGGAAGGACTTTATGGAGGATATGGGCTTTCCCTCTAATACCATTACTTAGCACCTTTATTCTAATCCAATATATACCCTAAGCACTTATCTTTTTACTTCTGACAACCCTCAGAAACTACTTTCTGTATCCCATAGATTTACCATCCTAGTTGTTACCCTTCATTGTCTGTTCCCTGTTTCAGTCCTGTATCTTCCCGACATGGATTTTTTTGACGTGAAGTCACAACCCACTTTTATTCTGTTCTTTTATTTCTATGTGCAAGTCATTTTCAAATCCTGTCTTCCTCTATAATTCTAAACTTTATCTTCTCTATATTCTTTGCTAAAAGCTTCATCCTGGTTCTAATTTTCTCTTATCTCACCTATTCTGAAGTTTTACTTACTATTTCTCTGCTACTGAATTGACCTTTCAGTATACTTTCTAATTAAAAGGATTCATAGTACTCTAATTCATAGTGATCTTATTTAGTCCTGGAAGTAAAATTCAGCTGTCAAGATAAGTAAAAAGAAAGAAAAAACAAACTTTGAACTGATTAGCCATTTCTATGATAATAACTTTATGATCATATAGAAATATAACTCAAAGGATTCAACATATTTTGATGCTATTGTCTTCAGATTCACCACAATTCATATTAGGAGTGTAAGGGTGGGGATCAATTGAATCAATTAATCAATCACTTGTCCTACCCTACCCTCCTTTTAAAGAAACTAACAAGATATTCTATACTCTAATACTTTTATCAGGCTAAGACCTTTATTGAATCAATCAATGAATAAAAGACATTAGACTAGGTGCAAAAAAGTGCTTAATTGGTTTGAAAAGGGTAAAAAGCCACTAGATGAAATGGTATGATACTGCACAAAAAAAAAATGCATTTGGATTGCTCAATCATGCCCTGCTGGACTTGGATTAAAAACAAACAGTATATTAGGGCAGGGGATTCTAATGGCAGGCCAGCCTGCTAGTGGAAGTAGTTCCAACCATCCTCTGAGAGGGAATCACTTGGGGTGGGGTTAGGGGAAGAGTAAGCCTCTGTATCCCACCATACTCACTTGACCAGAACATGACACAGCAAATTTCAAAAGGCTGGAAGATTTGGACTCCCTGTCAGTGTCCTTGCAGTGTTCCCATAATAGCAATAGAGGATATCAGTGGCTGCATCGAGAGTGAAGGGCCAACTAAACATAATAAGGGAAAGGCAGTTTCCAGACTCTATAAAGAGTCTAGTAAAAAGCTGCATCATGCCCAAGGAGAATTTAATGAATTCTCCACAAAGGACTTTTAGCAATCAGAGACTGTTCTCTTTAAACTTGAAGCCCACTTTTCCTTTGGATTCTGTTTGCATTTGTGGGAGTTTGCACTGTGGATTCTGTTGTACCCTGTTGGTTTGGACAGGGTATTTTCTATCAATTGCTTTTACTATATTACTTTAGTAAACTCTCATTTCTAAAAGCTAATTAAATTTAGTGGCCAATTGGTATCAAAGATAATCAATTAAGAATACATACTGGTAGGGACATGTTAGCTATAGTTTTAGAGGAAAAAACTCTCAGCATTATCCCTAAGTGGTGCAGTGGATAAAGTGCTGGACCTGGAGTCAAGAAGACTCATCTTCCTGAGTTCAAATCTGGCCTCAGACACTTACTAGCTGTGTGACCTTGGGCAAGTCCCTTAGCCCTGTTTGTCTCAGTTCTTCATCTGTAAAATGAGCTGGAGAAAGAAATGGCAAACCATTCCAGTTTTTTTGCCAAATGGGATTACGAAGAGTTGAACATTACTAAAACTACTGAAGGACAAATTATCCCTAGACCTCCCTCCAAAGGGAAAAGTAGGAGCTACTCTATGGGAGCCCAGCTTGCCAATGTAAGGGGGAATTGGAAAGTATGTCAGGAGCCTGCATTACATGTGAGGGCTTCATCTGGGATAAATTCTACTAAATGGTCTAGTTTAACAGGATGGTACATGGAAGCTAAGCAGAGTACAATAATAAGAATCTGGGTCTCCTAAATCCTAGATTATAGTTAATTCTTTTACATCACATTGCCTTGTTGGGTTGGCTTCTTGTCAGCTCACCACCCTAATATGGTATTCTCAATAAGGTTAGGTAGTATCTCACAAGTGGCAGCTAGGTGGTGCAATGGATAGAGCGCTGGGCCTGGAGTCAGGAAGACCTGAGTTCAAATGTGACATCAGACAGTTACTAGCTGTGTGATCCTGGGCAAGTCACTTAGCCCTCTTTGCCTTAGTTTCCTCATCTATAAAATGGGCTGGAGAAGGAAATGGCAAACCACTCCAGTACCTTTGCCAAGAAAACCTCAAGTGGAGTCACAAAGCATTGGACACAACTGAAAAAACAACAATTGAAAGCATCATGTAATGTAAAGAGAAATGGACTAGGGGTCTTAGATGATCTAAATTGCAGTCCCAGGTTTGTCGTGGACAATAGCATCTTGGGAAGTTATTTAACCTTTCCGTACCACATCAGATAAATGGATTTAGAGCTTGAAGGGATGCTAGAGATCATATAACACAAATCTCTCATTTTACAGATGAGAAAACTAAGGCCAAAACAGATTAAGGACTGGGAATTTTTTTCGGGGGAGAGGCAATTGGGAGTAAGTGACTTCTCCAGGGTCACACAGCTAGTAAATGTCTGAAGCTGAATTTAAACTCAGGTCCTCCTGACTCTAGGCCTGATGCTCTAACCACTGGGATACCTAGCTGCCCCTAGGTCTGGGAATTTTTAAATAATTAAAGTAATATGTCATACACAGATTAGTCTTTTTGGCTGAGTATTTCAGTGCTTCAAAGTTTTGTGATTTCTTTGCATTACTTTCATCTGATATACTTGATTGATGACAAAATTGCGGTGTTTATTAATAAAGAGTTGGTTTCCCTATAATTTTATAAAGGAGATTCTCTTCTGGGGACTTAGGTAATTACTGGCTTTTAGAGAATTTCAGCAGTCATCTATTCCAATCCAGACCTAATCAGGGACCCCTTCCACAGTTCTAAAGTCATCCGGCCTCTCCTTGAATACCTTGGATTGAGATCATGTGGTCGCATATGAAGCAACCTATCTTTCTTCTGGACAGCTTTTGTCGTTAGAAAATTTTTCCTTATTTTCAAGGTGAAACTCACACCTGTACATACTTACAGCTTCTACCTATTACTCCTAGTTCTGCCATCGGAAGCCAAAGAAGAATGTCTAATATTCCTTCCATATGTCAATTCTTCAAATACATCAGGTCAGCTATTATTCCCTGCTTTCCCTCCCCCCATCCCAACCTCAAGTTTCCTCCAGACTAAACATTCCCATTTCCTTCAACTAAAGAGCTGGACGTTCGTGAAGGGCCAGGTTTGTGAACTGTTTCTTGCACTCCTCATCTCATTTTTCTTTCTTTCTTGATGGTTATTATTATTTTACTATAGCATTGCTTCGTTTTCTCTTTTAATTTTTTTTTCTCATCCAAATGCTGTACATTAAATTTCTTTTCTACTCTGGTTTATGGATTTTCTCACAGAAGTTGATGTTTTTAATTTACAATGCTGTTCCATTACCCCTCTTTCTTTACATGTACCTTTTGAATATTGTATATTCTTCCATTTTTCCAGGTTCATTCATGAGTCACATCCCACCAAGACTCAGTGATAATTGTGATGTTGAATTTATCTCAATGTTATTATTAACTCTAATGTATTTAGTTTATTGCCTATACTTTGTGAACTCATGTATAGATATCTTAAGCCATTATTCTTCTTAGATATTTTTCCTATGGATCATGGGACCTTTCTACTGATATTTGTGTCATATTTGCTATTCTTTGTGGTTTCTGGCTTTTTAATTTTTTTTTAAAAATTTCCTATCTCCTCTCCATTTTCAGTTTAAAATCCTTGGGACAAAATATGATGGTGTCCTGGCATATATATTCTTCCCTATCCTCACTCAGTGAACTCCATTCCTGGCCAAAAGTCCATGTCTTTCTTGTATGTGATGCTTTTGTACAGGCATTTCATATTCTTTCTTTACTTTTGCTACTTTGCCCAAACTACACACATATATATCTCACTATTGATAAGTTTTTATTTTCAAATTAAAGGAACAGAACTTTTTGTTGTTATTTGTCAGAGTTTTTTTCCTGTTGTGATAATTTTGTCCAGGGACTTTTATGATGAGATTAAAATACCCTTAAGTTGAGTCTTTGATATTAGTTTGCTTATTGAACAATATTTGTAAATGTTAGTGTATAAACTTAAAGAATCATATTAATTCACATCCACAAGCTTTTATTAGGTGCTAACTATGTGCCAGGCACTGTGCTAAGGCTGAGAATACAAATACAAGAAGAATGGCAATCCCTTTCCTCAAGGACTTCACAGTCTAATTAGGAATGTAACTACAAAAACCAGGGTAGCATGAACTACAGTTATGTGTGACATAAAATGACATGATGCATACAAAGTGCTTTTGAAACTTTGATTGCTATATAAATGTCATATGTTACTATCTTTACTGAAAAAATCATTCCTCTCATCTTGGTTGGTATAGTTCAGATAGAAATCGTGCTGAGACAAGTAGTTATTTTGCTGTTATAATTTTATATTCAATATTCTATAGGCTATTGCCAAAGTTGATAAAATAACTGCTTTTTGAAGTTAAATAAAAGTATTTGGATGTAAGCTCATCATCTGTAGGATTGTTGGAATCATTATTGGTACAACTCCAGCAGCAGACAGGACAGTAGGGATGATACGCACCTTGTCCTGTTCCCATGTGATTTTGATGTCTTTGACCAGGCCTCTATACTTTGACACCTTTTGTTCCATATATCTTAGAAAGTCTGGAATGATTATACCTTTTTAAACTGTTGAGGTTATGAATCAATTTTATGCCTGAGCAGTTGAAGGCAACCATTTAACGTGAAACGATTAATCTGATCCAGTACAATTTAATGATTAAAATCTCTAGGATGTTTTGAAGTTTATATATAGTACAGGCATTTGTTATCTTTCAGTCCATGAAAGATAGTGAGCTTCTGGTGTTTAATTCTAGTTGCATGTTTATAGGTACTCAGCAGAGGCTAAACTTTTGCAACCTTCAGTGATATAATCACATAATCTCCACCATTGCATTATCCACATTGATCATGAAATCCACACCTCTTAAGGACCACTGTTTCTAGTGGTAGTGACCTGATCAAGATTTGCCATTACAAATTCCTTAATTTTCAAAAACAAATATGACTCAGTCATCATTCAACATTTCTTTGTTGACATACTGTTGGCAGAGTTGATATTGATATTGAATGTAGAAAGAAGGCTCTTTGCTTCTTCTTATGATAATAGAGGAAAATTAAAGCCAATTTCAATCAAAACATTTGACAAATCCAACAGCATGAACATTTTATTAGCCTTTACTACTAGTCAGTGAAATGATGTCCACTTATTTCTATGTAATTTTTTTTTGCCTGCTTACCATGTGATCTGAGAATTTCTATCTATCCTCTTCCTCCTTTTTGACTAGAAATGTTAGCTTCTCTATACTTGTCTGAGAGGTAATTGGCCCTGTATTCCCTTAATATCAGTAAAATTTTATCCATTTAACCTAGTTGTCAGTTCAGAGCAATTGATGATTTGACCGATATATTTCTTAGCCATGCATCATCATATTTTCTATCAGAGCAGTTTGATGATAACAGCATCTCACACTATTGCTTGTTTCTATTGTACATTTAATATGCTGCCTGGATGAACCTGCTCTGTTTTTATCTGACTGATTTCTTTGAAAGGATTGAGCTGCTACAAAATGATTTGTCTTGGTTTCACTTTAAACATCCTGTCAAGTTTTATCATTGTTTGTCATTTGATCCACTGTTCACAGTGTGATCCTGACATTCAGTGAAAGTAGTCGCAGTTCTTATTGTCACCCAAGCCCTGCTGGCTTGGTTTTTTGATTGTAGAAATAAAGTAATCCATGAATGAGCAACCAACACATTCATGAGGTACCATGGCAAATTAATTTGGGATGAAGCAACCCATGATATTATTTGACTTGTACTTGATCAATCACTCATCAGTCATTAAACACTACTTGAACACCTGATATGTGTAAGTCACTCTATTGGCCTTGGTAGAGGACACATTGAAACAACAGATATATTCCAAGGCCTATAGAAACTTCAGAAAATATATGAGATGTACACATAATAAAAATCCAATAAAATGATGATTATTAAATACCAGATGAGTGACACAGTCAGCAAACATATAATTGAAAAAATATTTGGTTTTAAAACTGAAATATAGATTCAAATGATGTTATGATGACTGTTATTACAACATAAGAGATGCATAATAATCCTGTCAGTTTAAAGAATTTAGCTGGAAATTGTAGCCAGATGAACAATTATGTTGCTAAAATCAATAAATCAATTAATAAAAAGAGCAAAAGACAATTCCTGTGCTCAAGGATCTTACAGTTTAATGGGGGAGAAAATGTAATCCATAGGTAATAATTGGTGGAAAATGTTAACTGTTTCTCAGAGATAGTATATTTTAAAATGGAATTTCCAGTTCTAGTTGTGGTTAAGACTAAGAGAAGAGTTAAACCCAGATACAGAGTTGGTGAGTATAAGGAATATCAAGTATCAAAGATATCGTTGTTGTTCAGTCTTTCAGTCAAGAGTAAGCTCTTTATGAGAATATGGACCATAGCACTCCTCCACTACCTCTTGAACTCTGTCCAAGGTGATATTCATTGTTTCTTCTATCTTATCCTCTACTGTGCCCTTTTCCTTTTACCTTCAATCTTTCCCAACATCGGGTTCTTTTCCAAGGAGTCCTGTATTCTCAATTATGTGGCAAATGTATTTAAGCTTCAGCTTCAGTATTTGACCTTTCAGTGAATAGTCTGAGTTAATTTCTTTAAGTATTGACTGATTTGATCTCCTTGCTGTCCGAGGGGCCCTCCATAGTTTTCTCCAGCAGTACAATTTGAAAGCGTTGTTTCTTCAGTGCTCAGCTTTCCTTGTAATCCAACTCTCACAGTCGTACATCACTACAGAAAAAATCATAACTTTGACTATACAGACCTTTGTTGGCAAAGTGATGTCTCTGCTTTTCCGTATATTGTCCAGGTTTGACATAGTTTTCCTTCCAGGAAGAAAGAGTCTTTTAATTTCATGGCTGCACTCACAGTCTTTGCGTCCAAGAATATAAAATTGGACTCTACTTCCATTTCTTCTCCTTCTATTGGCCAGGAAGTGATGGGACCAGTTGCCATGATCTTAACTGTTTTGATGTTAAGCTTCAAGCCAACTTTTACACTCTCCTCTTTCACCTTCATCAAGAGGCTCCTTAATTCCTCTTCACTTTGTGCCATTAGAGTAGTATCAACTGAATATCTGAGATTGCTGATATTTCTCCCAGCACTCTTAATCTCAGTTCTTGATTCCTCCAGCCTGGCATTTCACATGATGTACTTTGCATATAAGTTAAATAAATAAGGTGATAATATACAGCCTTGTCGTGCTACTTTTCCAATCTTAAAACCAATTGGTTGTTTCATTTTCAGTACTAATTGTTGCTTTTTGGCCCACATTCATTCTCAACTCTTTGAGGACTTACAACATTTTGCTGTGATCCACACAGTCAAAGGCTTTAATGTAGTGAAGGAAGCAGACATAGTTTTTTTTTTTCTGTAACTCCTTTGCTTTCTCCATAATCCAGTGAATGTTGGCAATTTGGTCGCTAGATTCTCTGCTTCTTCAAAAGCCAGGCTGTTCTACTGCTAATTCTTGGTTCCTGTGTTCCTAAAGCCTAGCTTATAGAATCTTAAGCATAACTTTGCTGGTATGTGAAATGAGTGCAACTGTTCAGTAATTTGAACGTTCTTTGGCATTGTCCTTCTTTAGAATTGGGATATAAACTGATCTTTCCAATCCAGTGGCCACTGTTGTGTTTTCCAATTTTGCTGGCATGTTGACTACATCACTTTAACAGCATGATCTTTTAAAATTTTAAATAGCTCAGCTGGAATCTCATCACCTCCACTTATTGTTAGCAGGGCTTCCTAAGGTCCACTTGACTTCATTCTCCAAGATGTCTGGCTCTAGATCAGTAACTACACCATCCTTGTTATTGGTGATGTTAAAATCTTTCTTTTGTGTTTTTGTTTGGTCTTTTGTGTATTCTTGCCATCTCTTCTTAATCTCTCAGGCTTTCTGTTAAGTCCCCACCACTTTTGTCTTTTATCGTGCCCATTTTTGCAGGAAAGATTCCCTTGATATCTCTAATGTGCTTGAATAGATCTTTATCTTTCCCATTCTATTGTTTTCTTCTATTTCTTTGCATTACTCATTTAAGAAAACCTTCTTATCTGTCCCTGCTGTTCTCTGGAATTCTGCCCTCTGCTGGGTGTGTCTTTCCTTTTCTCCTTTCCCTTTCCCTTTACTTCTTTCCTCAACTATTTGTAAAGCCTCAATAGACAGCCATAATATCAAAAGATATTAGATGCAATTCTACCCAAATTAATTTGCTTATTCAGTGCTATACCAATCAAGCTGTCAAAAATTAGTTTATAGAGCTAGAAAAAATAATAGCAAAATTCATCTAGAGGAACAAAAGGCCAAAGGGAATTAATGAAAAAAAATGTGAAGAAAGGTGACCTAGCTGTACTAGATCTCAAACTGTATTATGAAGTGATAATCATCAAACAATATGGCACTGGTCTAAATATAGAGTGGTAGATTAGGGAATAGATTAGGTAGTAAATGACCATAGTAATCTAGTATTTGATAAACGCAAAGAACCAACTTTTGGGAAAAGGACTAGGTATTTGACAAAAACTACTGGGAAAACTGGAAAACAGTATGGCAGAAACTAGTTATAGACTAATATCCTATACCACAATACCAATATAAGGTCAAAATGACATTTAGACATAAAGGACAATACCATAAACAAATTAGGAGAGAAAGGAATAGTTTACCTGTCAGATCTATGGAAAAGGGAAGAATTTATGATCAAATGAGATATAGTGAGTACTAAGAGATGGAAAATGGATAATTTTGGTTATATAAATTTAAAAAAAACCTTTTGCACAAACAAAATCAATGCAACCAAAATTAGAAGGAAAGCAGAAAGCTGGGGAAAGAAAACTTATAGCAAATCTCTGATAAAGTTCTTATTTCTCAAATATTTAGAGAACTGGATCAAATTTGTAAGAATACAAACCATTTCCAAATTAATAAATAGTCAAAACATATGAACAGGCAGTTTTTAGAAATAAGAATCAAAGCTCTTTATAGTCATATGAAAAATGCTGTAAATCACTATTGATTAAAAATGCAAATTAAAACAATTTTGAGGTACCACCTCACACCTATCAAATTAACTGATATTTCAGAATAGGAAAATGATAAATGTTGGAGAGGATATGGGAAAATTGGGATACTAATGCATTATCGGTGGAATTGTGAACTGATCCAACCATTCTGGAGAGCAATTTGAAACTGTGTCCAAAGAGCTATAAAAATGGGCAAAACCTTTGATCTAACAATACCACTACTAAGTCTGTATCCCAAAGAGATCCAAAAAGAAGAGAAAACACCTATTTATACAAAATTATTTACAACAGCTCTTTTTGTGTTGGCAAAGAATTGGATATTGAGAGGCTGTCCATCAACTAGGGAATGGCTGAAGAAGTTGCAGTATATGATTGGAATGGAAAGCTATTGTGCTATAAGAAATGAAGAGCAGGATGATTTCAGAAAAACCTGGACAGATTTATGTGCACTGTTGCAAAGTGAAGTGAGCACAACTAGTAAGTATCTGAGGCCAGATGTGAACTCAGGAAGAGGAGTTTTTCTGACTCTAAGCCTGGCATTCTATCCACTGGACCACTTAGCTGCCCATTCCCATTTTACAACTGAGGAAACTGAGGCAAAGAGAGACTAAATGACTTTTCTGGATCACATAGCTAATAAGTGGTTAGACTGGATTTGAACTCAGTTTTTCCTCACTCCAATTTCAGTACTCTATTCACTGTGTTACAGCTGCCTCTAGGTGAAGGGAATTGAGAGTACCATAGGCATGAAGAACAACCTGAACAGAAAGATGGAGACGATGGATGGAAGATTGTGTATGGAGAACATGCAATAATCCAGTTTTGCTGGAATATTAGGGGGAGTCCATAGGGTCATGATTGGTAATTACTTTGATCAGAATTCTTAAGTCTTTAAAAATTGTTTTTCTGCACAATGTTGTTTTTATTATAGACAACAAATACTTACTAATCCAACAAACATTTATTGAGCATCCACTATATTCCAGGCACTGTTAAATGCTGGGGATATAATTAATAAAAGACAGTCCCTGCCCTCAAGGAGCTTACAATCTAAAAGGAGAGACAACACCCAAGAGTTGGCAGAAAAGCTGGGGTGGGGGGGTTGGCATTGAGGGTAGAGGGAATGGGACACCAAGAGGTACCTGGTGTAGGGGTACCTTGTTCCATGGAATTAAGACCAAGCAGGGCAGGAGACCCAAACTGGAGTGAGCTGATTCAAGTTTCTGCCCTCTCTAAAAGAAGGCATCAGCAGGAGTTTAGTACTGCACCCTCCAGCCCTCCAATTAGAGGGGAGAGAATTCTGAGGGAGTTCGAGTCAATCAAGGCTTGAGTTAGCAGCATGGTGTTGAGTTTAGAGATAATTAATGAGCTTATCCTGGGAGGGGCATCTTGCTCAGTGGAGTTGTTCAGTGGAGGCAGAGCAGCAGATACAAAGTAAGACATAAATAGATAATCACAAGTCAAATGGAAGACACTATGTTAGATGTTGGGGGTATAATGGCAAAGATGAAAAAATAGTTCCTTTCTCCTCAAGAACCTTACATTCTACTGGGGTGGATACAACATTTAAACAAATATGTTAATGATAATTTAAGGCAGGAGAGAGTACTAGAATCTAAGGAAATTTTTAAAAAAAATGCTTCTTGTAGGAGCTGGCACATGAATTGAGCCTTGACTGCAACTAGGAACTTTGAGTTGTAAGTGGAAAGGGAGTGTATTCTAGGCATGGAAGACAGTCTATGGAAGGTCATGGAGGCAGGCCATGGAATGCCAAGTTCAGAACAATGTATCTGAAATGTAGAGTACATGAGGGGGGGAAATGTGACATACCTGGAAAGTAAACTAAAATCTGATTGCATAAGATTTAATTGTTAGTATTTTATCCTAGTGGCAATAGGGAGCCACTGAAGTTGCTTGAGGAAGGAGGTGACATGATTGGGCGGGGGAGGGCTAGACAATGGGGCTAAGGGACTTGCCCAGGGTTACACAGCTAGTAAATGTCAAGTGTCTGAGGCCAAATGTGAACTCCTGGGCCAGTGCTCTATCCACTGCGCCATCTAGCTGCCCCTGTACAAAGGTTATTTTGGCAGTGGAATGGAGAATGGATTAAAGAAAGCAGAGTCTTGAGCCAAGGAGATAATTAAAAGGTTATTGAAATGGTCCACATGACAGTTGATGAGGCCCTGAACTAGGGTGGTAATAGTGTAAGTGGAGAGAAGAGAATTCATAGTGCCTAAGCTATGGATGTAACGAAAGAGAGGTAAGAATTGAGGATTATTGGGGTTTCAAACCAGTATGACCAGAAGCATTGATTAAAGCATTATGGAGTGCAAAACAAAAATAAAGAATTTTGGAGGAGAACTGTGGATAGATTGAGTTGGAGATGTTTATAGGTCATCCAGTAGTAGATGTCCAGTAGATGACCTCAGGAGAGAGCACTAGAAAGAGAGAGAGAAAGAGAGAGAGAGAGAGAGAGAGAGAGAGAGAGAGAGAGAGAGAGTCACTGATATACAAGATGAATAATTTAACCCATAATTTCTAATTGAGGTCATGAAGAGAGCATATTGAAAGAGAAGAGGACCTAGAATTGAGCTTTCAGAGATACCCATGGTTAGGAGCTAGGATATGGATGATGATACAGCAAAGAGATTGAGAAGGCATGTTCAGACAAATAGAGGAAGAAGGAGAGAGGTGTCACCAAAAAATAATGGATGAGAGACATATGGGAGGAAAGGATAGTCAACAGTAGCAAATGCTGGAGAAGACTGAAGCCATTAGAATTAGTAACAATTATCATGGCATGATGAAAGACAAAAATGGTGGGAATTAACAGAAGTAGAAGAGATTAAGAAGTGGCAAGAATATGCAGAAGAACTGCACAAGAAAGATCTTAACATCACTGATAATCATGATGGTGTGGTTACTGATCTAGAGCCAGACATTCTAGAGAATGAAGTCAGGTTGACCTTAGGAAGCATTGCTAACAATAAGGCTAATGTAGGTGATGGAATTCCAGCTGAATTATTTAAAATCCTAAAAGATAATGCTGTTAAAGTGCTGCCAGCAAATTTGGAAAACTCAATAGCAGCCACTAGATTGGAAAAGATCAGTTTATGTCACAATCCTAAAAAAAAAAAAAAGGACAATGCTGAAGAATGTCCAAATCACTAAATAATCGCACTCATTTCACATGCAAGCAGGGTTGTGCTTAAGATTCTGCAAGCTAGCCTTCAGCAATATGTGAACCAAGAATTACCCGAAGAACAGGCTAGTTTTTGAAGAGGCAGAGGAACTAAAAACCAAATTGTCAACATTCACTAGATTAGGAAGAAAGTAAGGGAGTTACAGAAAAACATCTACTTCTGCTTCATTGACTACACTAAAGTCTTTGACTATGTGGATCACAGCAAAATGTGGCAAGTCCTTAAAAAGATGGGAGTACCAGTCTCCTCTTGATGTCTTCTCATTTATCTCCTTATGTGGGCCAAGAAGCAACAGTTAGAACCGAACATAGGACAACAGATTGGCTTAAGGTTAGGAAAGGAATACAAGCAACAATTTATGACACCACTCTGATGATAAAAAGTGAAGAGGAATTTAAAAGCCTCTTGATGAGGGTGAAAGAGGAAAGTGTGAAAGCTGTCTTGAAACTTAATATCAAAACAACTAAGATCATGGCAACTAACCCCATCACTTCCTGGCAAATAGAAGAAGAAATGGAAGCAGTGTCTGCTTTTATATTCTTGGGCTCAAAGATCACTGCAGATGGTGACTGCAGCCATGAAATTAAAAGACATTTCCTTCTTGGAAGGAAAGCTGTGGCAAATCTGGACAGCATATTGAAAAGCAAAGATACCACTTTTCCAACAAAGGTCCGTAAAGTCAAAGCTGTGGTTTTTCCTGTATCAATGTATGGTTGTGAGAGTTGAACTACAAAGAAAGCTGAACACTGCATCAACAATGCTTTCAAATTGTGGTGCTGGAGAAGACTTTTGAGGGCCCCTTGGACAGCAAGGAGATCAAATCAGTCAATACTTAAAGAAATTAATTCAAACTATTTACTGGAAAGTCAAATACTGAAGCTGAAATTTAAATACATTTATAATGAAAGATATGACTCCTTGGAAAAGACCCTGATGTTGGGAAAAATTGAAGGCAAAAGGAAAAGGGCACAGCAGAGGATGAGATGGATAGATAGTATCATGGAAGCAAGAAATATGAGTTTAGACAGACTTTAGAAGACAGTAGAGGATAGAAGGGCCTGGCATTTTATTATAACCATGGGGTCATGAAGATTTTTTATTTTATATTAATTATATCTATGTGTCATGAAGAGTTGGACATAATTGAACAACAATAATTAAAAAATTTTGTCTTTTATCAGTTATTATACAATATAAATACTACCAGTACTATCAGGTAAGGGTCTATAACTTTTTTTAATGTTAAAAAAGGCTTCTTATACTGCACAAGTTGGAATCCACTGGTAATGGATACATTAAAAAATTTAAGAAAGAAATCAGTGGGGGCTGTTATTATCAAATATAAGGTTTTTTGTTGTTTGTTTTTTGAAGAGGTAGAACTTAGTTGGCTTTGAAGGATGTGAAAAGAGAAAGAAGGGAGAAGTGCATTTTTCAGGTGAGGAGCAAAATTACATAGGTGATAATGATCCAGGTATTGCGTGCCATGGACAAGTAAGTGATGGTCCAAGTTATTTCATGTTTCATATTAAATAGTAGTAAGATATATAATTAGATGGGTCCAGTGGGACAAGACTTTGAAAGGTCTTTTGTCACCTTTTAAAAAATATCAGGAGTGGGAGGAAGGTATTGAGGGATATGAGTGATTGAGGGAGGGCACAAAGGGCAAAAGTGTTAAGCTTGGGCTGCATACTTGCCTAAGTAGTTTTTAAAAGTTGTTGTGGTGTTTGTTTTTTTCTTAAAATTGGTAGGCTTTCTTAAAGGGCATAAGTGTTTATTTCTACAAATTAAGTTTAAAAGCTTGGTTTAATTTTAGGATAAAGGGAATAATTTCTTTCCTAGGGGATATCTGTAAAGTTGAGGTACCAAAAGGCTGTTACATTTTGGAAACTGATAATAAAGTTGGCTTTGGTGGTGTAAGCTAGAGGTTCTAGCCTGTTAAGGCTAAATTTTCAATTTCCAATGTTTATTTTATGTAGAAGATTTTTTTTATTCCATGGGCACATGGACCTTACTTAAGACCATGCTGCAAATATGATGAGTGCCAAGGCATAAAGTTGATTTCAGTGGTGTGTATGTGTGTGTTAGAAAGAATAGTAGAAAATGGAGATATTTTAGAATTAATTGTTGAATATGGACCTGAAGTTATGCATTTTCACGTGAAATACTGATGTGGATATTCAAAACAGATAGGTGAATATCTTAAGTACTTTTAAGGTCTGTACCAATTTATTGGGGTAAAGAAAGAAAAAAAGAAAAGGTTAAATGAGAAAATGTGCCATCTAATGCAGTAAAGGTTGCTCAGTCATACAATTGATTCCATTTTAGCAAACATTGGGAGTCTTTGTCGAGCTGTTAAATCCTCTCAAACCAAACCAACTAAACCCAATACTCATTTTCCCCTTTCCCCAACTGCCCTCCTGATGTCACCACATTCCACACCCTCCCCTGTTGCTAAGGCCCTGGACATTCTTATTTTTCGAAGCTCCAGGTGTTGTTTTCCCCTGGCATACAGATAGAGAGTGCTCAGGTCTATGTGCTATCTATGGTCCTTGGGCTGAAAACTTGAAAGAGGCGCCCTCACTCAGGTTCTCTAAGTTCTAGTGCCAGATCCACAAATAGAAACATTTTAACTTCTGTGTACAGTCCTACAATCCTGTACCCACCTCCCAGCATCCACACACGATGGAAGGAGAAATGTTGGGTAAGGAAGCAGAGTTCAGCTTTAACAATTGAAAATGCCAATGGTTTAATTATGCTAAGCAAGGATAGATGGTCTGTGATGTTTGTATTGTGAAAAGTTCTTTGCATGATGACTTTAACTAACAAAACATAGCTACTAACTCAGTTACACAAAGCTCTCCAATATAACGTGTAATTTATTCACAGTTTAATGGCTTCTGACTGATACATTTATGTGTGTGTTTACATATACACATGTATAGATAGACGTATATCCATGTATTGGGCTTTATTATTGCAGACATTAAAGAATATATTTTTAATTTCATTTGTAAGATGGTGATATTTTGTTATAGGAGTGGTTCTTTTGTTTAAATTACTAATCATGTAACTATATATGTAGTTAGAAGTGATTAAAATATTCATTTTTTTCCTCACAAAAATATACTATTTATCCAGGAAGGAAATATGCTAAGCTGTTGAATTTTGTTACCTTGGTAACATCTGGAAAGAACAACCAGCTCTAAAAATATGTTCTCCTTTATTATTTATATTTTATGGCAAAATTACAATCACAGCACTTTTGTTAAAGAATATTCTGACAGATGATCATTTTCATCTTCCATGAAAATGGTGCACGTGTTTACTACATAGGCATGATGATTACAGATTTAAGAAACATATATGTTCAATGTATGACTAGAGTCAGAGCTAGATTTATATTTATGTTAATTGTAAATTTGCTTGAAAATTTACTGCATCTTGAAGGGTATTTACACAATTAAGCAGGGGAATAATATTCTCTTTATAATTAACACATTTTATAGCTTTCTGAAAACAAATATGAAAATGTAAAATCAAGTAAATGTGGCAACTTTGATTTTACATATATATGTATATGTATGTCTTCTTTTATTTCATTGAAAAAATTCACTAAATTTCATAGCAGAGACTGCTTTCATTTACTTTAATGCAAAGAATTTTACCTACGTAAAGAATATGAGCTATATTTGCTTAGATAGTTTCTATACAAATTACTTCATTAATTTTGCATTTCCAAAACTGCAGGTAATACTTCAGATAACTATGTTTGGAGCTTATCAAATTTCTAGTTTTAGAAGGTATGATGCTATAATTCAGTTTGCCTTTGGCAAGACTTGCCCAGCTTTCTAGATTATTCCTTCTCATGTAGAATAACTTTAAATATACTTGAGGGCAGTGAAATCTGCAGTAGGAGAATTGGGCCATGAATGACCAAGTCTTTTGATTGTTTTACAAAATTAGGTCCTTGGAAATAATTGGAATAACTTTATTTGAATTCTTTTGTTAAAAAACTTATAAGCCTAAGTCTTATAAATTTAGTGTTAGAAGCTGAATTTAGAAGCAATTTAATCCAAATCCTTCTTTTTGTGAGTGAGAAAACTTGTGATGTAGTGGGGAAAGCATGGGATTTGGGATCAGATATGTTTGAATCCTGGCTTTCTTTCTACCTGTGTGAACCTACCCTCACAAGGTCTCAGTTTACTTAACTAAAAAAAATGAGAACACTATACTATAAATGATTCCAGTGTTCCCTCCTAACTCTGAATTATATGACCTTAAATTAAGGAAAAGGTTTTCAAACCTTTTGGTCTAGGTTTAACCCTTACACTCTTAAATATCATTGTATACCTCAAAGAACTTTGGTTTATGAATTATATTTTATTAAAATTTGCCATATCAGAACCTAAAACTAATTTAAAATTTTATTTATTAACTCATTGAAAATAACAAGAATAAACCCATCACATTTCAACATCAATAAAATATTTTTGAAAGTATCCATATTTTCCAAAATAAAACAAATTTATTGAGAATAGGAGCATCATTTTACATTATTTTTGCAAATCTCTTTAATATTTGACTTAATAGAAGACAGCTGAATCTTGATATCTGCTTCTGCATTCAGCTTATTATGATACATTATTTTAGATGAAGAGAACCAAACTCAGATATGTAGTTGGGAAAAGGGAAGAGTGTTTTAATAGGCAATTAATGTTCTAGTATAATTGAGAAAATAATTTTGACTTCACAGATCCCCTGAAAGGCTCTTGGGGACCCTTGGGATTCTTCAGACCATGCTTTGAGAACTTCTGAACTGAGGTATAAGCGAATTGAATGACTTGCCCAAGGTCACCTAAAAAGTAAATAGCACAGCCAGCTATTAAAACCCAGGTTCTCTGACTCTGAAGTCAGAACTCTTTTCACTCATCATGCTTTGTCTCTAATTTAATTGACTAGAAAATGACAACATTTCATTTAGCTCAATAAAAACAATGCTTCCTGGAAGAGTATATACGTGAAGTTCACATTTTCAGGCAAACATTTCCATATGATTCCTTTTTTAGTCATATTCCTAAGGTTCTATTTTATTTTGTTTCGACTTTTTTTAATCTGTAAAAAATCTATTTTTATACATTATTTTTTATAAATTTATGAAATTTTAATAACTGGATTAAAATAAAATATTGTTGCCCTTGCCCAGCATGACCCGTTGGGCTGAGGAGCAGATTCTTAAGATACGAGCATAACAAAGTCAATGAATTAAGAAGATTTAATTAGATTGTTACCTATGCAAATTCACTCACTATCAGTATATTTAAATAGATGACAGTTGATTTTTAAAGCTTCATTTTAATGTTTTATCATAATAGGAAAAGTTCTTATTTGCCTAAGTTATTTTTTATGCCCTGAAAATCTTTGTTTGTCCCTGCTTTCCTTACCAATTATAGTTTTCTCTCCTATGTTTCATATTTAAATTTCCAAACAGGTTGTCTGGTCAAACTGTCACTTATTCTTTGCCTAACCCCTATGGCAATCTGGCTCTAGTTCATATCATGCTGCTAAAGTTGCTTTCACATAATTCACCATCAATCTCCACTTAGCCAAATTCAGTCTATGTTACATTTAACGTAATTCAATATCCCATCCCTACCCTTATTAGACATGATCTCCTCCCTTGGTCAATCTCACAGTTTTTCATTCTACATAACAGTTTCTCTGCCTTTTTCACTGGCTCCTTTCTTCTCTGGCACTTTTGTGAGCATCTATATTTATATTTAACCCTAGAGCTACTGCTCTTTTTTTCTACAGGTTTTTTCCCCATCAAATACCTTATGGACCATCATGACTGAACTACCTAGTTACATACAGATGACAATAAAATCTGTCTCTAGCCCTGATTTCTCATTTGTCTGTGGTCTTCACATAGATGCCCTACTGTCATCTGAAATATCAGAATTGGAAACTTGATTTCATTGTTTTTTCTACATCTCCGTAAATGGCATCACTATCTTGGAAGGTTTTATTATTATTACTACTAATAAGCATTATTATTACTTCATTGCTCAACATCCAATATCACAAAGTACTGATCATCCTTGGGCTGTGATGTTCTTAACATTGCTATAGTCATTACCCTTAATATATAGAAATATTTACAAAGTGGTAAAAAATAGAAGGTAGTATGAGAAGGATGGCACTAAGTGGTTGGGAGATCAGGAAAGCTTCATGCAGAAGCTAATACATGAGCTCTAGGAGGCAGAGGTAAGGAGGAAGTACATTCCAAGCTTGTGGGATGGACAGTGCAAAGACATGAGGATCAGAGATAAAATGTTGTGTGTAAGAAAGAGAGAGAGAAGGCCATTTTGGCTGGATAACATATTGCTGGAGGGGGAGTAATATCCAGTGAGGCTGGAAATATAGTTTGGGGTCATGGTTATGTAGGACTTTAAAAGCTAAAGAGAGAAGTTTATCTTTTATTCTAAAGGGAATAAGAAATTGCTGGAATAGATTGAGTAGGAGACTCACATGGTCAGATCTGTGCTTAAGAAAAATTATTTTGGCAGCAGTGAGTAGGATGGACTAGAGTGGGGAGAGACTAGAGTCAGAAAAACCAAAAAGGAAATTGTTGCAATGATATAAGTAAAAGGTGATTAAGTCCTGAAATAAGGTGGTAGCTGTTGTGAGTAAAGAGAATGGGTCAGATGTAAGAGATGTTGTGAAAGCAGAAATGGTAAGATTTTGCAACTGATTGGATAAGTAGAGTGAGGGAAAGCGAGCAGTCTAGAATAATGTAGAAATTACAAACCTGTGATGACTTCCACAGAAATATATGTGTTTGGAAGAAGGTTGGGCTTAGGTAGAAGATTATGTGTTCTGCTTTGGGCATGTTGAGTTTGAGATGTTTCTGAGGCATCCAGTTTAAAATAGCCAGTAGGCAACTGGTGGTATACAATTGAAGCTCAGGAAAGGTACTGGAGCTGGATGTATATAGATATTTAGGTCATCTGCCCCAAAAGGATAGCTAAACCCATCGGAGCCAATGAGGTTATTGAGAGAATGTGTGTAGGGGAAGAAGATAAGAGCAAATCTTTGTGAGCTCTTCATAGAAAATGGAATTGGTAAGTTGATAGGAACCTCAAAGACCATATAATCCAATTTCTTCCTTTCTCACATGAGAGAATTGAAACTCAGTTAAATTAAGTGACCTGGACAAAGTCACAGAATTAGTTAGTGACAAACAATCTCAAATTCAGTCCTTTTGCCATTACCAGAGATTTGTGCTCCTTTGTTATCTCTTCCTTAAAACATACTTTTTTTCTTACATTTTTCTAGTTATCAACATAATAACTGTTTGTAATCAAGCCACTCTCTCTCGTTATCTCTTCCATGTCTTGTTAATTTTCACTGCCTGAACTTTGTGAAGTATTTTTCTCACTTGTCATGCCCCTACCTCTTCGTCATTACTGCCTTAGCCAAGACTCACATTCTCCAAAAAGTGCCAGGTCTTTCCATCCTCTGTACTTTTGTACATCCTCTGTATTCTGTACTCTTGCATCTGTTCCTGGAATCCTCTCCACCCCAACTCTGAATCTATCCTACGTTATAAAATCTTTAGATGCTACCGCCTTTATGAATAATTTCTAGATTGTCCCAAGTCTAAGTGATTTCTCTTCTGGAATTTTCCCGACTACATCAGTAGACAGTCAGCTGATGAAGAGTAACAGACCTGGAAACAGAAGTCCTGGGTTCAAATCCAGCCTCAGTGTGTGACTATGAATAAATCATTTGAACTCTATTTGCCTCAGTTTCTTTCTCTGTAAAATGAGGATAATTATAGCACTTACATGCCAGGGTGATTGTGAGGGTAAAATGAGATAATATTTGTTTAAAGGAAAAACAATAACATTTTGCAAACCATAAAGCCGTACATAAATGCAAACTATTTATTGCACTATAAGCTATTTGAAGGCAAGGACTATGTCATTCAGTATTGCAGCCCCAATACAGTGAATGGCACAAAGCAGGTATTTAATGAATGTGTGTTGCATTGAGTTGCGTTATTAAATTAGATAGCAATTCTGACATTGTAGAGTTATTCTTTTCATAATGTATTAATTTAGTTTTGTTCAGAGAGACTAATGGCAGCACCATCATTTATTTTTCAACAGATGATTCAGCCGCCGAGAGCCTTAATGGCAATGAGACTGTGGGGCCTAGTTCCGTTGCTTCGGCAGGAGTACGCTGCAGGGAGATGGAAGACACAAACAGCAATGGCAAAACAAATCTGGAGCAAGATGAGCAACCTCTGAATCTGAGTGACAGTCCCCTTTCTGCCCAGCTGACTTCAGAATACAGAATAGAAGATCACAGCAGCCATGCGAAAAACAAATATAAGAATCTGCTAATTTCTGACCTCAAGATGGAACGAGAGGCAAGAGAAAATGGAAGCAAGGTAAAATGATTTCATAATTACCAGACAATGTGTGTAATATGTTAAAAATTATAACTTAAGATGAAAAGTAACGCGCAACAAAAAATGGGCAGAATTATTGCTCAGCCAAAACTTTTCAGGTAGCTATTGAAGTTTGTTGATTTTTTTTTTCATTAGTAGAACCCTTTCTAGCATGTGGGAATTCATTGGGTTGGAAGTGCAGGATTGGTATGCTCTTGCCAATTTCCAATTTGATAAATACACACATGTGTGTATGTGTATATATGCATATACATATGTATATATATGCATGTATATATTCATATATGTGTATATACATATATATTTCTAATAAGATCACTGTTTGGTTTCTCCCAAATTATTTATGTGCAAATAAAAATTTAGAAACTAGAAGTCCAGAGAACTTTATTCAGTAATTTCCACTAGGGGCACAAAAAGGAAAATGGTTCTGTTGTACGTGAAAATGAAGCTTGCGGGTTAGAACAGATCAATTAGCCTGATGAAAATCATTTTTCAAGGTTAAGTTATTGTTGAAGAAGGTCGAAAGATTCTATTTATGGATATTTTCATTACCTTATTTATATATTAATTATAAGTCTGACTTTTTGAAATTTCCAAATGCTTAACAACTATAACAAGAATTGAAGTTTGGCAGTGATTTTGTACATCTCACTCTACTGATTTAACTTAACACTCCAGCTCTAATTTGCAACATGATTAAATTTTCTTGATGAATGCAAGTTTTTAGTAGTGAGACATTTAAGTTGTTTCTCAGCTTGAAATAGCTCTTTACATATCAGTGTAATGTCTTACACTGGATTTACTCTAGGCTCTGTCAGTGCATCCTGAGTTCTTAGTCAAAATTGTCTCCTCACTTGCTTTAGGGCATTTGTTTTATCCCTTTGTAAGTCATTCACGCAGACACCATCAGACACTAGGCTCTTTTGCCTGAGCTACACACCTATTAGTTACTTTAGTAAATACTCAAATATCCTTTATGGAAGAAGTCTTAAGGTAGAGACATATCAAATAAACTGGCTAACATCTCTAACATGATCTGAATCATATTGTTATCTTTGGGTATACTAAGACAATTTAACTAATTTAAAGTTGTCATTGAAATGAAAATGTCTTCTACTTTCTTTTTTTTTTTTTTTTTTGCGTGAGGCAATCGGGGTTAAATGACTTGCCCAAGGTCCCAACAGCTAGTACGTGTCAAGTGTTTGGTCTGAGGCCGGATTTGAACTCAGGTCCTCCTGACTTCAGGACTGGTGTTCTATCCACTGTGCCACCTAGCTACCCCTCTACTTTCAGTTTAATGAAGAAAAAATATTTGCACAGAGATGTGTGTGTGTATGTGTTTACGTATATGCATGCATGTTGTATATATTCCACATACACATGCGTGCGTGCGTGTATATGTGTGTGTGTGTGTGTGTGTGCATAACAGACCATCCTGGCCCCCACTGCCTGAAGATCAGGTATGGTATGTTTTTACTTCTCCCCAGAGTTCTCTAGTATCTCAAGGAGATTTGCCCCCGCTCCCAGTGTCTGGGCTCTCTACAAATGACTCCTGCCCCCACTAATATTGTTGTCTGAGTTGTAAGGAGTGGTCCCTTGCACCCTAGTTCCATTAGCCCCTATAGTCAGATTAGCTTTTACAAAGTAATATTTACTTCAAAAGGTGTGATCACAAATATTATAAACTTCCCCAACACGTCGGAGATGCCCTCTCACTTTTGGCCTACCTAAATTTCTAGAGAGGGAAAAGGGATTAGGTTCATAGTTTAGCTTTGTTCTTATGGAGCACAGTCCCATTTCTAAGTCTAAAGTCCACCTTGGGTTCAAGTCTCAGGCCCTCTGGCTTCTCAAGGCTTCCATGTTGGACTGACTGGCTTTACTATCCTGACTTCAATCTTGGCTCCAAGATCATCATGTCTTAAATCCTGAGTCTGTGGGGATCACTTCCAGCACCTGAAACTGAGGAGCCCAAACAACACAAAACAGAATAAACACCTCAGGCCCATTTCTTGGAGCCAGGGTGAAAAAGAGAGAGCTGGAGAAGGAAGTTCCTTCTCTCTCACCAGTTCAGTTTATGGTGCCCATGCTGCAGGTGAATTATAATCTTCACCCTCTCCACGTGGCAGATAAGAGTGGATGAAAAAGAGCAGCAGAAAGAGTGGTCAAAAAGAGAAGGGACAACTGGCTCGGTTTCACCAGTTTTAAAGACACAGGGAGCCAATCAAAGGAGGCTACCCTCATCTACCCCACATGTGAGAAGATGCAGTGGCCTCCACATTAGGCAATCTGAACATTCTTCAAAGGCTTCTCAAGGACCCTTCCATGTTATGCAAGTTAGGTAGGCCAGACAAGCCTGGGTTACATACATACACACGAATACTTACATACCTACACACATGTGTATATATTTATACATATATATACATATTGCATTTATATGTGTACGTATATATTTATTGTTGTTCAGTCATATCCATGTCTTCATGAGGTTTTCTTGACAGAGATACTAGAATGGTTTGCCACTTCCTTCTCCAGCTCATTTTACAAATGAGGAAACTGAGGCAAATGGGTTTAAGTGTCTTGCCCAAGGTCACATTGCTAGTAAGTATCTTGAGGCCAGATTTGAATTCACAAAGATGAGCCTTCCCTAGGTCAGGAAATTCACTTTAATACTGCAGGTTGACACATCCTCTCTAACTTATTACTTATTGTCTTAGTTACCTAAAGCATGGAGAGGTTAAGAAAATGATTTGTCCAGGCAGGGCCTCACAAACAGTATGTCTCAGAGGCAGGACTTTAATGGAAGGTTCTCTGTCTACTACTCCATGTTCTCTTTCTCTTTGTCTCATTGTCTCTCTCTGTCTCTGTCTCTCTGTCTCTGTCTGTCTGTCTCTCTCCCTCTCTCTCTCTCTTTCTCTCTTTGTCTGTCTGTCTGTCTGTCTCTCTTCCCTACTTTGCCCTCTTTATTTTCCATTTCATTCCTTTTTCCAGTCCAGGCATAGAAGAAAGAGAGGGAGAAGGAAGGGAGGGAGGGAGGGAGGAAAGTTGGTTAATTATAAGGTTTAAATCCACCTTGATAGAAAATTGGAATGAAGAAGCAGATTTTTGGACAATACCTGAATTTCACTCTCTGACCTGGGGATATAGAAAATTTTGGCTTTATGTATCCCAAAGATATCAATAAAAATAACTTTTTCACACTTCTTCTTGATAACCTTGGGAAATAACTGGGACTTAGCTGTTCCTTTTATCCACTTCAATTTGACACAGAGGTGGAAAACTTACTTATCTAATGCTTACAGATTTCTATCTTTGTAACTCTCTGACTGGGTTGTTGTGATGTATTCTGAAATTGGAGCTGCCCTTACATTCTCCAAATTCTCAACTTGATCTGACATAGACAAGAGTGATCTGCTTTCGTATAAATTAGACCTAAATGGGTTATCTCATTTCCAAATCAAAAACTCAAGTTGGGCTTCTGTTTACTTTGATATGAAATTTTGAGATTTTAATTGTAATCTGTAATCCTCTTTATGGTACAAATCTTCAGGGCCATGAATAACTCCTCTCTATGTATATTCCATTCTTTCACCACGACAGAACATTCCTGCCATCTTTTCCTATGTAATAGGAAGCACAGTTTGTGTGTGTGTGTGTGTGTGTGTATGTGCAGCCATTCATTCATTCTTTCATTTACATAGAAAACATGTATTAAGCACATTCTTAACTGTGTAGGCATAAAACTAAACCCTGTAAGAAAAGATATAAACAAATGTGTGATGGTATGATGTAGACCCAAAGATGACAAAATTCAAAGATGGCATAGGGTTGGTAAGGAATAGCTTTATCAAGGTAGTCTTGATTTGAGCTTTGAACAAAATATAGGATTTGGGTTTTTCAGACTAAGACTAAATGGAAGACATTCGAGAGAGAAATAACAGGATGAAGGAGGGTGAAACATCAGCATCGTATATTAGAAGAAATGTAAGAAGACTGATGTGGTTGAAACAAGAAGCTATGTTAAGTGCTAGCAAGATGAAATTAGGGAAAATAATATATGACCAGTTGATAGAAAGTCCAGAATTCCAGTAGTTTGGACAGAGTTCTGATGGACAAAAAGGAGCCCTGGTAAGTTTTTTAGCAGGTGGTAAGGTAGAGAAAATTATGTTTTAGGAAGATGAGTCTTGGCATTGTGTTACAAGATAGACTTAAGCAGGGAGCCAGCCAGAGTGCTAACGAAACAATTGAAGTGTAAGGTATTGAGTTAGAGGATGAGAGAGTGGAATGACTGAAAGGAAAAGCCATGGCAAAGGAAGATATAGATAAATTGGAAATTGATTTATTGGAGCTGGGGAATGAGATTTAGAGAGCGGTATCAGAGTCAAATATAAGTTCAAGGTTATGAATCTGAGGGATGGTGGTAATATTGGTTGCATTCAATATTGGTCCCATGGAAAATTTTGAAGGAGACAGATTTGTCTTTGAAACTTTAAAATTGCTTCTTTTACAATTTGAACTTGTCCCCTGCCTAAAGTGCTTCAGAGATTCTTAAAACTAAGAATCTGGCCTGTATTAGCCCCAAGACTAGAAGGTAAACCCTGCTAAGTCCCTGGATTGTGGAACCACACTATTAGTTAACATTACCATGTTCGAACATCTATAATTCTTAGAAATGTCTTCCAGCATAATGTTATCCAAACTTTATATGGTGAAAACACCCTCACCTTTTTTTCTCCCCTACAAAAATGTCTTATCCCCCATGCTTTGCCTGAAGTATTCTACACTGATAATTTTCTTACCTGACAAAACACACTTCTGACACCTCCTGGCTATGTGACCCTGGGCAAAACAACTATCTAAGACAAGACAATAAACTGCAGAGGAGGGGGCAACCTACATTGTTATAGAGAATTTCCTCACCTGGGAGTTCCTTATATCAGCGAAGTCACAGGTCCAGTCCCTAGTCCTCAGCATTTGATTCCAATAAAATTAAGTTTATTGTAATTTTAGAATAATATACAAACAAATGCTAATCATATAATAAAATCCCATAAAACAAGTGTTTAACTACATTTACATTGACTTATAAAATTGTAGGTATCATAGATTTAAAGATTGTCTTTTAGGTCATTTTACAGTTGAGGAAAATGAGGCCAAGAGGTTAAGTGATTATCCCAGGGACATTCAAGTAATAAGTTCAGTATTAGGATTTGAATTTAGCTCTTCTGACTTTTATATCCAACACTCTCACATTGAAAGTGCCTTCAATGAGTTTTTTCAGCTAGATGTTAGTCAATTCTACTTAGGCGATAATAACTTTTTCCTAAGAGGTTAAAAGAAAGTCACCTCATAATTCAGATGTGGAATGTATTGAAGGCCCAATTTCAAAATGGTAACATTTTAAAACACTAGACCGGGAACTGTGATGTTTTAGGAACTCAACCCATCTACTTTTTTTTTCATTCTGATGAATTGTAATTCAGAACTCTTCATAGTCAGGAATGAGTAGAGGCCAGGAGCCAAGGTGCAGAGCAAGCAGTCAGTCACTGCAGCTCCCATACTCAACTGCAAAGTGCCATAAAAATAGCACCCCAGAACAAACCTAGAACAGTAGAGCCAGTAGAAAGATGGGGTAGAGCAGTCTTTCAGCCAGGGAGACTTGGAAGATCAGCAAGAAAGGTCCATCTCACTCAGGTAAAAGGGGAGAGCATTCCAGGACAGGAGGCATCCCAGTAAGCTAGCAGCAAGCCCCACCTCAGCAAACAGCAGGAGATTCTGAGCCCCATTGTAGTGGAGCAGGCAAACGCTAACATCAGGACCCTCCACATGCCTCAGAATAGGTAAAGGGAACAGCAGACTCCAGTTCTGAGAACCACCACATGCTTCAGTGTAGCCCTGGGTAGGTGGACATCCTCTAAGGACCACACCTCCGCTTGCTTCAGTTGTAGCCATGGGAAAACATGGAAGAACTCCACCGAACCTCAGCACTTGCCAGACATCACCCCTAGGATGCCAGCTCAGCACAGGGCAAGCTGCCAGACCCCTACATGCTCCAGTAGTGCCAGCCACCACCCACCACACACCCTCAACACAGCACCAGACACGAGCGTCCCCCATAGGCCTCAGAGCAACATCAGTGTAGGCAACAGGGAAACAGCCAAAGCCTGCAGCCACTGATACAAGAAGCCTGAGACAGAGTCCCTTCCACCCTGGGAGCAGAGATCAAATTTAAAAGAAAGGGGAACCCCACCCAAAAAAAAAAGAAGAGCAAAAAACAGCAAAAAAAAAAAAAAGAATCTGACCATAGAAAGTTATTATGGTGACTTAGAAGAGGACAACAATGTTAAAACACCTATGGGCACAACCCCAGAGAAAAGTGGGAAGTGGTCTCAAGCCCAGAAACATAGAAGAACTCAAAAAGGAGCTTAAAAATCATATAAGAGGGGTAGAAGAAAACAATTGGGAAAAGAAATGCGAATGATGCAAGAGAATTATGAAAAAAGAGTTAACAGCTTGGAAAAATGCTTAAAAAGTAGAATTGGCCAAATGGAAAAGTAAACACAAAAATCCACTGAAGAAAACAACTCCTTAAAGAGTGCAATTGGTCAAATGGAAAAGAAAATACAAAAGCTAATTGAGGAAAACAACACCTTAAAAGTTAGAATTGGGCAAGTGGAAGCTAATGACTCAATTAGACATCATGAATCAATCAAACAAATTCTAAAGAATGAAAAAAAGTAAGAATATGTAAAATATCTCATGGGACAAACAATTGACCTGGAAAATATAACCAGGACAGACAATATCAGAAGCAAACAAAACCAATGCAACCAAGATTAGAAGGAAAACAGAAAGCTGGAAAACAATCTTTGCAGTAAATGTCTCTGATAAAGGCCTCATTTCTCAAATATATAGGAAAACTGAGCCAAATTTATGAGAATACAAGCCATTTCCCAATTGATAAATGGTCAAAGGATATGAACAGGCAATTTTTAGATGAAGAAATCAAAGATCTCTATAGGAATATGAAGAAGTGCTCTAAATCACTTTTGATTAGAGAAATGCAAATTAAAACAAGTCTGAAATGCCACCTCATACCAATCAGATCAGCAAATATGACAAAAAAGGAAAATGATAAATGTTGGAGAGGATATAGGAAAATTGGGACACTAATGCATTGTTGGTGGAATTGAGAACTGATCCAACCATTATGGAGAGCAATTTGGATTATACCCAAAGGGCAACCAAACTGTGCATGCCCCTTGATCCAACAAAACCACTACCATGTCTGTATCACAAAGAGATAATAAAAAAGAACCAGCATGTGCAAAAATATTTAGAGCAGCCCTATTAGTGGTAGCAAAATATTGGAAATTGAGGGGATGCCCATCAGTTGGGGAATGGCCGAATGAGCTGTGATATATGAATGTAATGGAATGTTGTTGTGCAATAAGAAATGACGAACAGGAACATTTCCAAAAAAAACAAACAAACCTGGAAAGACTTGTACAAACTGATGCAAAGTGAAATGAGCAGAACCAGCAAAAGACTATATACAGTATTAGCAACATCATGTGATGATCAACTATGAATGACTCAGCTTTTCTCAGCAGCACAATGATCCAAAACAAATACAAAGGACTCATGAAGAAAAATGCTATCCATATCCAAACAAAGAACTGATGGACTCTGAATGCAGATTGAAGCTTTTTTTTTTCACTTACTTTATTCTTTCTCTGGAGTTTTTTGCTTTGATCTGTTTCTTCTTCCACAATTGTGTTTCTTTCACATACGAAAATATGTTTTACGTGATAGCATATGAATAAACTATATTAAATTGCCTACCATTGTCAGAAGAGGGGTGGGAAGGGAGGGAGGGAGAAAAATTTGGCACTCAAAATCTTGTGAAAATGAATGCTAAAAATTTTTCTTGATAAGTAATTGTGAGAAAAAATAAAATACTACTTAAAGAAAAAAAGGGAATGAGTAGAGGCCCAGATCTTTTAACATCACTATGATATAGAGACTGGGGAAACCTAAGAACAATGAGGATAGACCTTGACTGACTTTTAAAAAATTTTTTTAAATTGATACTTTATTATTCATCACCATCACTTCCTATTGTGTCCCATGTCTCTAAGAGAACACAGAAGTACAATTAAGCAAAACAAATAAACATGTGTCTGAAAATATTTGCCTCATTTTACATGTAAATTCTACTAGCTCTCTGCCAAGAAAAGGGAGGTGTGATCCAACATCATCCTTTGAAAGCATGGAATTAGTCATTGCTTTCATCAGAGTTCTGATGTCTGTCAATGCTGTTTTCTTTTACATTATTGTGGTCACTGAAAAAATGTGGAACACATGATAAATGTGTGGGCCCATGCTTCATGACACAGAACAACAGAATGGTACAGTAGATCACATGCTAAATGTGGACTTGGGAAGACCTTAGTTCAAATCCAGCTTATTAGTTATTAGAAACTTATTAGTTGTGTGACCCTGGAGAAGTCATTTAACCTCTCCAGCCTCAGTCTCCTCATCTACAAAATAGTAATAATAATAGCACCTACCTTTTAGGTGATAATGTTTTTAAACCACTTTGAAAACCATATGTAAATGTTATTATTATTATTATTTTTACTTTGCATTCAACTCTTGATATTTTTCATCCAGTCCTTTATAATGAGTAGGGAAATGCTAGGGAAAAAATGAAACATTGGGTTGGTAAATATCTAGAAAAGGAAGCAGTGATTATAAAATGCCAGCATTATTTCACCTGGAACAAGTCATTACAGACTAACTACATTTGTTTTTTTGACAGGGTTCATAAACTAGTAGATGAGAAGAGTACTATGGAAATAGCTTATGTAAATTTTAGCAAAACTTTTTATAATATATTGCATGCTATGTGGAGAGATACAAATTAGACTAGGGGTTGATTCTTAATTCTTTTATGTCATGGACACCTTTGACTATGGAATGGAATGTGTGATAAAGGTCACAACCCATGTATATTTATCCAGTGCAATTCCCTTTGTCCTACCCAAAGGGTTCTTAGACTTCTGAAGCCTAAGAACCTTTAATCATAATAATGTTTTTGAATGCATAAAATAAAATGCAGAAGATCACAAAGGAAACCAATTATATTGGAACACAGTTATAAAATATATGTATGTATTTTATGTATATGATAACACATACACATAAATATATGTAATAAATATAACATTTATTTATTTAAATTGTGGGCTCTCTTGAAATTTATTCAAGGTCCCCTTGCAGGGGTGGGTGGGAGAGTGTGGATGCCAGGTTAAGAAGCCCAAGATTGTTTAGATGCTATTTCAAGAGATAGATTCAGAATTGGCTGGTTATGTAGGCTCAGAGTGGTAGTTAATAGTTTACATATATTAAGATGGAGAGGCATAGATAGACAGCACTTCTGAAAAGGGGGGTGGGTGGGATTGGTGGACTGCAAGCTCCGTATATGAGTCACCTGTAGGATGTGGCAGCCAAAAAACTCATGCCGTCTTGGCTACATTAGGAAGCACGTTTATTGTTGTTGTTCAATTGTTTCGATCAGGTTCATCTCTTCACGACCCCATTTGGGATTTTCTTGGCAAAAGTACTGGAGTGATTTGCCATTTCCTTCCCAGTTCATTTTATAGATGAGGAAACTAAGTCAAGTGGGTCAGGAAACAGGATCAAGTGACTTGCCCACAGTCACAAAGCTAATAAGTGTCTGAGTCCAGATCTGAACTCAGGAAGTTGAGTCTTCCTGACTTCAGGCCCAGGACTCTATTCACTGTGCCACCTAGCTGCCCTTGAGGACATAGCTTACAGTGATGAAGGAATGATAACTCCACTGAACACTGCATATATCACTTGGAGTATTGTGCTCAGTTCTGGACAATATGATTTAAGAAGGATATTGATAAACTTGAGAGAGTCAGGAGAAGGGCAACAAGGAATGGTGAAAGGCCTTGATTCTATGTCACGTGAGCATCAGTGGGCAAAACTAGACATGTTTAACCTGAAAAAAGAGGAGACTCATAGGAACACAGCATAGCTTTGTTCAAGTATTTGAAGGGCTATCATATGGAAGAAGACTGGATTTGTTTTGTTTGGCTCAAGAGGGCCAAACCTGGAGCATTTGGTAGACTTACAAAGAAGAAAGTTTAGGCTTTATGTTGGGGGTAAAAACTTCTTAACCATTAGAATTCTCCAAAAATTGAATGGATTATTTTATCCATTTGTTCCCATTCTGTAGTTGTAGTCAGTGCACACTTATGACTCTGCTTTTTTTTTTTCACTTTTGTATTATTTTATAAACATATTATCATGTTTATTTATAGTCCTTATAATAATCTCTTAATTTCTTTCTTTTTTTTTAAATTTTTGTTTGTTTGTTTTTGGAGGCAATGAAGGTTAAGTGACTTATCCAGGGTCACAAAAGTATCTGAGACCAGATTTGAACTCAGGCCCTCTTGACTTCAAGTCCCATGCTCTATCCACTGCACCACCTAGCTGCCCCTGTCTTAATTTCACTATAATATTCAATCACACTAATATATCACCATTAATTTAGTTATTCTGCCATTGTTAGATGATGACAATTAATACTACAAATAAAAAAGAGAGCTATTTTTTCATGTAATAATACCCAGGGTATATTTCTAACATTAGAATTATGAAGTCACAGTATATTATTATTTTTATAATATTTAATGAATTCTGTCATATTACTTGTCAAAAAGATTCTACTGATTTTCAGTTCCACCATCAACAAATGTACCCATTCCTCTGAAACTCCATCAGCTTTGAGTTTTATTTTTTATTATTTGTGCCAATTTGATATTAACCTCTCATTATGGTCCAATAAACTAAGACAACCAGCCCAAGAAAGTATTCTTTTATGATGGTCTGGCATTTAGCAATGTTTCATTTAAACCTCAGTCATCAGTTAAAAACAAAACAAACAAAAAATATCAATGTTTGGAAATGAAAAAAAAAAAAAAGATATATGTATCCAAACCCCAGCCAATCCTCAGGTGCCATAAAATTGTCAGTATGTGCAATCAGTAAACTGGATGACATAGAAAGTATTTGACTTCTCCTGGTGATAAGAAAGTAACTAACATACCCAGAAGCAATCTATACACATTTCAAAGTGATTGGCATATCTAGAAACTGAATGAAATGCTCAACATTGATGCAGATTTGGAAGGCATAATTACTTAGTTGGCAATTCATTCAAATAGTGCAGTCAGAAAGTTAGGGTATACTAAGCAGTCTGAATGTTGCGCGTTATACTTGAAGGTAACATAAATCATTCAATTTTGACGTATCTAATAGTATACCACTAAAAGTAATTATCTGAGTAGATTGTTAAAAAGCTTGAAATGTGGCACATAATAAGGGTGACCTGACTGTCAGAATGATTGTATTCAGCCATGAAGATATAAAAGCCTCTTCATTACTGTCCATTATAAGCAAACATCAGATGCCAAATCTTGCCATTCCTGCCTCCACAACATCTCTCACATCTAGTTCCTTCTCTTTGCACACACCGCCACCACCTAAATTCAGGACTTCATTACCTAGATATTGCAATGACCTCTAATTGGTCTCCCTGCCTCAAGTCTCTTTCCACTACAATCCATATCTCATGCAGCTGCCAAAGTAATTTTCCTTAGACATAGACCCGACTATGTCACTCCCCTACTCAGTAAATTCCAGCAGCTCCCCATTGCCTTAAGGGTAATATATGAAATCCTCTTGATTTGATTGCCCTTCACAACCTGACCCCAACCTATCTTTCCAGCATCATCGTACATCACTCCTCTTACCACACAATGGTCCTGCCAAACTAAGTCTCTCTTTGTTCCTTACATTCCTCACTCCAACCCCCATCACCTTGCCTTCGCACTAGTCATTGATGTTCAGTCTCACTTCATCTCTGTCCTTTAGAATAATTTTCTTCCTTTAAGCCAGCTTACGTACCATCTTTTGCATGATGCCTTTCCTCATCATCTGAACAATTAATGCCTTCTGTCCCAGACTACCTTGTATTTAACTGCCTTGTATATAATTATATATATGTACATGTATACATATATATGTATATATATACATATATATTTATATTTATATGTATGGTGTCTCTCCCAAAAGAATGAAAGCTCCTTGAGAAAAGGGATTGATGTTTTTTGTGTATTTTCATCCCCAGTACCTCACACAGTGCCATGCACAAAGCAGACATTTAAGAAATACTTGGAAATTAATTGATTGATACCAGACTTGATATAAATTTCAGTGTGTGAATCTAAGCTACTGAGATTTAAGTCAGTCTTGAGTATATGTAATGTCCTCTAAAATGTGACGTCATTTTGATTCTCTTCATTTTCATTTCCTTCTTCATTTATTTCTGCTTCAATAATACTATAAGATTGTTGAAGAGCAAAAGCTATCCTAATTTTCAAAAATCTAGAAAAGAGTGTTGTCTGCGTATTTTAGATAGGTGAGCTTGAATTTGAATCTCAGCTAAATTGCTTAAAAGAGCCAGGGTTTTGCATTGTATTCTGAGCCTTCTCCAGTCATCCTGATGAATATCTGGCCACCGGACCCAGATGGCTCTGGAGGAGAAAGTGAGGCTGGTGACCTTGCACAGCCCTCCCTCACTCAAATCAAAGTCAATTGCAAGTCATATCATCATCTCCCTGATGTCATGGTCCTCTTCAAGAACGAAGGACAAACACAATCTGTGAGTAGTCCAAGCTGCCTGAATGGGAACCTAGCTGGCCAGTTCCAGTTGGGCCCTCTTGGCTCAGAGTGAATGTCAAGAGTAACTGTTTCTCTTTTGGCCAGCAACCCTGAGGGTCTTCCCCTCCCAGCTGGATTTTTTTTTTTATTAAAGGAGCCATCCCTTGACTCACTTCCTAAAGAGGCCTATTCATTGAATGAGCTTTGTCTCACTCAAAGTGAAAACCTGAAAAGACCTTAGCTTAAAAAGGCCAAGGTCTCCCATTGCATCCGGAGCCTCCTCCACTTGTCCTGATGAGTATCTGGCCATTGGACACAGATGGTTCTGGAGGAGAAAGTGACTGGTGACCTTGCACAGCCCTCCCTCACTCAAATCAAAGTCAATTGCAAGACATGTCATCATCTCCCTGATGTCATGGTCCTCTTCAAGAATGAAGGACAGACACAACAACCTGTATGAACATATTTTTAAAGGGACAGTTAGTGAGCATCTAGAAAAGGAAAAAGGAAGTGGTAGTCACCAAGAGTCAACATGGCTTCATCAAAGACAGACCATGTTAAATTGACCTCATTTCCTTTTTGACAGAGTTATGAGGATATAATTTACCTAGATTTTTGGCAATGCATTTGACAAAGTCCCTCATGCTCTTCTTGTGAACAAGATGGAGAGGTACAGGCAAGATGATAGAATAGATGGATTCACAGCATTACCTCAGAGATAACCTAGTCCATTTTGTACTAGAAACAGAACCCCCTCTATAATCTTTTCAACATGCGCTTATCCAGCTTTTGTTGAAGACCAAATGTAAGGGGGAACCGACTGCCTACCAAAGCAATTCATTTCAGTTTTCAATAGCTGTAATGATCAAGAAATCTTTCTCTACAATAAACTTAAATCTATCTTTCTACAACTTCTACTCATTGTTCTCATGAAGGCTACTGAAGCGGGGGGCTGTGGAGTGCTTAGAGCTTGGTCAGATGTCAAAGATGCCAAGGTCATCCACTGCATTCTGGGCCATCACCAGTCATCCTGACTTCCAATATGACACTGGACTTTAATGACTCTGGAAAGGAGAATGAGGCTGACTTTATCCAATCCTGCCTCACTTAAATCCAATTCATTTTCAAGTCAGGACATACCCAATTATGTCATTGGTCCTCTTCAAAAATGAAAGAGGCACAACAACAACATCTTTCTGGGGCCATATATAACAAGCCTAAATCTTCTTTTAGTGACAACCCTTTATTCAGTACAATTAAAATGGTTAAATGACTGTGCCCAATTTTGGAAAGAAGCTTCTTGTGGAGAGCACCAATGATACCAATCCATTCTGTGCCATTTGTTATTTTTGTGATGGATTTGGACAAAGACATAGATAACATGCTCCTGAAATATGCAGAGGACATGAAACACAGAGGAATCTGCATCATGGAAAGCAAAGAGGAGCTTTGAGAACATGTCCTATGAGAAGTAGTTGAAAGAACTAGGAATGTCTGGTTTGGTGATGAGAAGACTTTAGGCTGGTGGTGGAGGATGGTGTGTGGTATGATAGTCATCTTCAAATATTTGAATGCTATCACATAGAAAAGGAATCATATTCATTTTTCTTGGCCTGAGAGTGAGCTCACGAAACAATGGGTAGAAATTACAAAGAAATAGGTTTAGATTTGATAATAAGGAAAAAGTTTCTAATAATTGGAACTATCTCAAACCATGCCTAATATATAGTAGTAGGCACTTAATAAAAGTTTTTTTTTTTCTTTAATTCACTCATTGGCAAGCCAGCTGGCTAAAGTAATTAGGCATCCTGAGGGAGAGGCAGCATGTGTCAGTCATGTCAAGATACAACCTCCACTCTTAGACTCTGATAGTGACAGCCAAGGACCCTGACCCAAAGAGCCTTAGGAAAACACCTGCTTCTAGCACCTCCTCCATAGCCATCACTGAGGACAGAAATCATTATGGAGAAGGGACTCACATTTCTCACCACCACCACTTGTCAACTGCTTAACAAATGCCACCAGTAGTTAGATAGGCGCCAGAACCCTTGGAGGGGCAATATCCTCTAGACCACTGGTCCTGCATCTAGGTTAGGTCATCATCCAGGGAAGCAATCCCTGTGGAGAAGAGGCCAACTATTCCCCAAAACTGCAAGCCACCTGCAAAATACAGATCAGGGAGGCAAGACTAGATGAATCAGTGGAATACGCAGAGAAAGAAAGACCATATGCTAAAGTGATCCCTGCCACTTTGACATGCATCACCCCCAAGACCCTGAACCTAGGAACCTTGAGAATGTACCCAAGTCCTCAGTTATCACCCTGGGAAGCAATTCTTGTGGAGATGAATCCTGACAACTGCTCCCGCAGGTACTACAGCCACAGCTAGTGGAGATCCTGAAAGAAAAGCCCTTGCGCTCAGTTGTTGGCAGTGTCAAGTGGTTCAATATAAAAAAAAAAAAACTGACATGGTTTTACCAGTCAAACTGATACTAAAGAAGACGCATGAACATCTGCTTTGATAAGGATCAATGGACTTTTCCATCTGTCTTGCCACTGAAATTTTCCATATGTGTTGGTTTCCTCATTAGAATGTGGGCTCCATGAGAGCAGATACTATATTACTTTACTATTTATATCCCCAGATTTCGGTACAGTGCTGTACATGTAGTAAATACTTACTAAATGTTTCATTCATTCATTGTGGGATGCACTATCTCTGGAAGTACTGAGCTCCTCTCACTAGTCTTTTTTTTTTTTAATCGTCAGTTCCAAATTCTCTCCTTCCCTTCAACCCTGCTTCCCCTATTAAGAAGGCAAGAAATAAGATACCCATTATTCACATGAAGTCATGTAAACCATATTTCCACACTGAAGAAAAAACTGAGAAAAAGAAAGGAGGAAATAGATTTTAATCTGTATTCTGAGTCCGTCAGTTCTCTATCTAGAAGTGGATAACATTTTTTATCATGAGTCCTTTGAAGTTGTGGGGTGTATCATTGTTTTGATAAGTTACTAATTCTTTTGGGCAGCTAGGTAGTGCAGTGGAGTGTTGGGCAATTAATATTTTTCTAATTATTTAGATCTGTCTTTATCTGTATGAAGAATGTTTTGTAATTGTGTTCATATAGTTCTATGTGTGTCTTGGCAAGTGAACTCCAAATATTTTAAGCTGTCTGCAGTTATTTTAAATGAAATTTACCTATTTCTTCCTGTTGGGTTTTGTAGGTAATATATAGAAATGCTGATGATTTGTGTGGTTTTTTTTAATATCCTGAAATTTTCCTAAAGTTGATAACTGTTTCACTTAGTTTTTAGTTGATTCTCTAAGTATATTATCAAATCATCTGCAAAAAGTGATGGTTTTGTTTCCTTATTGCCTGTGTTGATTTCTTTTTCTTGTCTTATTGCTATGGCTAGCATTTCTAGAACAATATTGAATAATAATAGTGATAATGAATATCTTTGTTCATCTCAAATCTTATTGGAAAGGCTTCTATTTTATCCCCACCAGAGATAATGCTTGCTCTTGGTTTTAGATAGATACTGCTTATCATTTCAAGAAAAACTTCATTTATTCCTATGCTTTCTTTAATGTTTTAAATAGGAATGGATGTTGTATTTTGTTAAGTGCTTTTTCTGCATCTATCTGCATCTAGTCAATTATGCTTGTAGTTTTCATAATATTCAAATAGCCCCGCATTCCTGATATAAATCCCACCTGGTCATTATGGTACATTATTTTTGTCATATCTTGTTGTAATCTCCTTTCTAGTATTTTATTTAAAAATTTTGTATCAATATTCATTAGGGAAATTTGTCTATAATATTCTTTATCTGTGTTGGCTATCCCTGGTTTAGGTATCACAACCATATTTGTGACATAGAAGGAATTTGATAGGACTCCTTCTTTACCTTGACTAGAGATTTTGATAGTAGAATATTATATTCCCAAGTATGAGGAGCATGAAGTTTCCTATATATAGATCGATTGACTACTTACGAGGTGTGATATATTTCTGGACTTTGTATCCATAGTATGACAAAGTGGTTCGCTAGGATCGTGAAACCCACTACTAATTTTCCATGATTTTCCCACTTTGTAGGAACAAGTAACAGCCAGACAATACCAGAAGTACTTAAAGCCTTTGAGATCTTAAATAGGAAGTTTAAAATACTGTGACTTTTCCTAGAAGGCAGGGAATGAAAATTCAGAGGATAGTAAATAATCCAGGTTAGCTGGCATATCCTCCAGAAGTTTGCCCTTTAGATCATCCCAGCTCCTTCTTTCATCTTTAATACATTTGATTCAATAATAATTGACAAGCTTATACTATTATAAACTTGTAATAACTATAGCAAGAAGGCTAAAGCCACAAAATGAGTAGAAACTTGTAAGATAACAAAAAACCCTATTTTTATGTTTTATAGTTTTGTTTGAATGGAAAAAAATGAACAAAGAAGTGATTAAAACACTTGAGATTTGGAAGTAAGTGGAGTGAGGTGAAAAGAGGGTGACCACATCCTCTTAGAGTGACTTAAGATGATTCAAGAGAAGCCAGCTAGCCATCTGATATGTACCCTAGATTTCTGAAAGTGAAAATCACATTTCAGAATAGTCAGAGGAAAGATAATCCACACACTATGAGAAAAGGTATGAGAAATACTCAAAAATGATATGCTGAAGACAGAAACATAAACGCTTTTAATAAGAAAGAAATGAGAATTTTGTTAGAGTCCAATGGGAATTCATCAACCAATTCCCAACAGGGAATTCATCAACCAACTTAGATTTTAAGAAAACATGTACAGAAAGCTATAAGCAAAGGTAGATATCAGAGGATGAATGTAAAAGTGTGAAATGGTTTATCAGAATTGTGCCAGGAATACTAAAGGTCAAAATGAGACTAGGATAATTAGGAGATTTACCAAAAAAAGTGTTTTTTTTAAGATATATTAAACAAAACATAATATTACAGAAGAGTTGGGACAACTTTTCAGAGTAGATGGAGTGTTGATGACTAATGACAGAATGTAGTCAAAGCTGCTAATTTTGCTTTTTTCCTGCCAAGGGCCTTGAACTAGAAAGGATAGAACATAAGTGACTTATAAGGAATTGGTAATCAAGATAAGTAAGGATATAGCAAGAGAACATATTAGTGAATTCAAATTACCTGACCCAGATGACTTATATTCATGGGTTCTGAAAGTACTAGCAAATGTGATTGCTAAGCCACTGTCAGTGACATGTAAAAGTTCATGTAGAATAGGAGATATACCAAAGGACTGGGAAAGATCAAAGGTCTTAATTTTAAAAGTGAGAGAGCGAGAGAGAGAGAAAAGAAGAGAATAAAAGTCTGTAGCCATTGAGTCTGACTAAGATTCCTGGCAAAATTCTAGAAGTTATCATTAAAGAGATGATCATTGAATTTCTAGAGCATGAAGTAGTACTCACAGAGCCATCATGGTTTCGTTAAGAAAAAAAATCATACCAGACTCACTTAATTTTCTCTTTTAGAAAAAAACAGGTTAACTATAGATTGATCAGACAGATGTTATAAATCTAGTTTTCTGTGTGTGTGTGAGTGTGTCTATCTATTTTTTTGCAAGACAATTGGGGTTAAGTGACTTGCCCAGGGTCACACAGCTATTAAGCATCAAATGTCTGAGGCTGGATTTGACTTCAGGTCCTCCTGACTCCAGGGCTGGTGCTCTATTCACTGCACCACCAAGCTGCCCTTCCTTGTATATTTTATAAAGTCCATTCTTGATGTTCTGGTGGAGCCAGCTAGGACACTATTAAAGTAGTTAACTCAGGACAAGAGAAAGGATGGAAGTAGATTAGTTGCAATAGGAATGGAAAAGAAGTGGTAAATGAGTCTGTAATTACAAGTCTGTGATTTTATATTACATCTGCACAAATTTAAATGAGCTGCAGAAGCAAATGAGAGAGCATCTTAGTCTTACAGTTTTGCAGAGAGCAGGGTCAGCTAAATGATATGGTCAGGAGAACATAGACTTTGACCAAAGACCATATGTTTTACAAAATGAATCAAACTGAGGAAGCATCGGTCCCAACCATCCCCCCCTACCCTAACTCATCTGAAGCCCTATAGATACAGATTCCAATAAGTATCTCCACTGATAGGGACCATGAGATGACTTGACACCCTGAGCCTTGAAATGGTGGAAATGAAGAATAGGAAAGAAAATATTAGCTAGCAGAAGTATGCTCTCCAAAGCAGATCTACCCAGTGCACGGGAAATCTCATTATTTTAATATTTCGAGAATATCGGTCTATCACCAAAGATAGCCATCTTTTATTCTCACCGTATGACTTGTTCGCCTTCTTTTCTGGTCAAACATGTCACAGAACCACAGAATTTGAGAATTTAAAGGGACCTCAGCTTCCATGTCGTCCAATACACATATGAAAGGAATACCCACTATAAGATGCCTGAGAAATGGTCCTCCAGCCTCTGCTTGAAGGAAAGAGAACCTTCATGGAGGGAGAATCAACTCTTTTTCGAAGTAGCCCATTCCACTTTTGGACAGAGAAAGTTATGTCCTCAATCGATTTCTCACTTCTCATACGAAAGTCATCATAGGTGTAGACTCCCACAAGTCTGGAGTTAGATGACTTATGTTCAAACTCCAGCTCCACCATTAACTTCAAGTAAATGGAGTAAATGGAGCTAGAACACAGTTTCTTCATATGAAAAATGAAAAAGTTATACTAGATTGCCTCTAGAGCTCTTTTCAGCTACTAATTTATCCTCCTATGATCCTGAGATCTTTAGTTTATTTGTAATTCTAATTATTCCAGTATTATGATGTCCTATGATTCATAGATATAGCACCAGTGGGAGAATGCCAGAGTTGAAGAAAGGGATTTTTTTGGTGATGAAAGGTTTGATATATATATATATGTACTGTGAATTTTGCAAAATACAGTCTGGCCCAATATCCTCTACCAAAAGAATTCTGGTCATTTTTACAGTAATATACATATGTATATATGTATATATATGTGTATATATATATATATATATGAAATATAGATTTGTATATATATACACGTGTGTGTGTGTGTGTGTGTGTGTGTGTGTACTGTGAATTTTGTAAATACAATCTGGTCCAATATCCTCTACCAAAAGAATTCTGGTCATTTTTACAGTAATTGTCCAGGACATTTCTGTTTAGAATGATGGCCGGAGGAACCCAGTTCTCTCATGTTTGTTCTAACAATGATTTAAAAAGAGCATCAGATTGGACAGTGTAAGAAATCCAAAGAGCAACATCAGTAAGTTATTTCATTTATCTCAGGACTGTATAAAAAGACAGCCAGAACCTGTGAGCATTGAACAAAAGTCCTGCTGGAAAATTCAGTAATAACAGGCAGGTAATATAGACTGGAAACCAAGGAAGCTTTGGTGCACCCTACCCAGGGAAGCCTCAGAGTGTATAGAGGGGGCAGCACCCTCACTAATGACAGACAACTGCAAAGCTCTGCCAGAAGAAACTGAAGCCTGTCAGTATTTCAAGAACAGACACACCAGGGGACATGGAAGCCTTTGTCAGGATCCCAGGAAATCAAGGTCAGGACCAAAGAAGGCCTAACCACCCTATTTACCAGGGCAGTAAAGGGTGGAGTCTGGCCTTGGAACAAAGGTCCGGATCAGGAACTGAGACTAGAGATGTGAATAAACAGAAAAACAAACAAACAAACACTGAATGCTATAAAGAAATGTTGAGTTAAATAAATATCCAGGCAATAAATCAAGAAGAATAGAGTAATTCCCCAACAATTACAAACAAAGCCTCAGAGAAAAATTGCCTTTGCTACAAGGATTATAAGAATACCTGGAAGAAATGAAGCAAAATATTTTTATTATAAATTAAATAAGAGCTCTGGAGAGTTAGAAAAAAGGATAAATAGCATAGAAAAGAAAGGGAAAAACTTTACCCAAGTAGTAGACTCTGAAAATTAGAACAGACCAAACAGTACTCAGTGATTCCATGAAAAAATAAGTCTTATTGGAACAGAATCAAAAGATTGAAAAATAGAAGGAAACATAGGATATGTACTTATTTATTAAAAACAAATGACCTGGAAAACAGTTTAAGGAGACACAATTTAAGAATCACTGGATTCCCTGAAAACCTTCCAAGAAAGCCTGGCTATTAAGATATCTTAAGTGAGAGCTGCTCAGATTTATTAGGGCTGCAGGGCAAAGTGAAAATAAAAGATTCCAACAGTCACCATCTGAAAGGTCACCTTCCATACTGAAAACTTTCAGAAATATCATAGTAAAAAACTGGAGTTTCCAGGTAAAAGAAGAGAAAATTTGGTCTCGAAACAACTTTCATCAGTAAAAGAGAGAAGAAACAGAAGAAACTTGGACTTACAACTAAAAAGAAAAACTAGAAAAGCAATTCTTTAAAACCCTGAAGTTAAAAAAAAAAGACATTCTGAAAAACCAAAGAAGAAATTAACAAAATTGAAAGCAAAAAAAAAGAAAACACCTCATTGAATAAATATGATTAGAAACTATTACAATTAAACGAATAAATACAATTAGTTACTTAAAAACTAATAAAGTAAATAGACCATTAGCCAATATGATTTTTAAGAGAGAAAGGCCACATTGCTATTATAAAAAATTAAAAAGTAGAATTCACAATAAGGGAAGAGTAAAAGCGAATTTTGGAGACTATTTTGTTCAGTTAGATACCAACAAAATTGATAATAAATGAAATGACTGAATATTATTAAAAAATACCCAGATTAAAAAGTAGAGTAATTAGAGAATTTAAATAACCTAATGTCACAAAAAGAAAGCAAGAAAGCCATAAGTGAATTGCCAAACAAAATTAGGATCAGATTTTTATAAGTAAATTATATCAAATATTCAAAGAACAATGATTACAATATTACTTAAACTACTTCCAAAAATTGAAAAAAAAGACTCCTACCAAAAACTTTTTATGATACAAATATGGTCCTGATACTTAAACCAAAGACAGACAAAGCAAAGAAAGATAACTATAGCCTAGCATCCCTAATGAATAGTGATGTGAAAACATTGAATAAAATATTAATAGGGGGACTATAGCAACACATTAAAAACAATTATATACAAAACAGGTTAGATTTATACCAAGAATGCAAAGTTTGTTTAGTTAGGAAAACTATTAACATAGTAAATGATATGAATATGTAGACCATAAATAAAAAATACACGATTATATCAAGAGATGTCCAAAAATGCTTTTCACAGAGCATAATAATAAGAGGAAGAATAGCAGTTGAGATTATTTAGCACTTTGTTTTACAAACTTCCTTACAAATGTTATCTCGTTTGACCTTCATCACAATCCATTAAAGGTACTATTATTATCTACAGTTTATAGAAGAGGAAACTAAGCTTACAGAGGCTAAGTGGCTTGCCCATGGCCACACTTGTTATTAAGTTAATATTTAATAAGTTACTGAGTGAGGCAGTATTTGAACCAAGAATAAACTGACTCCAATTCTACTCCAAGTTAATGGTATAGCCACTACGCCAACTAACTACCAATACCCCTCTCCTTAACAAACATTACCAACAACAACACATTAAAAAGCATAGAAACAAATGTACCTTTCCTCAATATGATAGGGAGTATCTACAACTAAGAATCACATTATATGTAACGGAAAAATGTGAAAGGCCTTTCCAATAAAATCAGGAATAAAGGAAGGATATCCATTTTTACCACTACTATTTTATCTGAATCCGTAAATACCAAGGACATGAAAAATTTGAGGGCATAAGCATAGGCAAAGAGGAAACAAAATATCATTTTTCTAGTTAATTTGATGGTCTACTTAAAAAAACTAGAGATTCAATTAAAATGAATTGAAACTATTACCAACATCAGCAAAGTAGTGACATATAAAATTGCCCCCTCACCCCAATGAAAAATTCATTAGCTTTCTTGTAAATTACCAACAAAACTCAGCAGGAAGAAAGAAAGAGAACTACAAATTCCATTCAAAATAACTCCAAAATATACAAAATATTTGGAAGTCTACTTACCAAAACATACACACGAGTTAAATGAAAACAACTACAAAACACTTGTTATAGAAATAAAGACATCTGAATAATTGGAAAGATATTAACCAATCATTGAACCACGCCAAGTCAATAAAAATGACAATATTACCTAAATTAATTTACTTATTCAGTGCCATAGCAATCAAACTACCAAAGGAATACTTTGCAAAATTACAATAAATAATAATAAAATTCAGCTTGAGCAAAATATGAGAATCTCCAAAAAATGAATAAATTAAGAAGAAAGGTGAGCTAGCAGTCCCAGATCTCAAATCGTTCTACAAAGCATAAATCATAGACATGATTTGGTACTGGTTGAAAATTAAAAATATTGATCAGTGAGACAGATTAGGAACACAAGATCCAGAAATCAACAAGCCTTTATTAAGTGCCTATAATGTACCAGGCACTATGCTAAGCACTGGAGAAACAAAGAAAGGCAAAAACCAATCCTTGCTCTCAAGGATCTCACAATCTACTAGGAAGAAGCAAATGAACATAGTATCACTATATTCAATAAACCCAAAGATAATCAATACCAAGTTAAATGACTCATTATTTGACCAAAACTTCTCAGAAAACTGGAAAGCAGTCAGGCAGAAATTGTGTTTAGTCTAATATCATACTCAATATATTACAGTAAACTTCCAACAAGGTATGTGATCTAGGTATAAAAGTTTACAGGATAAATAAACTAGAAAAGCAGCAAGAGTGATAACTTTCAAGACTATAGATAGAGGAATTCATGACCAAAGAAAGGATGGAGACCATGGGAGATAAGATGGACAGTTTTTGTAGTGTACAATTGCGCAAGCTTTTGTATGAACAAAACTGATGCAGGTAAAATTAGAAGGGAAACAATTAACTGGAAAAACTTATTGCAGTAATTTTCTCCGATTATCTAATACTCAAGATATACAGGGATCCTACCTATCTACATATATTGGATGTGTAGAGCCATTGCCTGATAGTAAATAGTCAAAGGATACAGGCAGTTCTCAAAAGAAGAAAAGAAAGCTACCAAAAACCATATGAAAAACTATCCTCCAAGTCACTGATAAGAGAAATAAAAACTAGACTAACCCTGAAGTTTTACCTCACTACTATTGGATTTGAAAAATATAAATGAAAAGGAAAATGACATTCTTTTTTTTTGCCCTTGTTATTTTTTGTAAATGTTTAAATTTTAAACCTAGATACAAAATAAGAAAAGAAAAAAAGCATTACCATGTACACAGAAGACCATAAGAGAGGATTCAATATAAAACAGTCAATTTCCATTTCAAGAAAACTTATAAATAATACACATTGTTTTCAAAGATGCCCAGCTTTTCTTTGCTTCCTTATTGGTTTTCTTTTGTTCTCTGCTGTGCACTTTTTACTTTGTTTTTTCCCTTACTTCCCTCCCTCACCCTAAAGAAGGCTACAATTAAGTGTGGATATATATAGATATACATAGATATTTATAAATACATGCATATATACATGTATATACTCATACATATATATGTATATATATGACAGTACAATTCTTACTTCTTCCTGTCATCTATTTCTCTGAAGATAGATAGCATCTTCCTTCATAACTCCAAGTCTTTTCATGTTTTTCTAAATCAACCAGCTCATCATTTCCTACACCACAGCAATATTCCAACCCAATCACATCCTATCTGAGACATTGTCTAGGAAAGATTTTTTTCCCCAATTTTCTGTATTCCTTCTGTTCTTGGGAAAATGGCATTTTTTGAAAAGGACGTTGGAAGGACAGTCACATTAATGCATTATTGGTAGAATTGTAAATTGGTACAGTAATTCTGGAAAGCAATTTGGAACTATACTCAAAAAGTCACTAAATTGTGTATACTCTTTTCCCCAATGATACCACTGCTAAGCTTACATAACCAAAAGAAATAAAGAATGAAAAAGACCCTTAAGTACAAAAGTATTAATAGCAGTACTTTTTGTTGTAGCAGAGTATTGGAAACTGAGTGCCCATCAGTTGAGGAATGTTTTAAAAGTATATGAATGTAAGTGAATATTATTGTACTTAAAAGGGCTGCTAGGTGGCATAGTGGATAGATTGCCAGGCCTGGACTCAGAGAGATCGAGTTCAAATCTGGCCCCAGACGCTTACTAGCTCTATGACCCTGGGTAAGTCACTTAACCCCATTAGTGTCAGTTTCCTCATCTGTAAGGAAATGGCAAGCCATCTCAGTATCTTTGCCAAGAAAACCTCAGATTTTCTGGGTCAGACATGACTGAAATGACTAAATGACGGCAACAACAAAATTGTACTGAAAGAGATTATAAAAGTGATGGAATCAAAGGCAGCTAGGTGGCACAGTGAATAGAGCAACAGCTCTGAAGTCAGGAGGATCTGAGTTCAAATCTGGCCTCAGACCAAGCACTGGACACTAGCTGTGTGATCCTGAGCAAGTCACTTACCACCAATTGCCTAAATAAATAAAGAAATTAAAAATTAAAAAAATAAAAATGATGGAATCAAAGAAACCTATGAGGACTTGTATGAACTGAGGCACAATGAAATGAGCAGAACCAGGAAAACAATTTATACAATGACTATGATCAAAGTAGCTTTGGAAAGTCTCTTCTTAACTCTCTACAGCCTGGCTTCCAACCAAAACTACTCTGTCCAAAGTTATTAATGATGTCCTAACTGGCCAATCTAATGGCTTTTTCTCAATCCTCATCTTCCTTGGCTTCTCTGTAGTTTTTAACATTGTTGATAACTGTCTTCTCCATGATACCCTCCCTCTTCCTAGGTTTTCATAACACTTCCTTCCTGATTTGCCTTCTACCTAAACTTCTCAGTCTTCATTGCTGGATCTTTATCCAGATCACATCAACTAATGATGGGTGTCCCACGGGGCTTTCCCTCGATATTATTTCACTTGGTAATTTTATTAGCTCCCATGGATTTAATTATTATCTCTATCCTGATGATTCTCAAATACTTATCCAGCCCTACCCTCTCTACTGACCTGGAGTCTTGTGTCTCCAACAACCTTTAGTATGTCTCAAATAGATGTCTCATAAACATCTAAAATTCAAACTGTCCAAAACTGAACTCATTATCTTTTCTCCCAAATCCTCTCCTCTTCCTAATTTTTCTGTTCTTGAGGATTACACTATTCTCCCCGTTTTCCAGGCTTGCAACCTATTTGTCATCCTCAACTCCTCACTCTCTCTCACCAGTATGTTGACAAAGTGATTAATAAATATTTATTGACTGAATGGCTAAATTCAATGAATTGCCTGTATACCTAAATGCTAAAGTCTGGGCAATATATGATTTAGGTGCATTTTGGCTTTCCCTTCAGGATGGTTAGACTGATTTTTTTTTCCTTCATTGCTGTCGATTTCACTGAGGAGGCTTTATATTATTTTGTATCTTGATTCAAATGGTACAATGTCATGTGCAAATAGGAATATTTTGAGACCCCATCTCCATCAATTATGTCTCATTTGATATCAATATTCAGAAGACTGTTGAACAAAATTGTCATATATCCATTGTCATATATCATAGGATCATGGGACTTGTAGTTAGAAGGTACTTTAGACACTATGTATTCCAATCCCTTCATTTTGCAAAAGAGGAAACTGAAGCCTGGAGAGGTTATGTGACTCATCCAAAGCCACAAAAATAGTCAGTCAGAAGTGAATTTTATCCAAAGACCTCTGGGCCCATCTTTATTCAAAGACCCTCTGGGCTTGGGTAGGTTGCACTGTCTGAGAAGAGCTTTCAAATTTGCATTTTGTTCTACTTGGTCAATTTTTTTTAAAAAATCATTACACAATAAAGTGAAATTTCATATTTTTTAAAACCTCTTGCCAATTTAGCTACTATAAATATGTAGTCTGATGAAGAACATGTGAAATCCTACCTTTCCCTTCTCATGATTTCCCCAATGATACCTTTAATCTATACATTGCTAGAACATTCTCGTAAAGATTTTATACTAAAGAGAAAATAAGCACATGTATACATGACTGGCAGTTCTTCTTTCATTTATGACAGATGGCAAAAGGCCTATCAGTGAGCCTTTCTAATTTTTTTGGAATCTTGTGTTATTTGAAATATCTTATTGGTCTCTGGAATAAGAATTTCAGAGTTGCATAGAGGGGGTAGAAAGTATCTGTCTGGTTTGTGAGGACAGTGTTTTGGAGCAGGTAAGGCATTATGTTGCACTTCAAATCACAATATACCCCACCTAAAGACAGTCTTTCTCATGTTATTGTTGTATTTTAAAAATATTTTTCTCATTAAAAATAAAAAATCAAAATAAACTTCAGAAATTCTTTCTCCTATTTAATTGACTAATAGACTACCATTCCATTCCTTCCTATCAGAAATTTTCCTCTTTATGATGTAATAATAAGAATAAATTAACATTATTTGTGGGATAGAATTCTTTGCAGAGTCTAAGAAATTATGGTTATGTAATCTGACAATTATCCTAAGTGAAAGAATTACAAATGATTAATTACATTTATATATTCAATTATATTTAGTTAGGTTATCTGCATGGTGATGAACAATGAAGTGTCAATGATTCAATTTCTACTTAGAGAGGTCAACATTGAATCACAGTGGGCAACAGAGAATTGAATTAGCTTTAAAAAATTAAAGATGTGCAATTTTTAGGATGACTATAAAATACAAAGTATGTTATGGTTCTGTTTTTCTTATACTGCATAAACATAAGGAAACTCAAGTGTCCAGGACCCTATTTGGTAGGTAGAATACCAGTGATTTGAAAGAAATTGTAGAGTCATAAATGTCTGTCTATCCTGACTTTAAAAATCTTCCAGGAAAGTAATTCCATGTCATCACTTGCACATTAACTCTAGAGAATAAAGATACCAATTTTCCTATTTGAGAAAGGACAGTAGTTGTGTAATCTGGGTCTATACAAGGGTCTATACAAGGCATAATTGAATACCACAGGAAGCACAAGGCAAGAGGTGAGAAGAGACACCCAATTGGCTCGCTCATTCCCGTTAAGCTCATTCATTCCTGTTCCTGTTTCTTCATTCCATTGTTATAGTAACTCATGTACATTTTTGTAATAGCATCATAGGTTTTGGAGCTGGAAAGGAACTTAGACATTATCTAAACCAGGAGTGGGAAACCAGTTGCCTGGAGGCCACATGTGGCCCTCTAAGCCCTCAAGTGCAGCCCTTTGACTGAATTCGAACTTTATAGAACAACTACCAAAAAGGCTGCACTTGAGAACCTAGAGGGCCACATGTGGTTTCCCACCCCTGGACCAATCTCTTCATTTTATAAATGAAACATATATGGGACTATAAGACCTTTTAAATTTCTTCCCGATTATTTTATGCCATGATTGAGGAACTGAGTGACTTTTCACTCAATTCTGAGCCCTCCAACCTCAAATCCATTGCTCTCTTAGTGGTACTTTTTTTTTTTTCCTGAAGGGGCAGTAGTGGGGAAAGCTGGAATAAAAGGCAAAAGACTAAATAAAAGACAATTCTACCTCTACCACTGTTTTTATGTGTGATTTTTTTCAAGAAATTTCTGTGCCTCATATTCCCCATATGTGATATTGTAGGATGTAGGGTGTGTTCAGGGAAGACTAATACCTCTGATGTGAAGGCTGCCGAGTCCTTATTTAGGGCTGCTTTTCACCCTTAGTGTCCACCTGTTCCACTTAACTCTCACCTGTGGCTCCAAGAAGCTGCAGCATGCTCCTTCACCAGGAAGATGTTCGTCTACCTGAGAGCTAATGAGGCTTCAGAAAAGGCCAAGGAACAGTTGATATGGTGTTTGCTGCCTGACAACTACGTGAGAAATGCCAGGAGCAGAACAGAGGTCTCTACACATTTGTAGATCTGACCAAGGTTTTTGATACTATCAGTTGTAAGGGCTTATGAAAAATTATGTCAAAATTTGGTTGCCTGGAGAAGTTTGTCAACATTGTGCATCAATTTCATGACAGCGTCCTAGGCCAAGTTCTGGATAATGGACAATGGAGTGAAACAAGGCTGTGTGCTTGCTCCCATGCTTTTTAGCATGATGTTTTCAGCCATGTTGTCAAATGCTTTCAATGAGAATGAACATGACATCAAGGTTAGCTACCACACTGATGGTAAATTCTTTAACTTGAAAAGACTACAAGCCAAGACCCAAGTGGAGGGAGTGTTGGTGCATGATTTTCTATTTGCAGATGATTGTGCACTCAATGCAGCCTCTGAAGCTGAGATGCAACAAAGTATGGATCAATTCTTTTCTGCTTGTGCTAATTTTTTGTTAAATATACTAACAATTAACACCAAGAAAACACAGGTGCTCCATCAGCCACCACCACACCACCCATATGTGGAACCATTGGTTATAGCAAATTGAGAAGTTTTAGATGCTGTGGATAAGTTCACTTACCTTGGTAGTGTACTTTCCAGGGATGTACACATTGATAATGAGGTTGACACATGCATTGCCAGAGCTAGCTCAGTGTTTGGGAGGCTTTGAAGGAAAGTAAGAGAGAGAAGAAGTATTAGACTGACTACCAAACTGACGGTCTACAGAGCCATTGTGCTGACCTCATTGTTGTACGTCTGTGAAACCTGGACAGTATACCAGTGCCATGCCAGGAAATTGAATCACTTCTATTTGAGTTGTCTTAGGAAGATTCTGAAGATCACATGGCAGGATAAGAGACCAGACACTGAGGTCCTTTCTTGAACTAAACTGCTTCAGAGGGCACAACGCCAATGGGCTGGCCACGTCGTTCAGATGCGAAACATATGTTTGCCAAAAAGACCATTTTATGGAGAATTCACATTGGGCAAGCATTCACATGGTGGTCAGAAGAAGCAATCAAAGGACACTCTCAAGGTCTCTCTTAAGAACTTTGGAATTGATTGCATGACATGGGAGACACTGGCAGAGGACCACTCAGCACAGTGTGCCCACATCAGAAAAGGTGCTGGGCTCTATGATCAGACTCATATTGGTCTGATCAGCCATAGTCAGACACATTAAAACTTGACTCTATCCATAGTGATGTCATTTGGTCCTCTTCGAAAACAAAATACAGCAACCAACCATGTGATATTGTTATATGAATGCTTGCCCCCTTCCTCTATCTCACAGGAACATTATCAGGACAAGTAAAGATGGCAAAGCACTTTGAAAGAAAATGTTATATAAGCTCAAGGCATTATTGAACTTAGGACTTATGTCAAGTTCATATACATGCAAATTAGGTGATATTTTTGCATAACGTAAAAATCATATTTCCTTATCTATGAAATACACTCCTATCTTGTGGCAAAAGTGGGATAAGAAAGTATATTAGACCAGATTCCCTTTACCCTTGGGCTATGCCTTCTGTATATCCAAAATGAACTTGTGCAAATTAAAAAAGATTCTTGTTGTTCAACTCTAGTCAGAAAAAGGAAATTGGACCCACAGTGAGGCAGCTTATTCTTCTCACTTCTCTTCAAAAATTTTTATTGGGGAAAAATTAGTTTAATGCTTTAACAAAGAAGAATGTGACTGCATATTTCATTGGCCCACTAGAGAGCATCAAGAAGCTATCAATTGGGGCAGCTAGGTGGTATAGTGGATTGAGCACTGGCCCTGGAGTCAGGAGGACCTGAGTTCAAATCTAGCCTCAGACACTCACTACTCTGTGGCCCTGGGCAAGTCACTTAACCCCAACTGCCTCCAGAAGAAGAAGAAGCTATCAGCTGAAAATTAGTTTGTTTTTTTTCCATATTGGTACTCTATTTTATCTTAGCATAGATCTATGATAAATTATATGCTTTTTAAATTTGCTAACCATTTTAATATGGAGTATATGAGAACCCTAGGGGTTGCACATGATTCAGGCACTAGAATTGCAAAACTAAAAAAATAAACACTGGATAAAAAAACTAAAAGTAAGAATGACCCCCAAAAATTCCATGACCTATCCCTCTACTCCACCTTCTCCACACTCGTCCTTTAGTTATCTTACCCCTTTCTCAGTCAAATTCCTAGAAAACAGTCCTCCCTTACTACCTCGTCTTCCTCTCTTCTACTCCCTAAACCTTTGAAATCTGGTTTCTGATCTCCTCACTCAGCTGAACTACTTTCTCCAAAGTTACCGGAAAGTGAACTTTCTTCAAGATTAATGACTTCTTAATAACCAAGTCAGATGATTCTTCTCTATCTTGACCCCTCTGATGCACTTATTCTGTAGACGTCGCCCAGGCGCACCCCCATGCTACATACTCTCTCCCTTCTGTTTATTTGTGTCGCTGCTGTCTCCTGGTTCTCATTCTACCTGTCTCGCAATTCGTTTTCAGTCTTCTTTGCTAGTCCACGTTCACTGACTGTGTTTGTTTTTCTAGGCTCTGTCTTGGGTTTTCTCTTTTCTCTCCGGACTCTCTCTCTCTTTCAATGACTCATGGGTTCCCGTTAGTATAGTCACCGTCTCTATGCAGATGACTCACTGACACACAGCCCCAGTCTGTCCCATCGGTTTCAGTCCTGCCTCACTAATTATCTACTGGACTGTTTAAATTGCATGTCCTAAAGATATCACAAACTTAACACGTCCACAATAATTATCTATCAGTCCCTTCATCCCCACAACCTACTCCTCTTCCCAACTTCCCTATGTCTGTCAAAGCCACCGCCATTCATCCAGTTCTCCAGGCTCATGACATCAGTGCCATACTTGACTCCCAAATCACCCCATGTATCCAATTAGTCATATCTTTTCAGCCGCTGCAGTATCTCACTCATCTGACTCTACTCTATTCACAGTTGGTTCAGGTCCTCATCGCTCCTCATCTAGATTACTGTCACAGCCTCCTAATTAGTCTCTCTGTCTCGTCTCTACCCCACTACAATTGATCCTCCATGAAGTTGACAGAGTATTTTTCCTTAAGCACGGATCTGACTGGGTCATTTCCCTGCACAATAAACTCCAATGGCTCCCTATTGTCTCTAGAATCAAATACAAAATCCTCTGGTCTTCACAACCTGGTTCCAAGTTATATTTGCAGCCTCATTTACTTACTTCCCTGCTTCCCACACTTTGTGAACCAGCCAAAATGGCTTCCTTTCTTCTTATTACACATGGCACTTTATTATCTGCTTCCGTATTTTTGCAGTGGACTTCCACAGGCCTGAAATGCAGTCTCTCCTCACCTCTGCCTCATGGAATCTCTCTTATTTTATTTTATTTTATTTTTTTATTTTTAAATTTTTTCTTGCTTTTTATTTTTATTTATTTATTTACTTTTAGGTGAGATGATTGGAGTTAAGTGACTTGCCCAGGGTCACACAGCTAGTAAGTGTCAAATGTCTGAGGTCAGATTTGAACTCAGGTCCTCCTGACTCCAAGGCTCTATCCACTGCACCACCTAGCTGCCCCTCTCTCTTATTTTAAGAAGCAACACAAGTACAACCTACACAAAGCCTTTCTTAAAATTCCAAACTGCTAATGACATTATATGTGTGTGTGTATGCACAAACATACATATATACATACATATATATATATATACACATATGTGTGTATATGTTGTTGTTGCTGCTGCTGTTATTCAGTCATTTTTTGTCCATGACACTATTTGGGATTTTCTTGGCAAAAATATTGGTAAACTGGTTTGCCATTTCCTTCTCCACCTCCTTTTACAGATGAGGAAACTGAGGCAAACAGGGTTAAGTGACTTGTCCAGGGCCACACAGCTAGTAAGTGTCTGAGACCAGATTTGAACTCAGGAAGTTGAGTCCTCCAGACTCCAGGCCCAGAATTACTCTATCCCTTGTGTTACTTACCTGCTATAGATACACAGATAGATTGATTGATAGAATAAGATAAGATAGAGAACTATGTGTGTAACATATATATACACATATGTGTACATATATGTATTTATGTATGCATACTATGTTATAGGTATAGATGTATGTGTGTATATATGTGTTGTGTATATAAATATATATGTATATAAATATATATATGTATATAAATATATATATATATATATATATATTTCCTCTCCTGAGAGAATGGAAGCTCTCTGAGAAGAAGGATTATTTCATTTTTTTATTTGTATCCCCAGGACCTAACAAAACTCGTGGCACATAATGGGTACTAAATAAATGTTTGTTGATTGAATAGCGTATCTTTTTCAATTTGTCTGATAGAGGCTTACCAAAAGGATGATAATTAAAAAACAAGGAATACAGTCATACATCCATGGCATAACTAGCACTTTTTTTCTACCTGGAGCAAACCTCACAAAACACACTGAGGTAAGCAGTGTTAAATGTGTCCTCAAATTAATTTTTAACAAAAATTCAATTAGCGAAGGTAGGAATGGTGTGTGGGAAAAGAGCTAGAGAACCAAAGATATAGTAAGAATGATCTTCTATCAGGGTAGAGAAAGGAAGCATCCGGTAGCTTCCTATTTTAAATTATTATTTTTTCTAACTAAGTACTAAGATCATTTATTTTTATAATGTTTTAACTGCTGTTAATGTCCTCTGAATTTCTGTGCCCTCTGGTCAAAGCATGGGTTGCCTTGCCCTAGTTACAGTTCTATATAACATAAAAATGCATCTTATAGCTCCCCCCCAAAAAGACCATCATGTTCTAACACTGTATATGAGAATGAACAGATGTTTCCTATTCCACCTACTACATTTAGAAAAAGGGAAGAATTTTCTACTAATGAACACACTCATTAGTCAAGTCCAGCATGCAGAGCAATCCATCCAGTCTTTTCAGTTCTGTCCAACTCTTCATGAACCCACTTGGGGTTTTCTTGGCAGAGATACAGGAGTGGTTTGCCATCTCCTTCTCCAGTGGGTTAAGTCAGAGGTTAAGTAATTTGCCCCAATCACCCAGCTAGTAAGTGCCTGAGGCTAGATTTGAACTCAGATCTTCTGATTACAGTCCTAGCACTCTATCCACTGAGCCACCTAGCTGCCTTTTTAAATGTTTGCAAATTGTTGTCATTCCCATTCCCGTGTTCTCCCCCTGAATCTCCCAAACCCATTCACATAGACATGGCAATCCTGTCCCAACCCCAGTCCTGGTCCTCATTTTCTATATCAGGATGCAAGAAATGCTGTTCTGATCCACAGCACTTCCCATCATGCATTCCTCTGCGTCCCAGAGGCACTCAACTTACAGGAGCACTCAGATTTTTCTTTTGGAGAATATGATTCTAAACAGCAGCTTAAAAATAAAGACACACAAACATTCCAAGGAGGATGGAATTAGAATTTCTCCTGGATTCAGTTAGGCCGACGTATAATCAAGTCTGCTTCCCAGCTCCAAATACAAAAGAAAGGTAGAGATAGGTAGGAACTGTTTCGAAATTTTCCTCTGCCTACAAAAGCAATACTGTGCCCAAGACTGTTCTACCTGCCAGGAAGGGCCAGGAAAGAACTAGTGGGGAACAAAAGCAAGAATGAGAGAGTATGGCCCATCTGCCAGCCTCCTTGATACCCGCTGACCCAGCCTACAAGCTCCAGCATGTTGAGAGCGCCTAGAACCTGAAGAACCACTTTAGTGACCGGTCCAATGCAGACCTGAGCCCCACTGGGCACAAGGAGGCTAATTGTGGCCAAACACTGCAAGATGCTGGCTATGAATTTGATATCTGCTTCACCTATGTCCAGAAGAGAGCAACCTTTGGACAGTACTAGATGAATTGACCAGATGCGGTTGCCTGTAGTGAAGACTTGGTGCCAAAATGTGTGGCACTATGGAGGTCTAATGGGCCTCAACAAAGCAGAGACAGTTGCTAAGCATGGTGAGGGTCAGGAAAAGATCTGGCAACGATCCTACAACATCCTGCCACGTCCAATAGAGGCCAACCACCCTCTCAACAGCAGCACAGCAAGGACTTCTGTACGGATCTTACTGAGGACCAGCTACCCTCCTGTGAGAGCCTGAAAGACACCATTGCCTGGGCTCTGCCCTTCTGGAAAAAGGAAATCATCCCCCAGATCAGGAAGGGAAAATGTGTTCTGATTGCAGTTCATGGTAATAGTCTTCACAAGACTGTCAAACATCTTGAGAATCTGTCAGAAGAAGCAGTTGTGGAGTTGAATCTACCCACTGGCATTCCCATTATGTATGCGTCAGACAAAAATCTGAAACCCATCGAGTCCACGCAGTTCCTTAGGGATGCAGACACTGTGGGCAGAACCATGGAGGCTGTGGCGGCCCAAAGCGAGGCCCGGAAGTGAAAGCAGGGTACCAGCACATACCAGCAGTGGCCAGGTCCTTCCTTTCTCAATGTTTCTCCCCTGCCTGCTCCACACAGCGTCCGCCACCTTAGGGATCACAACACATAGCTACAGATGTGAGGCTAACGGCTCCTTTACTCATTTCTTCCCAATGTCAGATCAGTTCCTTTCTCTCCTGTTGCCCTCCCCACAACCAAATTAGTCAAAATGCCTCCTGGGTAGTTTGATTCAATGAGGACAGGGTCGGGGGTTAGGGATGGGGACATGGTAAGAAGTGACCAATGCAGAGAGCTGAAAGAAACTATTGTTCCAGTTATTCCTATGAACCAGTCCTGCCAGTAGGGCAGCCTTTTCAGAGGCTGTTGCAGGCAGCTGCCTGTATAACCCGGGAGGTCATTGAGTGAAGCACGAAAGTCTTGTTTGGATCATGTTTCCAAGAAAAATGGATCTGGGTTGGGAGTCTGTCCCAATGTTTACTTGTTGCATTTACTTTCACAAAAAGATCCCTCTAGACTGGTGGTTAGTGGCTTTTAAAATTAATCTGCCCCCCGCGGTAGTCATCAGAGATCTCAAGCCTCGCCAGAGAGGGGAGAGTTCCTCAATTTCTAAGAGGTGGATGAATACACCCCACTGTGCACGTTAGAGCCTCTCCTTTGTTCTGCGGCAGTGAAATGCCCCCGGATCACGTCAAGATGTGTCTCAGTGTCCCATTACCTTCCCCATCATGCCCAGCAACCTGGACCCGCTGCCCGGGTCCTCATCAGTTTTAGCATCGCTGTACTAACCCCGCCTCGCCTTTTTTGTTGCTCAGTACAAAAGGATTAATGTGCAATCAAAAATGAATAATAATTAGAGAAGTCACAGAAGACCTGGGCATCTTTTTGCCCTTCACAATAAGTAGGGTTCTGTCTTGTCAGAGTCTATGTTTTGTCATAAAATTGTAGCTCAGATGATCATATGCTTAGCTAGAAAGGACCTTAGAAGCCATCTATTCCATCTCCAACCCCTCTAATTTTATACATGAGTTTTTAGAGGCCTGTGGAGGTTAAGCGACTTGTTCAAGGTCATACAAGAAGTAGCAGGGCTGAGATTCAAACTCTGGCCTTCTGACTCCAAACCCAGTACCCCATGAAAAGTGGCCTACACTGGCCTTCCTATTCAACCTAAAGTTTGGATATAAGCAGGCATTAAATGGCCTCCGATTCTTAGTACTCCTATCAATCTCCACACCATGTTTTCTTCTACTGCACCCCTATCCCCATCTTCTCCACCACTGGATCCTTGAAATCTGCTCCCCAGAACCCAGGCTCTAATAGGTATTTCAATGCATTTTGCCTATAGCATGGCCTCCTTCCTAGCCCTCTCTATACCATGCTGACTGACCCTATAACATTTTTCCCCTAGTTCCTCTTTATAGGTTATCTTGCCTATTGGAACGTAAGCTCTTGGAGAGCAACGATTGCCTTGACTGCTTACATTCATATCCCAAGCACTTAACACAGTGTCTGGCACATAGTAAGTACAAATATGGGCTAATAAGCCCAAAGCACAAACATTACCTGCTTTTCTTAAAGTCACAAAGTGGCAGAGTTCAGGACTAAAACTCAGGTCTTTTGACTCAAAGTTTTACTTTATGCCGCATTCTTTATATAGTATCTGAGATTTTTCAGTGTTTGTTTACTTATTTGTTTGTTTTTTTGTTTTGTAAACCTGTGCTAGAGATAGGAACCGAACCTGCTCAGTTTCATTAGAATTCCATTAGTATAGGGAACTCCCAGGAGAGGGAGGAACTCCCAGGAGAGGGAAGTCCTCCCACCAATTTGGTGAGAATTTTCTCTGCTTCTCTGCAACCTAATCTTAGAGGGTTGCCTAGAACTCTGATAGGTTGTTACTTGCCCAGGGACACACAGCTAGAATAATCAGAATTGAGACTTGAAGGTAGTTATTCCTGGCTTCAAGACTGGTTCTTTATCATGTCATGCTCCCTCCCATACCTTTAATATAAATATAATTATTTCCTCATGACATTAGTGCCATGATTCCTTGGATTAAGCATTACCATTTAGCCTCCAAATCTTAAGACTGCTTATCAATAGCAGCAACAGCAACAAGTGATTAATCAGTATCTCCTGGACACCTTGCACTCTGTCGTATCTATTACATGAGGTTGTATGACCTTAGCACCTTTGGTCAGAGATAGTGCCAAGGACTTCAGGGTGATGGCCTGAGCTTCTGAAGGGGCCACAGAGCCTCAAGCTTTCAAATAAAGTGTGGTTACAAGGGCTCTAGGTAAAGGGAGAGCGAATGCATTACCAAAAATCCACCATCATTTCCTTGAAAGGAATCAAAGGACATATTCACTGATCAGTACTATATTTGTACATGAAGAACAGCATTATTATAGACTTGTAGGCTTCAGGGAGCTAAAAGGCAAGAAGAGGGAAAAGCATCATTACCAACACTTATGATCACCTGCTATTTGAGAGTGACAATATAAGGTGCTAGAAATTGATGCATAAGAGCAATGAATGCAGCTCTCAAAAATCTTATGGTCTAGCTGGTGAAACTAGTAAAAATATGTTTAAAAATAGCAATATATGACAACATATAATAAGTGCCAAATAATTGGAACAGAAAATAAGCTCTGTAGGATGTGTGTACATAGACACATGGGAATCATATTGCATAAACAGATATAAATATAAATATAAAGAATGTATAAACGTAGTAGAAGTTACTGTCATTTTGGAGATTAGTAGTATGTCTGAACTGAGTTCTTTATGAAGTAAAGTTTATGGAAGCTTTTGAGGAATGATGTTTTCATTTAAAGAGGTATGGTTTTCTAGAGAAGACAAAGAAACTGTTTCAGTCAAATACATAGTTTGGGAAGAGGACTAAAGGTAAAGGCAGGAGCAATATTAGTAGAGAATGATCAAGAGTATTGCTCAGCCAGAATTGAAGTCATAAGAATAAGGGGAAAGTGTGATAATGTAGAATAGAACCAGACCTTTCCCCCACACACATCCCCCTGCAAATGCCTTGAATTTTATGACTTGTAGTTATGCTTTGATTTATTGGATAGTTTGACTTTATTATAAAAGAAGGCGATAAGGGAAAAGTATAGGTTCTGTAGTTGTACTTAGGATGAATTGGAATGGGAGAAATTAAGTAATACCCCAGCGTTATGTACATTAAATAATGCCCTACCCAGTAAACTAAAAGGGTTCATGTGGCTTTCAAAAGTTACTTATTTCAAGACAAAGTATCCCTTAGGCACCAAGGAAATCTGAATAAAACTAATTTCTTTAGATTGAAATTGTCAACTTACACTAGAATTTCTGGACTGGGAGACTATTGCATGCTCAGGTTGTTGAAGTATATCGAGGGGGTTCAAAGTTTAGATAGTGTTGTGTGTGCTTCCCAAATACCTACCAAGTAAGTCACCATTTTCTATGAAAGGCTTTTGAGTTCCTGTGACAGCATTGTCACTACTCCCAAAGAGGGGGAAAAGAAACTAATGTAATATGAAATTCTACAAAATATTTTCTTGCATTGAGGCATTAACTTTCTCCATAAAAAGTTAGAGACTGAGTTTTTCCTTTGGAAATAGTATATTTTGCCAGGTGCTGCCATTGTGAGGTTTTTCAGTACTTATACCCCAGTGCTTCAAGGATCAGTGATTTCCTTGGTATTTTCCCAGTATGGGTCCTCCTTCTTGGGACATAGAACACATCTCATCTACGCAATTATAGGTGGTCTGTAGGAGTTGCTCGAATTCACTGTGTGCCCTTCACACATAAAGTCATGAAAACTCTTTTGCCATAGGCAACCTAAACATCCCCCCTTTAGCAATGGAAGGAAAAGCAAAAAGTTTTTATAAATCTCTCATCTGCGAAATGTTTTTTTTCTTTGAAACTTGTTTCTCTTGAAAGAGAATCATATAAAATGACACCTTCAGCATACTTGTCTCACATAATACTTTTTTTGCTCTTTGTTTTTTAAGATGTAATATGATGATGGAAGAATCACAGGAAACTTTTACTAAGCAACATTTTTAATAAGTGACATAAGTGAAAAGGATAGATGACCCTTTCACTCCCCTGCCCCCACTGACTTTCTTCTTCTCCAACTCACCTCTTTTTCTTTCTCACATTGCTGTTCCCAACGATAACACAAAATATAGTGGGAAGAATACTGCTTTTAGAATCAGAGAACTTGGGTTCAAATCCTGCTTCTGGCATTTACTTTCTGTGTGACTTTGAGCAAGTCCCTTAACTTCTGTGGACTTCAGTTTCCTTATCTATAAAAGGAGGGAGTGGGCCTCCAAGTTCCCTTCCAGCTCCCAATGTATGATTCTGTGAGTTAGAATGGCTTGGCTGAATATATAGATATAGATACAGATATAGATTTATAGATATAGATACAGATATATAAATATAGACATAGACATAGATATAGATATAGATATATTGGCAATGGGGGCTAAGTGACTTGTCCAGGGTCACACAGCTAATAAGTGTTATGTGTCTGAGGCTGGATTTGAACTCAGGTCCTCCTGAATCCAGGGCCACTGCTCTATCCACTGCGCCACCTAGCTGCCCCAGCTAAATATATTCTAAAGGAAATCCATGTGACCATACATCGAAACTTTAGAGTTATTTTATTTTTTAGAGTTAGTTTTCTTTTTGATTCATCTTGAAATGAATTTGAGAGCATTTAAACCTCATGGATGCAATGAACTAAAGACTGAATAAGGCCAAGGCCCTCTTGAAATGAGAACGGTTAAATCATACATTGCACATCAGAAAAAGACACTATTTCTCTATATCAGCTTTGGGGGGCTCAGATGTAAAATAGGAGAATGTATTTTGTAACAGTGACAATATAAACACTTATATATGGTATTGCTTTGTAAAGAAAGTCAAACTAACCAACAACTTTAAGTATTTAAATAGGACTCATTAAATTGTTGAATATATGCTTTCCATGTGTATATGATTCATACCTCAGAGTATCATATACTGGCAAGGTTTTTTGGATAAATAATAACTTTATTGTTATTGTAAATTTGTAGTTGGTGATACTGAAGAGGAATTTCATGTACTCAAAATCAGAATGGAAAGTTATGCAAATACTAAACACAATTTCAGGTTAAGTAGAATTAAACAGAAAAAAAAATTCGATTTCCATAGTACCAAATCTATTTTCCTGTTGATGTAGGAGTGTCTCTCATTAGCATTCTCCTATTAACATTTATGGGAGATTTATGCATATGATGATGGGACAATTAACCTCTGAATCTGTAATGTCAAGTGTTTTCCATAAAAAGCTTACAGAGATACCTGCTTGAAGAAGTTGGCTGTTTATAACCAGAGATTCCACTACTAATTTTATAAAAATGATTTTATTAATTTTACTTGTAGATAATATCAAATGTGAAAATGTATAGGGCATAATTTTGTCTAATTTTATTGCTCCATGGACTCATATCCATGTATATCCTACATGGATTAGATATCTCTGTGATTAGCTGATGAGAATCCTGAGTTATGCATGTCTCGATTTCCTAGCCGCACAAAAAGCTACCTCCACCTATAATAGTCAGTAAAATAAATTACAATGTCATAGTTTCAATTAAAAAATGGTAACAGATGATTAATGGATGATTTCCAGAAAACTTAAGCATGCAAGTTAATTTAATGGTTGACAGTGCTGTTACTATTATGGAGTAAAGATGATACTTAATTTAGATAATACATTCATAATCCTTAGTACCAATTCTTTCAAAAGAAACTGTAATATATGAAAATATAGATATAAATTCATCTTTGGGGAAAAATGTTCCAGTTTTGTGGGGGAATTTTCATGAATGGAGTAGACTGTATGGGACATCATTATTTATGGTGGAGTATAGAATCATAATTTTCATTATCTTATTATAATCATAGACTCAAAATCATTTAAATTGGCACTTTAGCAGTCAAGTATCACCCTCTCGTTTACCAGTTAAGGAAACTGAGACTCATGAATGACTTTATCAAGATCACATCTAGTTAGTAGAGACAGAACTAAAATCAATATTCAGGTTTCCTTCCAGTACAAATCTTTTTCCACCATGCAGTGCCTTTCACTATATGATGGAGGGGAAATCCATCTTTCCTTCCGATTTTTCCAAGGTTCAAAGGAGTCAGGAACTCCAAACAAATGGTCAGACATTGTTGCAATTCTTTTTGTCACTGTGCAAACAAAAGAATTTAGTATTTCAATTTTTTATTCCTATTCAAGAATTTCAAATTCCACGATGTATGTATGCATACATACATACATATATAATATATATATTTATACACACATACATATATGATATTCAGTGTATCGGGGCAAAGGGGGAAAGTTTAAATCTGAAGAGGAGGTACAGGGAGGATTTATATCCCACCTAATCAAGAAATTTCTCTAATGATTAAGGGAATTTCAGATGACCTTTGAAAGAGGAAAAAAAGAATGTTTTAATTATTAAGGTATTGTTTTTGTGGTTTTAATGGCATTTTCAGGCCTGGAGTTAAAGTGTCAGATTGGGATGGAATAAATAGTGAGTTATGTAGCTTGGGTGGTATGGGGTGAAATGTCTGAAGAGCAGGGGAGGTAGGGAAAGTGTAAAAGCATGATGTATGGTGTATGAAAAAATATCACTATTATTTAAGTGATTGACAACTGTGTACCAAGTATACATACTATGTACAAGGCATTTGTGGTGACATATCAAGAAGAGGATAGAACCCAACATAGAGATATGTTCTAGTTGTGAAAAGAAATAGAAAACACATACATGAGTGATGATGTTCAATAGTCTGTCTTTAGTTTGATTTTGGGAGAAATCAGTCTTTGTTGTCCGAGCTTATCTGAAAAAGAGGAGGCAAAATTAGTAAAGGCAAAAAGATAGAAAACAACATGAGCAAAGAGGTGGAATTATACAAATTATATTCTAGGAACAATGGATAGACCACTCTAGCAGCACCAGATAGTTAATAAATGGGAGTAATGTTAGAAAAACTTGAAACGGAAGGCCATCGAAGACCTTGAATACCATTCTAATCAGTTTGCACAAGGCATCAGAGGTGATGTGTATCAATCAGGTATTTTAGAAGAGTGAAGTAACATGATCAAATTGCCATATGCATGATATTATACTGAGGGCAATATTCATGGTAAATTGTAGGGGGAGACTGGAAGCCGGGAAATCATTTAGAATAATGACAGATGTCTAATCGTGGGGTAATGAAAACAGAATAAGATAGTGTCAGTTAAAATGAAAAGGACAGATATGAGATGAGACACTATGATGAAAGAAAGAATTCAAAGAATTTGGTGACTGACACCACAAGCAAAAAAAAAACAACAATAAAATTTCAGCTCTAGGTAAATATAGTAGAAGGATGATAATACAAGTGACCAAAATGTCAGAAGGTAGAAATTATTTGAGGAGGACAGTGATGTAAAGCCTTTCCTAATCCCTCAAGTTGTCAGAGTCTCTCTCTGCCCTGGAAATTATATCATATACCATATACATGTACACATGTATAGATAGATAGATATGTGTGTATGCATGTATGTATGTATATGTGTATACATATACATATATACATATATGCATATGATATACAAAATAAATATGTGCATATGTTTTTGTCTCCAAAAGGATGTAAGAGTCTTGAGGATAGGGACTGTTTTGTTCTTTGGCTCTCTATAATCAGCACCTATCACAATGCCTATTACGCAGTAGGTAATTAATAAATGCTTGTAAATTATACATTTCAGAGATGTTGAGTTTAAGGTGATGGAAAGACATCCAGGAAAATCAAGAGGTCCAGAAGGCACTTGGAATGTAAATATTCCCTATAGTTAAAGAGAAATGTCAGAATTGGACATGCAGATTTCTGAGTTAATCTAAACCAAAGTGATAGTTGAAGCTATACAAGTTCCTAAAATATCCAAAGCAAAGAGCGTAAGAAGGAAAAGAATACCTGGAGTTTGTGTTGTGTTCATATTTTGGGTGTGAGGAAGAAAAAAATTTTTTAATGGTTTGGAGGAGTAATAGAGAATTGGGGCAAGAAACAAAAAAAATGTAGCACCACAGAACCAGTGATGCTCAGTTACAGCTCATATGCCTCATTACAAAATGGCAGATGATTCAACACACTATGAAAGCTACTTTGTGGCTTCTTTTCAGCAGGAGAATGTTGACAGCTTTTCTGTTCATCCCAAAGCCCCAAGTTTATTTGTTTGTTTGTTTGTTTTTCTCAGCTCTTTTGTAAATCAGACCCACAGCTACATATAGTCAGCACAGCAAGAATTCCTTAAATCAAAATCTGTCTTTTAAAATTCTTTGTTTTGAGTATTAACTATCCTCATAGCTATGAATAAATTCTTTTTAATTTCCATTATACTCTTGACGAGGGCCATGGAGATTACCCAACAGCTTTACTCTGAAAGACTTAAAAAATTAATGGAACTAAGTACTTTTCCCCTGTATCATGAGGTTACATTCGGGTCATTGCTCTGTCATCTCTATGGCCTATCTAGTACCCTGATCTCCTTACAGGTTGGGCCTGAGACTTTAGTTTCTGTCCATACTCAAAGCCCAATCTAATTTTGGTTACCATTACGATAAAATAAGTGCAATTCATAAACCTGTCTTGTCAATCACAATAAGCTTCACTTCCTTTCTAACATAATCACCCTTCCAAGAAAGTACCATCTTTCTCAGACTAATCCTAAAAGAATTAATCCTAAGTGAATGTTCCCTCCCTAGGACAGAAGCTGAGTCTGGGTGAGGAGATAAAAGTGGCATTGATACCATATTAGTCATGGTATCACTCCAAACATTCAGAAGATAGTAGTTATATATCAATAATGCCAATATTGCCATGTGGGCACACAATGCAGACTTCTACTGTCTCTCCATTCCCACAACCATTCACTAAATAAAGATTCTCTATGTCTATGGCTATGCCTCAGCAGCTTCTGTAATTTTACTACTAGTCCTCTTCTCTTCAAGCCTCAGATTGTCTACTTCTTACCATCTCAAGCACTGCTTTTAAATGCCACCACCCCTGTTTCCAGGACTGTCTCCTGTCTCTGCCATTTTCTTCTTCATTATTTTTTTTCCTCTGTAAAGGATATTATAGTGTCAGAAGCCCTAGATTTGCAATCAGTGGACATAGGCTTGAATCCCAGCTCTGACACTTATTTGATAACATGTTTTCTTTAGGAAAGGCATTTTCCTTAGGCCAAAGGGGGTTTATAATCACAGGATGGGAAGATGGGTCGATTCTACCCTTTTTTTTTCAATAGCCAATAGCAGGAATTAAATGTAATTTTTAAAAATAGCCAATAGCTATTGGTCTGGTCTCCAATATAACACCGCCATATTTTCACATATCATTACCTGGTACTCCCCTGCTTATTCCCCTTCTGATGTTGGTTTTCTATAGCTATGAAAGGTCCCAACACTTCCCATTCTGCTCTAGAGAGCATACCCTCGAGGTGGTTATAACATATTCATGACCAGGTACCAAAAACACCTCAAAATCCTACCAACTCCCAGCATCCTGACAGCCTAACACCATCTCGCCCCACCCACAGCTCAACTCAGGATCACAGCACGTACCCTTCATTGGGCTCTGTGCTCCAACCTCCTGGCTGCATCTGTTTCCCCCACTATTGAGACAGAGTGAATTGTATGAGCAGGCATGAATCATCGCAGATTTTCATCCAAACCCACCCTGTCTTCTGAACTTTTCTGTTTCTGTCCAGAACCCCTCCATTCTTCCAGGTACTCAGGTTCCCTCCCTTGGTGTCATTCTCAATTCTTCGCTTTCCTTCATCCCACCAGTCAGTTGTGAAGTGTTATCATTTCCACACTCTCTCACATCCATCCCTTTCTATACTCACACCACCACCATCCTGTCCTAGCCCTCATCACCCATCCTCTGGATTATTGCAATGCTGTCTTAATTGGTTTCTCCCTCTCAAATCCCTCCCCCTCCAATCCATCATCCTTGCAGCTACCAAACTGATATTCTAGCAGCACAGGTCTGACCGTGACATTCTTCTATTTAATAACCTGCAGTGACTTCTTACTGATTCTAGAACCCAATATCTTTTCATCTTTATCTCATCCTTTAAAACGTCCATTTCTATATAATTGTTGGAATAAACAAAATCACTAGGATGGTTGTTGGTGTTTTTGGTTTTTTGGGTTTTTTGTTTTGTTTTGTTTTGTTTTACTTACTGTAGTGTAATGTTTGGAGACCAATGATGTTTTCTAATGTTCCTTCCCAGCTCTACATCTGATGACTTAATCCAATTCAATTGAACAAGCACTTGTTATGCACTACTATTTGCCAAGGACTACACTAAGCATTGGGGTTACAAAAACAAAAGGAAAAACAATTCCCACCCTCAAGGAGCTTATATTCTACTGGAGAAAAACAAGACAAGATCTATGCAAATGCAAATGTA